>NC_141694.1:718184688-718882673 GCF_964263255.1 Lissotriton vulgaris
ATTTTCCTGCTTCTATATTTTTGATTTTTGTGTGTTTTCAACTACTTTTTCACTCTTTTTCTATTGCCTGCTCTTTTCGTTTCTTTTACTTACTTTTAAATTTTTTTTACATTTTCTTTCCCGTCCCGTCTACCCCAGAAGCATGTCTAAGGGTAGGGCTCGACGCAGGAGCCAGAGCCGTGACCGCCTTCCTTGCGGAAGGCGGCGCCCACAAGGGGGCAGGCACGGGCCTTATTTGGGGAGGTGGAGTTGGCTGCGCTCGTTTTCTTTGTGTAGCGCCACCTCCCCTTAACCCTGACAGCAGGTGACAGGCCTGGGTGTAGGCGGGCTCTGGGAGTGTCGGCAGCGGTGGGGGAAGGTGCTCCGGGCAGTGTTTCGCTGCTCTGGGGTCCGGCGCACCCAGAACCAACTGACACACCGGTGGTCTGATATCCTGGACCGGGAGCAGGACCTGCTGGACCTGCTAGGAGTAGAGGTCTCGGGTCTTGGTGAGTAACTATTTAATTATTACTACTTTGTGTCTGTTCTTCTGCTCTGTGTTATATATTGCGAATATCTTTTTTTTTCCAATCAGCTAGAATGCTGCTGCTTACATTACAGGTAAATTATGTTTAAAAGTCTTCTGTGATTGTTAAGATGACACAGGTGCTCTTCTGCGCTACTAATCTTACTTGTTTGCAACTTTGCGTTTGCGCTCGCTTGTAAGAGTTTATTTTAGAGAAATTAAGTTACGTAATGCTATAGTGACTCTAGTCCTTACTTTGTCCTGCCACTAAGAGATAGGGGCGGATTGATGCTTAGGTTTAGTTACTTTGTATGAGTTTGTAATTTTTAAGTGGTATGCGTGATGCCCCCTCTGTTACATCACGTGCTGCTAGTATCCCAGTCTTTAGTACGACCTTTTCTAGTTTGTTCGATGAGTGGTAATAGGCTTAGCACTAGCAGAACATCAGCATCAATCAATCAACCAAAAATGTGGTGGATACAAAAATGTAGTCTTGTGTCCTCCATTTGACCATTTATGCACTGCTGAGGACTAAAAAAAAGTGGAAATGCATACTTAATGTACAATTGGCACGCCTGGAATAGGTGGGCTAGGTCAGGTAGTACGTACTACTTAGGCTTAGTTAGTATTCTGGAATCAGAATGGAAAACTGAATTAGTTTTGATAAATAGTAAGTAGTCAATCCGCGTATCCCCCGATACTACTTGTTGACCAGATGAGATTGGTCAATTTAGTTATTGCAATTGTTGTTTACATGAATGTTTTTTTGACCGTCCTTTAAAAATATTTTATTTGTTTCACACCAATCATCAATGTTTGTCTCTTTCTTATATCTTTCCTGTTCAGCACCCAGGGGCAGGCAGACAGGGTCGCAGTCGGCAGGAGAAGCACAACAGCAACAGGAGGACACCGACGTGGGCTCTTCTGCTGGCCCTAGTAAGTCTTCTTGTTTTTAATATTAATAATTCTTATTCCAGAACTTTTACTGCACCATATTTTTTCCGAACTATTGTTTCCGTTTCCTAATGCTATTTTTTACCAACAATTATCCTTCGATCTGGACTATCTGTTTTGCAATTCTTGTTAACCCTGCCTCTAACTGACTCTGCTGTGATCACTCTCTATACTACTACTATTAGTCTGTCTGTAGTAGCTAAGCTTGCCCAGTTGGCCACTCTTTATTTAAAAGGTTTTAAATAAAACTCAGATTCATCAGTAGCTCCAGCCATTGAGTCCAGTCCTTTGGGTTGTCCTCTTGTACTACTTCTAGTCTTATTGATCTTGAGTCTTTGTTAAGCTTGAGGCTTTTCAACAACTCCCACCAACAAATGCCCAACCAGATTTATTACTATTTTGATATGATAGGACATACTACTACTGTTGTAGGGATTTGCACATACAGAACTTTGTACAAGACAATAGGATGTTGGTGATGAGAGGTTGGACCTTCCTCACACCTCAATCAGAAGTTCAGGACCCACCACAATCCCCTGCCTGACTAGTTATAGTAGTGTCTCGTCATAACTATTAGCTCTCCGCACCCTCCCTCCAAGATACCCAACAAGTAGACAACCCAGAACATAACAAACCCGACCTCTCAGTCGGGGAAGCAATGCACATGCACACCCTTCCTTTCGCTCGCTCACTCGTGTAAGTCCACACCAAATACCACCAAGTCTATGTAAGTTCAAAAGTTTTATTTTGAATTGACAAGCTCTGTACATTGTTCTATAATGCAGCACCGATAGAAAAATGCATAACATTAAAACAATAAACATTGTTACACTTACTTACAGTTACAACAACTAGAAGTTCATAGGAAAAAAAAGGGAAATCATGATAACTGAACAGTGGTGGAAGCACCACCATCCCCTTGGTAGGAATATAGTTTTAATAAAATTATAAATGAAGATCTCTGAGGGAATTCTGAAGACCCCTCACCTTAGAAGAACCTAGTACTGGTAGTTGTTACATCAGAAGCTCTGCAAAGCTCTAGTTCGTAGAAGGGAATCTTCCGTCTGTAATGAGAAAAATGGTGCGTGTTAGTATATTGCAAGCATTTCTCAGCCGTGCCAAAAAGTGTAGCATTTTTATGGATAAGCAATATGGACTAACACCCGAAGTTCATAAAAAAGTGGCTTGTTAATGTTTTGGTTCACCTTGTATGCAGAGCTTAGACAGTAGCAGTATGAGGTCAGGTTGGCTCAAAGGTGTCTTATACAACAAGCTACAAGGTAACGTCACGTGTGCAAAAATAAAAGGCACAAAGGTAAAATGGTTGCATGGCTCGGGCTAACTAAGCAAAGACTAGAATGACCCTAGGGACCATATATAACTACTAATGTCTACTCTAGTGCTACCTGATTTGTAATAGTGAAGTATGTTGTATACTATTAACTCATTTTTCAATCTTGTTACTGACCAATAGGGGGAGATGTATATGACACCTAAAAAATATGTAATGTTTTTTCTAGGTGCACTACCGACCACCAGTGCCGGGGTCAGCGGTAAAGGCGACGCGGCTGACGAGGATGCAGCAGTTGCTGATGGAGCAGCAGGAGGCGAGCCAGCACCAGTGGCGGCCGGTGGTAAGTTAGATTCATAATCCTTAACTATTGACATTACACTCACTGCAAGGGTGTACTGTATGTATACTGTACTGTTGAGACTATGGGCCCCATTAGGGTGGTGGGCGGATTGCCCCACCGGGCCCGCGGTAGTCACCACCGGCCCAGCGGGGGCAACCTCCATGCCATCCCTATAGAAAAGACCCCCCGCCATATTACAGTGGCTGGGGGGTCCGCGGTGGATGGAAAGACCGTCTGCCGCTTTTTCTCATGGTCGACATGTCGACCGGGCGGAAAAGGGTTCAATATGGTGGCGGTGTCTGAAGGACACCACCAGCCGTATAATGTGCATTTTGGAATGCCTTTCCGTGGCAGGATTGCAGCCACGGAAAGGCATGCGGAGTATGCTTGGGGGGCCTGTTGCAGGCCCCCAATGAGGGTACCTATGGTACCCCCCTGCCTTTCAAAGCACAACGTGGCAATCACCGTGCCTGTCAAGTTGTGCTTTGAAAAGCACAACATGTATTTTTAGCATTGAGCAGGCGGTGCTTTCAGCACCACCCACCGCAATGTTAAAAATACGGCATCCTAATTGCCCCCACAGGACCCCCGCCCTTATGGCGGGCGATCCCTTTTAGCATGAGGATGGCGGGCGGACAAAGTCCGCCCGGCATCCTAATGTAAGTAAGTAAGAGTTGTTGTGAACTTTTGAAGAGTGAAGACACCCTTTAATTGGAATTAGTAAAGGCATTAGGGGCGGGAGTATTGAGTAACCAATGGCCCCTTCTATCTGATTTCAACTCCGCTTTGAAAGTTTTATGGAGAAGACTAAAAGTCAGATCAGATCACCTGGTGTTGAACTAAAAAGGGAAAGACGGGTGGAAGGAAGAAGGACGGGTGAGATTTAATATTTATGACGGACAGAGAGAAGGATTTGTGTATGCAAGCATGCAAATTGCAAAGGTGGCTGATAGGAATCTGATGCATGGTTGGTTGAATGCCTGAAAAAATCCCGCAAATGTTAAAGCCCAAGCAAGTGGGAGGGTAGATACATACCACAAATGTTATGTACTGTGCTTTATAGTGCTACCATGCCACTATGTGTATAATTAACTTGTCTTACTGTTTTTCTAAGAGTATATTTTACAACTGGAATATCGATGGCTGGTGGTCCTGGAAGAGGAGGAGGAGGAGGTGGCAGCTGCTGAAGCCTCCTCCAATGCCCCGGGCCCCAGCCGCCGCCCTCCAGCGGTACGGCGCCACCGCCCTCCAACGGTACGGCGCCACCGTCTGGCGGCCGCCCGCCACTGCCTTTTCATCACTGGTACCCCCCCACTGTGGCTGCAACTGCCGCGCTCTAAAGCGCTGTGTCGTCCTACATGAGGAGGCAGTGCATGTCCTCCAAAGACAATCCCGCCGGACATAGGAGACCCTGTTTATTGGCCCTTTTTTATTCTTGTTTTGGTGGGTGGGAATTGGGCGTTGGGGTTTTGGACAATTGGACATTTGGTTGGAATTTTTCTTTACGGACATTGGTTGGGGTTAGGGAGAGGGGTGGGTCAGGTTTTGTGTTTTTTTTTACATAGTTTATTTTTGTTAGGGTTATATTAAATCAATATTTCTACTTTACATACAATGTTGTTAATGTTTTGTGGGTGGGGTTACTGTTTTACATCACACTGTTTCCTTGCTGGTGCAGGTCCGCCCATAGCCAGTGTTTGATTTAAATAATTGGCTGACTGTGTAAGACACAAACAGATAGATGCGGCACCCCTCACTGATTGAGCTGTCCTACTAGCACTGTCAGTCTCTCTCTTCTAGTCTGTGCATTCTTTAACTGGAATCAAAGGGGTGTGTGAATTGATTGAAAACATGTCCATTATTAATTATGCCTCCCCCAAACTTCTCTGACCTTTGCTTGATGTTTAACTTAGGCACAGCGATGGCTACATGGTGATGATGGTTTCCTTTCCTAACATGCCATGATTGTGGTGGTGGTAGTAGTAGTAGTAGACACTGGCAGGGCAGCAGCATTTGCAAAAAAAGAAAATGAGACAGTCAGTCGCCTTTGAGAGACTGTTCGAGGAGTATTAGAATGAAGTACAGTACAGAACTTACCGAGCAACAATAATATGCAAAAATATTTTACAACAAAACGTAATGGTGGTGGGGATAGCCTACTAGACAGAGTTACTAACTATAGTTGTGTTGAGTCCCTTGACTAGACCTACAGTACACTCGACACAAGCGTAACAGTTAGTACTGTGTATGAGGATGACAACAAATCCAATCAATGCTGGCAATTAATGCGGAGGTATATGTTCCTTTGGTAAATAAAAATCACCTCTAAAATATACTGCTCATGGGTGGGCAAGCAGAAGAAGATCCTCACTCTGCCTTGAAATTGAAGTACTGTTGCTTTCGCCACATCCTCCCCAGCAAGCGTGTGATAAATTATTGGTGTACATTTAATTTAGTCGCACCTCAATAAGTCACGCAGCCCGGGAGAAGAGGGTTAGGGTTTATTGAATGGATGGGAAGAGGGGTTTGGGGAAATGTTTGAAAATGAAAAACAGACAGTACACATGGACAAACAGCAAACGACAAACTCTGTAGACTACCATATCCATATCGATATGTTAAGGGAGAAAATGGAAATGCATGCACGATGATGATTGAATGCATCGGATTACATGCAGTACTTGTTCAGTTGTTCCGGGCTTACTTTTACAGATAGCAAATAAAAGTTTTAAATATTGGTAGGGATGAATCATGAACAGAGAGCAAACCTAATGATAATAATAACAACAAGAAGAACACACTGTTGTAAAGATTGTAGACAAAAAATGAATCAAATTATTTAAAAGATGATGAAAGTTGATACTGTTACTGTGTTATCCTGGTCAAAAATGTGGATTTGCATCTCTGCATTCCTCTTGGTCCTCTTGTCCATCAATCTTGGGTGTCGCCAGTCACCACTGCCTGCATGGCAAATGTAGATTTATTGGTAAGGTAAGTGTGTATTGTTTTGCCAAGTATAGCACAATGCCCGGCCTGCAATTGTAGATGGTAATACAAAAGGGATATTGAGAAACAAAGTTGAAAAAAATGCACAAGTTAAGGTGTTGTGCAACAAGAACACTTTCCGAGGTGGCATGTATGCATCATCTCTTTCCTTAGTCTGTTTCCAGCATTGGCCTACAACAACAGGACAGAGCAGGCCCACAGTGACGGCACATCGCTTAGCACATCCTCCGTTTAGAGTACATTTTTTAAAGAGTTGGACAAAGCACATAGCCAGCAACATAGCATTTTACAATTTAAGTGACTAAATACATGCACCACAGTCATCCCAGCTCTACACTCAACTCCACTTCTACACAGACATTTAGGTCTGCTGTGGTTGTTGTTGACTTGTTTATCTTTTATGCCACTCATGAAATGTCCTCCTGACTTGTTATTATTCCATCAATCATCTCCGATACTTGTTCTGACTGACTGTGAAGATCGGCCTGCAGCAGAAGTACAATTTTGTTAGTACATAACAAGAGTAGAAATATTACTGACTTGAGTCACTCTTTAGTGTGTACAGTAAGACTACTAGTACACTTTGACTTCACTTCACGCACAACAAACAACAAAAACACAAACACCATTCACTCAGAGTCAGGTGTCCAAAGCATGCCATTCATTTTCATTACCTGTTCCTTCTCATCTTAAGTGAACAGGCAGTCGTTTTCGCCATCATCAACATGGACGGTGCTGTTGTCAATTGTCATACTCAGTGTGCAGTGTACAGATTGAGTCCCCTTCCTGTATTCAATCAAAAGCAATGTATCAAGCTGCAGTAGAAGTACACATTTCTTATTAAAAATAGTTGCAAGAAGGGGAAAATTGCATTCAGTTACTTTTAGTATGTATAATGATGATTAGTGTACAATGAAATAACTTCATGCACAACAAACAAAAACAAAATCACTCAGTCTGCGTCTAATGCATGGCATCATTCATTACCTGTTCCATCTCATTTACAGTTAATGGGCAGTCTCTCTTGCCTCAGAAAGGTGGATATCTATAGTAGTCATCATGTTCCACTTCTTTTGGAGGGACTAGGAAAGATTTTATTTTTTCTTCTATTTTGCATCATCCAATCATCATCTGTCTTCAGGGCAATGGATTTAGGGAGATTCAGGAGGATGGAGCAGAGGAGCTGGATTCGGAGGACTGTACTGTGAAATGCAGACAGCTGAAACTTGTATATTGAAATAAAAAGAGTAGAAGACGGTGGTGGTGGATTTGTTGTGATTCAAGGTTTTTAACCGGAAAGACAGACACACAAATTAGGGAAAATAAGGGAGGAAGACAGTAAGTGCAAGCCTAATTGTCAGGTAAGTATAGCTCGTTCTCAAACTCTGGGGCTTCAACCAGTATTAGGTAATCATCATGTAACACACTACTTCCGTCACCTGAGCCGCTGTCCTCATCTTCCTCCCTTGATTAATGTATTGTGCAATTCGGTGGTATGAAGTGCTGATTCATTTTAATCATTGTTAACCTCTCCACGTTTTTGGGCGAGAGACTGGTCCTTCTCACTGTTACAATGGAACCAGCAGCACTGAAAACACGTTCGGAAGAGACACTTGCGACAGGGCAAGCCAGATAGCTTATCGCCTGCCTGCTGAGCAGTGGCCATTCGGCCCTTTTCCTATGCCAATACCACAATGGGTTTTGATCAATGTACACCTCTCTTGGGTCATCCAGATAGGCTTGGCTGGACCATCTGCTCAATGTTCAGGGGTGCTGCTGCTATCCTTTTTTTGGGCTCTTTTCTCTGTGCATCAGCACTGTGCTTACCAATGCCTAACTGTAAATACCAATCATGTAACAATTCTACTGGGCCTAATGATCCAGTTATTGTTGCTGTTGTCGATAGTGATGGTGAGTGTTGTGAGCCAACCGTACTGCCCTCAGCCTCCGAAGTTGCACTTGAGGCCGGATGCCCTGCTGCAGTACTTGTTGTGGGTTGATCTAGCGGGTTTTTAATTAGCAGCCGTTAGTTTTCCAACTTACTCGCTGCCTCAGCTAGCCAAGTTTTGTAGCTGGCAACATCCATCTCTGAAAAAGGAATAAATGTCTTCAGTGCCAATTTTACCAGTGGATCCAGAATTGTGGCAGAAATGTAATGTTCTTGTGACAAAATCTTATTTTGCACCCTTGTATTGTCAGCTAAGCGACGGGCTAAGCTCTCCACCAAGTCATAGGCTTCTTTTTTTTCCTCTACACCTTTGTATGATTCAGGCACCGTCTTCAGCTGATGCTCTAGCATTTGCAAAAATGGGATAGCTTGGCCCATTGTACAGTCCTCCTTGCTGACTTCACGTGTGAAGACCTCAAAAGGATGAAGCATGTCAGTCAGGCATTTGACTAGGCACCATTGGTCCATCTGAAGGGTCATGCCTTTCACTGTAGCATCCCCTCTTCGCATGACATATTCATTGAGTGGTCTGTACTGCTCAAACAGACGATCAAGCATGTATTACGTTGAGTTCCAACGTGTTGCCACCTCCTGGATAAGTGCTTTGACTAGCATTTTATAGTCCCGTTGAATGATCCTCAGCTGCTTCTGAGCTTTAAAAGAATGGCTGAAATGAGTGCATATTTTTCGGCAGGTGGTCAGTAAGTTGCTGACTATGGGTTCTTTTTTCATAAATTCTTGAACTATAATGTTTATGCCGTGCGCCAAACACAGAACCCTGAAATATGAACCAAGCGCCATGGCCTTGAGTATATTACTGCAATTATCTGTGACAACAAAACCAATACTAAGCCCTCTTGGGCGCAGCCATTAAAAACCTTGCTGCAAAACTCTTCGAAAATGTTTACAGCAGTATGAGATTTCTCCATGGCGAACATGGCTACAGTTGCATGTTTCTGAGTAGCTTTAAAAATCTCAGCTGTGTCAACAGCACCTCCTTCAGATAGCTTATCTCTAACCCCCATAAAAGAGACCCAGTGTGCAGTGATGCACATGTAATCTGTGGCTTGGCAACTGGTCCACATGTCTGTTGTCAGGTGGATATTGTGAACAGCACTCTGCTGCAAAGCTTGTCCAACCAATTCCAGCACATCATGATGTAGTGCCGGAAAAGCATTTCTTGCGAAATAGGATCAGCTGGGAACCTTCTATTTAGGGCAGATGGCTGACACAAATTCAAGGAAACCCACCCCTTCCACAAATGAAAAAGGGAGAAGGTCCAGCGCTAACATTTTAGCCAGCTTCGCATTGTACAAACGTGCCGTTGGGTGGTTGCGTTGGAACTGCCCCTCCAACCTAATCATGCTCTCAATGGTAGGCTGGATTTCTTTCCTTTGTGATGCTGTTGTTTTCATTAACCCACTTAGGCTCAACAACACACTTTGTTTCATTGCAGTACTCTGTTGCCTTGGTGTCTAAGCATGACTCTGAGTATGGCTCTTACTGCGGTGCCACTAAGATGTTGCTGAGGAGGATGTGGGCGATACCACTACACTACTGGGGACAGGGCTTGAAATGCCTCCCTCTTCTTCACCTTCCACCGCTATAATATCGTCCCCTGATTCTTCATGCCCAACATCAATGGATTGAGTTTTTCACTTTGTTGTAAGTGAAGTAGGTGATTTTCCCACACAATAGTGTGGTGTATTTTGAGATGACTTGTTTGGCCTCTGGTACCATAGTTTGTACCAGGCTTACCCCGCCGAACACCTTGTCGACAAATTGAGATTATAGCAACATTCTCCTCCTTGGTGCTAACCGAAAAGAAGTCCCAAACTGGGCAGGACAACTTTCTGGCGCTGCTGGATGTGCCACTGTCAATACCAGATGAACTGGAGGATGTGCTTGGAATGTGACTCTGTGCAGATACACTGTGACTTCTACTACCACTACCTACTGACATGGTTGAGCTGGACATAGATCTGTGCTGGGCCTGTGAAAATATGGCAGCTGGAGGTCGTGGTGGTGTAACCTTTGATGGTGGTATCCGTGCTACATCCCACTCAGTAGCAGCCTTTCTGGATAGGGTGATAATGTTGGTCTCCATCCCCTTTGGGGCGGGAGTGATGTGCGTGATGACTGGCTCGTCTTCATCAACATCAAACACTCTTGTACATCTACCTCCATAACTCGGCGTGCGTCACTCTCAGACTGAGCTGGTGGCTGCCAAGTTGCATCACGATCAACAGAAGCGGGGCTTGAAGAAGAAGATGATGGACGAAGCCTACCTTTCCTTGCTGGTGGTCTGGAAGACAATAGATCTTCCGAAAGAGTGGTTTGCTCCACTTTGTCTGAAGGAAGCTCGATTTCCTGAAATGCCCCTACTTCAGGAGCAACAACTACTATTGTGGGCTGTTCTTGCGGCTGCTGCTGTTCTTGCGGCTGCTGCTCTTCTTGCCGCTGCTGCTGTTCTTGTGGCTGCTGCTGTTCTTGCAGCTGCTGCTGTTGTTGCAGCTGCTGCTGTTGTTGCGGCTGCTGCTGCACACTTATCTGCTGAGTTTCCGCCTGCGTTGATTGTGTACTACTTTGCGATCATGACATTTCAATATTGCTGCTCATTTGTAGACTGGCTACCTCTGCGACACTCAAGGGCTTGGGCCTAGGTTGGTGGGGTGCGGAGGTGCTGCTCCCAGCTTGGTTCCCGGACAACGCTGCTGCAGGTGTAATTTTTTTGGTCCCAAAAAAACATTGGCCAGCACACCAGTTGTGGTTAGTGGCACTTCCTTTTTCTGTTCCTTCTCACCGGCAACTTTCTTGGTACTGGACCTGGTACCTTTCTTTGGGGCCATCTTCTTCAGATGTCAGGCAGGACGCAGGTGCACAAGTTGTGGTCACACGTGGACATGATGCGCAGCAGGACTTCTGTCTGGCTGGCAGTACAACGGTGATGATGATGACACCTCCTCCTCTAGCTTTTTGTGCACCTAAAAGCAAATGAGCCAGGAGAAGAACATCAGTCAAATGTTGCATTTGTTGTTGTGGTTCAGTTACTACTGTACTAGTACAAACAAACAAACAAACAAAAGATATAGGGCCATATGTAGGTGATTTGTGTTTTGCGATTCTCAAATTGCGATTTTTAGGGAATCACAATTGGAGAATCGCAAAACGCAATGTAGGTAGGATTAGCAAAAATGTTCGCGAATCCCACTTATTCCTTATTTGCTAATCGCAAATTGAGATTCGCAAATAAGAAATACCTTCTCATTCATTCCCCTGGGCTAGAAGGCCCGTAGGAATTAATGGGAAGACATTCTCAATTTGCGATTCTCAATTAGAGAATCGCAAATTGAGAATGCAATTTCAGGGTTGTAAGGGTGTCAATAGGACACCCTTTTGTACCCCTGAAACTAACATGTGTGCACATGTGGCCCACCCACATGGCACTTTGAAAAATGCCAAATAGTGCATTTTTCAAAGAAATCGCAAAATACCACCAACCTGAAGTTGGTGGTATTTTGCAATTCCTTAAGCCAAAATTTGCACAACTTGGGTGCTTCCTACATTGCATTTAAGGAATCGCAATTTGCGATTCCTTAAATGCAGTAGCAAAATAAGGAATTGCAAATTTTGCAATTCCTTATTTTGCATGTGAGTTTTTGTGTGCTACATAGCACACTGCCCTAATTGCGACCGCAAATGCTGAATTTCTGCGAATTTCAGCATTTGCGAGCGCAATTAGGCTTCCTACATATGGCCCATAGTCTAGCCATTTCTGAGACTTTGTCAACAAGGGCTATGCTATACTACTGTGTACACACTACACTCTCAGGAAGGATAGGAAAGAGAATAAGAACCACCAAAATAAAAAGATAATGGAAGTGGGGTGGACCCTATTTGCCATTAAAATATTTGAGCATCACATCATTCATGGAGCTGCTGCTGGCAAAGGGGATGGATGGATGGATGGAATCAGTAAGCCAATAGGAAAACCATGCAGGCCTATATGGCAAAAGCAGGACACTAATAGCTCCCACCTCAAAAAAGGCCACCAGCCACATGGACAGTCACACATCACAAGCAACAAGCAAGCAGGAGTCCTGGGAAACACCAGGAGCTGACAAAGGGCCTATAAAAGCCAGGCAAATGATGCATGCTAAAGCACACTGCTCTGCCTTTTTCATGCAACAAAATGCAAAAATGAAAATACACAGGCCCAAAAAAGGTCTGCAGGAAGCATGCATTGCACACCAACACACACCAGACACACACAACAAAGGCATGGATGGCTTTAAGAGACCCAACATCAGAAACCCCACCCCAAAAAAAGACATTTCCCAACTCAATCCAATGCCATCATTCATGCCCTAAATGATGTCTAAATTCAACAGACCACACAGAAACACTTGTTTAATGCAGCTGTGGCTACCTGCTCTGAGCCTACTGGATGAAAGCAGGCCTATTGGCAGACAAGGCCAGACAAGCTTGCAGGCCTAGGCTTCAAAATGGCCACCAGCCACATGGCCAGGCCCAAAAACAGAAACCCCACCCCAAAAAAACACATTTCCCAACTCAATCCAATGCCATCCATGCCATAAATGATGTATAAATTCAACATACCACACTAAAACACTTGTTAAATGCAGCTGTAGCTACCTGCTCTGAGCCTACTGGATGAAAACAGGCCTGTTGGCAGACAAGCCTAGACAAGCATGCAGGCCTAGGCTTCAAAATGGTCACCAGCATGTGGCCATGCCAAACAACAGAAACCCCACCCCAAAAAAAGACATTTCCCAACTCAATCCAATGCCATCATTCATGCCCTAAATGATGTCTAAATTCAACAGACCACACAGAAACACTTGTTTAATGCAGCTGTGGCTACCTGCTCTGAGCCTACTGGATGAAAGCAGGCCTGTTGGCAGACAAGGCCAGACAAGCTTGCAGGCCTAGGCTTCAAAATGGCCGCCAGCTTCATGGCCAGGCCTACCCACAACAACAAGAAGCCTAGGCCACAAAGGAATAGCATGCAGGCCTATATGGCAAAAGCAGGACACTAAAAACCCCCACCACAAAAAAAGGCCACCAGCCACACGGACACTCACAAATCACATGCACCAAGCAAGCAGGAGGCATTGGAAACACCAGGAGCTGACACAAGGCCTATAAAAGCCAAACAAAGGATGAATGCTAAAGCACACTGCTCTGCCTTTTTCATGCAATAAAATGTAAAAATGAAAATACACAGTCCCAAAAAAATTCTGCAGGGTGCATGCATTCGACACCAACCCACACCGGACACACACAGCAAATGCATGTCTTTAAGACACCCAATATCAGAAACCCCACCCCATAAAAACACATTTCCCAACTCAATCCAATGCCATCCATGCCCTAAATGATGTCTAAATTCAACAGACCACACAGAAACACTTGTTTAATGCAGCTGTGGCTACCTGCTCTGAGCCTACTGGATGAAAGCAGGCCTATTGGCAGACAAGGCCAGACAAGCTTGCAGGCCTAGGCTTCAAAATGGCCACCAGCCACATGGCCAGGCCCAAAAACAGAAACCCCACCCCAAAAAAACACATTTCCCAACTCAATCCAATGCCATCCATGCCATAAATGATGTATAAATTCAACATACCACACTGAAACACTTGTTAAATGCAGCTGTAGCTACCTGCTCTGAGCCTACTGGATGAAAACAGGCCTGTTGGCAGACAAGCCTAGACAAGCATGCAGGCCTAGGCTTCAAAATGGTCACCAGCATGTGGCCATGCCAAACAACAGAAACCCTACCCCAAAAAAACACATTTCCCAACTCAATCCAATGCCATCCATGCCCTAATGATGTCTAAATTCAACAGACCACACAGAAACACTTGTTTAATGCAGCTGTGGCTACCTGCTCTGAGCCTATTGGATGAAAGCAGGCCAGACAGCTGCAGGCCTAGGCTTCAAAATGGCCACCAGCCACATGGCCAGGCCCAACAACAGAAACCCCACCCCAAAAAACACATTTCCCAACTCAATCCAATGCCATCCTTGCCCTAAATGATGTCTAAATTCAACAGACCACACAGATACACTTGTTTAATGCAGCTGTGGCTACCTGCTCTGAGCCTACTGGATGAAAGCAGGCCTGCTGGCAGACAAGGCCAGACAAGCTTGCAGGCCTAGGCTTCAAAATGGCCGCCAGCCTCATGGCCAGGCCTACCCACAACAACAAGAAGCCTAGGCCACAAAAGAATAGCATGCAGGCCTATATGGCAAAAGCAGGACACTAATAACCCCCACCACAAAAAAAGGCCACCAGCCACACGGACACTCACAAATCACATGCACCAAGCAAGCAGGAGGCATTGGAAACACCAGGAGCTGACACAAGGCCTATAAAAGCCAGACAAAGGATGAATGCTAAAGCACACTGCTCTGCCTTTTTCATGCAATAAAATTTAAAAATGAAAATACACAGTCCCAAAAAAATTCTGCAGGGTGCATGCATTGCACACCAACACACACCAGACACACACAGCAAATGCATGTCTTTAACACACCCAATATCAGAAACCCCACCCCATAAAAACACATTTCCCAACTCAATCCAATGCCATCCATGCCCTAAATGATGTCTAAATTCAACAGACCACACAGAAACACTTGTTTATGCAGCTGTGGCTACCTGCTCTGAGTCTACTGGATGAAAGAAGACCTGTTGGCAGACAAGGCCAGACAAGCTTGCAGGCCTAGGCTTCAAAATGGCCACCAGCCACATGGCCAGGCCCAACAACAGAAACCCCACCCAAAAAAACCACTTTTCCCAACTCAATTGAATGAACCAATGCCCTAAATGATGTCTAAAATTCAACAGACCACACAGAAACACATGTTTAACGCAGCCGTGGCTACCTGCTCTGAGCCTACTAGATGAAAGCAGGCCTGTTGACAGACAAGGCCAGGCAAGCTTGCAGGTCTAGGCTTCAACATGGCCACCGTCCACATGGCCAGACACAACAACAGAAACCCCACCCCACAGAAACACATTTCCCAACTCAATCCAATGCCATCCATGCCCTAAATTATGCTTGAAAATGAAATACATTCTTAACACACCAAAGGAACAGTTGCTTCATCATGCACCCACCCATGACTAGCTCTGGGCCTACTGACTACTACAACCCACAACAATTTAAAAAAAAAGGAATGATAAGTACCAAAATTAAATTGTAGTTGAAACAACTGCAATGCCCCCAATCAAACAGACACAACAACCACTTACTAGTAAAATATATATTCAAAAATCCTCAAATCCAATGATAATGATGCAGCAGACAAAAAGAGTGATCTTTCCAGCTCAAAATCCAAAGGCAGAATGAGCAGGAGATGGACAAAGAACTGGGAGGAGCCTTATTGGCAGGAACAGGAAGTTGGAGATTTTGAGGAACTTCCTCCCTCCCTCCCATTTTAAAAAAGGACTCCTTGCACAAAAAAAGACAGCCAAATGTCAATTTGAGGAGATTTTTTTCATCCAAATCATCATTTGCAGAAGGTTTTATGCTGCTAGAGATGATATTCTTCTCCGGATTGAAAATTTTACATGTTCAAGTTCTCAAGCTTCACCTTACTTCCGCCGGATGTCGATAGCACGTCCAAAATGACGTATTTGCGTTCTCTCGCTCCCTGTCCCGTTGGATATGTCGTGTTCGGGGTCTCTTGCTCCTTGTCCCGCTCGATATGACGTGTTCGCGTCCTACCGCTCTCGCTCGCAGTGGAGAATGACGTGTTCGGGTTCTCTCGCTCCTTGTCGTGTTCGATATGACGTGTTCACGTCCTCACGCTCTCGCTCACGGTTGAGAATGACGTGTTCGAGATCTCATACTCTCGCGGGGCATGATGCGAGAAAGCGCAAACGGCTACCAACATCTCGTGGAGCACGCGACCGGATCGGGAAACTTGTCGGCGAACTCGGGGATCCAGGTAAGGCGATCGCGCGTGTGAGAACGTATTTTCAAAGCGCGAGCATGAAAAATATCTCCGTTTCGCTGCAGATCTGCGAAATTTTGGCATTTTCGCGCTCTCCGCAGATCACGAAAATGTCAAAATATCGCAATGTCCGCGAGCGGAACGGAATTTGACACCCACCCTTACTAATAAGTGTCCAACGTAGTCTTAACAATCTGCCAAGAAGTTCTCTAGGGGGTATCACTCCATATGAAGTCCATCTGAGACCAGTATATTAGTATCGGACCTCGAGTGTCAGACTTCAGTGGTAGACCAAAAACCTTTTGATATCAAAGGCCGTTTGGCTGTTTTACAGGACTTAAATGAAATAAGAACGAAACAAAGTAACATGTTCCTGAAGCCAACCACCACTAAAGAGAAACCGACTGTCCCAGCAAGTCCTGTCTGGATTCCTAAGCTTGGGGATCTAGTCAGAGAAAAGATCGCGGACAAGAAGGAATTTGGGCCTTCTTACAGGCAACCAGTACCTGTCCTAGCAATCCACTGATCAAGAACAGTATTACTGCCGCCCCTTGCTGGTAAAAAGGAGAACAGGCTTGTGTCCATCGACCTGGTCAAACCACTTCATGTGGCCGATCATAAGCAGTAGGCCAAGTGGACTCCGCCAATGTAGCAGACACCCTAATCTGGCTACTATCCAAGAGGTTCAAACTGAGAGATTCATCACCTTTGAAGAATCTGCAGTGCAAAAAGAAGTACTATGCAACAAAGCAATGGAACGTGTACCTCTTGAGACCCAAATAACAGTTCGTCAAGAAACACCTTTCTGCAATGAAGTAGCATCTTTCTACACAAGCGTAACAAGTGATCCTGTGGTTCCAGCGATTTCAACAAATCCTGATACAATCCCAACAATTGACAGAACTGCCTCTGGCTATTTCATCAACTTTGATACGTTTTCTGAAGATCCAAGTGAGCCTGAAACAACGCCAGTAAAAAGAACTTTAAAAGAAGAAGCAAAATAACTTTTTTATCACCTTGAAAAGACTTATCTGGTTTCACCATGGATTGAACTTTGGATTGTGTTGGGTGTGCTTTTTCTTCCAATTTGGTTGACTCTGGTAATAACATTGGGAATGCTGATAAATGGAAGATATGTCAAAATGGATACAGCGAGTAAGAACATCAACTTACTCCTCAAGCCACACAAATCATCTCATCGTGAACAAAGAGACTTGTCATCAGTGAACATCACAGCCGTTCCTATACCTGGGGGTTTAGCTTGGGACAGAACTGATTATGACATTTTTGGCCCGTCTGAGCTGTTGAAGATTCTACACCAGTTCAAGATTTCCTTGAATGACTTTGTTTCATCTAGTACCATTTCTGATGATTGGGACTTCGAGACTGTTAATAACATGATGTCAGACTTAGAGATGACTGCAGTATTTACTAATCATGAATATTTAGAAGGTTCATCAGACTATGAACAAATGTATTGTTATAATCATTATGGTCACCATTTCTTGCACAAACCAACACTGCCTAGAAATGTTCTAATGTATAATCAATGGGAACATTGTCCTACGCCACCAAAGGGTAGCTCAAAAACATTTGCAAGAACATTTCCGTACCTTTTAGGGTTTAATGTATCAAATTCTGAATCATTTTATTTTAAAAATGTCAACAAACCAGGATTGAAAAGTATTTTGACAAATATCAAACAGATTTATTCTGCAGCCTTTTATACCCAAGTGTCTAGACTAGGTTTCGATTTTGGAAAGACAACATTGAGACAAAAATTGTCTGGGGTACAAAAGATTGACAAGTGCATGGTATAGAAGCTTTATTCAGAGCCTTTATCATCCCTGAGCAAATTATGTTTTTGAATGACACTGTCCAACAGACTTCTTGCCGTAGGTTAGGTAAGATAAAAGACATGAACAATCCGTCCATACCTACACCTACACCTAATAGCAGAAACACTTCAGAGGTGGAGGTCGACGTACATACTATTTTGCATCACAACAGAATAGATCCAGATTGGAATAATTGGTTGATCTGGCCCACAGACACAAACAACTGTCAAGATAGATTCCTGAACAAAACACAGGGTTTCACATTCAATAGGCCAGACCCAAGATATGTTCAAAGACAGCATCCAGGAATAGTAACAGCATACAGTGTAGGGAAACTGTGCCTTGAATGGTTACATAGTTCTGCACTCAAGGATGTAAAGCAACACTTATATTTACTTAAAGATGGCGCTGATCTTAGGGAATTCTTGGTTGGACCAAGAACACCGGGTCAGAAACTTTTTATATATGTCGGTATCTATGCTATTTATAATGAAGCATGGAAGATTACGCAAGCAGAGACTGCAGAAAGAATATGAGAAATTGATTGTATTAATTTAGAGAAAACTCCCTCTGTAGTTGACAATGGGTTAACGACTCTGTCGTCCAGGATATATTCTTTGGACAGCGTAGTATCTTCTGCCATAGACGTCATTGAACAGGACTTGGTCATGTTGCAACATGCTCAGTCGCAATTACGTTCTATCATGCTATTAGGCTGGACGTTGCAAAACCTTCATTCAGGCTATAGTGCCTTGGCGTTTAATCAATACTACGTCACTGTTTTCAGAAATCAATCTCACTAATAAACAGATCAAATTGGCGCAAAGAGGAGCAGACTATACGGTGCTGAGCATTGAAAAACTGGAAAGATTGCCATTTACAGTAGCTGAAAAAACAGTCATTGAATGGATTATACTTGGAACAATCACTCTGCCTGTAACAATTTTCCATTTTCAGTATTGCTTAAAACATATACCAGCAGTCACATATGAAAGGTTGGATAAAGAATACATCAAGACATCCTAGGAATTACCGTACACACATAGATGTTGGAGTGGGGGGCGTGAATTGTTTATTAGCGGGAAGAACTGTGAAAACGCACTAAGCGGTTCTCTACTTTGTTAGGGTACAAACTGACACGGGGCCTGCGATGGTTCCTCAAACAATTTATCCTGCCACCTGCAAGGTTCTCTGCTGCGGTGATTGATCCAATTTTTGGACAACTTTCATGTTGAACGATCACAGCTGCTGTGGCATGCTGCCAGGTATACCCTATCTAGTAACTGTGTCAGCCAGGGTCACTTGGTGTATGCAAGTATTGTTTCCAAAAACTAAGACAGACAGGGAGTCGCCTTTATGGCCTTCACTGAACATCTCTTCTATACGAATTGATACTTTAAGAAGAATGAAAGCCATTTTTTTGCAAAAAACTGTGCCACTGACCTCGGCCAAAGAAACCTATGATCTACAAGTTGCAAGGACTTCTGCCGAGATAAATCCCCTCTTAACTACAAACTGCCCTGTCCATTTCTCAGAAATGCTAAGTCGTATCTTAAACATGTCGGTTTCGAGCGGTATTGTGTATGTATTTAAGACAATATTTTCTGGACTGTTAGCACCTTTTGAAACAGTCCTAGGAATATATTTCAAAACTTTGTGCACTCAGTGTTTGGTGGACTGCCTCTCATTTTGGGACTCGCTGCAGGGACACTATTTTTGCTCCTACTGCTGCAATATGGCACACCAATTCACCAGCGATACCCAGTTCTCCATGGAGACAACTCTACTGGCGATAAAGTATTGTGAGCGCATTGTCCAAATTTTGGGACTACCTCGTTTATGAGAATTGAATACCACAAGGTTTCTGTCATTCAGGCCAATCTGGCAAGATTGCATCTTGTCTGTTCTACGCTGCCTGCTATGCAGAGAAGAATGGGTGTTAGACACATGTCTCACACTCCCATCAGTCATGCTAACGGATGTTGATACTTTCCTTGAACCCGTAACGGCCCATGCACTGTGTTCTCCCCAACGGCTACCAATTCTGATGATGGCATTCATTGAGCTCTCACAGACGCAAAATGATGATGTTGAGGTACAAGAGGAAACAGGCGCGCAGGTATCATCCGATTCGAACATTGCTAATGCAACCAATGCTGATGGCGATGCTTCTCATCTATCTGCGGTTAAACTTCTAATAGAGGTAATCCAACTTTCACCTACGATGGTAGACACATTTTTTACAGACTTAGAAGATTTGATGTTTTCTCCAAACACTAACACAGACTTTTGATTTGGCACACAGTGTTCTGAGAGACTCCGAATTTGACCTTCATTGTTTCAAAACAAAGTTCTAATTTTGGAACTCTTTTTTTCTATGATCATTAATTTTACCGAATTTGTATTTTTCAATTTTTAGCACAAAGTAATCTGCTTAAAGTAGAACTATTCATAGAGAACCAGAATTCTTTGCAAATCTTCCAGAGACAATATGTGGCCTTGTCCTCATACCAACAGTTATATGTAATATGACATGAAATGGTTTTGGCACCTTTCTTTCTGTATTTATGAGCCATTTCATAAATGTTTTTTTCATGATTCATTCAGGTAGCATTTTCAAATGTCAACTATATGCTTAGAATGGAACATTGCCTTTAATGCGTACAGCACAAATGCTTTTTGTACAACCAATGCCAATGCATTTTTATGTATTGTGGGTGGGTTTTAACACATCATGTTTAGATATGTTTTACGTGTTTAGAACTTAGTAGAAGTCGTACATAATAAAGTGGAGTGGGTGTCGTATGGCGTTTTAGGTTCTGATTAAATTTTCCAGATTCATGCCCTTATATAGGTACAATTCACGTTGCCCTTATATAGGCATAGAAATCAAGCCCTTATTTAGACATATTTAGACATAGCCCATGCTACCCAAATACAGGCATGGCTACTTCCATCCATTCACCAAACATCACAACGATTTCTTGGAAAACCACCTTAAGCCGCTAGGGACTTCCCCTTGCTTGAATATTGATTTCTCCAAGAACTCAGTTAGTTTACCTTGAACATCTATTCCTTAGGGGTTCATTCATGATGTTCATGATCCCGACTTTACGTTAAACAAGGTATTCCTAAACTCCTACAAGGTATAAATATACCTTCACTTGCTATGGCAAAGCATGGTGGTTCGGTGCAGTTCGACGACCTACTTGCCCGACGCAGCTCGCTACAGCATGTGCTGAAGGAAGCCGACTCTCCAGCTGACACACTGACAAGAAGCTGTCATCCTCTGCCGAGAGAATCCAGCTCCAGTGTTTCTGACTCCCCTTGCGGGGTGTTGGGAAATCGAGTCCCGATACAGAGATATCAGACCTCCTTCATTCTAAGGTATGGAGCTGATTAGAACATAGAGAAACCTTTGGCAAACCTATGCTAAAGACCATACTTACTTTTTCCCTCATCCTAGACCTAGGTTAGGTACATTGGGGTAGGCATATTTTAGAAGCACCAGTTGATATTTTTAGCCTGTGTTATTTATGTATGTATTTTTATATGGCTTAGAAACCATACAATGCTCTTACAGTATTATTTTATAATACTATTCACCCTGTACGCATTATACTTTGCATTCTTTCTAACGATTGTAGCAGTTCACCAATCTTGCATGAGAAATAAGACTGTTCAATAAATCCTTTTATTCAAAAGGCACGTCTCTCTATTTCTCTGCAAACTCTGTAGAAACAAAGCATGCACGATTGACTGAGTGAAACACTTATCTATTGTTTCCACGACTCTGAAGATAGTTATTCCAGTCCAAGGGAAACAAAGTTGTCATGTTTATGAGGTTGTCAGAAACTAATCCCTTCTTATGTAATTGAGAACGTTTCCAGTGACTTCTGAGTTAGCTGGCACACACACAATTAAGTTTAGTATATTCGATAGAGACCTACTGACCTAAGTCCTACGTCATATCTGTAGGAGATATTATTCCAATGCGCAGAGCCTATTGGGAATATAGGAACTACACTACAGCACACCAGAAGGCCCGAGGTCCAGGGGGACCAAGAATGGCACCTCATTCACCAGGAGCAGACCATCCTCCTGTAGCATGGGATACTAATAACCGTTAACAATGCCTCCATCTTCCACCAGCAGCTTCTCCAGTAGTGCTGGTGCTGACCAATGTCCCCCTTCTGCACCCCAATCAGCAGGAATTGACCACGCAGCTTATGGACAAATGCCTGCACTGGCTATCTAGCCAATCCATGAACTGGGCAGTCATAAGTTAGCCAACCTAATTATCATGGCAAGGAGGGTGAGGTGGGTGGGACATTCAATGAAAACATTTCCTGGAGATTGTGTAGTGATACATTTTGATAATCCTTACACCCGCATTTTTCTCCTTAGAAATCTGGACAGATCTCGCCCTAGGAACACGCAGATCAGCCCTCTGCCATTGGAATACTTTTATAAACAGGCCCCATCTCCAGGCTACAATCAAAGGGGCAGCCTAAGATCAGGCTTTTTGACGTCACATCTGTTGGACTGCCCAAACACCATACCAGGTGTTGGGCTCTCAAACAGATTTGAAGCCCTTTCTGATATGGAAGCATGCGACTGACCATCAATACCCACGAGTAGTGAAGTCACCAAAGGGACTCCCAAACGACCAGCCTCGCAGTTGTGGGCCACTTCCAGTGGCTCTCACTGTGCGGAATCATCAACCACTTGCCGTTCTAGGATATTGATGTCTGTGTCAGCTGAGAAGTGGTCTCTATCAATCACCTTGCTGGCACAAGCAGCCTTGTGTTTCCAGTGACCCTGAACAGCCACCTTGAGGGTATCCCATTTAGTGGTGCAGGATGGGGTGGATCCCTCATTGGCCTCAAAGGAGGTGCTGATGCAAGAAGCTAGAGAGTCTATGATGGGGGGTCACCAAGACAACACCCTGAAGGCATGTTTCAATGTTCGGGGGGTGCGGCCTCATTGAAGGGAGAATATTAAGGGACTGTGTTTGGAGATGGATATGCCTAGATAGTTTCATGAGTGGAAGAAGGAGGAAAGGTGGGCTGATCTCACAATTCGATCAATGCAGATGTAGAGGTCACATGGGCGCTAATAACAGAAGTATACACGAGTCCCAGGGTGGTGTTGCCTCCAGACATCTGGAAGGGACCACTGATGCAACCAGTCTGAAAGGGAGACAGCAATGGTTGACTTGGTAGCGTGCAGGAGGTCGGGTGGATCTGTGAAGTGTGGTATCAAGAACAGAATTACAGTCCGATCCAGAATCCAGGGGAGATGCTCCCTGGTCATTAGGAAACCAGTTAGTCACACAAGAAAGTCAGATGCTGAATAGTCATTGGTGAAGACCTGTACCCACGAATGCTTTTGGGTCCGGGGTCCTTTTGAAGGTGCAATATCTGGCTCCTCTGGAAATGCTATTTGTATTCCCTTATACTTAAGGAACAAATGTATCATATAGCATATGTTGTGTAAATGTTTACTTGGGCTTAGCACTGACTTTGTACATCCATGAATTGCCTATTTTAACATTGTATGTAATTTTTATGCCTTTTATGATTTTTAACAAATCGAATAAAATGTATTTTGACTGATTGACTGACGTATGTTGTCAGCATGCAGCCCCTTAATATTCAGGGCTTAAATTGTACTTTGTAGAATGTGTGAAAAGCGTTTCAGTTGCTAGGCTGAGCTAAGCTTGAGCCACACAGAAGATATGGGGGAAAAAACAGGGGGATTATCAAAAGAAAATCCCTCGAGTATGGTAGCTCCGAGCCGACGAAGAAGGTGTCTGCAGGAGGAATTTAAACCAAATCGATGATGAGGATTATGAGGAGTATAGAACGCTATTGGGCTGCGAGTAAATGGCTAGCTATTCACACTTGCATAGAGTTAACAGTGGTTTGCTAAAATGACACAGGATAGTGATCTGGAGTAAATGAGTGATGCTTCTGATGAGCCCGCCCACTGGAAAACACAGCAATCCAGCCACCAAGGAAGAGCAAGAGGTTGAACACAGCTTCTGAAGTGCCCCCCCACTGGAAAGCTAAGCAGTTCATCCACCATCTGTGGGGTTGCAAGCATTGGAGAACCTAGGCTGCTAATCAGACCAAAAGCAGAGAAGACATCATTGTTGTCTATCAAGGAGGAGATTGCTGATGAAGGAGCCAGCACTCGAAAGGCTGTTGTTGCCACCAAAGCCAATTCTTTACTATCACATGCTTGTTCAGGTGAAGGCATTACAGTGGTGAGTAGCAGGTCTGCAGTGGCACCCAGATCCGCTCCTCCGGCCCTGGCGTCATTCAGAGAGCTTATAGTTAGTAAGGAGTAAATGATTCCAAATTCTCCTAGCTCTTCACCTCCAAAAAGGAGGCACAATGGTACTGGCCAGTCACTGCATAGTCTAGGAACAGAAGGACTTGCCTGTTCTCAAATGCAATACACCTGACCAAGTGCTCCACTCCTAGAGCTTCGTCTCTGTCTTTATAATGGAGTAGACAGACTATGAATGGGCATACAGGGGCGCCAGGGGTGGGGAGGAGGGGTGATTTGGCGGTATACGGTAGGCTTACCCAACTGAGAAGAAAGGGGACAGACTTTTAGCTGGTGTAAATGTTGTGATCCAGTGTTTGAAGAATTTCGTTGGATCTTTCCCTTTGGAGTCCTTTGGGAGGCCCAACACCCTCAGATTGCTCCGACGAGAGCGGCCCTCCACATCTTCAGAACTGCACTCCAGTAACCGCATCTGCTCAGCCAAGTCCCAAAGTTTGGTGTGATGATCTTGAGGGAGAGGGTTAAGGGACGGTATATTTTTCTCTGTTTGCATGACCCTCTTAGTTTTTTCTGGTATTCATGCAGGAATCCTGCATTTATGACAATAGAATCTACATTGGCTTCAAGAGCTGTGCACAAAGAGTTGATGGCCTCCAGGTCTACGTCAAATTTATCTGGAGTTGCAGTTGATGGGGTCTCCCCATGTGTCCGTCGAGGTTAGTCTATATGGGGGGTCTCTGTAAGGGTTGATTTAGGCAGTGAGTTGGTTGAGTATTGTGGTGCAGAAGACGCAAGCCCCTGATTCTTAGTTGCTGAGTCGAAGAGATGTTACAGGCTTTGTGTTAGCTGTGGCAAGGACCCAATTGCAAATCCCAGTTGTGGCTTCTGTGATGGAAAAGCCTTGTGCGATGTGGCCATGGGTAACTGGAGAGATTACTAGCAACAACTGGCATTTTGGGCACTCCTTTAACCTGATAGATACTGTGTTGTGCAGGGGAGCACACCTCTAATGTTCCTTTAGTGTTAGTTCATAGCCCACCTAGTTAGGGAGTTAGGGAGGGAGCGCAGGTAAAGCAAAGTGGGGTGTCGGGGTCCGTGCTGGTTGGGTCCCCCTCTTTAGGGTGCCGTAATCTCTAGGTGGATCATATGACCGGTAAGGAGAAGATCAGTGGCCCCCCCAAACTCTGATTTCAACAGAAGGAGGAAACTACCCTTCATCAAACACCCAGACCATTTCCCAATAGGCCATGGTCCAGAGTCTGGCTGGGCCATCCGCTGCCACCAGGGGTCTCTGGGGATTGGTGGTTATAAAGGTGCCAAAGGGGCTATGGTAGGAAGCAATACGGGTTGCCTCAGGGTGAGAAGCAGTGTCTTGGTGAGTTCAGGCTGCCCCACTCCAGTTTTCACTAGTAAGACTGTGGGGAATGCCTGTGGAGTGGCTGGGGAGGAGGAGCTCCATCTCACCAGTGTAGTAGTTATGCATGATGATGGCCACAATATGGCCAGGTGCTGCCAAGTCCCCCTCCCTTGGTCAGACAAACTCTTTTTACCTCAACCTTTGGGGCCCCCATAAGGCAGACAGATCCTCCGCCCTTTTCCCCCAAGGCAACAATGTAGATAATACCAACACTTGGATTAAGGGTCGTAAAACCCCGGCCGTATTTTAATCATAACAATAAACAAAAACATTAATTTCAGTATTTACACCATTTTACACAATGCACAGAAAGTCCGGTCCATTGCATTGATATGTACAGTGTGTCATTTGGCTATCCTTAACATGTTTCTAATACATAGCCATTCCTATCATAAGCTAAGTGATCAGCAACCTTATATTTCTGCTTCTCCCTGTTTGAGCCCACGGCAAGGTCAATGACTGATCCAAGATCAAGATCACACTAGGTCCCACCCTCCTACTGGAGTGACCTTGCACAGGAGGCCCAGGTCGCCAGAAGGTTACCTTACCCGGGCACCCCCTACACCCTCAAGATTATCTCCATAAGGGGCTGTGCAGTTATGCCCAGTGTTCTTGTAGGGTGTCCCCATTTGACAATGGTGATGCCTGCTAAGGACCGTAAATGATGCCCACCAATCATGACCTTACTGCCACAGGCCAGCATAGTTTCCCGGCCATCTGCCCCCGCCTCTTGAAGGTCATGCCCTGCTATGCGTCCCTACTAGCCAGGTAAGTTAATTCTCCAGGAACTCTTCATTACCACGCTAGGAGAGGTGCACTCCATCCTGTAGGAAAAATGTCTCCCCACAGAATGCACTCATGTGCAACTGTCTGAAGCTTCGGGGATCAGAATAACTTGTCAACATGGTTGTTGATCCTTTTAACTGAATGATTCAGGGCCCACACAGACTCACCCCCTCTCCTCTGAAATCTGGGGACCACGTGTGACCAGGCCAGCACTGCTTGCAGGCATCTCCTTGCCAGACAACCCACCTCTGTAATCAGGGCTTCTACTAAGATGCACCAGGCCATTACCCCCTATATGCAAGATAACTGCTGTAGGGGGTACCTGAGACTTGTCCAGTAAGCTTACCAACATACCCCTAAGCTGGTCAACGCATAGCTCTCCCTGACCATGAAAAGAGACACTGAAACCAGCCTGACGTGATCTGTGTGCATAATTGCCTGAAAAGAAAAATTGTCTCAACCTGCTCACATATGAGTGACCAATAATCCACACATCCATTTCCCTGCGCCCCCAGGTGGGTACCTGGGGTGCAACAGGCACCAACAAATGAGGAACCACTGCAAGCTTCCCCCCTGCAGGACAGGATGTGGAAACTGCAATTCAATCAGAAAGAGAAAAACCACTGTGACACAAAAACCAACGTTTAGGGCATAGGCAGTCACACATAGTGCTTGTAACAGTCTGAGGACCACCTACTAATCCTTTGCATCGCGCTCCCGGAAAAGCCCCTGGCCGCTGCCTTGGTGGCGGCCCATATCCCGAAAGAATGGGTCCCAAAACTGACTGGGTCCAAACCGGCTGCCTTGATGGCAGCACCTATGACCCTCCTGAATTGAAATTTAGTGAGTGGGGTTACATCATCATGCATAAGTAATGGACACCCGTTCCCTATGGCCTGGGTGCCAGGAATGCCTCCAGATTGGAGATGGGGCAGCAAACACTCCCCCATGCCCTTTGCAACACCACTCCACCCCCTCTACCCTCCTGATTGGTCTTAGACTTGGGAACAGATATGAATAGGGATTCTCCCTGCACCCTCACGTGCCTGAATTGCCGTCACGTGCGCCAATCCCTTTTATTTTTTGCCACCAGTTCCCCAATCCTGAAAGCGCCATAGAATGCCAGTGAAAAAACTGCTTTAAAGAGGAGAGCTTCCCCTGCTGACTTACAAACCTGACTCAGCGCACCCAGCAATGCTGACAAAGTGTCTATGCCTATTGGGCGCCTCACATTTGACTGGGAACCTTGCAGGCGCTGCCACCCTTTCAGTGCCTTTCTCACTATGAATGTGTGGGTGGGGTCACACCTGCCCTGCATTCTTGCAAAAAAGGAAATCAACTCTATATGGCGCTGTGCTGATGCCAGTGAATGCCCCTCATCTTCCATTGCTCTCAAGAAGGAAACCACTACCCCAGTATCATGCCAATTCTCCTCCCACACTCCCCCCAAAAAAGTTGAAGTAGGCCCCAAATGCCCCTTCATAAGCCCGCCTGGTCCTGGATGCTAGGCTAGCTGCCACGTGGTCCGGTAACTGGGGGCACCAAGCTGGCAAAGCTGGTCTGGGAAAAGCGTTGGATTCTCTGCCGCTTCTGGGTGGTGGGACCTGAACAACTGCATCTTAAAGCGATAGAGCACATCAGTAGCATGATTTAATACATCAGGGACATGTTTTGCTCTAAACAGAAGATTCAACCTCATGCACATAAGTATTATTTCTTTCAACAGTCGCAGAATCATCTTACACTTCAATGATTGGTGGTTGATGCATTCTACCACAGACATGTTGTCAGACTGAAAAAAACTGATTGGTTCCTTAGCTGTTCTGGCCAGATGGACAATGCCACTAAGATGGGAAATAATTTCAAGAAAACAATGTTACCTGTGAGCCCGGTTTCCACCCACCATGCTGGCCAGCGCTGCGCCACCCATGCTGGACTTAGAATGGCGCCAAATCCTTCGCTACCTGCAGCGTTTGTCATCAGACCAATCTCTGGGCTGGATCTTGGTGGGATGGGCCACTCTACTTTGCCATTGAAATCACACAGGAATGCCATCCAAATCTGCATGACCTCACTGGATTACCTGGTGTGGTGATGCTTGTCTTTGAGACCTTTAAGGTGAGAACGGGTGGCTTTCTAGCGTATTGTGGACCCCTTTATTAGAAACCACCCTTAACTCATACACTGTTCTTTTCGTATAAGGATATTAGACACGTTATCGCCTTCCGAGAGTCACCGCTGATATTGTTACTGCTACCTTACGGTGAGAAGACAGTTACATTTCTCCTGTGCTGGCCACCACTTAGGATAGAGCACTTATACCCGGTTTTCCATTTCCTAGATTCTTGAATTGATTATACACGACTTCCTTCGTTGTTCGTGCCATTAGAACACTCTAAACTTCACTTTTTGGAATCATACAGAAATTCATCGGACAGGTACATGAGAACCAGTTGTTTTGAGTCCAATTGGTTAATCATGCAGCTTTCATTGATTTTGGGGCTCTAACAGTTCATCATTTATTTATTTCCTGATTACAGCAGTTTGCTTCAGGAACAGACTACAAGTCATTCAGTAAGTTGTTGTTGTCGTGTGCATACTCACCGTTTACACCTTGGTGAAGGTAGCACAAGCTAATAAATCTACCTTGACGGGTCGCGTTTTTACTAACAGACTATATTTACCCCTCATGTGCAACAATTGAATACGTTTCCTTTGTTTCTTGTTTTTACAGAAAACCCCTGACAAAGGGACACACGTCCCGAAATGCATTGAGTTATAAAACTGTTGTTTTGAATTTCATGTATTCTCAAAATTTATGTATTTTGTGGGTTTCTATGAAGTTAATCAGATGTTATGATTAGAGAAACCTGATAACAGAATGTGGTTTATTACCCCATGGTAATTTCTTTATTAAAATAGAGTTAATCTTTATATATTGTCATTGTTAATGCATGTTAGAGTCCTAGTTGCCCGCAAGGAGCTTAGCCACTATCATTAGTTTTCATACATATGTTTAGCAGACATAATTCTAACACTGCACACATATTGGTCAAAGATTGAATTATCAGAATATTGGGGTTTGCTTTTCGCCAACTTTCACTCTCTCTTTGAGACCTGACATAGCCTGGGCAATGGTGCGTGAGAATTGCTGCGCCATGGGAATGACTTTTAGTGCAACATTTAACTGCCCCACCATTTGTTGGAGCTGGTGCAGCGTAACCTCCTTCCTCAGACATTCCTGCAATGCTGACCGGAAAGCTATGATTTTGCCTTTTGGCAGTCTTGACACCCCGCTTACTGAATCCAATTCTATCACTAGGAAATCGATCTCTGTGGTTGGCCCAACCGTCTTACCTTGCACCTAAGGAACGCCAAAGTCATGATTGAGCGCACAAAACGTCTGCAGCGCCCAGCCTCACTCTTGAGAGCCTGGCGCTCCTAAGAAAAGGAAATCATATAGGTAGTGTAGGACTGACTGGTGGCCAGTCACCTGCCTGAAAACCCATTCTAGAAAGAAACAGAACTTCTCAAAGTACTAGCAGGAAACGGAGCACCCAATAGGCATGCATTTGTCCATGTAATATTTCCCTTGGAACTGGTAACCCAGTAGGTGAAAATCTAGTGGGTGTACCGGCAACAGAACGAATGATGATTCAATGTCTAATTTTGCCAGTAGTGCCCCCTAAACATTTCAATCGCCTGATCAAATGATGCATATCTGACAGTGCACAGCTCCCCATCTATGGTGTCATTCAGTGATTTGCCCCTGGGAGCCGAAAAATTGTGAATTAAGCGGAACTCCCCCTGGTCCTTCTTGGGGACCACTCCTAATGGCGAGCACACAAAGCCCTCCACTTGTATTATGTCAAATGGGCCCGCCACTCTGCCTAACCTCAATTCATTTTCTATTTTTGCTGCCGCCCCCTATTGGTTCTCACAGACAGTTGATTTTGACAATGTGAAACCCCTACATAGCCAGGTGCAGGAATTCTGAAACCGTCCCTGAAACCTTCCAATACAATTCTAGCTGAATTGGGGCAACTTTACTTATTCAACCATGGGATCAGGGCACTGGTTATGATGGGGGACCATTCCTTGTTGAGGGATACACCCTCATTCCTGTTTTTTGGCTCCCCTGTCCTTATATTTTTTGAAACACTTGGACTCAGGGTGTGATGTATGGCCACAGAAAGAACATGCATGTTTAAACTTGTATGTGGCTGCCGCCTTGGTGCATGAATGCCTATTAAAGTACCAACATGCCCCCTTCTTTCCCACACCCCCAAGCTAACTGGGGGGCTAACTGAAAGGACTGCCCCTTGAGCTGTTTTGGGGCACGAACTTCATATGCCTCAACCATAAAATCATATCAGTTTGGTCCCAAGTGAGGGCAGGGCCGGTTGCCTTTGCTCTTCTAAAATGCTTACCATACTCTTTCCATCCCACACCACCATATTCATCATGTGCACAAGCAATCCTGTTCTGGTAGCATGCCATCTGAGCGTCAAAACCCGAAATGTTCATACATAATAGCCATATAGTTAGAGAAACCCTTGAACCAATTTACCAGAGTCTCATCCACCTTCCTCTTCTGTAGCCAACTAGACCCCCTTGGGTGTACCCACTCGTTATTCTTTTTAGCTTCACCCTCCTCAGCATTGTCTACCAACAGGGGAAACATATTGACATACTCCCCCTTCCAAATTGTTTCCCTCACTTATTGTGAGATATGCATTCACAACCGATCCCTAGACGAACGCAATGCACCCAAACCTAAACCTGGCAATGTCTGTGGCATAGCTTCTGCTAGTGCTTCCGGTGTTTTTGCTTTCTCCAAGTCCAACTGTCGAAGTAGACCTCACCGAAGTCTACCGGTGCTAGGGGTTCGCCCTTCTTCGCGCACAAGTCCTCAGACCAATAAAATAGTAGTTGGCACGGAAGCTGAAATATCAAAAGATCAATTCATTAAACCTCATGAGGTGGAACTACATCCATACAACACCCTTCGGCAGTGTATGAAGTAGCACAAGGAGTAGAAGAACCATGGGTCTTTGATACCCACACAGGAGCTCAAAAGGAGGCGGTACAAGTACACATAGGAATAGCTTTCTACATATGTAGACACACAGAAAATGCTCAGTCAACAAAGTAGGAAGAGGAAGGGAGTTTGCTTGCATCAGTTGAAACAGTCTGACATTTACACACTAAAACAGGCACATGAGCAACTACAGACTCTTTTGAGCATGTTCAGAGTGAAAGAAGCGAAGTATAGACAGCTAGTCTAGTAAAGCACAGGGGTAATTCAAATTTAGACAGGGGTAGGCAACAGCGACGACGGAAGGAGCACATAGTGAGCACATGGTAAATCAAAATGGCTGCCGGAAACAATATGGCTTCAGCTAAATGCTAACAGGATCTCTGCCAAATTGCCACAGATGAACCTTTTAGCATTAGCTGAAGACATTTATGATCTGGAAAGTACAGAGGGTACATTCTGTATATCTATCATCATTAATTAATTGACTTCTCAGTTTAATACATGCTCGGCATTCACTTTCTTAACGTTACATTTGGCAGGTATACAAGAAGGGATACAGATGATATGGCTTGGCCTCTCTCTTTGTCCAGGATGTGTCGATGGTTGACCAGGGCAGCAGATTCCACCAGGGTAGACGGCACCTTCTTGCAGTGGGTAGAATGCACCCAGTTCCTCCTGTTCGTCACTCAGACTGCAATTCTCGTCGCTAGGAGGACCTGTTCTGGACCGCACCACCTAGGTTCCAAACTGCTCGATCTCTGGAAGGACTGGATCATTACATGATCACCGGGCCATAGTTCGTGGCCTTCACCTTTCGACCTGTCAGGAAGAGCTTCTCAAACTTGTTGATGAATAGAAAGCAAGCTGCCAGTCAACTGTGACAGGTAGTCACTCATCAAGACACAAGGTATATCATGTATGGGGCGTGGCTTAGGAATCCCCCAAATATTAATAGGCCTTCCAAATACCACCTCATACGGTGTAAGGCCAGACCATGAATGTGGCACTGACCTAATTGACAACAATGCCAAGGGTAGTGCGTCAGGCCATTTCAAAGATGTGGAAGCTTGGATTTTAGCTAGCTTAAGCTTGAGAGTAGCATTGTGTCGATTCACTAGCCCTACTGGGTGGAAAGCAGCATGAAACTTCTGCTTAATCCATAACCCTTTCAGGACATACTCAACAACTTGCCCAATAAAATGGGGTACGTTGTCACTCCACAAAAGTTTGCAAACACCAAATCTGGGGAAGAATTATTTTAGAAGCACCTTTGCTGTTGTAAGAGCTGTACTATCTTTCCTAGGGTACGCCTTTATCCACTTACTGAAGGCACATACCACTACTAGAACATATTTCAGATTGTTACAACGTTCAAGCTGGATATAATCCATTTGCAGAACTTCAAAAGGTGCAGTTGGTGTAGCAAACCCTCCTGTTGGAGTTCATGTCCCTTTTTCAGGATTATACTGGAGACATATCAAGCAGGACTGCACTATTTTTTTAGCCATGCCGGCAATCTCTTGGTGCTCCCAAACTTGCGTGAGCAACTTCGTTATCGAGGAGGCTCCAACATGTGCCGGCCCCTGTGCCATATGCATCATAGGATGTAAATAGGTGTGGGCAGTCTCCACTTAGTCATGTCTTTATTTCTCTAACAGCCCTCATCATCTAATGTTCCCTCCTTAGACCATTGCTCAAGTTCTTCTGCAGAAGCAGATCGCTGCATATCAAGCACCTCCTGCATGGCATCATGCCAACGTTCAGCCTGTGACTTTACCATATACATAGTTGTGGTGCTTCGCTGCATTGCAGTCTCACGGGCTGTGTGATCTGCGAAGGCGTTACCTTGTCCTATTTTATCAGTCACTTTCTTGTGTGCGCTACACTTAACAATCGCTATTTTCTTTGGGTATGCCAAGGCAGTCAGAAGATTGTGTACCAATTCTCCATGCACTATTTGCGTCCCATGGGATGTAAGATAGCCTCTTTCCTTCCAGAGTAACCCATAATTGTGATTGAATCCAAAGGCATAGCGGCTATCAGTATAGATGTTCACAGACAAGTCAGTACTAAGTTCACATGCCCTTGTCAATGCTATTAGCTCAGCTGCCTGAGCTGACTTCTGTGGGATACGAGCTGTCTCAACTATCGTCTGAAGTGTTGTGATTGCATATGCAGCTGATGTTGTGCCATCTGGTAATTTCAAACAAGACCCATCAACCCACAGTTCTCCATCAATATTTGAGAGGGGCGTATCTTGCAAGTCAACATGGCCCTTTGTCTGTTCCTCAATAAGGAATATACAATCATGAGGCTCTTGTGACTGGGACTGAATAACCGGGTATGGCAACAGGGTAGCTGGATTCAGAGTTGAACATCTTTTCAAAGTGATATGAGGGGCCAAAAGTGTCAATTCATATCCTGTCAACCTAGCACTAGTTAAATGCTGCGTTTTGGTTTGGTTCAAAAGGACATCAACTGCATGAGGTACTAACACAAACAATCTGTGTGACAAGACTATTCCTTCACTCTGACGTATGGACACAGCTGCTGCTGCAACAGAACGGAAACACCCAGGCAATGCACGAGCAACTGGATCAAGGACATCTGAAAAATATGCACAAGGATGCTGCTTGTCACCATGTGTCTGAACTAAAACTGAAAGTGCATAACCATCTCTCTCGTGTACATAGAGTGTGAAAGCCTTAGTGTAGTCTGGAGTTCCTAATACTGGTGCAGAACAAAGAGCTTGATGCAACTGTTGGAAAGCAATATGACATTCATTCATCCATGGAAGGGGCATTGGAGTGTATTTAGTCAGAAGAAGCAACAAAGGTTTAACAATGTGTGAGAAGCTAGGGATCCATTGCCTACAAAAAGAAGTAAGACCAATGAATGCACAAACATCTTTCTGAGTATGGGGCACAGGCATGTCTAAAATAGCTTGAATGCCGTCTGGTATAAGTGCACGTCCCTCCTTAGACAGGAGGTGACCTAAATAGGTAAACTTCTGTCTACAATACTGCAATTTCTTCTGAGAAACTTTGTGATGGTGTGATGCAAGGAATGAAAGCAATGACAGGGTTCCGTCTTCACACTGCTCAGGCGTGTCAACAAGATGTCATCAACATATTGTATGAGAGCAACCCCTGTTGGCACAGGAAAGAAACAAGCTGTCTTTTCATTGCTTGGCTGTAAATACTAGGACTATCTGTATACCCTTGGTTTACTCTACAGAATCTAAAGGATTGATTATTCAAAGTGATCAGATGACAGGGTAGCTGGGGGAAAAGAGGGGGTGCCAAGGCGATTCATTGCACGTCCGCCTCTACCACTACTTCCATAGGATGGGCCATAAACCTGAGCAATCATAACTTTCATTTTTAAATCCTTAACCTTTTTATCCTTGTTGCCTTGAGCTTACAATTCCTGACGTTCATAATACTGAGCCATAGTCAAAAGAGAGACATGGGGAGATATAGTTCATAACGTGCATCTTTCCTGTTGGTCTGTTAAGAGCTCGTAGATGAGCTCCCGCCGACGGGCGTCCCCCTAAATCCATCATTGATGTCCCACTGCAGAGGCATTAACCTGGGGTCCACGAGGGCTTGAATACGTCACCTCAGGCCCGCCCCCTCCCTTCTCCACTGTTCAAACACACCTGTGATGCGTTTTAAGTTGGGGGATTAAGTTCCCTTGAATACTGAGGGTCCCTGGGGTACACTTTGCCCACCAGGTACCTCCAGTAAGCGCCACAGAGCTGCGTTGCAGAGAGGTGTAAAAAGGGGTGTGGCCTCTGAATGCCTCTCTGCAATGCAGCTCTCTGGTGCATACTGGAGGTACCTGGTGGGCTAGTTGGCCCCCTGGGACATCAATTTATCACATGGATGACGTCATCAGTGATGTCATCAGTGATGTCATTTGAGATGTCATCAGTGATTCAGCAGTGATGTCACTGACCATGTCATGAGTGATGTAATATGTGACATCATCAGCAGTGCATTGCGGGGGCGTGAGTTATAGTTAGTAGAACTAACTATAACAGAGGAATTTCTATGTTTTTGTACGAGTGAAATGTCCAGCTAACTATAACACCCCGGAAAGCTAAGGTTTTTTTAAATGCTAATTTCTAACTATAACATGCCTGAAACCTATGTTGTTTTCAGTGAATATATATATAGACGTTATAATTAGGAATTAGCATTTAAAAAAACGTAGAAATTCACCATATATAGACGTTATAGTTAGGAATTAGCATTTAAAAAACCTTAGAAATTCACCATAAGTCATCTCCACAGAAGCCTCCTCAACACAAGCCCCCTGCGAACCCAGCGGTCCAGGACCACAGACTTATGTCTGTACCGTCTACTGCCTTTGATCTAGACTGCAGACAGCAGTGTTTACAACTTTAAATTCAGTCTTGATTTATTAATTGCACAGAGAACTGTACTCTATGTCCTCGGATTTTGTCAAGAAGAAGTGACAAAAAGCATTCCTTGATGTCTATGCTAACTACTGCCTTCGATCTACACTGCGGACAGCAGGGTTCACAACTTGAATTCAGCATTTATTTATTTATTGCACAGAGAACTGTACTCCATGTCCTCGGATTTTGTCAAGAAGAAGTGACAAAAAGCATTCCTCGATGTCTCGGCTAACTACTGCCTTTGATCTACAATGCGGGCAGCAGGGTTCACACTTTGAATTCAGCCTTGATTTGTTAACTCCTTCCATGCTCATGACGAGCTCAGCTTGTCACGAGTCACAGTGGAGCTGTGCTCAAGTCATAATGGAAGCGGCCCTCCCACGCGCGGTCAATTCCTCGCCTGTGCAGGAGAATTAATCAGTGGGTGGGTCTGTGATGATCCCAGCTCATCATGAGCACAGCTCCACTGTGAGTCATGACGAGCTGGGCTCGTCATGAGCACAGCTGCGCCTCGGACCACCCTCCCTCCGCACTGTGGGGGAAATTACCCCCACAGCGAAGGGGTTAATTGCACAGAGAATTGTACTCCATGTCCTTGGATTTTGTCAAGAAGTGACAAAAAGCATTCCTCGATGTCTTTGCTAACTACTGCCTTCGATCTACACTGCAGACAGCAGGGCTCACAATCCAGATGCAGAGGCGATTGCAGATGACGCAGTCCAGTTCGCAAGACACGTTGTTCCCAGTGCGGCCCGCCGGGACCATGCATCATTGCAGGGTGCGCACACGCTGAGCGCTCCAGGTGCCACTAACTGTGCAGCTCAATTCAATGGCACATGGCTGTGCGCCCATCTTGACTGCTGCCAGCGCCCTACACTGGGGTTTCACGGTTCACAATTCAAGATTAATAGTGAAGTAAATTGTGTAAGACACTATAATGGGTTAAGATGACCAAATCCTCCCAAACTGTGGAGTTCAAGTCAACGTTACCTGCATATGAGCCTATGCTGACCGCTACCTCTGGTCTACACTGTGGAAGACCGGCAACACGTGGTGCCAACTAACCCTTTTCAACGCAAGCCGATCCCACATGTGTAACTGGTTCCTGAGTCCTGAATGGCAGCGCCCCCAACTTCGTGGCAGCGCCCACAACACCAAACCACACCCCCTTCAATCAGTGAAGAATATTTGCATATGGAAGGCCAGAGACACGTGGTGCCACTGAACCTGTACTACGCAGGCCGGTGGGGCCACCAACTTATGCACATGGCTACGAGCCCTTGCTCACCGCTACCTCTGACCTACACTGTGGAAGACTGGCGACACGTGGTGCCACTAACTCTGTTCAACTCAAGTCGATCCCACATGTGTAACTGTGTCCTGTGTCCTGAATAGCAGTGACCCAACTCTGTGAGACAACTACCGCAGCAGTTTCCCTTCAATCAGTGAGGCATATTGACATATACAATGGCGGCGACACGTGGTGCCACTAACTTTATTCAACACAAGCCAATCATACATGTGTAACTGTGTCCTGAGTTCTGAATTGCACTGACCCCAAGCCTGTGGCAGTGACCACAGCACCACACTCCCTTCGAGCAGTGAGGCATATTTCGATATGCAAGGCCGGCAACACGTAGTCCCACTAACCCTCTTTAACACAAGTGTGTCTTGAGTCCTGAATTACAGCGACCCCAACTTAGTGGCAGCAACCACAGCACCTCACTCCCTTCGATTAGTGAGGAGTAGTTACAGATGGAAGTCTGCCGACAAGTGGTGCCACTGAACCAGCACTACGGAAGGCCGGTAGGGCCACCAACGTATGCACATGCCTGTGGGCCCTTCTTCATCGTTACCTCTGGCCTACACTATGGTCAGCAGGCCTCACAATTCTGATACAGTCCTGATTCCACATGACGCAGTCCAGTAGGCAAGACACATTGCTCCCAGTGCGACCCGTCCACATCAACCATCATCACAGGCTCATACAGTCTCAATGCTTCTGGTACCACTAACCCTATTTAACACAAACCAATCCCACATGTGCTGTGTCCTGAACGACAGTGACCCCCAACTTCCTGGCAGCGACCACAGCACCAGACTCCCTTCAGTCTTATTTGTTGTTCTTTTCTTCAAGTACATTTTTTTATATGTAAATCTATACATGACTAAGATTCTTCTTTCTCCAACCGCACAGAGACACTTCTGGGCCAAAGAAGGTTGTTGGGGGTATGTTGGTAATTTGGGAAGAGGGTACGTTACCTGCTAATGTGGGGAGAGGGATCGTCAAAGGGGTATCACTCACAGAAATAACTCTGATATGTTTTCACAAATGCCTCGGACAGATGCCAGCTGACGGACTGAATCACAAAATGGTTTTTCAATACTTATATAGTGTAAATTATGAACAGTTCGGACCCAGGCTCGCAGAGAAACAGCTGCGGCCTGTCCACTCAACTCCCAGACGCTGTACTACGAGCCGTCCGTGTCATTGTGTCTATCCCTGCCCTGTTCCATCGTACGCCATGCCACGCCACACCACTCCGATTATGTTCCAACGTTGGCCCCACATACCTACCTGTCACCGGCGTACTCGCTGTTGGTGTGCAGGTCAGTGGTCTAGTTCTCAACCTCTCACGGCCACTCCCTGAGGGCAGGTTTGCACACACACCACACCCATCCGGCACATGCGGCGCAGGCCTTGTGACCAAGCAAATATAATAGATCGACAATGTCACATCCTTTATTGCCGGTGCTGACTAGCTGGCGAACGCTCCACGGGTCTCAACCATAAAGAGTCCATGAAAAGTTGCACAGAAGGTTAGTCGCACCATCAGCTGTATGGCCGTCAGCGGCTTACCATCACCTTGGCGTGGACATCATATGCATAGGGTTAGTGCCACCCCAAACTCATGTGGCCTCAGGAGCCTACCACCACGTGGCACGAACTTGAGTTCCACAGGCTTAGTGGCACCAAACCCTGAGGTGGTCTCCGCCACTGACGACTCAGGACTTAGCGACATGTGTGAGATCTGCCGGGCCGCGGAGAAGCTGTAGTGGTCTCCACCATTCAGGACTCAGTGACATCTGGGAAATCCGTGAAGAAGCTGATGTGGTCTCCGCCATTCATGACTCAGGACTCAGCAACACATCTGAGATTGGCAGAGTATCTAATGTGGTTTCCGCCATTCAGGATCTGGATGCGCAGAGGTGACTGTGTCTCTCTCTCTCTCTCTCTCTCTCTCTCTCTCTCTCTCACTACCCTGTCTTCTCTCTCTCTCTCACTCTCTTCATTACTTCCCTTCAATCTCTCCTCTCCCACCTCCCTTTCTCACTCCCTTTCTTTCCTTCCCTCTCTTTTTCTCTCTGGCTTGTTTTTCCTTCTCTGTTTCTCTCTCTCAGTCCTTTGATATGCGCATTACACACGTCCTTATTTTGTGCTTTATTTTCCAGGCTCTGACGTTGATATCCATGGTCCCCACTGCACTCTTCCACCTTGTTCTTTTCTATTATGTTTGTTAAATTTTGTTTATTGGTTTATTTTTTATGTATATATTAATAAAAAAATAAAATAAAAAAATAGTTTATGGTTTATATATGTTTATAAAAAAATTAAGTTTGACAAAAAAAAATTATTAACCTTTTCGGTTGTCTTCTTAACTGCAGTGTGACTCTTTTTTGTTCTTATTACTGATATTTGCTGGTATCCACCATGGTGTTACATTTTGGAGCACTTATCACGGGAATACTGGGGATCTCTGCAGTTTGCACCAACTTCTGAATACTGTCTTAGATTTATCTCAACTTTAGTTGCATTAAAGTACTGTTAATGAAATGCAGAATAGCCATCCCGTGCAAAAAGACACGAGATGCACCTTTGCGATTTATTAAAAATACTAAAATCCTGTATTGAATTGCACATAGGTAGTGCCTCCACTTACAGTGGACACACAAAATCAATGAAGAAATCTCATTGTATTTATATTGAATAGGAATAGTGCGTCAGGTGCTGCATCTTGACCGGATACACTGCCCAGTTGGAATATTGTTCTTCGTACAAAAAATGACATCACAACTTTCACAACTGCAATGCGAAATTAATTCCGGCGATAACCCACGTTACCACCAGGAATTTTACACCTGCTTTCTGCTGGTGTTAAGCAGGACGACTACCTGCAGCATGAAAGGAAACACAGCCAAGAGCCACACCAGAACACCCACACGTGCCATAGAGTCAATGAGCACGATACAGGGATACCCATGAGGGCCACAAGATCATCGCAACAACACCAGGACCACCAACGACCCCCAAACCCCCATCTGAGCAAGTGTGTCCGTGTGGTCATTGTGTTAGCATGATAGGCACAGGCCCTGCAACATCACAGTGTGCTGTCTTCAGCAGACTTTACCACGTCACCTCAGCGTTGGCAGTGACCCTGGACATGTAGCTTTGCGCGCATCCTCCTGTAAGGACAACTCAAGTGTGCTGGTCTGGCGTACACAGCTCACTGCAGGGGTGTGCCTATCTGGCAAGGGAAACAGGGTGTCTCGGACATGTCCGTGTGCAGGAAGTGCAGTAAATGTGTCTCTGTGTTCTGGTATGGCCTGCCACAAGGGCCGCAGCAGACGATGTTGTAAAGTGGGATACACCACCACCAAACGGCACTCTCATGGTATAGTTCAATTGCCGCAGGATATGCCAGAATAGACATTACAATGCTGTGCCGTTCGAGTGCACAGGATACAACAGTGTACCGCACAAAAAGTGTGGGGGCTCATGGGAGGGAGGAAAAGCTGTTTGGCAACGTAACACACAGTGAACCCACCCATGTGCCACGGGCTGGGCATCCCATCCATGATGACTACGGTTGCATACATCCCACAACACCTTCGACTGGCCTTTCTACACATCCTGTATGAATGCAGCATGGTTTTCACTTCTATGCTCGTTCAGTGGTGTGATGTTGCCAGGTTGTGTGACTTATGCTCCTTGTTGGTGTGTTTCATGTTGGCCTTTCTTTGTCTATACTTGTGCCGTACTTCATTGTACATGTGTGCCAATGTGCCCATCTCCCCCAACTCCCTGCTTCTTCTTCTTCCTGCTGCTGTTTCTATAATTTTGTTCCTCCACACATAAATACAAGTAACTAACACATTAGAATACTTCCTTTATTCTTTTATATTTCAAAACTTCTCTCTATTAGTTTCTTTTTAATTTTCCATATAAAAAGTGTTCTTCATATTCAACAACACATCGAAGTCAGCAGTGCAACGTATTCTATCAACACACCTTCTAGAACATTCTACAACATATGCAGGTTAAAAGTTCATCAAATTTTTAAACCTAACAATTTCTTTTGCAACATTTTCTCGAACGTTTAATGGCACGTGCAGGTTAAAAGTTCACAATTGTTTTAAGTTTGAACAGTGCCTTCCAAATGCAAGAAGCAGGTGTGGTTGAGTTGAGAAAATGTTATCCTATAATATGTACTCCACGTTCAAACTGATTTTTCTTAACCAATCACAAAAATGCTTTTCCACAAAAGGAATGTGCACCCTACTTTTAAAAAACAATGCTTTTCATAACCCAATCAGGTATTTTTTTGTGAAAAAAACTAGTTCCCCATCTTTAAACATATCTCTTATTCTACAAAAGAACTGCATGAGCTACAGACATCTTTCCATACCTTTCAGCCATACCTTCAAAATGCTAGTGTGGATCGTTGGACATAGCTATGTTTTCTGGTGCAAGAGGTATGCAGACCAGAGACGTATTGACTTAGACCTAGGTTTACAAAATGTGGACATTAAATGGTTCCACAGAGAGGATTGAAGTGGCACCAATTGTTGCCTTTGGTTAAAACCTGTTGGCATCTCCGACACCCTGACCTTATGATTGTGCACTGTGGTGGAAACAACCTAGGCACATTGACTGGGGTAGGTATGGAAATGCTTATGAAGGACACATTTGGACAATTGATATTACTTGTGCCTCAAACTGTCTTTGTATATTCCAATATATGCCAAAAATAGAAGTGGAAGTGGTCAAAACAATTGTGTCCTTAGATTGAAAAATCTAGGAAGAAAGTCAACAAAGCTGTGTCTGCATACCTCAGAGACCACAAAATGGGGTCCATCAACAACAACAACATACGTTTTGATATGGCTTATATCTACAGAAGTGGTGGAGTACACTTCACAGATCAGGGAAATTGAGTTTTCCTGAATAACTTGAAGCTGTGCATCTGCACGTATATATGTAACTCCAACTAATGAACACAAGGGCTCTTTTTAGAGCCACCCTATAATGTACAACTTAGGCACGCTATTTTAGGGCCAGGTAAGAGCAACTCCCGGACCCTCGCTAAAATGTATTCTCCACACAGCTGTGGCGCAGCGACCACACCATCTCACTTTGCAGCACAGAGCTCTCGCTTTGATTACCGGCTCTACTCATCCATAGGGGTCAGTAGTTTGCGCTTTACAAAACATTGTATTGATTTACCTTCGCACTCCCTATAAAACACCACCTAAGCACCATATACAAGTTGGATAGGTGTGGCACAGCACCCAGAGCACATGACTTCACAGCATAGGACACATAGTTTGGGCTCACGGTTTTATCCCCGAGTCCAGCAGCAGCTCAATTTACCAGCATGACACTCTAGGCAATACCTCACTTAATTTCCATACCCAGCACTTTCAGACCGGTGGGGGTCAGTAGTTCAGAGACTTTACCCCAACTCCTTTAGCAGTTCAGCTTAAGCCCCAGCGCCATCACACCCGTACAAGTGATTAGTTTGCACTTCACAAATACCAAATTAATTTGATACGCGCAAATGTACCTTCGCACTCCCTATATAACACCCCCTAAGCACCATACACAAGTTACAATGTTTGAAACAAAAGTTCCTCCGAGTAGCTATAACTACATGCTGACACTACTTGGACAGATGTGGCACAGCGGCCAGAGCACATGACTTCACAGCATATGACACACAGTTTGGACTCATGCTTTAATCCCCGAGTCCGGTAGCAGCTCAGCTTAGCAGCTTAGCAGCATGAGACTCTAGACAGTACCTCACATATTTTCCGTACACCAGGACTTTCGGACAAGTACGGGTCAGTAGTTTGTCCTAGTAGTAATAAGCACATGCTGACACTACTTCCACAAGTGTAGTGCAGCGGCCACGGCACATGACTTCACAGCATAGGACACACAATTTGGGCTCACGCTTTAATCTCCAAGTCCCGCACCAGCTCACCTTAGCAGCATCAGACTCTAAGCAACACCTCACTTAATTTCGGTAGCCCACCCCTTTCACACCGGTAGGGGTGAATACTACACTTCGCACTCCCTCTATAGCACACCCTAACCAGCCCACAGAGGTTACAGTCTCTTACCCTTCTCTTTCCCACTTTTTTCACCCTTTTTTCCCCTCGCTCGCTTCAACGGAATCACAAAATGGCGGACAACTCTTCCTAGTTGCAACCGCTCGCAGCCAATCAGCAGCAAGCTCGTGCTCGTAACGCCTTAGCCAATTAGATGGCAGAATTCCCAAATATCGATATCTGTAAATTTCGATATTTCTCTAAAACTACTGAACGAATTTACACCAAATAAACAAAAGCGTGCATTCTAGACCAAGGCCCTTCTCCCTGCCAAATTTGGGGTAATTCTGTTCACCCGTTCAACCTGTAGCCTTGTCCAAAGCTTCCTATGGAAATTAACATGGAGAAAACACATTTTGGAACCCCCCTTTTTTCTCGGCCCCCCCTTGACGAATCACCCCTAAACTTTCAACATAGGAGCTGATATCAACAAAGAATTCGTTTTTAAAATTTTACGAAGATTCGTCATTGGCTCCAAAGTTATTGGGAATAGAATGTTGCCATTTTCCTATGGTAACTAGGTCCTAACTATAACTACCTACTGGCGACCGCCAGTAGGTTATATATATACATATATATTTATATATATATCTTGTCACATGATCTTGTCACATGATCAAGCTGGAGGCGGGTTGTAGGCGGGGTATATAGTGCTATAAAAATAATGACATTCTGCTACTCTCTGCATGTGAACAAGGGCCGTGTGGCCCGAAACGCGTCATCGCTGGTTTTTCCATCTGACCATTTTTCTGCCGTAAAGAATTGTTACCCTTAATTGGGGTCCATCTCCTGCTTGGCCGATAAGTATGGGCGCAAAATTTGTCCCGCTCGCGGATTTTGCGGATTTTCGGCAAATTCGCAATCCGCGAATTCCCGCGAATTTGCCGAAAATTCGCAAATCCGCGAGCGGAACGGAACTGGGGGGCAAAAGTTCAAGCTTCAAGCTTGTAACTATTTTAGAATGGCGCCGGCAAGCTGCCAGCGCCATTCTCGAATAGTTACTAAGTTAGCTTCAACAGGAAGCACTAATAGAAGCAGGTGCTCGAGTTTAACTGAATTCGAGCACCTGCTTTATTTTATCTATTAGTGCTTCCTGATGAAGCTAACTTAGTAACTATTTTAGAATGGCACTGGCAGCTTGCCGGCGCCATTCTAAAATAAAACAGGAGAGGGGCAGAGGGCAGAAGGGCACAACAACAAGTGGGGCAGAGGGCAGAAGGGCACAACAACGAGTGGGGCAGAGGGCAGAATGGCACAACAACGAGTGGGGCAGAGGGCAGAATGGCACAAAAACGATTGGGGCAGAGGGCAGAAGGGCACAAACACGAGTGGGGCAGAGGGCAGAATGGCACAAAAACGAGTGGGGCAGAGGGCAGAAGGGCACAAAACAAGTGGGGCAGAGGGCAGAATGGCACAAAAACGAGTGGGGCAGAGGGCAGAAGGGCACAAAAACGAGTGGGGCAGAGGGCAGATTGGCACAAAAACGAGTGGGGCAGAGGGCAGAGGGCACAACAACGAACGGTCTTGCACAAAAAAAACCCTGCGAACACGCAAAGCGCCTCGCGAACACGCAAATCGCCCCGCGAACATGGCAAAAAAAATCTGAAAATTAGCACACATTTGCGAATTTTGCGGATCGCGAATTTGTAAATCCGCAAATTCGTGAATCGCGAATTCGCAAAATTCACCCATACTTATTCGGCGATCTTGTGGCATTGGAGGTGGCTGCTGGGAGTTCTCTTGGAATATATATATATATATATATATATATATATATATATATATATATATATATATATATATATATATATATTACCTACTGGCGGTCGCCAGTAGGTATATAAAGTTAGGATTTTTTCTCTATGGCACTTTTGAAAATTCTATGTCTAATAACTTTGGCGTTTGTGGACGGAATCGGCTGAAATTTTCAGGAAAATGGCACATTTTGTTTCTGATCAGCCCCTGAAAATTTGGGGGGGTTTCGCCAAGGGGGGGCCGAGAAAAAAGGGGGGTCCCAAAACGCGTTTTTCCCATTCATTTTTCCATAGGGCGTTTGGCCTCACTTTTAGCTCGAACGGCTGAATGGATTTACACGAAACTTGGCAAAATTGTAGGGACTGTTAGCCCGATGTGCCTTTGCTGGGTCTCAATATATGTGCTCCAGTGGATTTTGAGAAATTAACGTTTTAAAAAACAGATATATCTGTGACAGCGTCCTGGATAGCGCACTAGTTCGCGTACTATTCGCGTAACGGAGCTCTGCAAAGCGAAGCTGATTGGCTCTCCGGTGTCTGTCATTATTCTAAACAGTCCGGAGCGGCCGCCATCTTGTCTCTCGGTAGGATCGAGAGACAAGAGGAGGCCAAAACGAAGGGGGAAATGAAGGAAAGGGGGCAAGGTAGACCTCTTCTGACCCCCTAGGATTGATGAGGGGGATATTAAAGTGCCCCGCGGGCCAAAAAAAAAAAAAATAATTGCGATTTTTTGTCGTAGAGGCGCAAATCGGTACGTGAACCGGGCAGCTAACCGGGCAGCTAACCGGCAGTGTAACGGGAGTCTGAGGAGAAGCTGAATGGGTGTCAACATTGTAAACAGTCTGGAGCGGCCGCCATCTTGTCTCTCGGTAGGATCGAGAAACAAGAGGTGGTGAAAAACAAAGGGGGAAATGAAGGAAAGGGGGCAAGGTAGACCCCTCCTGACCCCCTAGGATTGATGAGGGGGATATTAAAGTGGCCCGCGGGGCAAAAAAAAAAAATTTGCGATTTTTCGCCGTAGAGGCGCGTCCTGGTACGCGAACCGGGCAGCTAACTGGGCAGCTAACCGGCAGCATAACGGGAGTCTGAGGAGAAGCTGATTGGCTGTCAACATTGTAAACAGTCCGGAGCGGCCGCCATCTTGTCTCTCGGTAGGATCGAGAGACAAGAGGTGGTGAAAAACGAAGGGGGAAATGAAGGAAAGGGGGCAAGGTAGACCCCTCCTGACCCCCTAGGATTGATGAGGGGGATATTAAGTGCCCCGCGGGGCAAAAGAAAAAAAAAGAAAATTGCGATTTTTCGCGGTAGAGGCGCTTTCCGGTACGCCAACCGGGCAGCTAACCGGCAGCGTAACGGGAGTCCGACATCTTGTGTTTTTGGAGCGTCCGGTTTGCGTACCGGGTAGCGTTCCGGTAAGCGTAATAAGGGGAAAACCAAGAGAAACAGTAAAATAAAATTTAAAGGAATAGATTTCCACCAAACTTGGCAAAATTGTAGGGACTGTTTGTTTGATGTGCCTTTGCAAGGCCTCAAGATATGTGCACTTGTGGATTTTGTCTAATTAAGGTTAAAAAAATATATATATATCTGTAAGCGTACTCTGGCGCGCTTACGTTACGGGTTTTGTTTGTGCTGCAGAGACGATACGTCACGTTTATGTCACTGAAAAAAACATAGGTTATAGACCATATATAGTTAGGAATTTGCATTTACAAAACCATGAAAATTCACTGAAAAAAACATTGGTTATAGACCATATATAGTTAGGGATTAGCATTTACAAAACCTTAATTTACTCGCACAAAACCATAGAAATTCGCATATATAGTTAGTTGCAATAACTATATATCGCGCACCCGCAATCCACTGCTGATGATGTCACATATTACATCATTCATGACATGGTCAGTGACATCACTGATGACATCACTGATGACATCTCAAATGACATCACTGATGACATCACTGATGACATCTCAAATGACATCACTGATGAAATCACTAATAACATCTCATTTGACATTACTGATCACATCACTGATGATATCATTCATGTGATAATACGATGAACCTCTTCAGACTCTAATATAACCTTAGACACAATCAGTGTAAACAGTCACTCACAGACTGTCACTCATCCATGGAGTTACTCACACACCTAGTCAGTCATGCAAATAATCAATCACACCTCCATTTCCTCAACTATACAGTTATACACACCTTACTTAATCAAACATATACTAACACATATTTACTCTCTTATACAATCACTGATACAAGTTCACAATGATCCATACAGCCACTCACACATTCACTGGCTCTTATGCACAGTTATTTATATATGTCAACTCTTATATGTACTGTGTTGTACATATGTACTTACTTTGACATGTAGAACTGAGAAATCCAATCACTCACCAATACACTCATGCAGACAGTCAACCGCCCATACAGCTGTTTCCACATGCACTTTTGAACCCATAAATCTACTGAATCAACTGCTCACACATCTATGCACAGAGTCACATACCTCCCAGCCACCCCCACACACACACTCACTCTCCCATACAAATATTTGGGCAACCAATCAATAACCAATATAGTTACTCATATAGCTACTGATCAACACATGCAGCAGTTTACAGAACTACAGAAATAATGATGCACAAATTAAGACTGTTTAGTCACTAACCCATGCACTCAGTGAGACACATTTAATCATTCTCTCATACAGTCAGTCATGCACCTACTAAATCCTTCATCCAAACACTTATACATCCACTCATTCTTCAATATGTAAGACATATTTTAACTTTACAGAAACATACAGTCACTGGATGTTGTCATCAGTGATGTCATCAGTGATGTCATTTGAGATGTCATCAGTGATGTCATTTGAGATGTCATCAGTGATGTCATCAGTGATGTCACTGACCATGTCATGAATGATGTAATATGTGACATCATCAGCAGTGGATTGCGGGTGCGCGATATATAGTTATTGCAACTAACTATATATGCGAATTTCTATGGTTTTGTGCGAGTAAATTAAGGTTTTGTAAATGCTAATCCCTAACTATATATGGTCTATAACCAATGGTTTTTTCAGTGAATATATATATATATATATACATATATATATAGATATATAGATATATAACCTACTGGCATTCGCCAGTAGGTAGTTATAGTTAGGACTTGATTTCTATTAAAAAGCTGTTTTTCAATTGCCTATATCTTTGGCGTCTTTTGACGAATATTCATAAAATTTTCAAAACTAATTTGACGCTCACTTCATGTCAAGAGTGCTGTAGTATGTGCTGTAGTATGTGAGGTCATAAGCATTGCATTGCGTGGGCGCGAGTTATAGTTAACTCAGCTAACCAACTCAGCTGAATTTCTATGGTTTTGAATGAATAAAATCTGACCCTAACTATAACGTCCCTGTAACCTTTGATTTTTTTAGTGAATATATATATATATATATGTTGTTATTTTGCATAATTTAGATGCGTAGGACTTTAAATTGCTAATTATGGCCTTAGAGTTACCATTTATTTAACTTATGAATTGAAATGATATTATCTTGGTTATACAATTTCAATTTATTGTATAGCATTATGCAGTGATATGATTGTTTTTTTAACTGCATATGACCACTCTAAAATGGCCACCAAAGTAACATTGTTAAATGTGTCCTTTTTCTGTGTTATTAAATTCATGAGAGAAAAAAATTTGATTTTGTTTTTTTCAAATGCTTTAAATAGCGGCAGCCTCTGTAATCAGGTTGAAACAGGGGAAAAAGGCATGTTCGCCGAAACGCGTCCTGTTTGTGCGTTAATAAATTGAATTTTCTTCAACTAACCACGCGAGTGCGGCCGCTTCCTTCCCTGTGTGGGGGGGGTTTGGAGCAGATATATATATATATATATATATATATATATATATATATATATATATATATATATATATATATATATATATATATATATATATATATATATATATATATATACATATATATATATATATATACATATATATATATATATATATACATATATATATATATATATATATATATATATATATATATATATATATATATATATATTACCTACTGGCGATAGCCAGTAGGTATATATAGTTAGGATTTTTTCTCTATGGAACTTTTGAAAATTCTATGCCTAATAACTTTTGCGTTTGTGGACGGAATTGGCTGAAATTTTCAGGAAAATGGCACATTTTGTTTCTGAGCAGCCCCTGAAAATTTGGTGGGGGTTCGTCAAGGGGGGGGCGAGAAAAAAGGGGGGTCCCAAAACGTGTTTTTCCCATGTTAATTTCCATAGGGCGGTTGGCCTCACTTTTAGCCCGAACGGCTGAATGGATTTCCACGAAACTTGGCAAAATTGTAGGGACTGTTAGCCCGATGTGCCTTTGCTAGGTCTCAATATATGTGCTTCAGTGGATTTTGAGAAATTAACGTTTAAAACAAGATATATATCTGTAACAGCGCTCCGGGTAGCGCTCCGGTTCGCGAACTTTTCGCGTATCGGAACTTTGCGAAGCGAAGCTGATTGGCTCTCCGGTGTCTGTCAACATTCTAAACAGTCCGGAGCGGCCGCCATCTTGTCTCTCGGTAGGATCGAGAGACAAGAGGAGGCCAAAACAAAGGGGGAAATGAAGGAAAGGGGGCAAGGTAGACCCCTTCTGACCCCCTAGGATTGATGAGGGGGATATTATAGAGCCACGCGGGGCCCAAAAAAAAAAAAAAAAAAATTCGATTTTTTCGCCGTAGAGACGCGTCTTGGTACGCGAACCGGGCAGCTAACCGGGAAGCTAACCGGCAGTGTAACGGGAGTCTGAGGAGTAGCTGATTGGCTGTCAACATTGTAAACAGTCCGGAGCGGCCGCCATCTTGTCTCTCGGTAGGATCGAGAGAAAAGAGGAGACCAAAACAAAGGGGGAAATTAAGGAAAGAGGGCAAGGTAGACCCCTTCTGACCCCATAGGATTGATGAGGGGGATATTATAAAGCCACGCGGGGCCAAAAAAAAAAAAAAAAAAAATCCGATTTTTTCGCCGTGGAGACGCGTCTTGGTACGCGAACCGGGCAGTTAACCGGGCAGCTAACCGGGAAGCTACCCGGCAGTGTAACGGAAGTCTGAGGAGAAGCTGATTGGCTGTTATCATTGTAAACAGTCTGGAGCGGCCGCCATCTTGTCTCTCTGTGGGATCGAGAGACAAGAGGTGGAAAAAAAAAAGGTGTAAATGAATGAAAGGGGTAAGGCAGACCCCTCCTGAACCCCTAGGATTGATGAGGGGGCTATTAAAGTTCCCTGCGGGGCAAAAGAAAAAATAATTGCGATTTTTCACGGTTAAGGTGCTTCCTGGTACGTTAACCGGGCAGCTAACCGGCAGCGTAACGGGAGTCCGACATATTGTGTTTTTTGAACGTTTGTGATATGTGCACGTGTGGATTTTGTCTAATTAAGGTTAAAAAAATATATATATATCTTTAAGCGTGTTCTGGCGCGCTTACGTTTTGGGTTTGGTTTGCGCTGCAGAGACGATACGTCACGGTTATGCGATGCATCATGAGGCGTCTCACGGGCTACGTGATACGTCACTTAATAAAGAATATATTTTACAGCTATAGATATTAGCTTTTAAAAAACCAATGAAATTCACAGAAAAAACCATAGGTTATAGACCATATATAGTTAGGAATTTGCATTTACAAAACCTTGAAAATTCACTGAAAAAACCATAGGTTATAGACCATATATAGTTAGGGATTAGCATTTAAAAAACCTTATTTTATTTGCACAAAACCATTGAAATTCCATATATAGTTAGTTGCACTAACTATATATCGCGGACCCGCAATCCACTGCTAATGATGTCACATATTACATCATTCATGACATGGTCAGTGACATCACTGATGACATCACTGATGACATCTCAAATGACATCACTGATGACATCACTGATGACATCTCAAATGACATCACTGATGACATCACTGACATCTCATTTGACATTACTGATTACATCACTGATGATATCATTTATGTGATAATACATCTTCAGACTCTAATATAACCTTAGATACACTCAGTGTAAACAGGCACTCACAGACTGTCACACATCCATGGAGTTACTCACACACCTAGTCAGTCATGCAAAGAATCAATCACATCTCCATTTCCTCAACTATACAGTTATACACACCTTACTTATTCAAACATATAGTAACACATATTTACTCTCTTATACAATCCTTGATACAAGTTCACAATGATTCATACAGCCACTCACACATTCACTGGCTCTTATGTTCAGTTATTTATATATGTCAACTCTCACATGGAGTGTGTTTTACATATGTACTTACTTTGACATGTAGCACTGAGATATCCATTCACTCACCAATATACTCATGCACACAGTCAACTGTCCATACAGCTGTTTCTACATGCACTTTTGAACCCATACACCTAGGGAATCAACTGCTCACACATCTATGCACAGAGTTATACACCTCCCAGCCACCCACACACATACTCAGTCTCCCATACAAATACTTGGGCAACCATTCAATAACCCATATAGTTACTGATATAGCTACTGATTTAAACATGCAGCAGTTTACAGAACAACATAAATAATGATTGCCAAATTAAGACACTTTAATCACTAACCCATACACTCAGTGAGACACATTTAATCATTCTCTCATACAGTCAGTCATGCACCTACTAAATCCTTCATCCAGACACTTATACATCCACTCATTCTTCAATATGTAAGACATATTTTAACTTTACAGAAACATACAGTCACTGGGTGTTGTCATCAGTGATGTCATCAGTGATGTCATCAGTGATGTCATTTGAGATGTCATCAGTGATGTCATCAGTGATGTCACTGACCATGTCATGAATGATGTAATATGTGACATCATTAGCAGTGGATTGCGGGTCCGCGATATATAGTTAGTGCAACTAACTATATATGGAATTTCAATGGTTTTGTGCAAATAAAATAAGGTTTTTTAAATGCTAATCCCTAACTATATATGGTCTATAACCTATGGTTTTTTCAGTGAATTTTCAAGGTTTTGTAAATGCAAATTCCTAACTATATATGGTCTACAACCTATGGTTTTTTCTGTGAATATATATATATATATATATATATATATATATATATATATATATATATATATATATATATATATATATCCAAAACTTCAGGAAGCACATTGAAGGAAAAGGCCACAGGTCGCTTCAAAATAGAGTTCTTTAATAAACTCGAACACTTGCCAGCAGTGAAACACAAAGTTCAGGCTTCACAGAAATCACTTTGCCAGACGCGTTTCAGGTGGAAAAACCTTTCTTCAGTGGCAGTGAGCAGGAATGACAGCCTCGCTGTGTCGTGCATAAATTAAATACCTACCCAGATGGGCGTGGCACTCCCTGTGCCTCATGGTATTTGTAGTCTGTGTTACCGCAGTGGGTGCAAGGCTTCTTCCAAATAAAAGCAAAAAAGTGTTAGCCCCAGTGGGTCGATGCTCTGTACCTTGTAATTCCACTGCCCTGCTTTGCAGTGCTCAAAGATGAACTCTGCGCCAGTTTCAATCCCTGAAAATGAAACGTGCGCCGCTCCCTCTGTTGATTCATGGCTAGGTAGAACGCCTGAACAGATCTTCCCATCAGCAGTTTGGCCTTCCTTGTCGGGCATGCAAGGCCCCCACAAATCCAAAACTTCAGGAAGCACATTGAAGGAAAAGGCCACAGGTCGCTTCAAAATAGAGTTCTTTAATAAACTCGAACACTTGCCAGCAGTGAAACACAAAGTTCAGGCTTCACAGAAATCACTTTGCCAGACGCGTTTCAGGTGGAAAAACCTTTCTTCAGTGGCAGTGAGCAGGAATGACAGCCTCGCTGTGTCGTGCATAAATTAAATACCTACCCAGATGGGCGTGGCACTCCCTGTGCCTCATGGTATTTGTAGTCTGTGTTACCCCAGTGGGTGCAAGGCTTCTTCCAAATAAAAGCAAAAAAGTGTTAGCCCCAGTGGGTCGATGCTCTGTACCTTGTAATTCCACTGCCCTGCTTTGCAGTGCTCAAAGATGAACTCTGCGCCAGTTTCAATCCCTGAAAATTAAACGTGCGCCGCTCCCTCTGTTGATTCATGGCTAGGTAGAACGCCTGAACAGATCTTCCCATCAGCAGTTTGGCCTTCCTTGTCGGGCATGCAAGGCCCCCACAAATCCAAAACTTCAGGAAGCACATTGAAGGAAAAGGCCACAGGTCGCTTCAAAATAGAGTTCTTTAATAAACTCGAACACTTGCCAGCAGTGAAACACAAAGTTCAGGCTTCACAGAAATCACTTTGCCAGACGCGTTTCAGGTGGAAAAACCTTTCTTCAGTGGCAGTGAGCAGGAATGACAGCCTCGCTGTGTCGTGCATAAATTAAATACCTGCCCAGATGGGCGTGGCACTCCCTGTGCCTCATGGTATTTGTAGTCTGTGTTAACCCAGTGGGTGCAAGGCTTCTTCCAAATAAAAGCAAAAAAGTGTTAGCCCCAGTGGGTCGATGCTCTGTACCTTGTAATTCCACTGCCCTGCTTTGCAGCCTTGCACGCCCGACAAGGAAGGCCAAACTGCTGATGGGCAGATCTGTTCAGGCGTTCTACCTAGCCATGAATCAACAGAGGGAGCGGCGCACGTTTCATTTTCAGGGATTGAAACTGGCGCAGAGTTCATCTTTGAGCACTGCAAAGCAGGGCAGTGGAATTACAAGGTACAGAGCATCGACCCACTGGGGCTAACACTTTTTTGCTTTTATTTGGAAGAAGCCTTGCACCCACTGGGGTAACACAGACTACAAATACCATGAGGCACAGGGAGTGCCACGCCCATCTGGGCAGGTATTTAATTTATGCACGACACAGCGAGGCTGTCATTCCTGCTCACTGCCACTGAAGAAAGGTTTTTCCACCTGAAACACGTCTGGCAAAGTGATTTCTGTGAAGCCTGAACTTTGTGTTTCACTGCTGGCAAGTGTTCGAGTTTATTAAAGAACTCTATTTTGAAGCGACCTGTGGCCTTTTCCTTCAATGTGCTTCCTGAAGTTTTGGATTTGTGGGGGCCTTGCACGCCCGACAAGGAAGGCCAAACTGCTGATGGGCAGATCTGTTCAGGCGTTCTACCTAGCCATGAATCAACAGAGGGAGCGGCGCACGTTTCATTTTCAGGGATTGAAACTGGCGCAGAGTTCATCTTTGAGCACTGCAAAGCAGGGCAGTGGAATTACAAGGTACAGAGCATCGACCCACTGGGGCTAACACTTTTTTGCTTTTATTTGGAAGAAGCCTTGCACCCACTGGGGTAACACAGACTACAAATACCATGAGGCACAGGGAGTGCCACGCCCATCTGGGCAGGTATTTAATTTAAGCACGACACAGCGAGGCTGTCATTCCTGCTCACTGCCACTGAAGAAAGGTTTTTTTCACCTGAAACGCGTCTGGCAAAGTGATTTCTGTGAAGCCTGAACTTTGTGTTTCACTGCTGGCAAGTGTTCGAGTTTATTAAAGAACTCTATTTTGAAGCGACCTGTGGCCTTTTCCTTCAATGTGCTTCCTGAAGTTTTGGATTTGTGGGGGCCTTGCACGCCCGACAAGGAAGGCCAAACTGCTGATGGGCAGATCTGTTCAGGCGTTCTACCTAGCCATGAATCAACAGAGGGAGCGGCGCACGTTTCATTTTCAGGGATTGAAACTGGCGCAGAGTTCATCTTTGAGCACTGCAAAGCAGGGCAGTGGAATTACAAGTTACAGAGCATCGACCCACTGGGGCTAACACTTTTTTGCTTTTATTTGGAAGAAGCCTTGCACCCACTGGGGTAACACAGACTACAAATACCATGAGGCACAGGGAGTGCCACGCCCATCTGGGCAGGTATTTAATTTATGCACGACACAGCGAGGCTGTCATTCCTGCTCACTGCCACTGAAGAAAGGTTTTTCCACCTGAAACGCGTCTGGCAAAGTGATTTCTGTGAAGCCTGAACTTTGTGTTTCACTGCTGGCAAGTGTTCGAGTTTATTAAAGAACTCTATTTTGAAGCGACCTGTGGCCTTTTCCTTCAATGTGCTTCCTGAAGTTTTGGATTTGTGGGGGCCTTGCACGCCCGACAAGGAAGGCCAAACTGCTGATGGGCAGATCTGTTCAGGCGTTCTACCTAGCCATGAATCAACAGAGGGAGTGGCGCACGTTTCATTTTCAGGGATTGAAACTGGCGCAGAGTTCATCTTTGAGCACTGCAAAGCAGGGCAGTGGAATTACAAGGTACAGAGCATCGACCCACTGGGGCTAACACTTTTTTGCTTTTATTTGGAAGAAGCCTTGCACCCACTGGGGTAACACAGACTACAAATACCATGAGGCACAGGGAGTGCCACGCCCATCTGGGCAGGTATTTAATTTATGCACGACACAGCAAGGCTGTCATTCCTGCTCACTGCCACTGAAGAAAGGTTTTTCCACCTGAAACGCGTCTGGCAAAGTGATTTCTGTGAAGCCTGAACTTTGTGTTTCACTGCTGGCAAGTGTTCGAGTTTATTAAAGAACTCTATTTTGAAGCGACCTGTGGCCTTTTCCTTCAATGTGCTTCCTGAAGTTTTGGATTTGTGGGGGCCTTGCACGCCCGACAAGGAAGGCCAAACTGCTGATGGGCCGATCTGTTCAGGCGTTCTACCTAGCCATGAATCAACAGAGGGAGCGGCGCACGTTTCATTTTCAGGGATTGAAACTGGCGCAGAGTTCATCTTTGAGCACTGCAAAGCAGGGCAGTGGAATTACAAGGTACAGAGCATCGACCCACTGGGGCTAACACTTTTTTGCTTTTATTTGGAAGAAGCCTTGCACCCACTGGGGTAACACAGACTACAAATACCATGAGGCACAGGGAGTGCCACGCCCATCTGGGCAGGTATTTAATTTATGCACGACACAGCGAGGCTGTCAATCCTGCTCACTGCCACTGAAGAAAGGTTTTTCCACCTGAAACGCGTCTGGCAAAGTGATTTCTGTGAAGCCTGAACTTTGTGTTTCACTGCTGGCAAGTGTTCGAGTTTATTAAAGAACTCTATTTTGAAGCGACCTGTGGCCTTTTCCTTCAATGTGCTTCCTGAAGTTTTGGATTTGTGGGGGCCTTGCACGCCCGACAAGGAAGGCCAAACTGCTGATGGGCAGATCTGTTCAGGCGTTCTACCTAGCCATGAATCAACAGAGGGAGCGGCGCACGTTTCATTTTCAGGGATTGAAACTGGCGCAGAGTTCATCTTTGAGCACTGCAAAGCAGGGCAGTGGAATTACAAGGTACAGAGCATCGACCCACTGGGGCTAACACTTTTTTGCTTTTATTTGGAAGAAGCCTTGCACCCACTGGGGTAACACAGACTACAAATACCATGAGGCACAGGGAGTGCCACGCCCATCTGGGCAGGTATTTAATTTATGCACGACACAGCGAGGCTGTCATTCCTGCTCACTGCCACTGAAGAAAGGTTTTTCCACCTGAAACGCGTCTGGCAAAGTGATTTCTGTGAAGCCTGAACTTTGTGTTTCACTGCTGGCAAGTGTTCGAGTTTATTAAAGAACTCTATTTTGAAGCGACCTGTGGCCTTTTCCTTCAATGTGCTTCCTGAAGTTTTGGATTTGTGGGGGCCTTGCACGCCCGACAAGGAAGGCCAAACTGCTGATGGGCAGATCTGTTCAGGCGTTCTACCTAGCCATGAATCAACAGAGGGAGCGGCGCTCGTTTCATTTTCAGGGATTGAAACTGGCGCAGAGCTCATCTTTGAGCACTGCAAAGCAGGGCAGTGGAATTACAAGGTACAGAGCATCGACCCACTGGGGCTAACACTTTTTTGCTTTTATTTGGAAGAAGCCTTGCACCCACTGGGGTAACACAGACTACAAATACCATGAGGCACAGGGAGTGCCACGCCCATCTGGGCAGGTATTTAATTTATGCACGACACAGCGAGGCTGTCATTCCTGCTCACTGCCACTGAAGAAAGGTTTTTCCACCTGAAACGCGTCTGGCAAAGTGATTTCTGTGAAGCCTGAACTTTGTGTTTCACTGCTGGCAAGTGTTCGAGTTTATTAAAGAACTCTATTTTGAAGCGACCTGTGGCCTTTTCCTTCAATGTGCTTCCTGAAGTTTTGGATTTGTGGGGGCCTTGCACGCCCGACAAGGAAGGCCAAACTGCTGATGGGCAGATCTGTTCAGGCGTTCTACCTAGCCATGAATCAACAGAGGGAGCGGCGCACGTTTCATTTTCAGGGATTGAAACTGGCGCAGAGTTCATCTTTGAGCACTGCAAAGCAGGGCAGTGGAATTACAAGGTACAGAGCATCGACCCACTGGGGCTAACACTTTTTTGCTTTTATTTGGAAGAAGCCTTGCACCCACTGAGGTAACACAGACTACAAATACCATGAGGCACAGGGAGTGCCACGCCCATCTGGGCAGGTATTTAATTTATGCACGACACAGCAAGGCTGTCATTCCTGCTCACTGCCACTGAAGAAAGGTTTTTTTCACCTGAAACGCGTCTGGCAAAGTGATTTCTGTGAAGCCTGAACTTTGTGTTTCACTGCTGGCAAGTGTTCGAGTTTATTAAAGAACTCTATTTTGAAGCGACCTGTGGCCTTTTCCTTCAATGTGCTTCCTGAAGTTTTGGATTTGTGGGGGCCTTGCACGCCCGACAAGGAAGGCCAAACTGCTGATGGGCAGATCTGTTCAGGCGTTCTACCTAGCCATGAATCAACAGAGGGAGCGGCGCACGTTTCATTTTCAGGGATTGAAACTGGCGCAGAGTTCATCTTTGAGCACTGCAAAGCAGGGCAGTGGAATTACAAGGTACAGAGCATCGACCCACTGGGGCTAACACTTTTTTGCTTTTATTTGGAAGAAGCCTTGCACCCACTGGGGTAACACAGACTACAAATACCATGAGGCACAGGGAGTGCCACGCCCATCTGGGCAGGTATTTAATTTATGCACGACACAGCGAGGCTGTCATTCCTGCTCACTGCCACTGAAGAAAGGTTTTTCCACCTGAAACGCGTCTGGCAAAGTGATTTCTGTGAAGCCTGAACTTTGTGTTTCACTGCTGGCAAGTGTTCGAGTTTATTAAAGAACTCTATTTTGAAGCGACCTGTGGCCTTTTCCTTCAATGTGCTTCCTGAAGTTTTGGATTTGTGGGGGCCTTGCACGCCCGACAAGGAAGGCCAAACTGCTGATGGGCAGATCTGTTCAGGCGTTCTACCTAGCCATGAATCAACAGAGGGAGTGGCGCACGTTTCATTTTCAGGGATTGAAACTGGCGCAGAGTTCATCTTTGAGCACTGCAAAGCAGGGCAGTGGAATTACAAGGTACAGAGCATCGACCCACTGGGGCTAACACTTTTTTGCTTTTATTTGGAAGAAGCCTTGCACCCACTGGGGTAACACAGACTACAAATACCATGAGGCACAGGGAGTGCCACGCCCATCTGGGCAGGTATTTAATTTATGCACGACACAGCAAGGCTGTCATTCCTGCTCACTGCCACTGAAGAAAGGTTTTTCCACCTGAAACGCGTCTGGCAAAGTGATTTCTGTGAAGCCTGAACTTTGTGTTTCACTGCTGGCAAGTGTTCGAGTTTATTAAAGAACTCTATTTTGAAGCGACCTGTGGCCTTTTCCTTCAATGTGCTTCCTGAAGTTTTGGATTTGTGGGGGCCTTGCACGCCCGACAAGGAAGGCCAAACTGCTGATGGGCCGATCTGTTCAGGCGTTCTACCTAGCCATGAATCAACAGAGGGAGCGGCGCACGTTTCATTTTCAGGGATTGAAACTGGCGCAGAGTTCATCTTTGAGCACTGCAAAGCAGGGCAGTGGAATTACAAGGTACAGAGCATCGACCCACTGGGGCTAACACTTTTTTGCTTTTATTTGGAAGAAGCCTTGCACCCACTGGGGTAACACAGACTACAAATACCATGAGGCACAGGGAGTGCCACGCCCATCTGGGCAGGTATTTAATTTATGCACGACACAGCGAGGCTGTCAATCCTGCTCACTGCCACTGAAGAAAGGTTTTTCCACCTGAAACGCGTCTGGCAAAGTGCTTTCTGTGAAGCCTGAACTTTGTGTTTCACTGCTGGCAAGTGTTCGAGTTTATTAAAGAACTCTATTTTGAAGTGACCTGTGGCCTTTTCCTTCAATGTGCTTCCTGAAGTTTTGGATTTGTGGGGGCCTTGCACGCCCGACAAGGAAGGCCAAACTGCTGATGGGCAGATCTGTTCAGGCGTTCTACCTAGCCATGAATCAACAGAGGGAGCGGCGCACGTTTCATTTTCAGGGATTGAAACTGGCGCAGAGTTCATCTTTGAGCACTGCAAAGCAGGGCAGTGGAATTACAAGGTACAGAGCATCGACCCACTGGGGCTAACACTTTTTTGCTTTTATTTGGAAGAAGCCTTGCACCCACTGGGGTAACACAGACTACAAATACCATGAGGCACAGGGAGTGCCACGCCCATCTGGGCAGGTATTTAATTTATGCACGACACAGCGAGGCTGTCATTCCTGCTCACTGCCACTGAAGAAAGGTTTTTCCACCTGAAACGCGTCTGGCAAAGTGATTTCTGTGAAGCCTGAACTTTGTGTTTCACTGCTGGCAAGTGTTCGAGTTTATTAAAGAACTCTATTTTGAAGCGACCTGTGGCCTTTTCCTTCAATGTGCTTCCTGAAGTTTTGGATTTGTGGGGGCCTTGCACGCCCGACAAGGAAGGCCAAACTGCTGATGGGCAGATCTGTTCAGGCGTTCTACCTAGCCATGAATCAACAGAGGGAGCGGCGCTCGTTTCATTTTCAGGGATTGAAACTGGCGCAGAGCTCATCTTTGAGCACTGCAAAGCAGGGCAGTGGAATTACAAGGTACAGAGCATCGACCCACTGGGGCTAACACTTTTTTGCTTTTATTTGGAAGAAGCCTTGCACCCACTGGGGTAACACAGACTACAAATACCATGAGGCACAGGGAGTGCCACGCCCATCTGGGCAGGTATTTAATTTATGCACGACACAGCGAGGCTGTCATTCCTGCTCACTGCCACTGAAGAAAGGTTTTTCCACCTGAAACGCGTCTGGCAAAGTGATTTCTGTGAAGCCTGAACTTTGTGTTTCACTGCTGGCAAGTGTTCGAGTTTATTAAAGAACTCTATTTTGAAGCGACCTGTGGCCTTTTCCTTCAATGTGCTTCCTGAAGTTTTGGATTTGTGGGGGCCTTGCACGCCCGACAAGGAAGGCCAAACTGCTGATGGGCAGATCTGTTCAGGCGTTCTACCTAGCCATGAATCAACAGAGGGAGCGGCGCACGTTTCATTTTCAGGGATTGAAACTGGCGCAGAGTTCATCTTTGAGCACTGCAAAGCAGGGCAGTGGAATTACAAGGTACAGAGCATCGACCCACTGGGGCTAACACTTTTTTGCTTTTATTTGGAAGAAGCCTTGCACCCACTGAGGTAACACAGACTACAAATACCATGAGGCACAGGGAGTGCCACGCCCATCTGGATAGGTATTTAATTTATGCACGACACAGCGAGGCTGTCATTCCTGCTCACTGCCACTGAAGAAAGGTTTTTCCACCTGAAACGCGTCTGGCAAAGTGATTTCTGTGAAGCCTGAACTTTGTGTTTCACTGCTGGCAAGTGTTCGAGTTTATTAAAGAACTCTATTTTGAAGCGACCTGTGGCCTTTTCCTTCAATGTGCTTCCTGAAGTTTTGGATTTGTGGGGGCCTTGCACGCCCGACAAGGAAGGCCAAACTGCTGATGGGCAGATCTGTTCAGGCGTTCTACCTAGCCATGAATCAACAGAGGGAGCGGCGCACGTTTCATTTTCAGGGATTGAAACTGGCGCAGAGTTCATCTTTGAGCACTGCAAAGCAGGGCAGTGGAATTACAAGGTACAGAGCATCGACCCACTGGGGCTAACACTTTTTTGCTTTTATTTGGAAGAAGCCTTGCACCCACTGGGGTAACACAGACTACAAATACCATGAGGCACAGGGAGTGCCACGCCCATCTGGGCAGGTATTTAATTTATGCACGACACAGCGAGGCTGTCATTCCTGCTCACTGCCACTGAAGAAAGGTTTTTCCACCTGAAACGCGTCTGGCAAAGTGATTTCTGTGAAGCCTGAACTTTGTGTTTCACTGCTGGCAAGTGTTCGAGTTTATTAAAGAACTCTATTTTGAAGCGACCTGTGGCCTTTTCCTTCAATGTGCTTCCTGAAGTTTTGGATTTGTGGGGGCCTTGCACGCCCGACAAGGAAGGCCAAACTGCTGATGGGCAGATCTGTTCAGGCTTTCTACCTAGCCATGAATCAACAGAGGGAGCGGCGCACGTTTCATTTTCAGGGATTGAAACTGGCGCAGAGTTCATCTTTGAGCACTGCAAAGCAGGGCAGTGGAATTACAAGGTACAGAGCATCGACCCACTGGGGCTAACACTTTTTTGCTTTTATTTGGAAGAAGCCTTGCACCCACTGGGGTAACACAGACTACAAATACCATGAGGCACAGGGAGTGCCACGCCCATCTGGGCAGGTATTTAATTTATGCACGACACAGCGAGGCTGTCATTCCTGCTCACTGCCACTGAAGAAAGGTTTTTCCACCTGAAACGCGTCTGGCAAAGTGATTTCTATGAAGCCTGAACTTTGTGTTTCACTGCTGGCAAGTGTTCGAGTTTATTAAAGAACTCTATTTTGAAGCGACCTGTGGCCTTTTCCTTCAATGTGCTTCCTGAAGTTTTGGATATATATATATATATATATATATATATATATATATATATATATATATATATATATATATATATATATATATATATATATATATATATATATATATATATATATATACATATGTATATATCCAAACAAACAGCTGCTTCTGCTGCAACGCTGCGACCCGTTGACAAGTGGCGTACACTCCGGCGAAGCAACCGGAAATCATATATCACACAAAAGTTCCAATATCGTACGCTCTCAGGAATCAAACCACAATCCAAAAGTGAAATAGAAGCTTGGTTTATTCACACAACGCGTTTCGGCGACTTGCCTTGATCACGTGTGATCACACGTGATCAAGGCAAGTCGCCGAAACGCGTTGTGTGAATAAACCAAGGTTCTATTTCACTTTTGGATTGTGGTTTGATTCCTGAGAACACATATATATATATACATATATATTACCTACTGGCGGTCGCCAGTAGGTAGTTATAGTTAGGATTTTTTTCAATGCAAAATCTCAAAATTCTATTTGGAATAACTTTGGCGCCGGTTGACGAATCTGCCTGCAAATTTCCTCAAAATGGCCTCATCGAGCTCCGGTCCTTCCCTGAAAGTTTGGGGGGGAATCGTCAAGCAGGGTCCGAGATAAAAGGGGGGTCCCAAAACGCTTTTTCCCCATGTTAATTTCCATAGGGCGGTCAAACTCACTTTTAGCCCGAACGGCTGAATGGACTTACACCAACCTTGGCAAAATTGTAGGAACTGGTAGCCCGATGTGCCTTTGCTATGTCTCAAGATATGTGCTCGAGTGGATTTTGAGTAATTTAGGTTCAAAAAAATATATATATCTATAGGCGCGCCCCGGTATGCGCACCGGGAGCGCACCGGGCGTGCAACGCGACTTGCACACGGAAAGCTGATTGGTTCACGGGTGTCTGTAAACATTCGAAACAGTCCGGACAGGTCGCAATCTTGTGTCTCGGTAGGATCGAGACACAAGAGGAGGCATAAAAAAAGGGGGGAAATGACTATAAGGGGGCAGGGTAGACCCCCCCCTGACCCCCTAGGTTTGATGTGGGGGCTATAATAGGGTCCCGCGGCGCAAAAAAAACCCATTTTTTATCGATTTGCGGTGGGGGGAGCGCCCGGTACGCACACCGGGGAGCGGACCGGGGAGCGAAGCATGGGGAAAATCCAGGGCCTTATTTATGAAGGCCTTGTGACAGTTTTGCGCCGCCGGTGCGTCACTTTTTGTGACGCACCAGTGGTATAAAAAATGCGCCTCGTTGCGCCATATTTAAAAAGTGACATATCTAGGTAGATGCGTCACTTTTTAAACCCCTGCGCCACATTATGCCTGCGTCAGGTATAATGTATGCAGAGGGGGCGTTCCCCCGCAAAAAGCCTCGTAATAATGACGCAGTGAAATGTATGAGATTTCACTGCGTCACTTTAAGGGCGCTATTGCGTCAAAATCTTGCGCCTGCCTCACAGCAGGCGTAAGACTGATGCAAGCCCTTTCACATGGGGCTTTCCCCATGTGAAAGGACGCATTACTGGAGTTGCGTCACTTTTGTGACACACTCCAGCAATGCGTCACTTTTGCGCTTACAGATACGTCAGAAATACTGACGTATCTGTAACTCCTTGCGACATGATGCATCATACATTAAATATGACGTATCAGGAATGTCGTAAGGAGTGCGCAGTGAAAAGTGACACATCGCTGTTTTCACGCAGCGATGCGTCACTTTTCATAAATGAGGCCCCCAGTTTATTCACTGCATCACCTCTAAGACCCTTTCTTGCGTCAATACGTCCCTTTTGCATACATTACACCTGACGTAGGAATAATGTGGCGCAGGGGCTTACAAAGTGACGCATCTACCTAGATGCGTCACTTTGTAAATATGACTGAATCAGGTGCATTTTTTACAGCACTGGTGCGTCACAAAAAGTAACGCCCCGGTGGCGTAAAAGTGACACATGGCCTCATAAATGAGGCCTTCAGTCTTCTACTCATGCGTCATATTAAATATATGACGCATTATGTCGCAAGTACTTACAGATACGTCAGTATTTCAGACGTATCTGTAAGCGCAAAAGTGATGCATTGCTGGAGTGTGTCTCAAAAATGAAGCAACTCCAGCAATGCATCCTTTCACATGGGGCCAGGCTCCATGTGATAGGGCTTGCACGCCTGCTGTGAAACAGGCGTAATATTTGGACGCAACAGCGTCATAAAAGTGACACAGTGATATCTCATAGATTTCACTGCGTCACCTCTAAGACCCTTTCTTGCATCAATACGTCCCTTTTGCATACATTACACCTGACGTAGGAATAATGTGGCGCAGGGGCTTACAAAGTGACGCATCTACCTAGATGCGTCACTTTGTAAATATGACTGAATAAGGTGCATTTTTTACAGCACTGGTGCGTCACAAAAAGTGACGCTCCGGTGGCGTAAAAGTGACGCATGGCCTCATAAATGAGGCCTTCAGTCTTCTACTCATGCGTCATATTAAATATATGACGCATTATGTCGCAAGTACTTACATATACGTCAGTATTTCAGACGTATCTGTAAAGCGCAAAAGTGATGCATTGCTGGAGTGTGTCTCAAAAATGAAGCAACTCCAGCAATGCATCCTTTCACATGTGGCCAGGCCCCATGTGAAAGGGCTTGCACGCCTGCTGTGAAACAGGCGTAATATTTGGACGCAACAGCGTCATAAAAGTGACGCAGTGATATCTCATAGATTTCACTGCGTCACCTCTAAGACCCTTTCTTGCGTCAATACGTCCCTTTTGCATACATTACACCTGACGTAGGAATAATGTGGCGCAGGGGCTTACAAAGTGACGCATCTACCATGATGCGTCACTTTGTAAATATGACTGAATAAGGTGCATTTTTTACAGCACTGGTGCGTCACAAAAAGTGACGCTCCGGTGGCGTAAAAGTGACGCATGGCCTCATAAATGAGGCCTTCAGTCTTCTACTCATGCGTCATATTAAATATATGACGCATTATGTCGCAAGTACTTACAGATACGTCAGTATTTCAGACGTATCTGTAAGCGCAAAAGTGATGCATTGCTGGAGTGTGTCTCAAAAATGAAGCAACTCCAGCAATGCATCCTTTCACATGGGGCCAGGCCCCATGTGAAAGGGCTTGCACGCCTGTTGTGAAACAGGCGTAAGATTTGGACGCAACAGCGTCATAAAAGTGACGCAGTGATATCTCATAGATTTCACTGCGTCACCTCTAAGACCCTTTCTTGTGTCAATACGTCCCTTTTGCATACATTACACCTGACGTAGGAATAATGTGGCGCAGAGGCTTACAAAGTGACGCATCTACCTAGATGCGTCACTTTGTAATTATGACTGAATAAGGTGCATTTTTTACAGCACTGGTGTGTCACAAAAAGTGACGCTCCGATGGCGTAAAAGTGACGCATGGCCTCATAAATGAGGCCTTCAGTCTTCAACTCCAGCAATGCATCTTTTCTTACCCTTCCACACCCCCGTTACTTTTCAACATTTTCTTTGAATATCCACATTCCCCATATTCACTCTTCTTCTCCTCACTTTCCTTCCCAACACTCACCTTCTTTCAGTCCCCCTACTTCACTTCCTTTCTCCTCTCATACCTTTCTGTTCTTTCTTACTCATTTTCCTTTCCATGATCAATGCACTCCACTTCACTTACTCTTTTTCATTTTTTTAAGAATATAGCTCTTTGATGAGAATTGGAGGTAGTTCTAAAAAAAAGAACTTTTTTTTTCTTCTTTTTTTTTAAGAACAGAAACAAAAACAGGGAATGGAAACTGCTCAACAGGAGCAAAAAAAACAAAATAAATTAGGGCTGGGAACGGCAGTGATGGTTCTCCAATTCTCGAACCATGAGCAGGACACTTTGCTCCCCATAGGTAAGGAGTTGATCGCAGTATCTGCATTCAGGACACCTTTGTTGAATGCAGGTTGTATATTAGGAACCAGCTCCTGCGATCGCCCCCTTCCAGAAGTAGTTGCTCCTCCGGTGGATGTAGAGGACCCATCACTGGGAACCTCTTGTGCCAGAGCCCTGACACTTTCCCCGGAAAAATTCTGGGGATGCCTCCTCTCCACATGGCGTATCATTGTGAAGTTCCCAAAAGAATATTTTTTTTTGGGGTCACCCCGTGACAGGACTTGTTTGCAGATCCTGCACTCCACTTTTGGAGCATTCACCTTCTTCTGGTCAGCTGGTATTGAAAAAAATTTCCAAATGAAATGCTCCATCACCTTTGGCTGAGGAGGCTCTTCATCGATGAATTCATGCTCATCATCGCTGCTGGATGGTCTGGCAGCCATGATTAACCAAGAAAGTTGTAAGAGCAAAAAGGCAGGTCTTTCAGTCACAAAAGTGAAAGAAGAAGTGAAGGAAATGGGTGGAGATTTCATTCTTTGTAAAAAAAACTGTTAGCAACCAATGAAAAGTGTTATTTTAAGGTCACATGACTTGAGGTGCTGACGCTGCGCGCACGGAGCGCTTCCGGGTGCGCATACGCGGCGCAAACATAGGCGCTTCCGGGGCGCACACGTGGTGCGAACATAGGCGCATACGCGGCGCGAATGTAGGCGCTTCCGGGGCGCATACGCGGCGCGAACGTAGGCGCTTCCGGGGGCGCTTACGCAGCGCGCTGAAGTGACGTTTTGATAGATTCACGGAAATGCAAAATCATTTCCATTTCCTTATTTTAAAAAAACTGCTTTTATATGTATGGTACTAAATGTCTTGCGTTATTATTTACTTTTCATTCATATTTTTTTTCACGAACGAAAGTAGCGCTCTGGGTGCGCTTTCCGGAGAGCTTACCGGAGCGCGCACCCAGAGCTCCCCAGGAAAAAATGATAAAAAAAAAAAAATAATAATAATAATAATAATTAATACTTACACAAAACAGCAAATTTATAAAAAAATCGTAGGTTAGAAACTCGATATAGAAAGTAATTAGCATTTAAAAAACCTATGAAATTCACTGAAAAAAACATAGGTTTCACACCAGTTATAGTTAGGAATTAGCATTTAAAAAACCTATTAAATTCACTGAAAAAACCATAGGTTTCACACCAGTTATAATTAGCTGGAAATTTTACTGACATAAAACCATTGAAATTCCACGTTATAGTTAGTTGGACTCACTATAACTTGCGCGCCTGCAATGCACTGCTGATGACGTCACATATTACATCACTCATGACATGGTCAGTGACATCACTCATGACATCACTGATGACACCATCCTTGTGACAGAGTGACAGACCTCCTTTCAGTGTAATGTAAACCTTGAAACACATATTCAAAAATAGAAATTAACATTTTCAAAAAAATGGAGATACCCATACCAGTTACAACAAACAATTCAGTAATTCCACCATCCATATACACATCCACTCATTCACCAACAGTTCTATATAGTCACTCATACATATACTTACTCATTATATGTAGTGATACACCTATACATCCTGTTACACACCGACAGTCATCCAAAAGTTACTCACTCACATACTCACACATGCAAATAAACTATTGAACATCCATTTATTTGCATATAGAACTATACACACACTACCACTTTACTTCTATGGAAATTTACATATACTTACTCTCTTAAACAATCACTTATAGAAATACATACTTATTTAAACAGGAACTCTTACAATCTCTCGCTCTGACATATACTCACTTATATACATCAATATTCACATATACTAGATTAAAACATATGTAGTTACTGATAAAGACACTAGTGAGACAGTCATTCACTCACTAACACACACATACACACTCCTCCACCCATACAGTCCTGCACATATGCTGTCTTCAAAACACATACAAACAGTGAGTCAGTCACCAACCCATGCAGCCACTTATACAAAAAGTGAAACACTGATACATATATTTCAATATTTAAAAGTTACTCGCTAATATATGTATTCACTAAGATACACTTAATAAGGCAGTTAACAAATCATTTTTTTTAGAAAAAAAACATCCATTTAGACACTTACTTCAACATTTATTCTTCCATCGACCTTTTTCATATACATATATAAAACATATTTATTATTCAGAAAGACACACATTCACTGGATGGTGTCATCAGTGATGTCATGAGTGATGTCACTGACCATGTCATGAGTGATGTAATATGTGACGTCATCAGCAGTACATTGCAGGCGCGCAAGTTATAGTGAGTCCAACTAACTATAACGTGGAATTTCAATGATTTTATGTCAGTAAAATTTCCAGCTAACTATAACTGGTGTGAAACCTATGGGATTTTCAGTGAATATATATATATATATATATATATATATATATATATATATATATATATATATATATATATATATATATATATATATATATATATATATATACATATATATATATATATGTGTGTGTGATTCTATGCTTATCATGTATATAGGTCACTGCATAGTTTTCATATAGGTTATTTGAGCAGATGCATATGGGTCTCTGTTTTCTTTATCAGAATCTGTAAATATTATCATAACTATTTTATCTATAAGTGCCTCACTATTGAAATATTGAGGAAAATATCATATTAAAATAAAATGAATAAAAAGATTAGTTGCAAAAATACACAAATAAATTAGCTTTAAGTACTGCAGCAATTTAAAAGTCTGAATTTATACAATATAACTTCAAATATCAATATATTATCTTCCTTATACATGTGTACCTTTTCTTGTAGTTATGTATCAATATATGTATTACTTTACTTGTACTATAGAAGACAAAAATCGTTGACTCCCTTCCATGCACTACTTTATCTCTCCCTATACCTCTCTCAATATATGCTCTACCTTCACTTTCTGACTCATCCCAAACCTCATTCTACTACTATGATCTCCCAAACAACCCCTTCCAAATGTTTCCTTCCCTCATATATACTTCCTTTGACTCATCCCAAAGCTCAGTTTACTGCTATGATCTCCCTAGTCCCTTTCTAGAAACTCTTCAATCCTCCATCTTTAATTTTACTCATCCCAAACTTAATCTTACCTCTCTGGTCCCCCAAAAACAATTTCTAGACTCTTCCCTCTTCTATCCATCCATTATCCTATTCAATCCAACTAACAGACTTGCAAGTCCACTGCTCAAATTAACTCATATTTCCATAATCCACCACTAATCCTTTCTGGGTTCTGAAGTAGCATGCTACACACTGAAAAGCACTTCAATGCCTCATCAGGGGTAGTAATCGCTATATAAGTACAATTACAGTTTCAAAAGAGAAGTACTGAGTGCAGCTCAATAAAGGCAATGTGGCCTACATGCTTTCCTTCAGGGCCGGACTGCCCAAAGTGAGCACCGGGCATTTCCGTGGTGGGCCGCCAGGGTTGGGGGCCGGTTTTGGGCCCCTGGGGTCCGATTTTTTTACAGAGACGTTTTTGCAGCATAGCTGCAATATCGGCCATTGTAACGAAATTGGCAGCAACCGGCCTTGCTAAACAGCTCGGCCCACCTGGGGGGCTGGCCAAGCACTTTGCCAGGGCCGGTTTTGGGTCCCAGTCCAGCCCTGCTTGCCGTGAGTCAGCATGGAACAGAGTATATCAGGGGGTCTCACCATTGCACATGTGTTAGTGCTTCATTTTGAGGAAATTCTCTTGTTCGCTCAAGGCACTGAGAGCTCACACACAAATGATGGACGGAGTGCTCAAGGTGCAATAGAGCAGTCTTATGGTGTTGGGGGAGATGAGCAATATAATACAATTGCAGAGGCGGTTGTAGCATTAGCATTACAAGTACCCCCCAATTTGCAATTCTGCCCCTTCCTCTTCGAAATCTATGTGCAGTATCTATATGATTGTGCTTGTACACAAAGAATGGCAAAGTAACCATGCCTTTGATGTCCTTCATCAGGCCCTACAGTGGTCGTGCCTCGTGATATACGAAGCCCTGCATACAATGTCTCTGGTATAACTTCCACCCCATGGGGATTCCAGTGAGTGTGAATGGATCTATTGGCATCAGGGTCCATATAACAATACACCCTTGTGGTCATGATCATGTAACAAGAGCAAGTAGACACAATACTTCTGAATGGTTCCGTTACTCCCACAAATATTCCTAGTTGTCTGTGCACTTCTTAGCAGTCTGTGTACCATATGAAAGTTTGCAGGCAAAACCAGAGCTCATGTGTTAGAGTTATAACATTGCTGATCCACTCTCCGCTTGAGTTTTTTTGGTGGTGGCCCTAACTGGAAATGTGCCTGGTGATCCAGAAGTGGGAGTTGTCTTAAATACCTTGATGCTGGCACACGGGGTCAGACTATGAGTGACTTGGATATCTATGAGGAAATTCCAGGTGGCTGGAATTGTCAATATCTGAATAAATTTCCTTATGGAATTCCTGCAACTACAAATGAATCCCCATGGAATGGGAACTAATTGTGCAGATCAGTACTAGGAGTACTAGTGTATACTAGTCCCAAATTCATGATAAATGTGACCTGAGGGATGCTAGGTGACAGGAAGGGATTGGCAATGTTGGGGAAGGAAATGGAAGACTCTCACCTAGCAGAGGAAAGCTTTACATGTTCCCCTATGTAAATTCTGATGGTTCGGCAGTGACTGGAAAACTAGTCAGGCACTGATCAGGCTGCAATGCTGTCTATTTCCAACAGCGACTTTTTAGTTCTTGCATCAGGTAAATCTAGGTGTACGAACACCGGCCAATTTGTACTTGAGCAGTGCAGAATTCCACACAAAAATTCCACTCCGCCCAACTTGTAATAAGTCCCACAGGTCTGTTTAAGTACCTCAATGACCTACTTGATGGTGCACTGTATGCTCTCTTCAGTGCTGAATAAGTTAGAGGAGGGTGGCATCCTATCTGATTTCTGTATAGCTAATGTCACCTTTAAGAGGGGAATCTGAAGACATGAGTGGGTGGTGGTGTGTATGCATGTATGGTGTAGAACCTGCATGGGAGGATGATTCAACAAGTACTACACGCGTCATTCATCTGTGACTCTGCATTCATCTGATGGCTTTACTGGCGAAGGATGTCAACATCTTGTGATGACTCCGGGAAGCTTTTAGAGTATGCCAGGAACCATCAGATTACCATCAACTGCGAGCTGAATGTTGTGTCGTGTGCACTCCTCCAGTGGCTGTATAACAAAGGGCATCTGCATGACTTCTTGGTGGATAGGCTTATGAAGGTAATCATCCCTATGCCACAATGGAAGCCTCTTACATTTTAACAGTCTCTATGGATGTTGTTTTGTTGTGTATGTGTGTGGATAAGCGACGTGGGGTACCGCATAGGGTTTGAGTGCACCTGCAACTTGACCCAATGCCTTGCAGATAATTGGCTATTGGATAACAAGTGTGTCTTTAATGAATCTGGTGTGAGTGTGTGCATACAACGTTTGTTTATGCTAACATGGCATGCATCAAGTTCTATTGGGTTGTAATGCGTGGTTTCACCATGTGTAGTACATTTCTGCTGATGTATTTGGCCAGGTCAGGTGGTGTTTGTGTACATACGAGTTGTAAAGGCACAGAAGTTTTCTGTTTGGTTGCAATCTCCCTGTGCTCTGGGCTATCTTCCTCTTAATTTCTGCAATCAGTGAGTGTGCATGTAATGTCTATAAGGTGCAGTTCTTCTAGTAGCTTGTTGGCATTGGCTTCACCTACAGTATTCTGTTGGCTTCATGTTCATGTTTGATTTGGGGGTTGGTACTTGATGCTAGTACTTTATGTAGCCTCTGCTGGTGTGGTGTTTGAGGAGCATGTATTCAGTGAATGTAATGCAGCATATTCTTCCACTCTGGTGCTGTATTCTTGTTAGTTTGGGGTAACCACGTCTTCCCTCGTTTTTTGCCGTGTTAGCTGCTGTCTTTTTAGGCACTTGGTTCGGCACTGTGATGGTGTGAGAAGGCTTTAAAGTGTGAATGCGGCGTTTCATCCAGGCCCTGGAAATACTTAACTCTTGCAAGGTGTGGCTATTTGTTAACATCTAACTCCTTACAGCGGTGCTACTTACCAGCTAGAGGTGTCTCGGTGGTATGCGAAAGAGCAGCCCGAGGCCGAGAAGGGGATGAGTGAATTACGTTTGTAGGGGCTCCGAGACAAAAGGGGAGAGGCTTTCTGACAAACAGCCGCAGGTAAGGAGCAGGCGATGAGTGTTAGGGCTCACGGTTGTTTTCTCCTCACCTTTGCATTCCTGTTGTGAAAAGTCGATGTTGTTGTTTAGCAACATTATCATTCCTTTAGCGCAAAATAAACGCCCACTTTCCATTGAAATGTTGATCCTCTGCGAGTCACGTTACTGCGTCTGCTTAACACCGCTGAACTACACGCCACACATACCAGGCGTGCTCAGGCGCTCGTCCTCAGTGTGAGGTGAAATGTTGTCATTGTTTCTGGGTGTGGACCCTGAAGGGGGTGTGAAAGCACTGGTTCTCCCGAGTAGAATCCTTTCTTTAGTCACACTCTCCCGGAAGTCCAGCCCTCACTTTCCATGACCCCTGCATGTGAAGAAATCCTATCGATTACCCAGGGTTCATCCCAAAATCTGTGGGGCATATTAGCAAGAACCTTATTAAAATTACCGCAGTTTTAGCGGCAGGAAACTGCCGCTAAAACGGCGATAATTTTAACAAGGTTCTTGCTAATGTGCCCCTATGTACCTTAAATCATAGACAGACTACAGGGGCTGTCCAACTACCCTGAACCAGGGACAGTAAATTATTGCACCTAACAAAGGGTTCAGGTGAAGAAAGGATCACACTTAACACTTAAACACTAAACATTAGGATTAGACGCTGAATGAAAAGAAAGAAGAAGAAGCCTATATATACATTAACAAATTTTCAAAGACAATGATAATTTATTACACATCTGTCATAAAAAAGTACAAAAGGGACAATAACGCTCAAAAAAGTGTTGGCAAAACAGAAACATACAATACACATGCCAAACTGGTGGCTAACAGACAAACATTATCATTATAAAAAGGAACAACATAGACAAAATGATGTGTCCTTCATAGATCACGGCCACAGAATGCGTCGATGGCGTTTCAACCGCTTGGAAACTACGCGGTCATCTTCAGGACAAGAGTTATTTTGAGCGTACAATTTTTTGTTATACAGCAGACCAATCGAAATGGAATTCGTTAGCTAACAGAATTTCCAACCTCAAACAATTGTAGGTGTAGAGCACTCCACTGACGGGGTCCCAATATGTCAATACTGCATAAGCAAAAATCCAATGGCAGGAACTTTAATTACGCCTGTCGGTCTACTCAGCAGCCGAAATTGCAGGCAACCTCTAACCGCTCTGCCACTCCTGCTTGTACTCGCGCTTAGTATGACTTTTTTATCGCTAAGCCTGCGTTGCTAATAGGAGATAGCTGTGTTAGCGACTGCTTTCAGTCCCTAAAAGTTTGGGTACGCCCACTTTGCATGTCATTAGCGATAAATATCGCTGACATGCAAAGCGGGCCCCAAACCGGTCGCGATCGCCTAAAAGCTGTCGCTAACTGCTGTTAGCGACAGCTTGGTGATAGGGCGATAAAAATATTGCCACTTTAGCGGGAAAAAGTCCAGCTAAAGCGGTAATATTGCCCTTGCTAATATGCCCCTTGTGCGCTTTAGTTTCACTGGGTTAGACTGGGTGGAGCAGAAATGATTTTGTGCATACTCACTGTGAAAGCGCACTGTAAACATTTTTTTCTCATACCAATATTTCAATTGACTTTTGCTTATACAAAAAGCACTCTTACAACTCAAGGAAACAAATTCACAATATCGCCAAGAACCACAAACAGAAACGTTAAAACACAAGGCATCGTTTTGACAGACTTTATCCAATCTCAGCAACCACAGATTAAAACGAAATTATACTTAGCGCACAACCTTATTCGCAAAGTTCCTTTGCTTGTGTGTGACACATGTTGGTACATGCAGACCAATGTTCTATGCAGACCTCTGAATGCTGGGACCTTGTAAGACAGGGCATGGTCTGCAGTGCGGCAGGCATGTGTGCATAGATATCCCTTGTTCTCCAAGAGATGGGACTTCTTCTGTACTCTCTGTGGCTTAACTTCCTTGCGCCACTCACGGTCCACATTCATAAAGGGTATTTTCAAAGTCCGCAAGAAAGGATTGGCAAAACACATATTTCCAATGCAACATAATTCACAAAGCTCCTGTAACTAGGGTGACCAGATTTTGAAACGCAAAAACCAGGACAGGCCAGACATAAAAGTAGGACTAAAGTCTTTAGGGGCATATTATCAAGACCGGCATTAAAATTATCACCGGTTTAGCGGCAGAAAACTGCTGCTAAAGCAGCGATAATGGGCTTGATAATATGCCCTGGAGAATTCCAATAGTAGCCCATGTTCATACCAGAACATGGACTCCTATTGGAATTCTCGCCCATTATCGTCGCTTTACCCGCAGTTTTCTGCAGCTAAGCCAGGGATAATTTTTAACGCCGTTCTTGATAATATGCCCCTTAGTATTTTATATCTGGTCACCCTACCTGTAACCTCATTGCTCCGTGTGCACATAACATACATTATGCATCCTTGTATGGAAACGTTCACGCAGGACATTTGCATTGGTGTACCTCAGTAAATGTATACTCATAATTAGGGGTACAAATTAAGCAACTGAGATTTACAAATGTGGGTTTTGTTTTTGATTTTTATTTAATAAAATTTGCTTATGGGCTAAAAGGATCTAGACCTTCTGACATCAAAATGTCCTTGCCCTATCCCCATGTGATTCTCCTGGAAGTCAATGTATAATAAAAGAGTGCTACTACAGAATGTAGGTCCGATTGGTAAATATGGGTGTTTCAGCAGAAACCATAAACGCACATGCATGAACATCTCAAATCTTACCTAAATTATCAACAATCCTGCATTGTTCAAAGGTAGGATTCACTGGGGTAATTTCAATCTGACCACTCACAAATGTGTTTGAATGGATCCTCTTGCACAATGTGTGTTGTGAACAGAGGGAAAAACAAGGAAAATTCAATTCAACTGTCTAAATTAAAAATGACAACTAAAGCCAACAAACGTGTCCGCATAGAACCAGTAAACAGGTCTATGATGCAAAATGAATTACAATATTCTCTAAAGCAATTCATTAAATGTCAAAAAACAAATATATCGAATTATGTGCACAGCCATGGTAATGTAAGGGCGCCGCTATATAAGTCTCTGTACGAGGGCCAGTGAAGCACCCGTTATGCCATTTTAAACTGGGTGCCTGGGACAGATGAGATTTTTTTATGGCACTGGCTTGCAGGACATCATAAGAAAGAAAGGGAAAACAATATGTACTGGAAGAATATATTACTGGGGTGGAACTGTTGATGGGGAAAAGAAGGGAGAAGGCCAAAGAACCTTAAAATGGTGACAGAAGGCACAGAAAAAAATATGTAAAACACTAATGTGAGACAACGGCAAGGAAGGAAAGAGGAATACAAATAAAAAAAGAAAAACAGAAAGTTAAAAGGAAGTGGATGGAACATAGGTGCAAAAGAAAAATGGAAAGATGGAAAGAAGGGTGTAAAAAGAAAAATTCAAGAGAAGAATATCTAGAAAGGTACCAAGAAAAAAGAGGGAGAGCAGAACTATAGAATGAAATTAAGGAAAGATGAAATGAGAGATGGATGGTAGGGTGATAGAAAGAGGAGACAAAAGGGTTTAACAAATAAAGGGAATGCAAAAAGAAAGAAGGATGGAAAGAAGGTGATAAGGATGGTCAGGTGGAAGTTACAATTTAAGGAAGGAGCAAGAAAAGAATGGGAAGAAAGAAGAAGGAAAAGGTGAAAGAAAGTGAAATAAGGTTATAGAGAAGGACGGTGTATGTGAAAGAATAACACATGGAATGAAAGAAGAATGGACAGAAGAAAAGAAAGATGGAAAGAAGTAATGAGAAGAGAATGGCAAAGGTGGGAAGAAAGGAAAATAGACAGGAGATGGAGAGAATGAGGAAATAATGATGAAAGAAAGAAGTCAATTCTGATAAATTAGCAGTTTTCTGCCACATTTCTTTAAATCCATGCTCTGAAATGCATCATTCTTCTGAGGACCAATTCCCATGACTTTCCTTCATAGGAAGAGTTGGAATCGCTCACTTTGCTCGAACATTTGTTCCAAAGGGCTCAAAGTGGGGTGTATCTAATTATTCTGGCTACTACGTTGTGTCTGTACCATGAAGTAACAAACATATAGCAACTAAATCCACAATACGCTTTTGTAACTTGTCAAGTGGAAATGTCACTAGGATTACTCTGCATCAGAACAGTAAGTTGTAAGAAAGGTTTTCGCTAACACATCTATGCCCAGATTTACTAAAAAGTCGCGCAACACAATGCAGGAAGACAACTTTCTGCGCTACACTGTGTGACAGGGAGAGAGAACGAATGCACCACATTTACTAAGATATGACACATTGCTGCTCTCTCCCTGCGCTGGCACACTGAGCAGTGGCGGCTCATCCGCTAAGGCGGAGGAGCATAGCCCAACTGCTTCAACTGCAAGCTGAAAACAAAAAACGTTAAATGATAACGTTTCGTTATTATCATTTTGTTTTTTTCTATACAGCTCACAGTTGAAGCCTGGCGGAAAGGGCTGCGCTCCTGCGCCACAGAGGGAGGAGTGGTGGCTGCACCTTAACTCTTTCGCTACGGCGGCTATTCCGCCGCAGCGCTAACGGTCGCGGGGGGGCGCGCGGGTGAGCTCCGCGGGTGACAGACCCGTTCCGTCACGGCTCACGGGTGAGCTGTGCTCATGACGGAACGGTTCCGTCACGGCCCCGCCCGCTCAATTAAACGCGCCGCGCAGGCGCGAAATCAGCGCCGCGCAGGCGCGGCGGCCGGGCCGTGATGGAACCGTTCCGTCACCAGCACAGCTCACCCGTGAGCCATGACGGAACGGTTCCGTCAATAGCCTGGAAGGGGTTAAGTGCATATGATAGTTTGGACGGCCAAACCGTCATGCACACCCTCATGTTCTCCACCCAGGCTGCATTACAGTCTGGGTGGAGAACATGCACAGCCTGCCAGTCCTTGTCTGAGCGCCGTGGTTTGGCGCTCAGACAAATCACAATGCTGTCTTAGCAGCGCTTTGATTGGTCAGGGGATTATGGGAAGCTGTGTACTTCCTGCTGAGTGCAGAGAGGTTGGAGAAAGAAGAGCCAGCGGTCAGCGTTATCAAGGTAAGTGCTCTTTTTTTATTATTCCTCCGTGTCCGTCCCCGTCCCCATCCCCCCCTGCCAACCACCCCAGTTCAGTAGCAGCCGCTACTGCCACTGCATTACAGGCAGGATTGTTTTTGTGTGAGGAAGGAGCACCTTCCTGCAAAAAAACTATCCACAGAAGCATTTTGCTATTTCTAGATGTGCTGCAGAATTCAGCACATGTAGAAAGACGAAATTACAAGGAGAAATAAACATATTTTTCCTCTGTACCCTTCTGTCGGGATGGCGTACTATTTCGACGTCTGACCAGGTTTACTATTCTTGATAAATCTGGGAATGCGCCAAAATCCAGGCATGAATGCATAGAAACGCCCACACTCCACCCATAGAACACCTTCCCAACGCAAAGTAATGCAAGGCAGCGACTTGCGCTGTCTTGCAATACTGTAGATTTACTAAGCCAGCCAGATCCACGCAAGGTGGCTTTGCGTGGCTTAGTATATCTGACTTTAGGGCTTGTGTTGCCTGCGTCACCTTGTGTGGTGCAATGGCAACCCACGCCCTTAGTAAACCTGAGCCCTAAAGTCTAACTATTTAATCTATGCAGACCAATAAGGTACACAGAGCCCCAGCATGCAGCCCTATTTCTAGCCTGAATTCAACTGTGACATATATCAACTGTGACATAATGACCGACAGACAGAAGTTGAACAAGATTGCAAACAAGATACAGCATTTCTCAAAGTCCTAGGTTCAGGTTTCTGCACTCAACATCCCAGCTACACAAGAATTGGAGTGAAGGAGATTCACCACTAAAGCAGGTACAGTCCATGAAACAGTTTTCTTACTTTTAGTGAGGAGTTCCTCCTACCAGCTTCACAGGAAGAAGAGCAGCAAGAAACAGGGTCTGGGGGGGAGCCACCAGCAGAAAGTACTTTGAAGCAACAGCACCAACCATCACCACCACAAACAGTGACATCTAGTGTACGTCCCATGATGCTGTTCTCTGACTCCAACAAGGAGAATGAATTAAACAAGGGGATGAAAAACTGATACATTCATGACACTGGGACACCAATGTCTTTTGCTCTCCCAGAGTAGCTTGTAACGCCTCTCATGGCAAGCCTTCTGAAATCTAAAAACTACCATCATGTAGGAATTCATCATAAGATCTGACGCCCAAAAGAAGAAAAGTCATCAAATTGGGTCACCTAACTGTAGACATTTTCTAACTTGTTTTGCTAGGAGAGATCCTTTGTGAACTGTAACATACTTTCATTTCACACTTTAAATAGCCAGAGAAACACACATACCCCGAATATCAAGTTGGGAATGTCATCAAGTAGCAGACTGTCTGAAGTGAACTCCACAATAACTGGAACAAAATTGGTTCTCCCACGATAGCCAAAAAACAGAAACTGACCTCATGTTGGTGGCCACAGTAGATGGTGCAAGCCTTCCGTTCACCTGCAATACTCTAAGGATCCAGCTCAAAAGCTATTTCCAAAAGTTCTAAAGCTTGGTATTCGGCTTGACTATTACCTTGCCTTCTTTCCTGAGGTGAATGCAGTCACCAGTGCTTAAATTGAGCCTGTGGTGCCCTGTGGGTCCCACCAGTACTCCTTTCTGGGTACCAACACTAATCTTTTTTTTTTTTTATATCCTCATTTGAGTACGTGGCTCCAATCTATCAAAACAAAAAACTGCCGCAGAGCAGAAAATCAGGCTGTGCCTCTCTACTGTCACAGTGTCAGCTGGCAGGGATAGCATAGGAGGGATGGCGATCAAATCCCAACAGTAACAGCTGGCGAACCATGAAACTCTAACATACAGGCTGTTTTGTTGAACAATAGTGCCCGAGGTACCAGGGCCCCAAAAGCAGCGCTACTACTGTAGCAGGACCAGAAGGTGAGCCATGTCTGCATTAATCATTGGACCTGGGGGGGAAAAAAAAAAAAAAAAAACCCCAGGCTCAACGTGTCCGCTCCAGCTGTTTCTAAAAGGCTCTCTTTCTCTGATTCCCTCCCCTTGCCAGATCGAGTTTTGAAATCTGGAGGATTGAAGAATGCCATTCATAAAAGGTGGGTGGCAATGCATCTTTCCAATGCCTGCAAATTTCCCTCGGACTCGCCAAAATGGAATAGAACACCAAGTTAGAAGCAGCGCTTCGGGACTTCCCACTCAGACCAAAGATGACTAAGCCCAAATCGATGGAGATCTGAAAGTCCAATATCGAGGACAGTTTATTACTTATGGAATCCCAAAAGGGGGTAATTTGCGGACATTCAAAGAACATATGGATGTCAGACGCCGCCTCCAGGCCACATCTTGGGCAAGAGACCGGACCTGTCAGGGAAAAATTTTGTCAGCCTCTGTGGGGAATAGGAAGCCCTGTGCATTGTAAATAAGTAGTTCCTTCGGAGCCAAGCAGGCTTAACCAGATCCCACAGCACCCTGCACGAGGTTATCCAAAGTTCTTCCACGTCTTTTCCTGGCATCGACTCAGCCCACAATTGCGTTGGAAGACAGAATTTACCATCTGCTTCCTCTAGAATCATGTTATACCAGAGTGAGATCTCCTTTTTTGCAGGGGGTTTGTCCACCAGACATGTCTCTAGTTCACTCCCTCCCCCTATGGGAAAGCTTCTGTTCCGCGGGGCCTGTGTGCGATATGCCTGAACCCAACTTGAGATTTGTAAGTATTTAGATCTTGAGAGTCTCGGCCCGACTTTGTTGATCAAGTAGTTCCATGGAAGTAGAGATCCATCAGAGAACAGGTCGCCCCAGGATTCAATTCCAGCCTCTTTGAGTGGCAAGGCTAATGCATCTTCTGCCCAGGCTGGGGGTACCAGTAGATCCCATATTGGCGCTCTGCTTGAGTGATATCCTAGTTTGATCAAGTGCCTCACTCTGTACCACGTGTTGGCGAACCCCTGTAGTACCTTCAGCTTTATTTTTTTAAAGAATTTGGGGTCTCCGAATTTGAACAAGAAACTGCCCTGCCCAACTCCCTCACAGCTCAGCAAGGTGGAGTACATAAGGCCCACGTCAGTCTCAGTTGGTGTTTTCAAGAGCATTCGTGCATGCGATAGCTGAAATGCCCATGCGTAAGCCTGTAGGTCTGGACCCGCCAACCCGTCCTTCTCCCTTCGACGTCTTATCTTTTTCCAAGCGATTCTTGGATTTTTGTTATTCCAAATGAAAGAAGAAATCTCGCTCTGCTGCTTTGAAATTAATTTAAGGTAAAAAAACAACGGAATTGAATTAAATAACAAAGAAACCTTTGGCAGTATAGACATTTTTACTAGATTTCCCTTCCCCAAAATGGTAAGAGGTAGGTGTGCCCAAGCTCTCAACAATTTTCTGCACTGCGCAGCAACCTTTGTAAAATTTAAAGAGGCTATCAAATTTATATTTTTGTCTATATTAATCCCCAGATACCGCAAGTTAACTCTTGATGTTTCACTGTGGGTATTTAAGTTGACACTGATTGGCGCATGGAAGGTTTGGAAAGCAATTATGAAAATGTTTAATATCCCGAAAATCAATTCCTTTCTGCAACTGTATAACTCATCTCTCTTTCCTCAACTAAAAAATGATAATAATTTGCTGATGTGGAAAAGGTTGGGGCTTAGATCTTTGGGAGATATAATGGAAGAAGGTGAAATTCTGGGGTTCGAAATGCTCCAGGAAAGATTTGGTATTCCAGACAGTCAATGGCTGGTTTATGGCCAAGTTACCAGGGCAATTAAGGCAGTCAGGCCCCAGATTTCACATACAGCGGATTTTCCACTGATTGAGTTGTTAAATAGAGGTTGTAGGAAGATTAAGATTTTATATAAGTGCTTATTGGACTAAATCCCGGATGATATTGAGAAGGTTGAGTCTAACTGGGTGACAAAATTAGGAGATTCAGATGTCGATCTGGATCTTGCTGTTGTATTGAATAAAAAAATATTCCGGGCATCAAACCTTCGCGCACAACATAACAAGACTATTTTTAATCTTTACCATACACCCGCGAAGATATTCGCCTGGGGTCTCAGCGAGAATGATAATTGTCCCAGATGTAACGAAAGTCAAGCTGACATTATACATATGTTTTCTTCCTGCAAACAGTTGGAAAATGTTAAAAAAGAAATAATGAAATTTATGGAGGGGCTGCTAGGTCAGTCCATCGACCTATCCCCTACCTTAATTTTATTGGGTACAGACTCTAAGCTGTGTTTAAGCGAGGCTGAAAGAGATCTAATGTTTTTATCTGTTGCTGTACTTAGAATTTTAATTTCTGCGGCGTGGAAAGATACGAACCCCCCATCCTTTCAGATGTGGCTCTCGAGATTTCTAGGAATTCATAACATAGAATCCTGCCTCTATGAATATAAAGGCATGAGGCAGCGTAAGGAGGGTATTCGCCTATGGGCTCCTGTAACTAATTGGAGAATAGATAGAAATGGATAAAAATTTTGTTCGTCTCCAATTAATTGAAACTGATTTCTAACCCTATTTATCTATTTTTTTTTCCTCGTTCCCGCTAACAAGATGTAATTAAAAATGTATGTAAATATATCAAATATTTATCAACTTCTTATCATGTATGTAATAATTGTTGAAATTTGTCCATCTATGTACCACCTTTATCAAAAATAAATTAAAAAAAAAAAAAGTGGGTATTTAAGTTGACATTCCATGACATTGACTCAGTTTTGGAGGCATTCACCTCATATCCTGAAACCTTCCCAAATTCCAGGGCTAAATCTATAACCGCTGGGAACGCAGTGTTAATGTCTGGTGTAAAGATCATAATATCGTCTGCGTAAAGGGCCACTTTTTTAACCCAATCGTAGAAAACAAAAGGTTTAATTAGTGTGTTTTCTCTCAATTTCTGCGCAAATGGCTCTATATATAAATCGAATAACAGGGGAGACAGGGGACAACCCTGTCTCGTACCCCTCGTAACCCTGAATGTCTCGGATAAGCCCCCATTCTTCAAAATTGAAGCCGAAGGGCTTCTATAGAGCAGTTTTATTGCTCTGCAGAACTTGTCCCCCACATTGAATTTCAACAAGGCCTCCGACAGGTATAGCCAGTTCACCCTGTGAAGGCCTTGGTGGCGTCCGATGTGAGAACCGAGAGAGGCAATGCTTCCTTCGTCGCCACATCTATAGCGCCTAGCAGATCATACGTGAGCTCATATAACTGCCTCCCCTTTACAAAACCTTTTTGATTGGGATGCAGTATATCCGGATCAACCTGACCGAGCCTTTTGGCCAATATAGTCGCAAACATCTTGTAGTCGGCGTTTAAAATTGATATAGGCCGATATGAGCCACAATCGGATGAGGACTTTCCTGGCTTCAAGATGAGCGTTATAGAGGCGTTGTCCCAGGAGGCTGGAGGGGCCTCTCCTTCCATCAATATCTTATTAAACAGTGCCACCAGAACGGGAGACACCTCTAATTGCTGATTTTTGTAGATTTCAGATGGTAAGCCGTCAGTTCCTGCAGCCTTACCTCCCTTAGCTCCCTGTATGGCCTGCTCTACCTCAGTCTTGGTTATTTCTTTGTCTAAAAGTGTGCTCTGCTCGACCGTCAAGGATGGTAGAGGAATTTCTTCTAACCAGCTCGCAATATTCTCAGAAGTAACGCTAAGGTCTTCCTGATATATAGCCTGGAAGAAATCCTTAAACGTTTCCCTAATATCTACATCTTTTGTAAAGGTGCCTCTGTCTGTTGTGACCGAGTCAATATGATTTCGCACCCGATCGGATTTTACTTTCCATGCCAGCAACCTGCCGGCCCCCTCCCCATATTGAAAATGAGATAGTTTGCTCGCCTCCCATCTCTGCAAAATGCACTTGTCTAAAACTGATGTCAATTTGTTTTTCAATTCTGCCAATTTTGCATGTTTCAGGGTAAAATCAAGGTTGTTGTCAACCCTACAATTTTCAATGTCTATCTGGGCTGCTGTCATATTCTCTTCAATAGAAGATACCTCTTCCATATACTGCCTTCTTCTGTATATAGTCCTATTCTTTATCATTCCTCTCAATGTACACTTGAAGGCATCCCAAACAACACCAAGTGATGCTGAACCAATATTAGTTGTAAAGAATGCCCGTGCTTCTGATTGTATAAACTCTATATCCTCCGATGAAGTAAGGAGAGATCTATCGAAAGACCACGTCCTGGAGGGAAGCTTATCCCCCCACTCAAGTTCCAGCTTCATAGCAGAATGATCGGAGAGATGCAAAGAAGCATATTCTATGTTCTTAACAGAGTTAACCAGGTCGCGACTAACTAAGATAAAATCTATTCTCGACCGGTGTCGATATTTAAGATTCCTGAATGAAAATCCCTGCCTCTGCCCTGCTCTTACCCTCCAAATATCGACATAACCATGTTGGTTCATACACCCAAGTAAACAGTTTCTAGATTTTGAGAGAGGTTGCTGTCTACTTGTTGGGGACTTGTCCAGTATAGGATTCAACACGATGTTAAAGTCGCCAGTGATTATAACCAGCTCTGGGAATTGGAAAAGATGTAAAAATTAAGATTCTAGTGCCGTAGGGTCATCTCGATTCGGCCCATAATAGCCAACTAATGTTAAAACTGCGCCACCTATCTCGACCGCTACAATAGCCCATCTCCCTCCAGTGTCTGCCTTTTGCTGTATGATTTTCATGTTCATAGGTTTTTTGAACAGAATAGACACACCCCTTATATTCAGCGATTGGGAGGTAGAGACTGAAGTGTCCAACCACCTATTCTTCTTGACTAGCTCAAGCATTTAACTCTCGATTAAGTGTGTCTCCTGTAGTATAATGATACCCGCATCAACATCCCGTAAATAATAAAGAATTTTATTTGCTCGAGGTTTGGTGCGGAGACCATTAACATTCCAGGAGAAGATATTAAGCTTACGCATAGCTCTGGGAATAAATATTGGTTAAGAATACTGCCAAATTATACAATGCCCTAATTATCTGCCATTTAGAATTAGACTCCCTAATAGCTTTTGATTGGAGCTCAATTGAGAATAAATATTTTTTTGCTTTTTCATTCCATCCCTTCACCCCCCTGTGCCCCCCCAAGACTCCCTCCCTCCCATGAGAAACCCTTGTACTCACTATCCGGAACTCCGGAAGTAAGTGCCCCGACTCTTCCCAGACCCCCCATAAGTGCCTTTAGTCTTTTTTTTTTAATGTGTTCTTGTTCGCTCCCCTATTTGTGCACGTGATACATTATTTCATCCTTGAAATTTTGGTGCGATACCTTACAAGACCTTACCTAAAAGTTAACCTTCTAAATCAAAACCTGTTTATAGTAAAAGATACCCGGGGGAGGGCTTATAAATCCTGTGTAATGGATTATCCTATTAACCATGCATGATAAGCCTCTTACTTATCCTAATCAGCTGGCCCTTTCCCCTTCTTACTACCCAAAGACAATAACAACTCATCAGCAGCCTGAACCGATCGTATATTGTGCATTTTGTTGTCATGCATTATTTTAAGGGATGCAGGGAAACCCATCTGTACCGTGGCGCCCAACCCACGAAAAGCGTCCATTCTCCTACCCAGCTCCCACTGTTTATCAAGAGTGGATCTGGACAGGTCCGAGCGTACCTGGAAGTTGAACCCCTTGCCTGCTAATGATTTTTGTTTTAAGGCAAGATTCAAGATTTGCTCTTTCAGAGTGTACGTATGAAAATTCACAAGGATTTTCCTTGGCTTAGTTCTCTGCGGATTGCGCCTAAATGGGTCTCTGTGGATGCGCTGTATATCCATTGCGAGATCCTCATTAGAATGTTGCAGGTTGAGGGACTCTTTTAGCAGCAAGATAATGAAGCCCTTGATATCTGTTCCTTCACTCCCTTCCGGGACATTTAGGATACGGATATTGCATCGTCTAGCATTGTTCTCCACAACCTCCATTCTCTCTGATAAAGCCGTATCTTCTGTCCTTAGCTTCTGAATGTCATCCTGAACGCTTTCAGCGCGCATAGATATTTGCCCAACAGTTTCTTCTAAGGCTTGAGTTCTTGCAGAGAGGCCAACAATCTTTTCGTCCAGGGACTCACAAAAACTTCTTATGTCTCTTTGATTAGAAGCAGACTCCTCAAAGCCTCGCTTGATCTCGGCTGATAGTGCTGCAAACATCAGCTGTAGTGAGGCGACAGAAATGGGAGTGGAGCTGGGATCTTGGGCTCCACTTACCTCAAGGTTAAGTGACGCACCGCCCTCAGTGGGGCTAGGGACCAGAAGAGAACCAGAAGGTTGTATCGTCTCTGCTTCCACACAGTTCTTAATATCAAAGTTCCCCAGGTCTGTTGTTCTTAAATGGTCTTTGCCCCTAATTTCATCTTGAAAGGGTGACACAGCTATCGTTTGAGCTGGCATAGCCCCCGTTACATCAACTTCGTAAACAGGTCCTGAAGCTACCATTTTACTACCAAATAAGTCTAGAGCTGATGGAACTGTTTGACCCTCCCCTGCCCCCATATCGAGGTGCAGTAGAGCATCAGAATCAGAGTCCAGTGACTGCCCCACTGATCCGCTAGGAAGTTCTTGGTCTAGTTCTTGCTCCAGGTCTTGCTCCAGTGATGCCATAGTACTGTTCTCAGACAACGTCTCAGTAGGATTATTATCCTTCAGCGAGCGATCTTGACCTATTTCCAGCACCTGGGGAACCACTTTAAAGTAAGAGCGCAGAGAGGGAGTAATCTTTGAGGAAGAAGCTGGAGGAGATTTGACCGCCTTGCTACACTTTCTCCCCCTCTTGGGCTTTACTTCTGCAGAGAGGTATGAGGATGTCTTTTCTAAATTTAAACCGGAGGGTAGTCAAGTAGAATCTTGAGAGGGCCCCCCAAATCCGGAGCCCACTAATGCTGCTGACGTTTCTGGGGACTCTGAGGCTTCTAACGTTCCACTTGAATACTTCCCCACTGAAGATAATTCCCCGCCTTTGCCCTTCTTTTTACGGGGACACTTTCCCTTTCCCAGGCCTTTAGTGGAACCTTTATTTTGGCTTTGACTATCTTTAGTAGCCTCAGTTGCTTTCATGTGCGTAGGGGAAACTTCAGAAACTTTCAACTTACTCCCACCTTTTTTCCCCTTTACCTCTGTTGTGCTACCATCTGCCTCCAGCAGCCCACCTTTGGGTAATCCAGCGTCTGTCCCTGTGCCTAGGAGACTGGATACAGAGCAAACGCCAGCGCTGGCAATAGACACTCTTTCACTGTTTTTACTTGCGTGGGAGTCCTTACGGAGACTCCGTACGTGTCTTGCCCTGCGGAGCTCCCGGGCGGCCTGACTCCAACGCAGCAGCTCTAGCCCCCCCTGTTTTCCCGCTGGGCGTTTCCTGCATTCGGACTCGATCTCGGGCTCGGAACTCTCCGCCTCCACGCCAGGAAGCACACACATCAAGGCGGAGCCGGAGCCCGAGTAGTGTTATGCGGATACTTCTCAGACCGAATGCGCTGGTACCCTGATGAAAATTATTGCGGTTATTCCAAAATGCTAAACCGCACTTCTTTCCGAGACGACATGCTTTTTCAAACCGGAGCAAAGAAGAACAAAGAAAAAGCTGCGGCACTCATGCGGGGATCAGAGCAGAGCACTACGGCAGTCAGCCAGCTGCCGCCATGTTTCTCCGCCCCACAGTGATTTTCCTGGGTACCAACACTAATCTTGTCATTATCATTTACCGCAAGCTAGACAGGAGAAGAACACACAGAGGGGAAAAAAAGGGGAAGGGAATGACAGAAAAAATTTCACAAAAGGAGAAAGCAGTAACCTGCAAGAGTGAGGGAAAGCGGGCGGCAGGGAGTGTCTGGTGGTGGATAAAAGAGGAATGAGATGGATTCAAGTCTCCATCCTTGGTATTCGGCACACTGGCATTTATTAGCACCTGCAGTGGACTTCTGAGCAGAACTTTGGCCACCAGCACAGACTTGTTTACAAATTAAGCATTGCCAGTCACCAATAAAGGGTTCAACCACTTGCATGTGCTATCACCCCACCTGATTCTTGCATAATGAAATTGCCCTGAACATTGGTGTGGTGACATTCTGTCTGGACTAATCTAGTAATACACACATTGTGGTCCTTCAAGATTTATTTGACCAACCTTAGAAGGTCAAACATTAGTTCCTGCTTTAAGGTCAAACATTAGTTCCTGCTTTAAGGTGAAACATTAGTTTCTGCCGAATTCCTTCGATGCTAATACCAAACAATTACATTCTTCAAATTCTTCAAAAAAGACAGGAAGGACCTGGAGCAGGCATCCATGAATGTATAGAACATCCATTCATGCAGAATCAGAAGACTCTTAGAAAGAATTATCAGTGAATGCAGAACCACTCTTCTACTTCCTTTGAACGCAGAGAGTATCCCTTAAAGTTCCTGAGAAACCTCTTTTGCTCAGCTTTCACCAGGCTGCATGAAGCTAGGTACACAAAATTCATAGTTGATCTCCTTAAATACTTAAGTCTGGCTACTGTCAAAGTCAAAGTCAAAAGAACTTTATTCGAATGTTCATAGTAACATCTATAAAAGCACATTTCAATAAAATTTTACAGTTAATTCATATATTACTAGAAAACACAAAAAGTATCAGTTTACAGGCAGAATACACGATTTAAAAACATTCAGGTTTAAATAATTAAAAGAGAAACTCTCAACAAGAACACAAATTATCCCTCCATGCTTTTCCTAAATTTGATCGCAAGTTTAAAAAGTTACATACAAACAAGGTTCAATCACTACTTAGTAGTTGGAGATAATAAAGTGCTGGTCGAATTTGTGCAAAGTTCAGCTTTTTGAGTATTGGTTTTAGGTATAGTTTCCGTGGTATCAAGTAAAAAGGGCAGATGAATAAAAAGTGTGCCAGATCTTGCGGAGACTTATCGTCGCAGCAGCAAGATGGCAACACTTGACCCCGATGGGCCCCCCTTGGTACTGCCAGTAGAAGATGGAATAGATCTAGGCGGAACCTCGAGAGTAAAAAACGGTCATAGCCTGTCAGGGGCCATGACAGGTACGGTTCCATATGTACAGAAGTTTTTACAAGTACATGTTTCCGTACACTGTCTTTCTTTAGTTCGGCCTCCTCCCGGGCTAAGTACCTAGAGGAGAGAAATAACTTCTTCACAGAGGTAACATCAGTCTTTCTAATGAATTCAGGGGTTGTAAAAAGATTAGGGCGCCCTAGTTCAATTAAGCACTTTCTAATATATTTAAGCCAAGGAACTTTAGAACCATTTTCCCAAGTTATTGCTTCTTTTAAAAAAATTTGGGTTAAGGGTATTTGGTGTATTTGTCCAGCAGTTTAGCCAACAAAGCACAGGGTTTAAGGCTAGACTGTCGCTCAAGTATGACATACCTAATTCTTCATGAACGGTAAAGTTACCAGTGCCCCTTGGTACCCTCAGAACTCTTTTTAGGAAGTTATTTTCTGCAATTTCCAGGCCTCTGGGGGAGGTAAACCCCAATAACTCACTGCCATAACACGCAATAGATATACTTTCTGCTTTATAAAGTTGGAGCAATGCAGCCACTGGTGTATTACCCATTTTCCTTGCAAAATCAAGTATGGCCGCATTAGCCCTTGTTACCTCTCCAATTGTCCTCTGTACAGCAGGTCCCCAATTCAACTGGTGGTCCAAAAGGACATCCAGATAGGAGAATGTCTTTGTCACCGGAATTTTTTCCCCGTCTATATTAAAGGTGTTTGATTTTCTGTACCCCAGGCCTACCTTCATGACATAGGATTTTGAGTTGTTAATACTCAAATCCCGGGATTGCATAAAGTCATTAAATGCTTTTAGAAGGGTTTGTAATCCCGCTGCTGTCCTGGAGATCAGGACTGCGTCGTCCGCATAAAGCAGTACCGGCAGACCTTTCCGGCCTACATAGGGGTAATCGACTCCCGTGTCTAAGAGATACTGTTCTAAGACATTGATGTACAGATTGAATAGGAATGGGGCTAGAATACACCCTTGGCGAACACCACGATGTATTCCAAATTCCCTTGTTACTTTGAAATCTTGTCTATATCTGACATTAGCTCGTGTCTCGGAATGCATGTCGGCTAGGAAGTTTATCAGATTCTGCTCTATGCCCATTTTTTGCCATGACATCCCATAATCTACCCCGATCTACACAGTCGAAAGCCGATGATAGATCCATGAATGCCATATGGATTGTACCTTCTCTGGCCATAGTATATTTCCCTATAATCATATATAGGTTCAGGCACTGGGTAATCGTTGAATGGCCGGGCCTGAAACCATATTGAATTGGGGAAATTATATTATTTTCATCCGCCCAAGTTGTTAATCTATTTAAAATTACACCCCCTACCACTTTTGCTATGGAGTTAATTAAAGATATTGGTCTATAGCAAAGTGGACTACTACGATCACCTTTTTTAAATACAGGTACTATAGTAGAAATCCCCCATGAAGATGGACAACCAGACGATGCCGCTGCATTAATTACAGCGGTAAGGACTGGGGCCCAAAGTGATGGAAGGGATTCAAAAAGGTCCGGGGGGAGGCCATCAGGCCCGGGGGCCTTATTACAAGTTAGGCCTTGAATACCTATTTCAATCTCGTTAGCTGTAAAATGCAATAAATTCTCCATAGGAGTAATAGAAGAATATTCTGCCTGGGGCTTATTACTTTTAAAAATGACGCTGAAATGAGTGACCCAGTCTTCCTCAGGAATATTTGTGCCAAGTGCCATATTACTTGGGTCGTCAAATAATGGCTTATTAATGATTTCCCAAAACCTGGCACTATTACCCAGGATTTTCGGGTCTAAAAGAGACTCCCAGGTACTTGCCTTAACCTCTCTTTTCCGTGTTGCGAGGCATTTTTTATACTGTATACGCATGGCTTTAATACAGGCCGGGTCTCTAGGTTTAACTTTTAGAGCTGTCTTGAGGTCTCTATTGGCCTTGGAGCAAGAATGATCAAACCATTTTGGATTATTTCCAATACTCCCTCTTACAGGCACAGTTAATAAAGACCCCACTGTTGCAGCGACCCCCTCGAAAGCAGACAAAATTTGACCGGGAGATGATGTTGATGACACACAGGTTGCGAGATCCGAGCTGCAGAGGTTATTTATTCGCTGTATATAGGTTATCACAATCCACCATAGTCCATTTTAATCAGCGCTTTCCATTTATATAGTTTTTATAGTTCCACGGCTTTCACTGTTCTTTCGCAATTCCAGAATACCTCCACCAACGTTAATAGAAACCGGGTTATGATCACTATGGGTATTCCATTGAATGCGGAAATCCGAGACAAAGTTCACAAGATCTGTAGATAAAAAAATGTGATCTATATATGAGCCTTTTGAGTTACCTTTAAACGTAGGAACTTGAAAGAGTGTATGCTCCGCTGTCTCGGACATGGCAGCAACTAGATTATACTTGTTCATCATATTATTAAGCAGTGTGCCGCGCTGCGAGTGGTCAAAGTGAAAACCGTTTATGCTATTGCACCCTAAATATCCCATGGGTGTCTCAACAGTTTCTCCTTGTTGTCGCTCAAAAAGTCACTCAAGAGTAGTACATTGCATTCTCCAAACTGATTTGATGCATTATAAAAGTTAATCAAGGTCAAAGTGGATTTACCCCTTTTTAGCTCAAGTACTTGTAGATTCCTGTTACCTGTGTGACGGATGGTTTTATGGTGGGTAAGAGCCAGACTTATGTAAATGGCCAAACCACCCTTTGCTCTCCCACTATTAGAGGGTTCAGCCTGATTGAAAAAACGTTGGTATCCCTCGATGTGAGCAAATTTTTTATCTACCAGCCAGGTCTCTTGCAGGCATATCACTGCATACTGTTTAACAAAGGACAGCCAAGTGGGGTCACAAATTTTATCGGCCAGGCCTGCCGTATTCCATGATACCAGACTAGTATCATTTAAGTCTATGCTTGAAGTTACGGCTGTAACAGCTTTCAGAGAATGGGCTCTGTTCTATCAACTGCCTGTTCTTCAGGTGCATTATGCTGTTGTTTTTCGTTGGATAGTTCATAGCTGAAGGCTTGTTCGTTATTTATGATCGGCTCTGAGCTATTTTGTGGGGGTGAACTCTCATCTGAAAGTCTTATAGCAATGCCCATTTGCTCAGATGTTGAGAGACGGTTAGTAATATCGAAAACATTGAGACCCTTTATACTGTTACTTTTGTCTAGTATCAGCTTACAGTTTGCAGTGTCCTTGTTCGCACTGGAAGTTTGTGATTCGGGTAGTCAGTCAACCCCCTCCAAATCGCACTGGTCATAAAAGGCATGAAATCTATTAGAAATAGGGACATTGTACTGGTTGTTTATATTAGGGAAGTAGGGGTATTCCTGTTGGTGTATCTGGTATGAACCTTCCCTACTCTCTGGGTACATTTCTGAATAATCTATAGTTCTATAATTCCAAGGTATAGCCTGGCCTGGATATAATTGGTCACCCATGTCGTAGTGGCTGTTTTTATCAGTGTTTTGCCAGTGTTGGTATTGATTAGTGTGAGTATACGACCCTCTCTGTTCCCCAAGGGGATGGGAATACCTGATATTTGACCCAGGACCATTAGAAGGGTAGAAATAACTAAGATCCTTTGTACGGATCAAACTATTTGTAAAACTGTCCCTCCATCTGGTAATGTACCTTGCCACTCTGGTGTCATTAAATGTAACAATAATGCAGTCTCCTTCTGTAGATTTAAATCTATGTCCCACCCAGTCTACCCTCCTAACATGTGCTATGCGGCCATCAAGATGAGGTTGAAGTGGTCTATGGGTGGTTAACCAATGAGACACCTTATTTTTTAACTCCCCATATGTTTCTGTCTTTCCCTCACCCAATTTAGGAACACCTATCATCACCATTGTGTATGGGTGAGACTCTGGGGAAAGATTAGTGTGTATTGGTTTTTTAAGCGGTTTTCGAGTTGAATTTACATTGGGATCGTTTGTTGACACCTTTTGTGCTACCAAGGGCCTTGAGGATCCATGCTCGACAGTTTGTATGTCCAGATATAGACCCTCAGCTGCTCTCGTCGTTTTCCACTAAAGGCGACTCAGGAGTGGCATTAGTATCTGAAATTTCTGCTGGGACACTAATATTATTAAGGACAGTAGAATTTTTATTGGAAGCATCCAAAACAATACCTGTCACGGTACCTGTCAGTGACAGATGTGATGGCTGTTTAGCATTGCCGGTAACAGGAGGGTTTTTTGATCGTGCAGTCTTTTTATTAGACGATTTGGGTGGGCATTTAAGTAACGCCTCTTTTGCTGGTAAAGAATCAAATTTTTCCAGTATTAGTGCTGTATTTTTATTATGTGTGGAGTTGGATTTCTCCATCATTTCTTCCAGCTTAATGATTCTTTCTCTTATTGGTAGCAAGAGAGACCTTATTAGGTGTTCTATATGGTCCAGAAATATAGTATCATCTAACGGTGATGGGTCAGTTTGACATGACCGGTGAACACTGCCCAATGTGTTATTTGATGGAAAAGACTGGTAGGTATTTAAATTGTGTGTCTGTTTGATTAATCTAAAAGAAGACCAAATGTCTTTAACAGAGGATTTATGTTTACAAATAGGTCGTGAGATTTGTCTCCTGTTTATTTTTAACTTTTTCCTGTACCGACTTCTAGATTTAGTTATCGGATTGTCCTTTTCACTCACTGGGGTATTTGAGGATGGCAATCCCCCTGTGTTTACTTCGCATGATAAAGTTAACGGCATGTCCTTCAATGGAGAAGGGGTACCTTGATGTATCTGTGGACTACAATTTAGTGGTATGCTACTTTCTGCACTGTTACAAATTATTGGTGTGTCTGTGTCTGGAGTAGGGGTTTCTCTTGCCTGGGTATTAGGCAAACCTGTAAAAGATTGCATTAAGAGTGATTCTTGCGAATTTGTACTGAGATCCAGTGTGTTAGTAACAGGGGTATTGTGTTGTAATAAATTAGGAAAACATAAATTAGGGGTTAGAGAAAGACGTCTCTCAGTACTTTGAATGGCATCAGCCACGACATTTATGGTTTTCTGCAGCATGATGTCAATTGCAGTGAGGGTGGGCAGAGGTGTGGTAGGGACCACTTTGTTCCTGGTTGAAGATCTAGTAGCGATAGGTGTCTTTTTGACTTTCATCATGCTGTGATTGAGTTATCCTTAAACAGACAATTGAGTTGCCACAGCTTCAAGTCATGGATATTAGTCACTGTACAGATAGGCAGGTAATATGTTGAGTCTCTCACCTTATGCAGGAAGATTAGAACCAAAATCGAAGGGGGGTAGCCCGTCCCGTCCTCCTTGGGCCTCCGAGGGCCACAGAGGGCCCGCCCTTTGCCCGGGCTTAGCCCCGGGCGCTCCCGCGACGCAGGGGTGACGTGCTCTTTATGCGCCGCCTGGCGCGATGACATGGCGCCTCCCACCGCTAAGCAGGGCGGGAAACGTAGTCCTGTGCCCCCCTCCGCTCGGCGGCCGCTTCTGGTTGACGGTTGCGGCGACGGGAGGGGGACGGTGACCAGCAGGCACCAGGGTCCGCGGGGAACAACGCTGGCGAGGTAGGCTCTCGCAAAATCGGGGGTCCTGGTTTTTCTTTAGGCAAGGTTTCCACAGCGTCACCCGCTCCACCGGGGTGACGCGCTCTTTATGCGCCGCCTGGCGCGATGACAGTGGCGTCTCCCGCCGCTAAGCAGGGTGGGAAACGTAGTCCTGTGCCCCCCTCCGCTCGGCGTCCGCTTCTGATTGATGGTTGCGGCGGCGGGAGGGGGACGGAGACCAGCAGGCACCAGGGTCCGCGGGGAACAACGCTGGCGAGGGAGGCTCTCGCAAAATCGGGGGTCCTGGTTTTTCTTTAGGCAAGGTTTCCACAGCGTCTGGCTACTGACACCCTGGACTCCACTGTACATGTAAATCTTCATCCCAAAGAGGCATTTAAGGATTTCAAAGACACACACTGCCGCTGACTAAAATTCAGCAGAACCAATTACGTGTCCGGTGCTCTTTGTCTTCATACTTTTACGACTATCTTAAAGAACTTGGGAAAAGCCATCCGTACAGCAACCACGATTTTGTGTGGGACCATGCAGTCACTATTCAGTCCATGTCCATTTCCCAGCTTTTAACTGCAAACCCAGTAAAGCTCGAGAACATTGACATCTACACAGAGGTGACCTAACCACTTACATACGCAACAAAAGAATGGTACACAGTCAAAATATCGAGTTGTAAATATAGACCTACCAAAATATTGTGTTAGAAATTTCGAAAGTATAGAATATCGATGTCAAGAATATCGTTGGACAGAATATCGACCCTAAGGTAAGTAATATCGAAATTATTTATATCGATGTAAGTAATATCGAAGTTAGTAATATCGATAGCATATATATCGATGTCACTAATTTCGATGACACTAATATCGATATTTGTATGATTTTTTTGTTTTTTATTATGTATGTGTTATATGTGTTACTTAAGTATTTAAAATAAATAATATTATATGTGTATTAATTTTATATATTAATAAATGTATTTATGAGCAAATTATATGTTTTAGTACCGGAGCGGGTAGTGGGTTTATAGGGGAATAGGGTGGGAAGTAATTTAATTATGTTTAATTAATTAATTATTAATTAGTAGGAACTATAAAATAATTTTAATTAATTGATAATTAATTTTAATTAATTGGAAATTAATTTTAATTAATTGATAAATATGTTCTGTAGCGGGTTGTGGGTTTATAGGGGAATAGGGTGGGAAGTAATTTAATTATGTTTAAATAATTATTAATTAGTAGGAGTTATAAGTTAATTTTCATTAATTGCTAATTAATTTTAATTAATTGGAAATTAATTTTAATTAATTGATTAATTGATAAATATGTTTTGTAGCGGGCTGTGGGTTTATAGGGGAATAGGGTGGGAAGTAATTTAATTATGTTTAATTATTTATTAATTAGTAGGAGTTATAAATTAATTTTCATTAATAGCTAAATAATTTTCATTAATTGGAAATAAAATATAATTAATTCATAAATTGATAAATATGTTTTGTAGCGGGTTGTGGGTTTATAGGGGAATAGGGTGGGAAGTAATTTAATTATGTTTAATTATTTATTAATTAGTTGGAATTATAAATTAATTTGAAATAATTGCTAATTAATTTTAATTAATTGGTTATTAATTTTAATTAATTGGTGAATAATTTTCATTAATTCATAAATAGATACATGTGTTCTGTCTGTTGCGGGTAGTGGGTTAATAGGGGAATATGGTGGGAAGTAATTTAAATGTAATTAAGTAATAATGTATTTAAATTAATTGTTTTGTTAATAATATAATTGATAATTAATTATTAATTGGTCATTAAATAATATACATTGGTATTTTTTAATATTTAATTTGGGCTAAATATATTTTGATAATCATGTCTTTAATAATTATGTATAGGCATTGTGTATGGTTTATATTTATTTCATAGTTTAAATTTTTATTACTAAAACATTTATTTATTTATAAGTATGTTATTTTAACCCCTACGCTTCTCCAACACTTTCCCTACTGTTGCACTCTCTGGAGTGGGAATAGTAATTTGTACCCCTACGCTATCCAACGCTTTCCCTACTATTGCACTCTCTGGAGTGGGAATAGTAATTTTTAACCGTACGCTATCCTTCGCTTTCCCTACTGTTGCAATCTCTGGAGTTGGAATAGTAATTGTTACCCCTACGCTATCCAACGCTTTCCCTACTGTTGCACTCTGTGGAGTGGGAATAATAATTTATACTCCTACGCTATCCAATGCTTTCCCTACAGTTGCACTCTCTGGAGTGGGAATAGTAAATTTTACTCCTACGCTATCCAACGCTTTCCCTACTGTTGCATTCTCTGGAGTGGGAATAGTAATTTTTACCCCTACGCTATCCAAAGCTTTCCCTACTGTTGCACTCTCTGGAGTGGGAATAGTAATTTTTACCCCTATGCTATCCATCGCTTTCCCTACTGTTGCACTCTCTGGAGTGGGAATAGTAAATTGTACCCCTACGCTATCCAACGCTTTCCCTACTGTTGCACTCTCTGGAGTTGGAATAGTAATTGTTACCCCTACGCTATCCAACGCTTTCCCTACTGTTGCACTCTCTGGAGTGGGAATAGCAAATTGTACCCCTACGCTATCCAATGCTTTCCCTACTGTTGCACTCTCTGGAGTGGGAATAATAATTTATACTCCTACGCTATCCAACGCTTTCCCTACTGTTGCACTCTGTGGAGTGGGAATAGTAATTTATACTCCTACGCTATCCAACGCTTTCCCTACTGTTGCACTCTCTGGAGTGGGAATAGTAATTTTTACTCCTACGCTATCCAACGCTTTCCCTACTGTTGCACTCTCTGGAGTTGGAATAGTAATTGTTACCCCTACGCTATCCAACGTTTCCCTACTGTTGCACTCTCTGGAGTGGGAATAGTAAATTGTACCCCTACGCTATCCAACGCTTTCCCTACTGTTGCACTCTCTGGAGTGGGAATAGTAATTTATACTCCTACGCTATCCAGCGCTTTCCCTACTGTTGCACTCTGTGGAGTGGGAATAGTAATTTATACTCCTACGCTATCCAACGCTTTCCCTACTGTTGCACTCTCTGAAGTGGGAATAGTAATTTTTACTCCTACGCTATCCAACGCTTTCCCTACTGTTGCATTCTCTGGAGTGGGAATAGTAATTTTTACCCCTACGCTATCCAAAGCTTTCCCTACTGTTGCACTCTCTGGAGTGGGAATAGTCATTTTTACCCCTATGCTATCCAACGCTTTCCCTGCTGTTGCACTCTCTGGAGTGGGAATAGTAATTTTTACTCATACGCTATCCAACGCTTTCCCTACAGTTGCACTCTCTGGAGTGGGAATAGTAAATTTTACTCCTACGCTATCCAACGCTTTCCCTACTGTTGCATTCTCTGGAGTGGGAATAGTAATTTTTACCCCTACGCTATCCAAAGCTTTCCCTACTGTTGCACTTTCTGGAGTGGGAATAGTAATTTTTACCCCTATGCTATCCAACGCTTTCCCTACTGTTGCACTCTCTGGAGTGGGAATAGTAATTTTTACCCCTACGCTATCCAACGCTTTCCCTACTGTTGCACTCTCTGGAGTGGGAATAGTAAATTGTACCCCTACGCTATCCAACGCTTTCCCTACTGTTGCACTCTCTGGAGTTGGAATAGTAATTGTTACCCCTACGCTATCCAACGCTTTCCCTACTGTTGCACACTCTGGAGTGGGAATAGCAAATTGTACCCCTACGCTATCCAATGCTTTCCCTACTATTGCACTCTCTGGAGTGGGAATAATAATTTATACTCGTACGCTATCCAACGCTTTCCCTACTGTTGCACTCTGTGGAGTGGGAATAGTAATTTATACTCCTAAGCTATCCAACGCTTTCCCTACTGTTGCACTCTCTGGAGTGGGAATAGTAATTTTTACTCCTACGCTATCCAACGCTTTCCCTACTGTTGCACTCTCTGGAGTTGGAATAGTAATTGTTACCCCTACGCTATCCAACGCTTTCCCTACTGTTGCACTCTCTGGAGTGGGAATAGTAAATTGTACCCCTACGCTATCCAACGCTTTCCCTACTGTTGCACTCTCTGGAGTGGGAATAGTAATTTATACTCCTACGCTATCCAACGCTTTCCCTACTGTTGCACTCTGTGGAGTGGGAATAGTAATTTATACTCCTACGCTATCCAACGCTTTCCCTACTGTTGCACTCTCTGAAGTGGGAATAGTAATTTTTACTCCTACGCTATCCAACGCTTTCCCTACTGTTGCATTCTCTGGAGTGGGAATAGTAATTTTTACCCCTACGCTATCCAAAGCTTTCCCTAGTGTTGCACTCTCTGGAGTGGGAATAGTCATTTTTACCCCTATGCTATCCAACGCTTTCCCTGCTGTTGCACTCTCTGGAGTGGGAATAGTAATTTTTACTCATACGCTATCCAACGCTTTCCCTACTGTTGCACTCTCTGGAGTGGGAATAGTAGTTTTAACCCCTACGCTATCCAAAGCTTTCCCTACTGTTGCACTCTCTGGAGTGGGCATAGTAATTTTTACCCCTACGCTATCCAACGCTTTCCCTACTGTTGCACTCTCTGGAGTGGGAATAGTAATTTTTACCCTTACGCAATCCAACGTTTTATATAATTAATTGTAAAAATATTAAAAGTATATTTAATTTTGTATGTTTTTTACATTTTATTTATGTTATTGTTTTATGTTTGTAAATGTATTTGTAATTTAGAATATATTTTATTAATTTATAAATTAGTAAAATAATTATTACAACTTATTGTTCAGTACATATATATTATATATTTACTGTATATATTTAAATAATGTTTTATTAATATATATGTATTATTTATTAATTTTAAACATTATTAGATACTTTTAACTATGTCGAATTTATTTATTAGTGTTATTTACTTTATTTTACATTTATATGTAAAAAAAATGATATTTTTAACATCAATATTTTTAACATCTATATTATTTTTTCGATATTTTTGTACTTACCATGTTGTAGATAGGATGTCGATATTCTTGCCCTCGATATTTTTGACTCGATATTCCTGTAGGTCGATATTTTGGAGGTCGAAATTGTGTCAGTGATTCCAAAAGAATATCTATGCCTCCCCTCACCCTGCTCACTGGCCGGAAGTAGGTGGTGGCCTCAGAAAGAGCAGCATCTCAACCACCAAAGAGAAGGGTATATCACCTGCATCTATACCAATCAAGTCGTCTTCCATCAAAAGTACACTGGGTCACACCCACTCCCACAGACAGGTCACGGGAGTGGGATATTTCTGACTTGCCACACAGACCCTAACTCTTGGCACAGCTGGTTGCCATGAAGCCGCAGACTAATTGTGCTACAGAGATGGTAATGTCAAGTCAAGTCAAGTCAAGTCAAGAGATTTATATACCGTGCTACATACCCATAGGGTTTCAAGGCGCTAGAGGAAGGGTGGGGAATTACTTGTCGAATATCCAAGTTTTAAGTTGTTTTCTGAATGCTAGGTGGTTCTGAGTAAGGCGAAGGTGAGTGGGAAGTGAGTTCCAGGTTTTAGCTGCCAGGTAGGAGAAGGATCTACCTCCCATGGTGGTTTTGTTGATGCGAGGTACAGTGGCAAGGGCTTGGTTGGAGGATCGTAGCTGACGGGAGGGGGTGTAGAAGGACAGTCGTGTGTTGAGGCATTCGGGTCCGAGTTCGTAAAGTGCTTTGTGTGCGTGGGTTAGGAGGCGGAAGGTAATCCTCTTATTTACGGGGAGCCAGTGGAGGTTTTTCAGGTGACCAGGGATGTGTTCTTTACGTGGGATGTCTAGTATGAGCCTGGCTGAAGCGTTCTGGATGCGTTGGAGTTTTTTCTGGAGTTTTGCGGTGGTACCGGCGTATAGTGTGTTTCCGTAGTCCAGTCGGCTCGTAACCAGTGCGTGGGTGACCGTTTTTCTAGTTTCGGTGGGGATCCAGCGAAATGTCTTTTTGAGCATGCGAAGAATGTTGAAGCAAGATGATGAAACGGCGTTGACTTGTCTGGTCATCGAGAGTGAGGAGTCCAAGATGACGCCTAGGTTCCGTGCGTGGTCCGTCGGGATAGGTGCTTTTCCAAGGGCTTCTGGCCACCAAGAGTCATCCCAGGCGGAGGGGGAGGTGCCTAGGATGAGGACTTCTGTTTTGTCTGAGTTCAGTTTCAGACGGCTGTGCTTCATCCACTCGGCTACTTCTTTCATTCCTTTGTGTAAGTTGGTTTTGGCGGTGTTAGGGTCTTTGGTGAGTGATAGGATCAGTTGAGTGTCATCCGCGTAGGAGATGATGTTGAGATTGTGTTGGCGAGCGATGGCCGCGAGGGGGCTCATGTATACGTTGAAGAGGGTGGGGCTGAGTGACGACCCTTGTGGCACGCCGCAGATGACTTCAGAGGCCTCTGACTTGAATGGTGGGAGGCGGACTCTCTGGGTTCTTCCGGTGAGGAACGAGGTGATCTATTCCAGTGCTTTTCCTTGGATTCCTACGTTTCTTAGGCGCTGTAGAAGGGTGCTATGGCAGACTGTGTCGAAGGCAGCGGAGAGGTCGAGGAGGATGAGGGCGACTGTGTCTCCATTGTCCAGTAGAGTTCGAATGTCGTCTGTTGCTGCGATAAGTGCGGTCTCAGTGCTGTGTTTGGCTCTGAAGCTGGACTGTGAGGGGTCGAGGGATTTGTTGGTTTCGAGGAAGGAGGCGAGTTGGTTGTTGACAGCTTTCTCGATGACTTTGGCCGGGAAAGGAAGAAGCGAGATGGGGCTGTAGTTTTTGAGTTCGGTGGGGTCAGCTGTGGGTTTTTTCAGAAGGGCGCTGAGTTCTGCGTGTTTCCAGCTTTCCGGGAAGGTGGCGGAGTAGAGGGAGCAGTTGATGACGTCTCGGAGGTGTGGAGCTATGATGGAGTCTGCTTTGTTGAAGATGTGGTGAGGGCAAGGGTCAGTTGGGGATCCTGAGTGGATGGAGTTCATCAGGCGGATGGTGTCCTCAGTGGAGATGGGGTTCCAGTCATTGAGGATGTTCAAGGGGGGTGAGGGTGCGGCAGAAGGTTGGGTGGGTTGGTCTCCGGGTTGGTAGTCGAAGCTGTTGTGGATGTCTGCAATTTTGTTGTGGAAGAAGGAAGCTAGGGAGTCGCAGAGGGCTTGAGAGGGAGTGATGTCGTTGGAGTTGGCTGAAGGGTTGGTAAATTCTTTGACGATGTTAAATAATTCCTTGCTGTTGTGGGCGTTGTTATCTAGACGGTCTATGAATGCGGCTTTCTTGGCAGATCGGATTAGTTGGTGGTGTATGCGGGTGGCGTTTTTGAAGGCGTCCCTGGTGCTGGTGTTTGGGTCTTTTTTCCAGGCCTTCTCGAGGGAGCGACAGTGTTTCTTCGATTTCTTGATATCATCGTTGAACCAGGAGGCGTTTTTGTTGCCTGGTTTGCTTTGACGTTTTTTCAGCGGTGCTAGGATGTCGGCGCTGTTGGATATCCATTGGGTGAGGTTAATGGCTGCTTGGTCGGGGTTTGAGGAGTGGATAGGAGGGTTTTGAAGAAGCGATGAGGAGATCTGGTCGATGGTGATTTTGTTCCGGTTTCTTCGCATGGTGGGTTGAGGATGGTTGTGGATTGTGGTCTTACTGTATGTTAAGTGAACGCAGCTGTGGTCCGTCCAGTGGAGAGCTGTGGTGTGACTGAAGGAGACATGTTTGCTGGAAGTGAAGATAGGGTCGAGTGTGTGACCAGCAATGTGGGTGGGGGTAGTGACCAGTTGTTTGAGTCCGAGGTTGGCAAGATTGTCCAGAAGGGTGGTGGTGCTGTTGTCATTGTTCTTTTCCAGGTGAAAGTTGAGGTCTCCCAATAGAATGTAGTCCTCGGAGGGGAGGGCGTGTGGAGTGATAAAGTCAGTGATGTTGTCATTGAATTGTGCGCGGGGTCCTGGAGGCCGGTAGAGGAGGGTACCTCTGAATGTGGTCTTGGGGTTGGTGTGGATCTGGAAGTGGAGGTGTTCGGCGCTTGCAAGGTTGACGTCTGAGCTGGTTGAGATGCGGATGGAGTTCTTATGGACGATGGCGATGCCTCCTCCTGTTTGCTCGATGCGGTCCTTACGGATGATCTTGTATCCTTCTGGGATGGCAATGGTGATGTCTGGGGCTGAAGAGGCATTCATCCATGTTTCTGTTAGGAAGGCGACGTCCGGTGAGATGGTGTCAAGTAGATTCCAGAGGTCGATGGCGTGTCTGTGGACCGAGCGGGTGTTAAGCAGGATGCATTTTAGGTGGTTGGTGTTGGATCTCTGTTTGGTGTTGGTGGATGAGGAGCTGGTTTTGGTGCCGTCGAACTTGCAGGAGTTGCAAGAGAAGGGTCCATGGGTGAGTCCAGGAGCGGCTTGTACGCAGTTGGGGGAGCGGCCGGGGTTAAGGGCTAGGAGGGTGTAGTTTGAAGGTCAGTCTATCACTACTTCTGTAGAATGAGCACCACTGCTGTCCATCTGATGCCGCAGTCTCAGAGAGAAGACGCAGCCACGAAGGAGTGGGTTCAACGGGAAAGGATCAAAACCAGTGAGTGGCAATGAACAAAACTGTACAATGATTTGGATAATTTAAGAGCACAGTTTGAGCAGATAAACTAGGATGTCGAGAAACTCGGTGCTTTGAGTACAAATGCTGCTTCATCTAGAATCCACTTCATGCCCCTTTAATTCACTAACCGATACTCCCTGCCCCTTTATCTCACTCTTGTAGGTTCCCGCTTTCTACCATTGAGCCGCCTTTTCCGTTTTTGTCTTCCTCCATCTTTCCGATTGGTGTGTTTTTCCTTTTCTTGCTCTCAGAAAATATCTGATGCAGAAAAATAAGTGCTGTTCTCCAAAAATAAGTGCTGGTGGCCCCCACCGCCAACCATAGGCTCAAATTAAGCACTGTTGCACCATATGAAACCTGACAGCACTGGTTCGAAATTCACTGGTGAGAAAAACAGCACCCAATTATGATTTTGTCCTTGACATGCAAAATAACATGCAGATTTTGTTGCTCACTGCGCCAAAATCCGCATTTTCCGGTAATGAATTGTAATTTTTCCTCCGTTAAAATTTCGACACGTCTGACCTACCAAAATTTACGCTCCGGACTAATAATTACGGTATGTGTGAAAATTTTCAATTATTCAATTATTATTTCAAGTCAAGGGGGGCGACAGAGTGCACACCGGTTTTATCACTTATTGTTCTGTTTATTCTCCTTTTTTTCTCTTGATTTGCGTCCAAGCCCGTGCACGTGGTCTGCCCAAATCCACGTATTTTATGAGATAGTACTTTTCAAACTGGAGCCTGGTAAGCCCCAGTGATGGACGCACAGCTCCCTTGTTGCATATTCAAAATGCCACAAACTTTTTCGATTTCACAAATTGTTTTTATTCTCATATTTCATTTCATCCTTGGCTTTTCATTATTCTTATCCTTTTGCCACATGAAAGATGCTTACATTTTCATTGTAACCTTAATGCTGCAAACATGCCGATCCGGGCCTTATTTTGTAGTATGGATTGTATGTAAGTTGTTCTCAAGTGATTGATCTCTATTAACCCAATGCATTTCGGTCCTCTTTTTCCTGGCCCTTCGTCAGGGGTTCTCTATAAATTTAAAAGCATTATGGTAGACTGTGTTTATGAAACCTCTAAAACATGTGCAATGCAGCTCTCGATATTCAAAAGTTTCTACACTTCTCCCCATAATCGACATCTTCCCGCAAATATCATAGCCAAACGCTATTACTAAGTAGATACCCAGGTCAGCCTCCCCCTTTCCCCCACTTGCTCAACTGAATTCATTTTTTACTTTAACCTCTTGAACCTACACTCTCCGATCTATTAATTTGTAAAAAACGAACCGTCTTCCTACTAATTGTTAACCTGGGTTAATAGAGATCAATCACTTGAGAACAACTTACATACAATCCATGCTACAAAATAAGGCCCGGATCGGCATGTTTGCAGCATTAAGGTTACAATGAAAATGTAAGCATCTTTCATGTGGCAAAAGGATAAGAATAATGAAAAGCCAAGGATGAAATGAAATATGAGAATAAAAACAATTTGTGAAATCGAAAAAGTTTGTGGCATTTTGAATATGTAACAAGGGAGCTGTGCGTCCGTCACTGGGGCCTACCAGGCTCCAGTTTGAAAAGTACTATTTATAGTGGGGGCATAAGATAAAATCTCTTGACAGTCAATTATGTTCACTAGCCCTAGCCAAATAACTCCAGAGACCACACAAACAGCACCAAACCCTAGCTAGAAACCATCAAACACTTTAACTTCCATGGAAATATTAAAATTCATTTTTAATGATTTAGGATAAAAAAAATCAAACAAAGTTGGGACCTTCTTGAGTGATTCTTTTGATTATAATTACATTAATATTTTTCTATTACAAACCATATTCTGCCTTCTCCTTAAATCTTTCTCAAACATCTTTCTTTGCGCAATAAAGGCACTCCCCGTGTGCACGAGGGTGCACACAGCCGTACACGGATCTAAAAATATATTTGGTGCCAGGTAAGACCGTGCAATCATGCTTTTCCCGTCATTATTCATGATGACGCAGCACTTCCCCTATTCACTCTGCTGCGCTCTTTGTTTCCCTCCAATAAAATGATAGGTCTGTGTCCCTCCGCAAATAAAACCCATGCAAACAAACACAAAACCACTAATAGGCATTTCCAGTAACCCAGGCATCCCGCAGGTTAAAGAATGCTTGCGCGCGCCTCCATTTCACGTACAGGCCGTTTTCCTTAGTGTAACTTCTTGGGTGAAGAATTTGCATAGACTGCTGCCTGCCAGCGGCTAGCACAGAAATTTGCTCACGAATAAAAGGACGCAAGTGCTACATTTGGAAAAATACATTTGAAAAAATAAATAAATTGGTGCTGGGCCCAAAAAAGATTATTTTAGGAGCCTTCTTACCGCACTGCCGAATGACGATGTTGCTTTTGCTGCCTAGTTTTCGTTCCACCTCATGATTTTCTTAACCACCCTACACGTCCAGTTTTTTAATCTCATTCTTCCAGGTTCTCTTTCACCCCTGCTTTCTTCCAGTTTTCCCATAATTCTCTTCCCCCCGTTCATGTTTTTTTCTGGCCACCTCTCTTGTGCTGTGTTAAATTCCATGACAAATAAGTCCCAATCCCCAAACATGAGTGCTGGTGAAGCACCATCGACAAACACAAAATAAAGCACAGAAGGTTGGGCAAAATCGGTTATGGAAATTTATGTCATTATATGGACTACACAGGTTCTCACAAAAACCGCCATGCCTAAGGAACACGTTGCAAATTATCTTGGAGCAACAGAACCTACCTTGCTTTATGTATACCTTTGCGGACTGCATTCTTATCATGCTGCCTTAATGACATGGGAAGCAAGGTGTGCCAGTGACTTTGGGCGAAACACGTGTCAGCTGCTCTGTGTTACATCACACACAAACTCTGGCAAGTGATGTTTGCCCTGTACAAAGGATTAATTTTTGTAAAACATTTCACACCAAATTAACCCTGAAAGTAACACGTATAAAATGATGACAGACAGAGAACCAGGAATTAAGTCTAAGGCCTGAAGCAGATAGGTAGGTGCATGATGTAAAGAAACGTATATTTTAGTCAACTTACAGCCAGATTCATGAAGCTTAATTGCGCTCGCAAAGGGCCAGATTCTGAGAATCTGGCCCTTTGCGAGTTCAATTGTTGCATTTGGGATTCATCATCCCAAATGCAAAAATCGGTAAATGCGTTTTCGCTAAATTGCGAAGAATTACATTAAGGAATCTCTATTTGAGATTCCTTAAATGCAATTCATCAACCATTTATAATTTGCAAAGTCGCAATTTCGGGCCGCTATTTACCGCGAGGTCAAACCTCGTGGTAAATAGCGAAAACTTAGAAAAATGCTTTTAAAAGCATTTCTCTAAGTTGCATGTTGCACACACACATGTCCTTTGGACATGTGTGTGAGCAACACCAATGTAGATGACATTTCAGGGGTGCTACAGGGTGTCCTTTGGACACCCCTAGCACCCTTGAAATCGCATCCTTATTTGCGATTAGCTAATTGCTAATCGCAAATAAGGAATGTGTAGGAATCGCATTTTATTTTGCGATTCCTACATGAATCCCGTTTTGCGTGTCTGTAATAGCGATTCCTTATGAATCGCTATTAAAGACTCGCAAAACGGGTCTTTGATGAATCTGGCAGTTAGTTCTGTGTTTGGAAAGGGAACATGGCCTTGAAGGTGCTACTATTGTAGAGTACCTGGTTGCCTCAGAGAAATGCCAATACTCTTCTGTTAGGAGTATAGCACCCTTCTGGGGAGGAAAAAAAGTTCTTCCTTTCCAGTGAAAGAAGTATGGGTACACGTGACTGCCCATTTAAAGCACTGATTGTATTGTACTGTAGGGTTTCTATAGCACTGGCCTACCTCTGGCCTACCTCTTGTCAAAATCATCGCAAGCTTTAAAGACCATCATGTAACTAGTTACTACTTCAGTAGTGCATGGGTGGGAGAAGGGCGTTGAATGAGGTGTCCACTATTAATGTTTAGTTTTAGAGTTGTGCATGAAACCCTGGGAGTATGCATCACTCTGTAAGACATATAATTCATGAGTGTCCAAATGGAGGGTTTGCAAAATTTTAGAATTTTCTTTTTGTGTAATTTCACAAACTTTCTGAAAAATTATGTGAAATTAAGCAAAATGAAAATCTGGCATTTTGCGTCATATTTAAGTGTGAGATGCATCCCTGCATTCATTTTGGATGCGAGACACACGGTGTGCTACAAAGATAGTGCAAACAACTCAAGTGCCGCAGATGAGAGCCACTCGCGTTCTGTCCGTTCGCATTGCTCCAGTGCTTCGGCGGTAGGATTTTACGCAAGCGACCACCAATTAGGCCAAGTGGCGTAATGACAGATTTCTGCGGAATCTCGCGTAAATAGCATAAGAATTACAGAAATTACGCGGAATATGCAAGCGTAATTTAAAAAATGTCCCCAGTTTAGGTGCGAGTAATATGAATGTGAGGACAGGTTTGCAAGCCACTGATATAAAACACTTGACATTTGAAAATATTTTGTTTGTCTATTTATTTTCATTGTTTCTGCTAGAGCATTTACCACACCTATTAGGCCTTACATATCGTGCAGAGCAAGGGAGCACATAAGGACTTGTGTGCGTGGCATCTCAGGTAATTACATGAAAGCCACAGGCTAAAATATTTGGACAATTTTCTTAGCGTTTATTTCCTGTTCTCTACTGCAATGGCACCGTGACTGGTGTTTAGAGAAACGTGAGGCAGCAACTGATAGTTAGCAGGTTGGTCTCTGGGTGTCGGTTGGTGCAAGAAACTGTTGAGCAGCATTTTTTGCAATTGAATTTATAGAGCGCTTCATACTACTGACGAGGCGCTGAAGTGCATGCGGTGAACAGGAACCAGGCTACTAGATATATTTTGGACGATAAGTAAGAATTGAATGGGATAAATATACACTTTTTTTTGGCACTATCGATGAAAAAATGCACTGCCATCTTGCTGAGTGACGTGGGGACAGAACAGTTTGATTGGCTGGCAGAAAGAGGTCTAAGGTGAATATAATCTATAAACGAAAAATCTCCAAGCTATATTCAAAACTCTCTTAGGCAAGAAGCATACTCATGACACATGCAATCTGACAGATGAAAATGATTTTTCCCATAGCTAATTTAATCAAATTTGTTTTTGAGACTACTTTCCCCTAATCTTTGGCAAGCTATTAACCCGTACCCACAGAGTACATGATTATTCACAGAAACAAACGACCCAAATGCTGGACAGGCTGACTCTTGTACACACCACAGACCTAACATGTAAGCAAATTCCTGTAGTACAGAACAGAACCAATACCAGGATCTTGCTAATAGAAAAAGTGAGCCCTTTCAATTGGTCCCCGATCGTAGGCCCTTCGCCCCCTCTCCTACCCCTTCAAACACACAAACAGGTAGGAATCTTGCAACATGGGGATTTTCTTTAATTCGGAACTGGTTTACATTTCACACAGCAGCAAAGTGATAAAAGGAGCAATCCCCAGATCTTCCTGGTCTTTAAAATACTCCCATTATTTCAAACTGACCACCGGGTGGAACTAGCCAGAGCCCTAGCCATCCCCCAACTCAACTATTGTAACCATATAATCGGCCTCGCCAACACGTTCATTATCAGGCTACAAAATCCACAAAACCTGGCAGCCAGAATGTAGTCGAACCTATTAATCGAGGCCCCATCAGTTCTGCTCTGAATCCACTGAACTGGCTACCTGTCCACAAAGCCTTCTGGGAAATGGCCCTGAATAACCACAGACATAAGTTCTACATCACACCTCATCTACACAACTCCTTTCTTTGGCCACTAACTTCATCCAGCAATGATTGGTCAAACAGATGAAACAAGGAGAAAAAGTCTTATGAGTAAAATTTAACACTGTGGGATGCCCTCAAACCTTACTTGAAAGTAAGAAGCAAAGCAATATTGTACATAGCTGAAAATCTGACTTGATAATGGAAAATCACACTGGTACTTATTGAAAAGAGATTTTTATCTGTCTGAATGAAGATCTGTAAGCTTCATAGATAATATGGACTTTGCCACAGTGCTGAAAATGTTAATCTATTGTGTGTTGTGTCTGACCCAACTTCTTCCTCTACAATCAAAGCTAAATGATTTGGTTAGTGGAGCTGTCCTCATTCAGGGCTGCACACAATTCCACATTCCTTCTGTCCTATATCTAAATGCATCCACTAGTACTGAGTGCATTTGCAGACACATTCCAGTGCCACTTAGATTTGCATCCATCTGGTCTGAGGAACAATAAAAGACATCACAAGTGACTGTATCAAGGATACTATTGGATAAAAAGGAGCATGTTGTGTCTAGGTGAAAGTAAAGCTAAAATCCTAGTACTGGAGAGGGTATAGCCGGAGAGGTGCCCTTGTGACAAATTTGGGATTGTCAGTGGTCACTTTGCAGAAGTCAACATTTTTGTGAGTTATATTCAACAAACAGCTTTTGTTACAGCCCAAATTGCAATCCGTTTACATTTATCAATGCTCTGGAGGATCCTTTGGGGTTTCCAAGCCCACTATGAAGTGGGCTTGATGACAGCCTTCATTATCCTATAGTTGCCCATTTGCTACATAATCTGCACTAACTTCAGAAGAAGCTCTCTTAGTAGCAAATATTACAGAACTAGGAAGCCAGAATGTGGAAATCGTATGATAAGTGATAATGTGAATTGATCCCTGAAAATAAATTACAAGTCCCCTGTGGAATTAACTATCAAATCCAAATCCCTCTTTACCTAGAGAAAGGCTTACTGAGGCAAAAGCCTAGATTAGATACAGGAAATTGGTTACCCACTAGGCGTGGGCGGAAAATCCGTTCCGCTCGCGGATTTTGCGGATTTTCGGGAAATCCGCAATCCGCGAGATTTGCGAATTTCCCGCAAAATCCGCAAATCCGCGAGCAGCGGATTTTGCTCGCACTGCTCGCACTGTTAGCGTGAGTTCGCGCCCCGCGAATAAGTGCGAAATTGCAGAAATACGATCTTGGCAAAACTGAAAGTAACTACTTACCAGGTTCAAAAGTTCAGGCACATCATTAGTAGCCATTTCCTGTAGGGCTTCCTGAGGGGCCCCTCCAGAGTTCAGTTGCCAGTTGAAACTATTATGTGACCCTGCTCTGAACCTCAGAATAGTTACACATATGCCACAAAGGTCCTGAATTACAGCTAAGGGAGACAAGCAGGAGCCAGGCTGGAAGTTAAAATCCATTAATCAGCCCCTAATTCATTATTGTCAGTTGGGGCAGGGTAGGTGTTGTAACTAATTTTGCAACAATGAAAGCACTTAGCAAGTGCAAAAGATCACTAATCAGGGCGCACTAAGGAAGCAGGTGCCAGCTAAAAAAATATTCTGTGACACATTAATCAGCCCCAAATTAATTCAGGTCACTTGAGGCAGGGAAGGTGTGCTTTGCTTTGCCGAAAATAATGTACACTGGACAACCAGAGGGTGTAGTGATGAAACAGAGGGTGGCATGGGTGGGCCAGAGGGTGGCATGAGTAGTCAGAGAGTGGCAGTGGTGACAGAGAGTGGCAGTGATGAAGAAGAGTGTCCCAAACAGGCTGGACACGTAGAAACAACAAGTTCGCAAAACTTGCGACCCGACAGGTAAGTTCGCAAATTGCGAAATTGTAAAAACCCTCGCGAACTGGCAGAAACACGGGCGAACACAAAAAAAAAAAAATCCGCAAATTCGCGGGAATTCGCGGATTTTGCGGATTGCGAATCCGCAAATCCGCAAAATTCGCGGATTGCCAATCCGCAAAATCCGCTCATGCTTACTACCCACGTCACATCAACCACGAACCCCAAAGTGGGTTAACTTACATCTTGTCAACCAATGAGCACACACGCAATAGAATCATCGATACCGTTGCTTGGGAGTGCAGGGCCCTACACTGTGAATTGACCCAAACCAGATACTGAGGGCAGAACCTTACAACCAATGCATCAAGAGGCTCCTCCAATCGGATCTCTCAGGCTATGGATTGATCCATTTGAAGCGTAGTGACTGAGGGTTTGGAGGTCTCACCTTGTATCCAGTTAAATTATAACTGTACATGACATTTTGATCCACAAATAATGCTGCACAGCCCAGTGCTATGAAGTGTCCCAAAGTTCAAATTCTCTCTCCTCTCATTTCTTATGTTTGTTATTATCTGTTCTAATTAAATATAGAAAAAGCAAACTTGTCAACGAGGGAAACCGCCTGACAAGTTCAACAGATCAGAGAACCTACAAATTATGTTCCCCTATCACTAGTTCAGGTTGTTTAATGATGCCACTTTCTTGATCATAAATAAAGTCTTTATGCAGTCGAGTTTCTTGAAAACACTCACACCTTGAAGCTGCATGTATTGTATTGCATGCAAATTGCCCATTATACTTTGACGTAGTAAAAAGTTTGGGGCATATTTACAAGGAAATGTCGGACCATGGAGCTGCACCAAATTTGGCAGCGCCGCGCTCCAAGATTTCCAAAACACAGATATGCACCGTATTTACATCAATACGGCGCACCCCTGTGTTTTCCCTAGCTCTGGCGCTAAAATTAGTTACCTAGCGCAAAGGCAGGCTCTCTTACACCATAGTGCAAGGGTGCCTGCATTGCAGGAAATGATTGTTTGGGTGCAGCACGGTGTCCCTTCCTGCACATAATGCGGGCTCAGAATGCTGCCGCCCGCATTCTGTTCGGACTGCCGAAACACTGTCATACCTCCCAGGTCTTGCGAAGGTTGCATTGGCTGCCTGTTAAACAACGCATTTAATTCAAAACCCTCTGTCTCATTCACAAAATTCTTTATTACCTTGGCCCCCAAATCTTGCAGGGACTTTGAACCTTCTATGTCCCTTCGCGTGCTCTCCGCTCCGCGGACCTTTTTCTTGCCCGCACCGTCAAGATCCGGAGGTGCAGAGCCGGGGGCCGGTCTTTTAGGTATCTGGCTCCGAAACTCTGGAACTCTATCCCTCTAAGAGCGCGTGCTACTACGAACCACCTGCTCTTCCGAACACAAATTAAAACCTAGTTGTTTTCTTCTGTTTAGGGTCCCCCCGGGGTTCGGCACTCTGTCGTCTCTATTCTTGCCGTCCTGTAATTAGGCATGTCCGCAAGCGCTGGGACGCCCCATTGCTGGGGTTTCCATGCGCTATATAAGATAGAGTAACATAACATAACACATAAACAACCATTTATGGCGTTTTTGCTCTTTCTATGTGTGCTGCAGGATGTAGCACACATAGAAAAAGCAAAAACAAGGAGAAATAAAAGTATTTCTCCTCATTTCGCCATTATAATGCCTGCTACTGCATGGCGGTAGTTTCTGGCGCTGCCACAGATTTACAGATCCTTGTAAATCTGGGGCAGTGTCAAAATGCAATAGGCGTTTCGGTGGAATGCCCACAGCAACACCCATTGCACGCCCCTTTCACACAAAGTGATGCATGTAATTGGGGACGTAATTACAAGGCAGTGTTAAGCCACAAACAGTCGCTTAACACCGCTTTGTAAATATGGAGAACGGCATAGCATCACTAGAACATCCCTAAAAGTGACGTTCAGGTGGCACTATCCCTTGTAAATATACCATGTTTTATATTTACTCATGTTTGCCTTTCTTTATTTTTAATGAGGGTCTTTGAGGGTAATAGGCAGAGCTGAGACGGCGAGCATATGTGGTTGAGTGTATACTGAAAGATGGATTTAGCAAACAAAATTGATTAGTTTAATGAGGCAGGTAAGATTGATCCCCAATCAGCCAGCTGCGAGTGACCAGGTAGATAAAATGATTGAAAACAGAATTCCGGTAATCACAATACTTACTCACACAGTGTCCTCCTCAGTCATATTCCTCTGATTGTGAGGAATAGAAATGAAGAATTATGACACAAATTACAGCTGTATGATACCAGAGACCATTGACTAGAACCTGAAGTTTACCAGTGTCCAGGGTGCCACATGTTGTCACACTTACTCTCAAGTTCAGTGAATGAGGTCTGAAGGTGGGATCTCAGGATAGTGCATATATCTCCTCCCCTTTAAGAGTTATTTATGGCTGTATGAAACATCATATAGGAAACCAGCATACAATAACTTATATTTGGAATTGGACTATTCGTGCATGAGATACATTTGCAAAGGACTAGAAATATCAATGAGAAGCATATTTTCTTTTGAAATCACTTAATGATTTTAAAATTCAGGTGTAAAAGTGAAAAGATGAATCTAAAAGGACTAGGTATTCTGCATCATAATAGGAAAGGAACACTTTTACCAACAACCAAGAGTTGTGGGAAAAAAACGAGGCAATAGAGAGGCGAGTTATGTTTTAAAACAGCGATCCGAATCATCCTTTGTTTTAAAGGTTGCATGACAGAATATCAAGGACAACAATATTGGAACTGAAATATCACCCAAAAAATAGCAAACACAACGATATTGTGATGCTATATTTAAGCAAAGAAAAACACAACTATTGACTACAAAAATATCAACTACAAAATTATTTAAAATACCCAAATATTAAAAACATAGAGTAAGCAAAATAGACTATTGTTTTAAACAATGTCATAGAAAGTAAAAATAAGGAAAGAGTTTTACAAATGCTGTCCTGTCTGTAAAAACAATGACTACCACTATAATAGTAAAAGTGAAATAAAAACAATGTGTCACTATTATTTTTAGAAATGGAATAACACTTTCCTCTAACCTACACTGGGAAAAGATTTACATTTTCAGGAGGGTTCATTTACTATTCCAACTCTAGTCTAAGCTACATTGGGGAACATGTTGGACATAGAAGGATATTGATTTACTATCCCCACTTCAATCTAAGCTACATTGGGGAAAGTTTTGGACTTTAAGGTGTTACGTTTACTATTCCCACACCAGTCTAAACTACATTGGGTAAGCTGTTGGACAATGAAGGGGTTATACTTACTATTTCCACTCAAATCTGAGTGACAGTAGGGAAGGTATGGGACATTGAGGGATGTAGATGTACTATTCCTAATTCATTGAGGAAGATGTTGGGCATTGAGAGGGGTAGATTTACTATTCCCATTCTAAGCTAAGCTACATAAGTGAATGTGTTGGATATTGAGGGGATGAATTTACTATTCCCACTCCAATCTTGAGCTACATTGAGGAAAGTGTTGGATGTTGAGAAAATCAATTTAATATTCCCACTCCAATCCAAGCAACACTGCGGAAGGGGTTGGACATCAAAGTAGTTAGAATTATTATTTACGGTCCAAGCTAATCTACACTGGTGTAAAGGTTGGATTTTGAGGGTGGTATAGTAGTATTCCTACTCCAATAAAACCACAATTAAAAAACACTATAATTGTAACTAGTATTGCAACAAAAAATATGTCATCATATAATTTATAAAGAAAAAATATATATTAAAAATATTTTAAAAATGAGAAATGATTCAACATATTAAATGTATAATTTACTTTAGACTATTATTTACAGAAATGTAAAAAATAAATTTTGTTAAATTATTAGATGTAATTTCATATACAAAATTTGCTAAAAATATAATAATCTAGCGTCAACATTAAAACTAAACATTATTTACATATACAAATAATTTAAAACATAAGCACATTGTGAACTAACTTGTTTTGATTTACATATAATGTAAACATTAACAATGTCATTAAAAAAAATGTACAAAATATATTCCAAAAACATCTTACTTACACAAAAGTCAGATATTTAATATTAACTATTTCTAATATATTACATACAAATATACAGACATTTTAAATCAAAAACATTTCCTGTTAAAACAGTAAAGAAATACAGAAACAATTAATTTTAATTAATATAAAAATAAAGTAAAAAAAATACTATTATATTACATAATGTATTTCTTTTTTAAAATGTAGAAAATAAATAAAGCAAATTTCTGCCAAAAAACAAAACAAACGCAAAATAAAAAAGTTTATTTATACACTTAAACAAACATTGAAAAATCCAAATATTATAAACAAATATTTTAAAAAACTAGAATCCTAAAAAATAATTTACATTTAAACTTACAAAAAAATAAAAATAAAAACCTTTTGAAAAAGCATCCCACTCTATGCCCCTATAACCCAGCATCCTACTGGTAAATTATATAAACATGATAATATAAAATATATAATGCATCTAACATAATATTTGCTAATATTACAAAAATATATAAAAAAAAATATTACATAAAAATGACACAACAATAATTTAAAAATATTAAATACAATACTAAAACATTATATTCTCATCTACGATCCTCTAAATGGCAGTATTTATGTTATCACAATCTAAATGCAGCAATATTATAAGAAGATATTGCCAACTCGATATTTTGGTAAAACACTGTTTTAACAATGTTTGTGGAACTACTACAAATTTACTTCAATGTTTGTATCTCACTTCCTGTGTTCTATCTTGTTCTCCACCTCACAATTTCATCACACATCTACAGTTTGTATCAGAGGATCTCTAAGGGCCTTATTACGAGCTTGGCGGTCTTTCTGTAGGAAGGCCCTCAAGCCCATGGTGAACCCACCCACCAGATTCCAAGTTCAATCCAGGGCAGCCAGGCAATGTCTCGACAGTCTCAATGCAGAGGGTATCTAAGGCTCTTAGAAGAGCCTAAACAGCATATCGCCGCCATGACATCACCTACAGCACTTTCGTACATGGTGTGGCACACACCATGTAGTTCATGCCACACAGTGTACACACAACAGTGCACTTTTGAGGGGGCACATTATGTGCCTCTGTAAACACCTCCATGGGCAAATTTGTCCAGGGCCCCTTTCCAAGGTCTTCTGCCAAGCATGACTCTGCCATGAAATGCTTGGTGGAAAGGTTCTGCTCAGTGATACCGGCATGGGCATCGGCACCGCTGCAATACTTTCCACACTACAGTGGAATCCTGGCGGTGGCGGTGTTCTTGTGACGGTCCCACTGCCACCATCGTAATATAGTGGTCAAACCACCACTGCCAGTACATCGGTCAAAGGAGCGCTTTATTCATGATAAGGCCCTTAATGTTTCTTTCTTACATGCTCTTTAATGTTCCAGGGTCTAATATGCCTTTTGTAAGCATTCTACATCATTTGTGACAGCTTTGCTGCACAGGAAGTAGACATAGCTGCTAAGCACCTGCCTTCCATGCGTGTGACACCTTCAGTCAGCCCAGGTTTCTTATCGGGTAGTTTGTCTGCTGGGATTTTTGAGCAAATAAGTGCAATGTTAAAAGTGAAAATACGTGTCGCGGAAAACAACCTACTATTGGCTACAATACAAGGAATTTGCAGAAGGTGTAATGTCATGGTGTTATTTGGTGGTAATGACCAGCTGGACACTGCTGGATAATTTCTGATGTCTGTGACATCCATTTTCTTTTCTTCAACATATTGCGCCAAGGACAGAAAAACAGAGAAGGGTGGGCTCTGTTCAAATATCCACAGTGGCATTTATTACTTGAGTATAAGGCATCGATTGTGTGTTATTCTGCAATTTAATGGAAGTCGGCTTAAACTATACGGTTGTAAATACCTCTTTCAGTATACACTGTCGTGGCCGGCATGACTGGTGGGGGATGGGGGGGGTGGTTGGGGTCACGCGGGTTTGCAGGGATGTTTAGTTTAATTAAAAAAAATTTTTAACTTACCTTACTGGGTCCCGCGGTGCCTCAGCTCCTGGCCAGGTCCTTCGTTTTCCTGCTGTTCTCCTGCTGTTCCACAGGCAGCCTCCCTCCCCTCCCCTAAGCCAATCACAACGCTGAAATGACAGGGTTGTGATTGGTACGAATGGCGCTCAGCCGGGCGCCTATGGGAAGGCCATTTTCTCTATGTAGGCTGCTAGAGAAAAGGAGAGTGCGCATGACTGGTTTGGTCAGCCCCAGAGGGCCGACCAAACAGTCAGGGCCCACAGCTTTGGGCAAGCCACTCCTCTCCAACAGGCCCACCCGTCCGCCCGCCTGCCCCCAACCAGGCATACCCTTCTGTTTTCTCTCAGTGCGAGAAGCAGAACCATAAAATGCTATTAAAAATACCATTTTATGTTTCTGCTTCTCGCACTGTGAGAAAGCAGTGGGGCGACGCTTGTCCGCCTAATGGAGGAGCCAACCCCTGGGTATACATGCTGCAAATTTCGTCTTTTGATTCACATTTGTTTTCTCTTAAACACTTATGAAGTTTGTGGGGTCACTATGGATGGCATCTAGGATAGCTTTCTTTTACAAACCAAAAAACACTAACTTCTTACTTTCTACTTTTCATGATCCTTTACTGATGTGTTTCATTATCTTTTGTTCTCCATGTTGAGGAACTCTTCCAGTACTTAGTGATCATAATTACCTTGTCAGTGGCACAGCCAGTCATGGTACTTTTTACTTTGAAACATTTGACAAGGAATGTTTCAGAGTCATCTTTCTGGTGGAGCAGACAGGTAGACTTTTTTGTCAGGGCCCCAAACAGCTACCATGGTTAACAAGATGCCTGCTACATATTTCCTGGGAAAGCATACCATTCCATTAGACATAAACCTAAGTTTTTAGGTCTAGCCTAGATACAGCTATAGCTGTTTCAACAGCTTCATGTTGTCCCACAAATCCACAATAAAAATACACTGTGCACTGTGGGTAGCAGCATTTTGCCTGATCACGTTAGCACAGCCGCCAGAAAATGATAGTCAGGGCTTGTGCTCCTGGACTCTTGGGCCACTCGTTAATTTTAATTTACTGTTCAAATTATTTTCAAATTTTGCAAAGTTGGCAAAATAAAAATTGCATGCTTGCCAGGTCTCATGGGTCCCATATCCTCAGGGTTGGGTGATGCTAGTATGGGTCCACCTCTCAATAGCTTCAAGTCTGAAATGCTATATCAGCACAGACTCTTGAAGTTATTGAGAAGGGGAAGGAAAGGTAGGGATCAGTAGGGAGGGAGATCTGTAAGAGAAATGCACACTTAATAATCTTATACCCAACTATCTCAATAAAGCTTAATTACCATTCTGAAAATATTGCAATACCTGTAAAATAGAATAAGCAATATTCCACATTCGTAGGGAAAACTGCCCTACGGTGCTTTATAGCTTTTGTTGATGCTTTATGCAATGCTGCAAGAAGGGGAAAGATCAAGAGTTATATGAGTGTCACTTGAATACTCAATAATTCTTTCTGTTCTGTTTTCCCTACATACCCTTCTTTCTGAGATACCAATTATCACAGGGGAGGTGAGAAATGTCCTTCTAAGGTTCTGACACCAGCCCCCTGTTATTGGGCAAAAACAGATAAGAGAGAATAGAATAAACACACAGCGAGTTCTATGGACAAAGAGTGTGCCACTCATTCGTTCCCTTCAAGCGGGGCACCAAATAGACTCTCCAACAAAGATATACACTCAAGCTCTTTACAAAGCGTGAGGATTTGTGCCCCAGAGTTCCTTCCCTGCGTGAGTTCCACCCGGGAGACTCACCAACAGGGAAGAAGGAAGTTCTCGAGTCAGGTCTCCGCAAGCGTCCCCTCAGCATGAGTTTCATCCATGAAATTCTCCAACGGGGAGTTTGCTCAGAGTCGACATAGTGCTCAATGAACCGTTACCTAATGGTTCCACAAAAGTACATGAATTAAGGAATTAAACTGGATGGTGCAATGTGCACCCTTACCGGACTTATCGTCCTGAACGTCGAAAGAATCCAAAATAATCAGCCGCGTTTGCTGACACGGCAGTGATTATATCAGCTACAGACAGTCGTAGCGATGTGTGTGCATCATTTCCAGTGGCCCTGCCTGATGGGAATTGAAGTCCATACCTTCTGGCAAGATTCTCTCTTGCCGTCAATGTTCAAAGACTTGTGCGGGACCTCCCCATGCGGGATTTGACACCAGGTCCCGAACTATTGCACCTGCAGTGCTTTTCACTTCTGTCTTCGCTATGTTTTCTTATTTTCATACAAAAGGTTGATTAAGCGTGACTCAAGATAAATGAATTCTTTGAATTTCACACCCTCATTCATCAAGGTCTATGCCTGGGTGCTCTCTTAGAGGAACATTTATCAAGAAATCACGCAGAGCAGCAAGCCAAGAATGCAGCACACATAGAAAGAGGAAAAAAAGAGGAGGATATTTCTCTTTGTTTTGCCTCACTTGGGAAGGCGTTGCATTTTGACACATTCACAGGTCTACCAGTAATTGTAAAATTGGGAATGCACCAAAAATGATAGGTGGATGTGTGGAAACACCCACACTCCATCCATGGAATGCCTGACGAGGGTAGAGTAATGCAACACAGCGATTTGCGCTGAGTTGCATTACTATGGATTTTCAAGCCACTCAGGGCCACACAAGGTGGCCTTACTTGTCTTGATAAATCTAACTTGGTAGTTGCGTCACCCATATACCCCCTGGTGAGGTGCAAGGCTTATGGCAGCCTTATCTACACATACCGCTTGCCAATGACCCCATGTCTTCTGCAACTGGCAGATGAATGTATAGCTCTGCACACTTGCCCTCACTGGCTTTTGTAGTCTACTTCCACTGAGAACTGTTTAGAGTTACCAGGCCACCACTGACCACCCAATCAGCCTCACTTTCAGGATGGGAGAAAAGAACAAGGAGTACAGGACCACTTCCGCCCATGTTCCCTATGCTCTGAATGCAGTTATTTCCACATTGACACCAATATATATGCTCACATAGAGGTTCATGACTCACCCTAAGCACCTGCTAACCACTGCTGCCTTTCATTAAGATGATAGGTGGAAGTGATAGAGGGTTGATTGCCTCAAGTTAACTTATTTTTGGGTGGATCATATTTGTTAAGTCATTTGAGTGGCTGCGGATATACGGTGAAAAAAATCCCTAATTCCAGAACAGCTTCTCTTTTCCCCTTAAACCCTCCGTTCTTTTTCTGGGTTCTATTAATCCTGCCACCTTTTCCTAAGGCATGAATGAGATACAGGGCGCCAATCTACCATGGCCTGATGCTTACGAGCCTCGTTTTTTCCCACCTCTCTGGCATTTCATACTTTGCCCTCTTGTTTCTTTGACTTATTCTAGAGTCTCCTCTTATAGCACTCTTCTTGTTGTCTATGTTTTTGACTACCAACAAACATTATCAGTACTTTTGACAATCCATCAAAATGACCATTTCAACGTGCCCATCTAACCTATCTGGTGCGTTGTCGTTGATATCCACTTCATTCCGCAATATGGAGGATGTGCCCTGGCCCATGGATGTTTTATACAACTAATCACAGAAAAGTCTCCCTACTAGTAATACATTGAGAAGTGATACCAGGTAACCACACTGGCATTTTGAGTTCCATGCATTCCTCAAGGACAAAAACATTTTAAAGTAACTTTGAAGTCTAGCCATTTTCCAACCTGTACAACCAGTTCCTGTCTACGTTCTTAAACACTACGACTCCACTCAAACATTTCAAAAGCAATATTCATAAAATATGCAGGTGGTTTTCCACCTGCCTGCCTCTAAAATGCTTGCCAATCAGCAAGCGTTTTAGAGGCAGCGTATAAAGAAGAAAACAAAAAACAACAGAGAAAGTCTGACTGCCCAGAGCCAAACCATAATTACAAGGTCCCAGGTAAAGCTGAAGATGAAAGAAAATCTTAGCCAAGCCAATGTTTTCACTCACAACATGTTGAAGGAATTAAAAAGAGACTAAGTAAAAACAGATCACCTGCTACCCTCTTCTAAATTGCTTATGGTGTTTTGAGGCAATTTAACATGACCTAGATTCCTTAAAGAGGTCATAGATTTCCTGACAGATTAACAAGTAACAAGATTTTCCACTTGGCTTCTAGTATTATATTTTCTAATCTCTCTCGCGGCCCAGGCCACCAGTCCTATATGTATCCTCAACAGATTTGCCCTCATTATGAACTGACACTTAGACCCTCATTACAATGGCGGGCGGGCGGACCGCCACTGACATGCCATCTGCGGCTGTCCGCCCACCATCTAGGGCATTGACAGCTGCATTACAATGCAGCTGGTCGGACCGCAGAAGTTGGGGTTAGGATCACCACCTCTGACAGGATCAAAGATCCCAACAGGCCGGTGGCCGAATTCTTAATCCCTACAATGGGGGCGGTGCCTACGCAGGCACCGCCGTAGGGATTAGGATATCCCTTTTTGACTGCCTGTTCATGGCTGCCAGAAAGGGAGGCTGAGGGGGGGGGGGCCACGCTCCCCTCAGCTTCCGCTATGTGTCCGGGGGGCACTTGTTGTGCCTCCCCAAATATCCATGCACCACGTGACAGGCACTGCATGGTGCCTGGCACACAGTGCACGGATGTTTAAGACATACTCTTTTAAATTGCAGCTTCTGCTGCAGCCCTTTTCCGGGCCTGAGCAAAGTCGCAATTGAAAACGGGATGTTTCTGACCACCTACACAGTGGTCACATCCAAATCTGGCAAGTAAGACCGCCGACTACTTGTCGGCTGATCCAAATCCCGCAATGATGGTGGTCTGATGCTCGTCCAACCACAATTTTAGTGACCCCTTTCATGCCGATGCAGCCAGTAGATATGTTTCTGTTTAATTTCACCGAGACAATCTTGCTTCTTAATACAGACAACAAGTCTAGGGCAAAATGAAGAATCATGCCCAGAAATTCAGATTCCTCCGGGTAACTTCTAATTTCCCAGGGGAGCTCTAGGGTTCCACCTGTAATCCTTGTTAACTCAGTCCCCCAAAGGTTAGAAGTACCATTGGCATTGGCAACTCCAGTGGTGCTGCGCCACTGGAGCCTCACTTTTTGCGACGCTCAGGTGTCACAGGGGTCTGCTCCATATTTACCAAGTAGCACTAAAGGCCTGTGTCCTAAAGCGTTGCGATATGCCCACCGCTTGATCGCTGTATGTTTTTAATGGGTCCTGGTGCACTACCCAGGTTGTTTGTTGTCACTATTTACATGATAGATAACACTATGTCAACTGACACATTTGCAGGCACCCCATGAAAATCATCCCTACAAATCAGTTGGTAGTATTCCTTAAGAAGGGGTGTTTATTCCCTGCTCCTGGACTGAGGAGGTAGGGTTAGTTCTCTTGGGATCTTTTCTTTCATGTGAAGTCCTGAAGAAAGCTGGGGTAATGATTAATTAAATCCTTTGATTTGGCTGAAACATGTCGACGTTTGCTTGCAGAGTGGAGGGGTAGATGATTCATTATAATTCACCTTACATTCATCCACTGGTCATAGGTGTGGCCTTTTTTCTTTTACTCTTGGCAAGGGAGTCCATAATTAAAGTTGGATTGTGGACATCCTTTTACCCAGTTTTATATCACTATTTCTGCACCTTTATTCACATAGTTTGATCCCATGTTTTGCATTTTCTTTATGTGTTGTATTTTCTCCCCCCCCTATTGCTCCATCTCCAACGTTGGTGAGCGCGGAGGTATGTTAGCATTTCTATGATGAAGCATGACACAGCTTGCTGTATGTGAGGGCAGCTTTACACACCTGTGTATTCTGCCTGGGACCTTGATAGTATACAGCGATCCAGTTTCAAAAGTCCTACTTCCTTGTTTTGTGTTCAATACATGGAAAATAACATAGATGATACATTAGTGAAGACAAGGTAATATGTTGTTCGCTTTTTCGACATAAGAATCACATCAGTTAATAAAAAATGATTGGTCTGTATACATAATGCACAATGAGAGTAGCTAGATGTTATAAAGAAGCTGGCAGTATGTTGACACACTATGCGAGTTTCGGCAGTACCTTCGTCAGGGGTACATCGCAGTATACAGTGAACAGATTGGGAAACAACATAAACCTAGATTTTTGTGCCTGCAAAATTTTCATTGTAAATTTTTGTCTTTAAGTAAGACCAAAAGAATGATGGACTCCTGATCAGTGAGCTGTGTCCCACATGAAGTTACTAATATTGTACATCAGAGCACACTACCTACACATATTTATTGATGAATGTGTAGAAAGAGAAATTCACCAATGTGTGATCATAGGATAAAGGGTGACCAAAGTGCAGAGACTGTTAGGAGAATATCCAAGATTTGGAAAAAAAAGAGATTTAAACCAGACATGGTAACCAAAACAGAGCAGAAGAAAAAGATAACAACATGCTGCTAATGGTTGATCCATCTTTGGTGAACTAGATAGAGACCCTGCAAAGGCCTAGATAGAATCTCATGCTAAAAACATGTAAGAAAGACAATAATACCCATGAAAACATGATTAATCTGGGGCAACAAGGTAGTAGCGATGGCTGGATGAATTTCCAGGAATGGAAACCAATTCATATAAATGGACAAAGATGCACGTATCATGGCTTATTTATTGAGGATGTCCACAATGTTTCTAAATACGATGGAACCAGGAGTTAAAATTAGAGGAATCAAGACTCTGTTACCCTATATATTGCATGCTATATCTCACGTGTACTGGCTGCAATTGTCATGATGGTGTAGCCATTTGGCTCCAGTGTTTCATACAGATAAAACCAGTTGGCTTAGGCACAAAGTAAGAGAGGATAAAAGTGACAACTAATGTCCAATCAAATGGGCTGTGATCAGTCACTTGTACTCGTGGTTACGTCTATAAGTCTACTTACAAACCAACCGGATGAGCCACATAGGAAGGGAATGTAACTGGCACAGGTGTCTAATATTCTAGAGCTTAAAGTAAAAAGCTACCTTTCTCTGAAATAGCAAAGTATGAACTTATGAGATTGGTAGGGCAAGCTAATAGGCTGACAAAGTCATGTGTGAGATGTACATACTAACCTGTGTGTTCGCCCAATGGGCATGTCAAAGAGCCACGAGGACTAAACCGGTACTTCGCTAATGGCTGCTGTTACATCCAATAATGTGTGAGATTCCACAGCGTTCAGAGAAGGCGGGACAGTGCGACCTGGTAGCTGTATGAATGAAGGGGGGAACTGATTATGAGAAGCTCAGCCAAAGGAGAACGATCTTTGATGTCACATCTAGGTGGAATGACCCATTAGACTGATGTATAACTCTAAGGGGATCAGCCGCGACCTGTGGAGGGAGTTCGGTGGGGCAGGGAGGCTGTGCGGGGGAGGGGCAGGGTGGAGGGTGGTAAACAACGGAATATGGATGAATTTCGTAGCGCACCCTGCATCGCAAAATGCGATGCAGCGCGTGCTACGAAATTCGTTTTATTTACTAAATTGTTTACTTACCTGCAATTATCCATATTCCATTGTTTACCACTCTCTACCCTGCCCCTCCCCCGCACCGCCTCCCAGCCCCACCGAACTCCCTCCACAAGCCGGGGCTGAAGGGGATGCCTGTAAGACTCCCTCAAAATGGCCACATTGTAGGGGCCCTGTTACTTCTAAAGTCATAGTCTCAGGACAGTCTCAAGACAGCCAGAGAAACCCAATGTAACCCACTTCAAAAATCCCAGTGAACAATAAAGCTAAGGCTTTAAATGTAGTATATGATGATTCAATGTTGTTGCCCAGTTAGGGCAAGTCTATAATAGCCACATGAAACTACCATTTGAAACCAATGAGACGTGTCCTTCTAGATATAGCCTAGAGGGAATATCACATAGACTTGGTGGTCTTGCACTGGCTCCCTGGACTAGAGAGGGCACTGTTAGAAGTTTTAACTGTATCCCATATCGCTATACATGGCCAAGCACTCATGTCTTTGAAGGGCTGCCTAAGCCGTAACTGTCTGGAAAAAATCTGGATAAGAAGCATAAGAAACAATGGCCCCAACAAAAGTCTGCCAAGTAATGGCAGGAGACAGAGCACTTCCAAATAAAGCAACCAAGGATATGGAGAAGATGTCACAGCAGCTGCCATTTATGAAAGAGTATCCAGTGATCTGGAAAGCAATGAAGACAAGGGACTTGATTAATGATAGAGTTTTACCCATTTTGTGTCTATAGGAAATGAGGCAATATGTAGGGGCCAAGGTTATCTATGCTGTCTATTGTAAAAGGGTCTCATCCTCTTTTCACAAAGTGCTTGGTTGCTTAAGAGTTGAAGCACTGTATAAATTAAATAATTATGATTTAGACCAACACTTATGTGAGTTAAAATGTATGTAGTATTTCTATACTTCGAATCTACCCAAAAAAAGCAGCGAAATGCTGTACAGGCTCAAAGACAAGCAGAAAGAATAACGAGTGATAAGAGAGGTAGCTAGTTTGTGGCTGGTTAAAGCACTGTAATGTAGTATTCCTGAAAACTGTCCATCTTCAACTCTTTCCTAATTTGGAGCAGTGCTGGGGCGGCCACTGATGGGTATGGGGCCGTTGTTAGAGATCCCACATACATAGATGGAAATGGCTTGTTGCCTTGAGTTTCAATTTTTTTACACTCCTAGGGCCAATGTATCATTATTGGAAATAGCGATTACCTAGTCCCTGGGAGCACTGCATGCTCTGAAAAAAACGTTTTCGCTGCCATTCCCAGAGGGGAAAGGGTCCCTTGGGAACCCTTTCCTATTTGCAATTGGGTTACCACCCACTTGAAGTGGGTGGTAAAATACGAATGTTTTGTGACAGCATTTTGGTTGCAAAACATTCGTACATACCGCAGCAATCCGGTATTAGGAAGGCATGCCCTAAAGACACCCCTTCCTAATACCTAAATTGGTATATATTAGCAATTCCAAATTGCGATTCGGTAACATGTTAACGAATCACAAATTGGAATTCAAATATACCAAAATGCATTTTACCCGTCGCAAACAGACCAATTCTGCGTATCTGGCTATTTGCAACCTGTAAATTGCATGAAACATATGGCTCCTTATTCTAAAAGTGTCCTGTCTGCGAGTGAGCGGAGAACCACCAGACACGGTGAGCTTGTCTGCAAGATAAGCATGGGCACTGGTGGGCATGGCTTTGTAAATGATGCAGCCGGTTTTGAAGATGATGCGGTACAGCAAGGTAGCCCATATAGTTCAATCACAATGAGGTTTAAATTCCAACTATAGTTAACTTATAAGGACAGAGAATGTGCCACAAATGTGTTTTCAATCACAAAATATGACGCAAAAATTGCTTGCTTTCTGAAAAACTCAATTCACTTTACCCCATAATTTTGTCATGCGTTGCTGCATTATTCCAGTGACCCTCCCTATGGGACATGTTTGCCTTTGATCATTGCAAACTATAGAACGCTAACCCAAGGTTTTTCAAGAAAAAGTGTGGGAAAAGGGGGTTTAGATGTGCTGTCTGAAACGTGCTGTATTTAATATCGATAAAGCCTTGCCTAGCATCAAGCTGCGGTAGCCGTGTGGCTCACTGTCGGGGCAATAAGGAAACTCCTACGATAGAGAGAATGTCCTCCAAAATGACGTCAGCGTCATAGCTGCCTGATTCTCCTTTGGTCACCCATCCACCCGGTGCATGTCAACAATGAAAGTTTCTCTCCGAGATTCTCGAGATTTCCTTCTTCTGGCCTTAATTAGATTTTTTAAAACACAAAAGCTCTCTTTTTCTGACGAGAGAAAATGAAACGAAAGGACAACAGGGGAAGAATTTTAAACGGTGGAATTTAGCAGCAGACAGGGCTGGCCTTTGAGCCAGGTTGGGCACAGGTATGACATGGCGGACACTGAGGCCTTTGTGATGACAACAGGAAAAGGCCAAGAAAGGAGAAAGACGTGTGTTGAAGGATGCATACCAGGGAGGGGATGTGGGTGGGGACGGGTGCATTCAGGGTGAGACAGGGGGCTGAAGAAGATGAAGGGGTCCTGGAAGTGATTGTTGTCTCGCGAGATGCCGCTGATAGGCCCCTGCTGGAGTGCAGAGCGTGGCCGCTGACCTTTGACGCTCCCTCGCGCTCGTATCGCCTTACCGCTCCTGTCAATCCGAGGCCGCGCGCCAGAGGGCTGGGGCTGGCCCAAGCAGGCTGTTTACCAAAAGCAAAGGCGGGAGCCTTTAACTGTAAAAAAACATTTTCACTTTTCACCTCGATGAACGTTTGTCTGTAAGTAGGCACTGATTATGTCCGACTCAGAACCGACACAACAACAAGCGAGCAGGGAGGGAGGATGCCAACTAAAGTGAGAGGGGACATGCGGGCACAGGTTGGTATCCCATTTACATCACACCAAAGCTGCTATGTGTGCATGTCCGTTTATATTTATACATAACATGAGACAGAGCAGGAAGAGGTGGTACTACGCGTGGAGAGATGTAGAGACAGAAATGCAAACTCACAGGTAAATAAGGGCTGTCAGAGAGAAAGAGAGGCCAAAACAGGTAGAGAAACAGAGAGAAGGCCATACATAGATAAACAGGCATTTTCAAAGCCAGTAGGTCTTGCCCTGGCAAGCTGGTGCAAAGGTTATTTTTTTTTTACATTTTTTTTGTTCCAAGCATATGCCACGGAATAATGAGAATAAGGAAAAAGAGAAATCATGCTGCCTAATGTGATAGCCATATGAAAAATTAACCAGAACAGATAATTGTAATAAAACCTTATGGGTGTTTCCTAGCAGGCGAGTATACTTAAACAGGTTTAGAAATCCTTTGTGGCTTTAGTGCTTTTCACAGGAATATATGATTCTTAATAGTGTGAAGACTTGGTCATCTGAAAACATAGTTTAAATACTCAAGGGTGACCAAAAAAACAAGAAAAAATTATTAAGAATGAAAAAAAAACATGATGGTAAAGTAAAGTGCTGGCCTACCTGCCCTGGTATATAAGTGCACTTCTTTTTAGGCAGATGTACACACCTGATCAGGGGTTGTCACTCACAGTGGGTTGACCCATTACCCCAGGTTGAATGCTGAGTTGGGCAGAATTAAAATGTGAATGACAGTTGAAGAGACTAATGCATGAATAGGGCTGCACCTCAGCTCTTGTATGCATGCTTTATTTTTTTGTTTTTAATTCAATAAAGCTGGTGAGACTGCTAAAACTGTCTCTAGGACAGACCTAATGAATTACCGAAAGTTTAGCTGTGTACTTGTGCACACACACACACATTATTTTTAATTTATTTATTTGATAACAAATCAAAATTTCCACAGCATTTTAAGGAACAGAGACAAGTGCTTCAAAAATAAATTCAAGTTTAACCCATATTCAAAACACCACAAGTAAGGAGCATGCTACATCTTCCTTTTCCTCCATGCATACGTTCTGAATCCAATTTGTCAACAATACCATTCAGTAATCAGAAGCAGGAGCCTTGAGGACTTAAAGCAAAAAACACAAAACATCTTTTTCTGCCCAAAAATACATTAAAATTAAAAAAGAAGGAAACAAAACTACATACAAGTGTACAACTACATAACTTAAACTACACCCAACAATAGTCATATAAACATATCCAAGAATATAACAGGAAATAAAAAACAAAAGAATTCAATCAAACTATATGTAAAACCAGCCACCCACACCCCCCCTTCACAAATATATTCTGACAACCATTTCATCTTATTTATTGTTTTTATATGTTTCCTGTACTACAATAGACAAACTGTCCCTTGGAGTACTATACTCTTTGACCGTGAATGTACTGCTCCCTCCAGGACCATTGACATCACACTCTTCATCACTCGCAACACTGTTTTCTGCCAAAGTGTATTCCACACTATCTCCTTGTTCTACTTCTACTTCCTTCTCTTCCCTCTCATCTTGCACTCCATGCTTAGATATAACGTGTTTTTGTAAGGTGCACATTCACCCAGAAGGGTACCTTGGCACTGAATAACAGATGTTTATAGTCACCCGACTCAATGGTACTTATTTTATCGACCTCAGAAGGATGAAAGACTGAGTGTACCCACCAGCATCTGAACCTGTGACCATGAGGTTTAAACACAGGCCCCTACAGTGGATACATTGGTCCACTAAACCACTAGACCCGGCTTTTGTTTCCCCATAACACCAATTAAGGAATCAAAACACAACTCCAAATCAAACTTCTTATCCAAAATCTTTCCATCTGATATAATGTTTCGTCTCCTATCAACACAGCAATGTATCTTAGATTCCAGACCTTTCCATCATTTGTACAGTGTTTCTCATTACTTCAGTAATCTCTAGAGGTTCTGGAAATTTACTCTCACGTTTGGAATTTGGCTCTCACCCTTTCTTACTTTCCAGGGTTTCTTCACTTTCACCAGCATTATCACTTTCACGTCAGACGTTTGTCTCCTTCTTACAATCAAACATCCTTTTGTAGCTTATGAGCCTATCTTCAATTTTTTCCTTAACTCATCTACTGCAATATCACACAATGAAATTGTTATTAACCACTCAGGATTGCTCTTAGTCCTAGAGTTTCTACCTCAAAAGGAGAACACCCTGCAATTTCATTCACTGTAGTTCTACGCACCCAGGGGTGAACCCAATGGTGGCATTTGAGGGCCAGCCCGGCCCATATAAATGTATGCGCACCATCCACCCTAAAAGGACCATGCCAACTGACATAGTATTTATCAAAACCTCAGTTTAAATTCATTCTAAGCAAACTGCATTCACATATAAATGCATACAGTCTTATCGGGAAAAACACATGCTGAGTTCAGAAGGTAAATTGCAATAACAATGCATTTTTTTAAAATCTTGTTATATTTGTTGTGCGTTCAAAGACAGAGGTTAAGTATCTGGCTTTGTCTTCTGACAAATTGCTGATTATTCTTTTAAGTGGAGATGTTTTGACTTTTGTTTCTCGGAATGCAAAGTGAGAGGATTTTATGAAGTGAACTATGTGACATTCTAGCTCGGGTGCAGGCAGGGCCACTGGAAATAGGTGGCAGGAACGGCCCAAATTATGCAGCAAGGTTGATCAAATTATGCGGGAATAAAACAAAGTATGTGGTTTAAAGCTGCTCGTTTTGTGATAGTGTTACTTCATTATTTTGAGATTTTTACACACTAACACTGGCTTCACTTCATTAGTACCAATTCTGCACTCAAATACAGCTAGCTATATGTAACTGAAAGGTGACAAATCTACCTCTGTGAAGGACCTCCCACTGTGTGGCAGCACATGTTGCTGCATTTTTAGTAACTTTTATTCCCTTTGAGCAAGAAACAATTACAACAAATGGTAGATTATGTAGCAGATGATACACTATTTGGCAAATGCAGCAAATTCAAAATGATGCAACATATAACAGCAGTTATGAAAGCACAAAACAGAGCGCTTACATACATGGGCAGCAAGGTTTCCTATATATGGCGGTGTGTAGTTTGAAGGGTTATGTCTGTATTATGATCTTATGTAAGAAGAGTTTTATGTTGCGAGTGATGACCACTGAGGCATGGTTATCATGTTATGGGACACAGCACATAGCAGTGTGGTGGATGACAAGGTGTGAAAGACACAGCTTCCCTCCCTCGAGCTGAGTGGTCGCTCCCCAGTGTCCCTCGGTGATACCTGGTATTGTTGCAGCGCTTTGCCTTACAGAACTGCTACCTATTTGTGCCTGCTGCCTGCCTGTTCGCCGCTAACATCACTTGCACTTTGGATTGTTTTTTATTTGCTGAATCGAGACTGTTTGCGCGCTGTGCCGCTCTGACTCACACAACTGCATTATTGTTTATGCCTGCTACCTGCCTGATCGGCGCTACGCTTATTTGCATTGTATTTGTGCATTTAGGGTTTATTTGTCTCTGATTTGCGTGTTTGCTGTGCTCCCCCCTCCGCCTCCATTTTGTTTGTTGTTTGTCGTCGTCAGAAGCCCGCCCCGCCTCCCAGCTGAGACGCCCTCCCACTTACTAGAACAGCGCTTCACTACCTGAAGACGCCGTGACTCGCTCCCCTCCCTCGAGCTGAGTGGTCGCTCCCCAGTGTCCCTCGGTGATACCTGGTATTGTTGCAGCGCTTTGCCTTACAGAACTGCTACCTATTTGTGCCTGCTGCCTGCCTGTTTGCCGCTAACATCACTTGCACTTTGGATTGTTTTTTATTTGCTGAATCGAGACTGTTTGCGCGCTGTGCCGCTCTGACTCACACAACTGCATTATTGTTTATGCCTGCTACCTGCCTGATCGGCGCTACGCTTATTTGCATTGTATTTGTGCATTTAGGGTTTATTTGTCTCTGATTTGCATGTTTGCTGTGCTCCCCCCTCCGCCTCCATTTTGTTTGTTGTTTGTCGTCGTCAGAAGCCCGCCCCGCCTCCCAGCTGAGACGCCCTCGCCCCTCCCCCTCCACTATCCATATATGACAGTTCTTCCCGCGTGCAGCGTCCACGCGCAGCGACCGCGCCCAACCCGCGCCGAAGGTGCGCCAAAGGTAAGCCCGTCTACGCCCGCCCGCGCCTGGACCGCGCCCAGTGCCAGACCCCCTGCCCCTCGCGCTGCCCAGCCCTCCCGCATCACCTACGATGCCGCCACCCTCCTAGCCCTCAACCCCGGTCGCGCCCCCAACTGCGTCCAAGCTGCTCCTGGACACACCCATGGACCTTTCTCCTGCTACTCCTGCAAATTCATCGGCACCGTCAACATCTCCGCTACGACCACTCCACAGATTCCCGACCCCAATCACCTACAATGCATCCTTCTCAACACCCGATCTGTCCACAGGCACGCCATCGACCTATGGAATCTACTAGACACCATTTCTCCGGACATCGCCTTCCTTACGGAAACATGGATGAATGCTTCCTCCGCACCAGACATCACCATTGCCATCCCTGAAGACTATAAGATCACTCGCAAAGACCGCACCAGCCACACAGGAGGAGGCATCGCTATCGTCCATAAGAAGTCAATCCGCATCTCAACCAGCTCTGACGCCAACCTCGCCAACTCTGAACACCTTCACTTCCAGATCCACATCGACCCCAAGACCACACTCAGAGGCACCCTCCTCTACAGACCACCAGGACCCCGCGCAAAATTCAGTGAAGACATCACGGACTTCATCACTCCACACGCACTCCCCTCCAAAGAATACATCCTTCTGGGAGACCTCAACTTTCACCTTGAAAAGATCAACGACCGCAACACCGCCACCCTCGTGGACAACCTCGCCAACCTCGGACTTAAACAACTAGTCACTTCCCCCACCCACATCGTAGGTCACACACTCGACCCCATCTTCACATCCAGCAATCATGTCTCCTTCAGCCACACCACGGACCTCCTCTGGACCGACCACAGCTGCGTTCACTTCACCTACAACAAGCCAAAACCCACCAACCACCTCCAACCAACTCTGCAAAGAAACTGGAACAAAATCACCACGGACCAAATCTCCGCATCGCTCCTTCGAAACTCCCCAGCCCTCTCTTCTAACGCTAACGAAGCCGCCGCCAACCTCACCCTATGGTTATCCAACACCGCCGACACCTTAGCACCTCTGAAAAAACGTCAAAGCAAACGTGGCAGCAAGAAGACCTCATGGTTCAACGATGATCTCAAGAAGTCCAAGAAACTCTGCCGCTCCCTTGAAAAGGCCTGGAAAAAAGACCCAACCACTAGCACCAAGGACGCCTTCAAAAGCGCCACCCGCACTCACCACCAACTGATCCGAAAAGCCAAGAAAACAGCATTCAAGGATCGACTTGACAACAACGCCCACAACAGCAAGGAACTTTTCAACATCGTCAAGGAATTTTCCAATCCCTCGGCCAACTCCAACGACATCACCCCCTCTCAAACCCTCTGCGACTCCCTAGCCTCATTTTTCCACAACAAGATTGCAGACATCCACAACAGCTTTGACAACCAACCCGGAAACCAACCCACCCTACCATCTGCTGATCATCTTCCCCCCGTGAACACCCTTAACGACTGGAACCCAATCTCCACTGAGGACACCATCCGCCTGATGAATTCCATCCACTCAGGATCCCCCACAGACCCATGTCCTCACCACATCTTCAACAAAGCAGACTCCGTCATAGCACCGCACCTCCGAGACGTCATCAACTGCTCCTTCAACTCCGCCACCTTCCCGGAAAGCTGGAAACACGCTGAACTCACCGCCCTTCTGAAAAAACCCACAGCGGACCCCACCGAACTCAAAAATTACCGCCCCATCTCACTTCTTCCATTCCCGGCCAAAGTCATTGAGAAAGCTGTCAACAACCAGCTCGCCGCCTTCCTCGAAGCCAATAAATCCCTCGACCCCTCACAATCTGGCTTCCGAGCAAAACACAGCACTGAGACCGCCCTAATCGCAGCAACAGACGACATTCGAACTCTACTGGACAATGGAGACACAGTCGCCCTCATCCTCCTTGACCTCTCTGCAGCTTTTGACACAGTCTGCCACAGCACCCTTTTACAACGCCTCAATAACATCGGAATCCAAGGAAAAGCTCTTGAATGGATCACCTCGTTCCTCACCGGAAGAACCCAGAGAGTCCGCCTTCCACCATTCAAGTCCGAGGCCTCTGAAGTCATCTGCGGCGTACCACAAGGATCCTCACTCAGTCCCACCCTCTTCAACGTATACATGAGCCCCCTCGCGGCCATCGCACGCCAACACAACCTCAACATCATCTCTTACGCGGACGACACTCAACTGATCCTCTCTCTCACCAACGACCCCAGCACCGCCAAAACTAACCTACACGAAGGAATGAAAGAAGTTGCCGAATGGATGAAACAAAGCCGTCTGAAACTGAACTCAGACAAAACAGAAGTCCTCATCTTAGGTACATCCCCCTCTGCATGGGACGACTCCTGGTGGCCGGAAGCCCTCGGAAAAGCACCCATCCCGACAGACCACGCACGGAACCTAGGCATCATCCTGGACTCTTCACTCTCAATGAACAGACAAGTCAGCGCGTATCCTCTTCCTGCTTCAACATTCTTCGCATGCTCAGAAAAACATTTCGCTGGATCCCCTCCGAAACAAGGAAAACAGTCACCCACGCTCTGGTCACGAGCCGACTGGACTACGGAAACACCCTCTACGCAGGTACTACCGCAAAACTCCAGAAGAAACTCCAACGAATACAAAACGCCTCAGCCAGGCTCATATTAGACATCCCACGCAACGAACACATCTCTGGGCACCTTAAAGACCTCCACTGGCTACCCGTCAATAAGAGGATCACTTTCCGACTGCTTACCCACGCACACAAATCACTCTACGACATCGGACCAGATTGCCTCAACTCACGACTGTCCTTCTACACCCCCTCCCGCCAACTACGTTCTTCCAGCCAAGCCCTCGCCACTGTACCTCGCATCAACAAGACCACCATGGGAGGCAGATCCTTTTCTTACCTGGCTGCTAAAACATGGAACTCACTCCCCGCTTACCTTCGCCTTACCCAGAACCACCTAGCATTCAGAAAGCAACTTAAAACGTGGATATTTGACAAGTAATCCTCCTCCCCTCCTAAGCGCCTTGAAACCCACTGGGTATGTAGTGCGCTATACAAATTCTATGACTTGACTTGACTTGACAGATGCACAGTTTATTGTTTTTCAGTACGCTAGCAGCTTTGATCAGCTCTGCAGGTCCCTTTGTGGTATTTCTTGTGATTATAGTCTGTTTAGCTGGTTACTGCACTGACCTGTCCAATCAGAAACTTTGCATACAGTTGTAGGCCTGAGCTGGCATGGTTGGAGGGAGAGAGAAGTCAAGAGATCTGTGAGATTTGCACTGTTATTATCATCCCATGCCTCAATGTCATTTTGTGATGTAAAGAAGCGACCATAGTGTATAGATATTTGAGACCTGCAGTCGCGGACTAAATTAAAGTCCTCAGATTGACAGACAGTGTGTGAAAGATATTTCAGATATTCCATGCCTGTTCATTTGGTGATGGCTGCATTATTGGTTGCAAAATACTGGTGATTGACAACCATCGTAGGAACTATGTCTTATATGACTATAAAAGGTGTAAATGACAGTTGGCTGCCAACCGCTGAGTGTTATGGTATTAGTATTAGTGTGGGTCAGAAATGTTATGTAGGAAATTACATGAGTATATAATACCCTGCATACCATAGGTCAGACCTCCTTAACTTACATGCCTAAAAAAATTAGTTTGCGGGGGCCAAGCACCAATGTAGATGGCCGCGAGCTAGTGAGGCTTCAGCCAGCCGTAACCCTCCACGCTCTGAATATCCGTTATAATCTGTGACAAAAACAAAGTGTACAGTGCACCACCACCGCCCCCTTAACAATCAGTGTAAAGCACGGAGTTAGTTGACCGTATCCTGCTGGGAATAATTTAACACAGCCTGTGGCGGCCTGCATGAGGCTCAAAGCAGTGGTGTTTTGCCTGTAGCCTAGTGACGGAGGTCCGTAATACGGGAGGGGCACGACAAGAAGCGCTGACTATCGGCGATGAAGCAAGGAGGCAGAGGCTCCCCAAACTGGGCGGGCACATCTCCTAAGCAGGCCGGACCCCTCCACAGTCAGCACACAGCGGTGAGAGGAAAAATAAGGCCTGCATGGAGGGTGAAAGCAGAGGAAAGGCAGAAGACTTGAAGCGAGGCCTGGCTGCTGCACTTGCAGAGCTGCACGCCTGCCGTAATAACAGAACCCTGTACTGTTCAGGTGGGCCCTGAGCAACAAAACAGCCACCTGTTGAGAGCAGAGAGCATCGACCAGAGGAGGAACTGGAGGCCAGCGTTGTGAGATTGCCGGCCTGTGAGCCTCCCGGGAGGAGGCAGACTTAATAACAGGTACTGGGTTTCAGGCTGGGGCCCAACGAGACAAAACATCATTGGAGTTGGGAGTGAGGTGGATGGACAGTGGTCGGCGACGCACGCCGAGTAGCTCCATACGTGAGAAGCAGTTGCGTAGCTCCATACGTGAGAAGCAGACCATAGCCGACACTGTCAGAACCTGTGGGGACAACATAAGTGGACTGGCTCAAAGAACAGCATTTCGTCCTGTGACCCTCTGGGGGTTAAAGTAAGCACATTGGGGAATACCAATTAGCAATAAGTACACTTCCCATGAATAATCAAACACCTGTATCTCCCAAGGCTGAACCACCAGAAGGAAATGAGAAAGGCCACTGAGGCAGTGGGAGGGCCCTGCCCACCCTGTTAGAGAGACTCTCAATACCCGAGACAAACCCGACAGACCGAGTGGGGTACGATTGTCCCACTGTCAGGCGGCAGTCATTACCTGGGAGAGCATAATATCTGAGTCTAAGACCACTTATCAGCTATTAAGATGCCTGGCGCTAAAGGAAATAGAGACACTCAACAAACCAAACTGGACAAACACATGACCCCCAAAAATCAAGATGCAGACACCGATACTGCCGCAGGCTCAATTGCCCTGGAAGAGACCACCACCAACAAGGGGAACCTACTCTCAAAGACATAATGGAGGTGATAGGAGGGGTGCGTACGTCCCTTGAACATAGAATGGACTCTATATTGCTGAGGTAACATTAATCAGAGCCAACCTATGTAACTAGAGCAATAAAGTTACAAATATAGAAATGACCACTGCCATGCTGAAGTCGGTCTCAGACACTCTTAAAAAACAAGTTGTGTCACTACAGGGCACCAGTCACGCACAAGAAATGAAGCTTGATGACTATGAAGGAAGATCACGCCATGACAACATCAGAAACCTAGGTGCCCCGGAACGGCCGGCAGCGGACCTTTTTGTGGAAGAGCTAGTAACGCTTCACCTTCAACCAAGGGATCTATCCAAATTTATCTCAATCGAATAGGGCCCACAAGGTCCCAGGAGGTAATGCAAGGCCAGGGGCTCCTCCGAGGCCTTTGTTGGCCAGGTTGTTCAACTTCAGAGATCGAGATACTATGTTGCAGACAGCTTGGAGCACCACCCCCGGTCCAATATGAAAATAGCACAATCACATTTTTCACAGACTTTACGATCAAGGTTCAAAAGCAACGCAGATCCTTTCTGGAGGTGAAGAAACTGCTCCGAGAGAAAGGGGTGGAATACTCCATGCTATTTCCGGCGAGACTTAGGGTTGAAGCGGAAGAAAAGACCAGCCCCAGACCATGCAGAGAGAAACGTCACAAAAATTCTCTTGACCATGGGGGATATGGAGCAATCAACCAGGAACCTACCCACTCAGAAGACACAGGACTCTTTAGTGTTAATCATTTGAGAGGTGAGTCGGGCCACCGGGCAGCCAGATGGACCTAAAGTACCCTGTTTTTTTGTTTGCTCAAATTTAGCGAGCAACTATATTGGTCTTTTTCCCTGGATTCTCTGTGAATAATGCAAAGTGCCTTGAACATTGTTTTTTTATCTACAGGTAGCCAGTAGAGTGATTGCAAGACTGGAGTCATGTATTCTCTTGGGTGCAGGCAGAGCATAAGTCGTCCAGGTGCATTTTGGATGAGTTGTGTTTTGCGTATTACGAATGCCGTTACGCCAAGGTATAGGTTGGCAACATAGTTAGGTTTGGCGATTACAAGTGTAAAATGGCTTGCAGTTTCTGATGGTATCCAAAGCAAGGGAGGATGCAGCATAGTGTTTTCAATATGTAGATGGCACTCTGTTTGTCGTTATTAACATGTGGTATCAAATATAGGTCTGAATCCATGGTCACCCGTGAGTTTTTGACATCTCTTGATATTTTTGCAGGGACCTCATGTTCCTTAGGCCGTATGAAGGTAGGCTGATATGATGGACCCGTGGGGGACGCCACAATGTTGTGTGTGAGGATCTGATGTGAAAAGTGGTACCAACACTAGTTCACAGTCACAGCTGAGTGGCCAATATTAAAGGGCAGTAGCTGAACTATCTTCTCACCTTTCATATATGGTACTCCAAACAAGACATTTGGAGTGTACAAGATGGCACAACTATACAGGACATTGAGTCATGTTATTCTTAAGCCAGCAACTTTCATGACCTTTCCTGATACATATGTTGTTGTCACTACCTAAGTCTACCAGCCATTTAGAACCAATGTCCATTCAGGAAACTTTAAATTCCAATAAGGCATAGTGCTTTCATTAACCTATTCTGCTGAGGCAGTGTCATCACAAGTCAGATATGACTTACCTTGAGAAGGAGTATCAGTTGCCCTAGCAAAGATCAAATCAGGCTCCCCAGCAGACTCTCTTCCACCCCGTTTCTGTATAAATATAGCACCTCTTTTAAAAATCAAACTCACAGAGATATTTAACTTGTCATTAGATCAAGCCATGACCCTGACTAGATGAAAAACAGCTCAAGTCTAGCCGATTCTGAAAAAGTTCACCTCAGACCAAAGGGTACCAAACAACTGCCATCCTATCTCGCTGTTGCCTTATTTTGGGAAGGTACTTGAATCCCTGGTCAACAAACACCTTACTGCCCACTTGGAAAACCACAGATTTCTGGACCCATCGTAATAAAGGGTTTCGGTCTGCACATAGTACTAAAACAGCAGTGGTAGAGGTAGTTGATAACATCAGGCTGGCACTGGATAACAGGGAATCAGCCATGCTGGTCCTTTTGGATTATTCAGCCTCTTTCAACACCATCTCCCATACCATTTTAGAACAACGGCTCTGGGGAAAGGCCCTGGACTGGTTCAAAAACTATTTAACGAACCGTACGACCACAGCACATATAAGTACCTTGGCCTCATGTAGTAGGTCTGTAAGTATAGGAGTCCCTCAGGGCTCTAGCCTGAGCCCTATGCTTTTCAACCTTTATGTAACACCTTTGGCCAGGGTAATCAGGTCCTATGGCTTTGAGGCAGTGTCATACTCTGATGACACTCAGTTGTTGATCGCGTTTGGTCCTGACCCTACAGACACAATGCCCCGGTTTAAAAACTGCCTGATCAATAGAGACAACTGGATGGGCAATAACAAACTACAGCTCAATGGCATCAAGACAGAGATCATCCTGTTTGGTAAGGCTGAAGAGTACTGGTCCAATGATTGGTGGCCCCAAGCACTGGGCCCATGCCCATCCCCCAAACAAGCAGTGCGCAAACTCGAAATAACAATTGAAAATAAGTTATCAATGAAAAGTCACGTAAATCCAGTAATAAACACTTGCTATGGGATTCTGCTGAAAGTACATAAAATCTTTAAATGGATCCCTATTGAATCCAGGAAATCATTGGTTCAGGGTCTTATTGTAAGTCGTCTGGACCATGGCAACGCCTTATTAGCCTCCCTAAATGAAGATCTACTTTCAAAACTTCAGATCCTGCAGAACACGGCTGCCAGACTCATTTTAAATCTTCCATCGAGATCTACATCAGCCCCAAGTCTGAGGATTCTCCACTGGCTCCCGGTAAAAAAGAGTGGCCGTTTTAAAACTCTATGCCTCACTCACAAGAGCATACACGGAACCGGACCTATTTATTTAGTGAAAAAATGAAACTGGTATCAGCCAGGAAGACTTTTAAGATCCAGCACAAAACAACTCCTTACCCCACGACGAATTCGCACAGCAAGAAATGGGGGATTATCCTTTTCCTTTTCCTTTCTTGCCCCAGACCTCTGGAATAAGCTTCCATCTCATCTTCTTTCCATCTCCGATTACAAGATTTTTCAGAGGGAACTAAAAACATGGCTATTTGACCATCAATAATGTTTCAGATCTGATTGCTAGCCTATACGGAGTCTCCGCAAACGCCATGAGGCCTTTCAGGTGATTTGTGCGATCAATATGTTCCTTTGACTTTGACCTTTGGCTGACATAGTTTACACTGGCCTATTGTGAAACAGTGCCTGATGAGGCAATGTATTTGCTCTAGAGATCTTTATTTTGTTTGCAGTAGCCAGATAGTTTGTTAGGTTAATGTGCCTTTTGCTGAGGGCTGAAAGTACCCTCGCTAATAGTATTGTGAATCTGAAGTTACTCAGTATTGGCTGCCATTTCACAAAGGGCTGGTATAACAGAATATCTAGTTTTCAAAAGTGGTTTAATATCTAGATAACCCTGCCAGGGTCATCACACTGAGCATTCATCTACTTGAACCAAATATTCTGAAAACCATAATCAGGGTATCTGAATCTGAAAGCATTTATATTGTGATTGACCACTCTAGACATCTCAGCAGAACATTATCTAACATTCAGATTTTTACATATTGTAATTTAAGATCTGTGTAGCAAGATTCTGCTTTTTCAAATGTATTGACTACTTTGAATATCTGCCTTATCTTTAGCAAATTTTTGGACACAGCTAATAAATTGCTGTTTCTAGGTTCTATTTAATTAAAGTAATAAATACATAACACTTGGTGAAAATTTGTGGTAGTGTTTTTATTGGGAGAAGAGTGAGAACGCTGTGTTGCTGGAAGTTTGTGGATCCTTACAGATTCTGGAATTTTCCTTCACAGAAATATGAGGAAAATCCGGGATTTAGTCAACCTTTGGTGTTTCTAAGGTATTCTGGGTATGAAAAGATATTGAGCTCCATGTAATCCACATCACCCCAGACCAGGCCTGGCAGTCTCTCTGTGTGCCGACCAAGCACTGGCCTAAATACCACAAATACACACATTGCCAGAATGCCTGCTTCATGCGATAGCACAGTCACATAAGTGGGGAAAACTGGGAAAAGTGTAGGAACACTGTGTAGTATGACATTTGTGGAGCCCTGCAGATTCCATTAGCTCAATTTGCTTTCACTTTTGTTTTGCTGTTTAACATCAGCACATACAGCGTTCTGTGCAGTACAGCAAAATAAAAAATCAAACTCTGAGGTGCCCCTCAAATGTACACCTGAGACGCGAGCTCCGCCGCACATTGGGACCTTCGTCGCACTCTTAGCAACCACCAACATGACTTGAAGGTGCAATCTTTTTCCCTGAACGTCAGAACACCAGGAGCATCCATTTTTATAAATAAATGGACAGGTGAAGCCTTTTCTGCTTTTCTCTTTGTGCGGTGGATGTTGAGGCGTTTGCGTTCGAAATATTGAACTGCCACTTCTCAGCTGCCTCACATTGTGTGTCGATATTGTGAAACACGCTTTTTTCAGACAAAATGACTTACACTCTTCCCTTAATGGAGAACATTTTTCACTTTAAAGTTGCTGCTGTGCCACTAAATCACTGAGAACCTAGCTAGCATACCTCACTGTATGGATTCCCTTCCTCTTCAAGAACATTTTCTATTTAATTTCGTGATGTCCTCCTAATATACTACAAACTTAGTCTGCATTTTACACTGAATGGAATCCCCCCTTCATGGAGAGCATTTTACTTTTAATTTCCTGCTCTGCTACTACTATGCTGTGATGTTTTTCATCAATATAATGCTGTTGTTAACGCTCTCTGTAATTTACAGTTAATCATCATGTTTCGTGGCTACGCATTATGGCTATACATCAATTAGTAAGTGTGCTGGCAATACTTTGTAGACGTATGTCACAAATTAATCTAGTGTACTCTCCCAAATATTGTGGACTACCTATTACTATTAAAAACACCAAACTAAGTACTCTTTGTACAGTCGTTGCATGAGTAGACCAAAGAAACCGCTCATTAATATTATCTCCAGAGCCCAGTCTACTCACAACTCACTTCCAAAACTTTCCACAGAGAGCTCCTTCCTTGATGGAAAATCTTGGCTCTTCTATTGAAATAGTGCACCCAGTTACTCATCGTAATGCGGATCTCTTCAATAAAGACTCAGTCTTTCTCTTCTGCAAATAAGAGACATAAACAAGATCCACCTTCACCAGAAAAACCATCATCTCCTATATTGCCTATTGATCGAGATCTTGTTGGAGGAAATTTGCACCCTTCGTCCTTTAGTTGAAGAAACCAACAAGAGCATCTAGCATCTTGACGATAAATGGTCCCTTATGGAGACACGAATGTCATTGGTGGAACAGCAGGTCAGCGACCTACATGATGAAACAAATAAAATTGCTATTTTGGAAAAAGAGGTTCTTCAACTGAAGAAACACTCGGAAGACCTGGAAAACAGGAACAAACTAAATAATATACATATTTATGGTCTTCATGAAGGCTCAAAGGGTGATGATCCTGTCTCCTTTTTTGTATCCTTTCTTTCACAATGATTGGATCTACGTCCTTCCACCAACCTTAATATACAACGAGCACAAAGACTAGGCCGTCACATCTCTTCGTCTATTGCACCTACTATACTGAGAGGAGTCGTTCTTTTCTTTTTAGAGTTCCCAGACTTCTGCCAAATCTAAAAAGCAAATCATATGAGCAGGCAAGAAGATTTTTATCTCACAGGATATTTCCAACGCTACGGCCAACAGAAGGAAAGCTTTTCTTAATCTATGCCCTGCATTGAGCAGTTTGAGCGCTTGTTATGGTCTTCTTCATCGTTGCCTCTTTAAAGTCACCTATCAGAACAACACTATGTCAATGAGGATCCAGCGGAACTAAGAAAATTGATAAACTCTCATCTGTTGGATACAGCTGGTCCGTTTGCACGCTAATGTAGTTGAAATATTTTGTTGCTTCCTTATCTTATGCTTTTAGTTAATTTGTTATTCCTGGTGATGTTATGTATATGTTATTATTAATTTTCTTTTTTCCTTACAGATTTGCAATAATTGTTTGAGTTGCTTATTCCGTTCCTGATTATATACCGTTCCACTCTGGTCGTGATTTCCCCGGTGTCAGATATGCCATTGTCATCTGTGTTGTCACCACACCTTTCTTCCTTTGGTGGATATTCAGGTATGCGTTTGCATTAGTCAGTTCTTGACTTGTACTGTCTTTTTTGCTACCTTTTTTTCCTCTTCTTTTCCTTTCCCTTTCATTTTTTCATGTTTTCTTTGTCCCTCCTACATTATCATATACCTTCTTCCGTGTGTTCCTGTTTCTATATATCATTTTCTAGTTTTATTGCAATGTTGTTATATACTTAATAGTTCTCAAGGTTAATTTAGCTTGTCTTTACTGTTGCAGTCAGAGTTATTGCATGGAATATAAGGGGTTTTATTAATCCTATCAAATGACAGAGAGTATTATCCCACTTGGCAAAGTCAGCTCCAGATTTAGTTTTACTTCAAGAAACATATCTTACCAAACCTGAAGCCTTAAAACTCAAGAGTGGTTGGGTTAGCTCTGTGTTTGTGTCTCGCACCTCCAATAAAAAAGAGTGGTCTTGTTATTGTATGTAAGAAGTCCCTAAATCTTGTAGTAGTATCACAAGAAAAAGATGACATTGGTAGATTATTATTAAACTTTTAATCAATAAAATTCCTTTAACTATTATAAATATTTATGCCCTGACCCAACCTGATAACACTTTCTGTCCTACAATAGTACAAAGTGTACACAATTTTATAATTCATGCGTTATTCTAGAAGGAGATAATAAACAAATTATGGGTCCATTTTAAATAGACAATTCCCTGTCCAGATTTTCTCATAAAATGCACAAACAATTCCATACCACTGTTTGTCATAATGCTCTGGTTGATTCTTGGAGACTCTCCAATCCAGCTTCCAAAGACTAACCTTTTTATTCTGTTACACAAGGCACTCTTATAAGACCACATTTTTGTTTTTAAACCTCTGTCACAACACATAATACAATCCTCAATTAGTCCCATAATACTCTCAGATCACGCCTTGGTTATCAATGATTTGGACTTGGTTCCCCCCCAATTGGACTCTCAAAGATGGAGATTTAACAACTCAATTTTGAAGGATACACACTTTTACACTTCTTTTATCTCATTCGCTTCTGAATTCTTTCTGATCAATGACTCCCCAACCACTTCTCCTCCTTTACCATGGGACACATTTAAAGCTGGTTCACAAAATTGTATCACTGATTATGTATAAAAAAAAGAAAGCAATAAAGAATATGTATCATTACTAACATCAATTAAAACCTTGGAGCAAAAGTATTTCTCCTCTAAATTGAATACCTATCTTCAAAATGTATTAAATGCCAAATTACACTTTAAAACGTTATCCACTAATGATGCCTTCTCCATAATTTTAACAACAAAAGGTAGGCTTATTGAATCTTGGGAACCAAACACCTAATGAACATGAATCAATTAATGTGTTGACGTTTCGACCCAGGGGGGTGTGCACTTGGGTAAGCATCAAGATGGGTCTTCTTCAGGACAAGCGGACAAGACGGGTGACAGCCACATTAAAGCAAGATTAAACATTCCCAGAGTGGGGAAGAGGTTTTAGGAATTCCAGACATGGAGTGTAGTTCAGGGTGCCTGTTGTAACGAATGGGATCACTCACAGCACGGAAATGGTAGTACAAAAACTTCAATTGTAGGATGGACTACCTCGACGGATGGTGTCTCAGAGAGTTGGTTCCGAAGGTATACACCTCGGACATCAATATTAGAGTGGGGCTTTACATTAAATGTTGACCCGTCTTGGGCAGTCATTTTACGAATAGTAGTCGTCATCAAATTTCTTTCAATGTGGATGCTTGTTCCTTCTTTTCCTTCTTCAGCGCTGAAAGAAGGAAAAGAAGGAACACGCATAATCGTAGCACATCCACACTGAAAGAAATTTGCTGAAGACCACAAATCGCTGCCACAGGCACCCTGAACTACACTCCATGTCTGGAATTCCTCAAACCTCGTCCCCACTTTGGGACCCAATTGTGCACCTGCCTGAGTCGACATGTCAAGGCATTCATTGATTCATGTCCATTAGGTCTTCGGGTTCCAAAGATTCAATTAGCATACCTATTTGAACCTTAGACATGTTATATATAAATGAATTGGACAGACTCAAATATTAGCCGTTGTACATTGTGTATATATTTGTTTTTTATCACAACACTCAGTCAGTAATGTCACTTATGACTTTATTTTTCCCATTCTATATCACTCTTGTCATTTGATGATCACTGAACTCTGACAGCCATACATGACTATATACTTTGTATAAAAAAAAGTAAAAAATAGAATTTTTGTTATCAAAAATTGTTTGTGTTGTGTACTCCAAAGTATAATTTGCAAAACACAGATCCTCAATATTGTTAAGCAGTAATGCCCGGTATTATGGTGGATGAAATGAAGTTGGCAAATTGCTAGCTAATTATCTCAAAGTAAAAGAACAGAGACTCCAAATAGATTATTGTTGGGTTGACCTGGCATATTTCCTTCTGGAACAAGATTTGGTCACATATCTATAACATTTGTAGAACAGCTAGTATTACTCAGACTATGTTTTTTCTTCATCACAGACTTTACTTTACCCCCACTCGATGTCAAACATTTTCCCTAGACACCTCGTCTCAAGGCTGGTCTTGTAAGTTTCCCACCAGTGAGCTGATGCATATCCTATTTAAATGCCCCAATACACTTTCCTTTTGGCAGAAGGATTGGTCACTAACAAAACAAATATTTCAGATGCAACATACTTTTAACATTCTCCATCTTTTTAAAGGAACTTTACCTACTGACTTTCCCCCCTCCTTTCCTGATTGTAATTTGTTTTATAGCAATTGCCTTTCAACAAATTGATTTTAATTAGAAATGTTCCTCAAATGTATTATATAATGCTTGGTGGAATTCTACATGTTCTCTTCATAAATTGGATACTATTTATCTCGCTCAAAGCTCTACTTCTCATAATGCTCACTTGTTATGGTTACCACTATCCTCTTTGCTCAATACTACTGCAAATTGTGTATCACCTACCAGCTGTACTTTGTCTGAAAATTTCCAACCACCATGAATGTATTATTTCTCTGTTGTTTTACTATTTTACAAGACATACTTATATATTGTTGCTGTTACCTAACCCTTAGAATCTTTTAATTCAGTATTTGAATTTACAGTTTATTATGACAATTTTCATTTTATTACAATAAGTGAAATTTCCTTTTACTCTTTCTCCCCCTTATTTTTTATTTTTAGTGTTTTATAGAGCGTGAATTTGACCCAAGAGGGTATCAGAGCGCTTTACAAGGTTCACAAAAATACATTTACAGAAGTGAACAGAAAGGCTTAGAAATACAGCAGATAACAAAACGATTGGAGAGGGGAAGGGGTGCTGGACGCATAGGGGAAAGAGGGACATGTGTGTGTGGCTACAATTACAGTTAGTCAGTATAAAATAACACCGTTTCTTGGTGGAGCGAGTAGGTGATCTGAGGACCAGGTGATAGTCTTAGATTAATCAGGCTCTTTGTGGTGGTTGAGGGCAGAGATTAGGTGAGGAATTTTCCCATGAGGAAAGTTTTGGCCTCCTTTTTGAAGTGTGCTATAGAAGGTATTCTTCTGATGGCCGGAGTGAGAGAGTTCCAAACTCTTGGTGCGGCCCCGGAAAAAGCTCGATTGTAAGTTTTTTTTCTTCGAAAATGGGCAGGTTGGAGCAAGAGGTCTCTGGCGGAACAGGAGTTCCTTCTTCCTCCAGAGACCACTAGTTTCTGAGCAAGATAAGCAGGGAAGTTTGCGTCTAGAGCTTTGTGTGTAATGCAAGCCAGTCTCAGCTGTATTCTGGCCTCTAAGTGGAGCGAGTTCAAAGCTTTCAGATGTGGAGAGATGTGGTCGACATTCCTAGTGCCGGTAAGTAGTCTGGCGGACACTTTGAGGAAGGCTTTTAAAGGTGCCAGGGCAATCTTGGGTAAACCTGAGAGGGTGGAGCAGCCATATTCCAGCCTAGAAAGGACCAGTGCTTGGACTGCCATTTTTAGGTCGATAGCATCGGTGAAGGGTTTCAGCTTCCTTAGGTAGCTCAGGTGGAACCTGGCTGATTTAGCCATCGAGTTAATGTGGTCCCGCATGTTCAGGATGCAGTCGAGGATTAGTCCCAGAGATTTGGCAGAGTCCACGATGGTCCGTGGAAACTTTAAGGCTGTTATGGTTTTGACCCATGTCTGAATCTTCAGGTTGGCTTTTGTGAGGAGATTAGGAGAAATTCGGTTTTCTTTGCGTTGAGTTTGAGTTGGTTAGAGGCGAGCCATTGGACGGTCAGTTTCAGGGCCTCATTCAGGGAGAGGATCTCCTCGAGCGATGAAATTTTAATGTATATTTGGGTGTCGTCTGCTACATATGGTAGGAGATTTTAGCGGTGCGAAGTACTTCAGTAAGCGGCTCTAAGTAGAGATTGAAGAGGATGGGGGACAGGGTTGATCCTTGAGGGACTCCAACCGTGACCGGGGAGGGAGCTGATAGGTTGCCATTAATCAGGAATCTCTGTGATCAGTTGTGCAGGAAGGACCTGAACCATTCTAAAACAGAGCCATCCAAGCCCATCCTGAGTTTGAGGCGTTCGAGTAGTTTTTCATGGCTGACCGTGTCGAAGGCCGAGGATAGATCTAGGAGGATTAGAAGGCAGGTTTTGCCTTGGTCTAGGGCTTGGAGGGCGTCGTCCATGATGTGGAGCATGGTAGTTTCAGTGCTGTGCCCCAGTCTGAATTCAGATTGGAAGTCATCGAGTAGGTGGAAGTTGTTGATGTGTTGACTTAGTTGCTGTTGAACACACTTCTCTAACACTTTGGCTAATAGAGGGATATTGGAGATAGGTCTGAAGTTGTCAGGGGAGGATGGATCCAGCGATGGTTTTTTTTAAATTGGGAGGACTTGGTCGGCTTTCAGAGAGTCAGGAATCGATCCCTGTTGGAGAAAGGCGTTGATTATTGCAGTCCAGCTAGGAACAATGGATTGTGTGGCAGCAGCGAGGCAGTTGGAAGGTAGGGGGTCATTAAAGTGGTTATTCGGGGTTAAGGTGGAGAGGATTTTAGAGACGGAGTCTTCATCATCGTTCTTGAAGTCAGTCCAGCGTGCTTGAGTTTTAGGTGAGGCCAGTATGGATGGCGCAGACAGAGGGGGCAGGACAGGAAGGGGTTGAGAATATGTAGCGGCACTGAGTTCATTTCCTACGGCTGTGATTTTATCAGCGAAGAACGAGGAGAACTCCTCAGATGATATTAAAGACTTAGGAGTTTCTTTCGATGTTTTACCCAGATTATTTGATTGATAGTTGACCATTTCAAAGAGCTTACAGGGTCTATTCTTGGCAGTCCCCAGTTCCGATCTGAAGTATTCTTTTTTTGAATTGAGAATGTTATTGTTATAGACGTTTCTCATCTGGCGGAGAAGTTTTAGATGCGCAACTGGGGAACAGTGAAAAGCACAGTGGTCAAAGAATTTGGCAGGTGCTGCTAATGGCCATGCAGAAGCAAGAGAAAGTTTCAGTTGCCATACACAATCTATGAAGAAGAGGGCTAGAGAGAGAATATGAACATTGAGAGGTACAGAGAAGATAGAACAGAAAATAGAGAGAAGTTCTAGAAAAGGAGAGAAGATTGAGAGTAAGAAATAATAGTAAATAGAACAAGCATTGTCAAAGACAATAGGTTTTGCCTATGGGAACTCTATTGGCTTTGTCAATGTATTTGTATATGTTGCAAAGCAGTGTGAGCTGCTGTGCAAAATGCCTTAAAGTAAAAAAAGAGAACTGTTAGACACAGAAAATGAGTGCGGAGGGACAGAAAGAAGTGGATAAAGCACTTCAAGTCAGAGTGAGGGAAGCAGAGGAATCATTTTGGGAAAAAGTGCGGTGCCCGGGGCAGCACCGAGCACACAGCAGGCAGAGGAACTCCTTGAAAGAGCACCCAACACATGCGGATGCCACACACAGCTGTCCAGGGTGGAGGTGTACTCCTGGAGGGTGGGACATGCATGCCTCCCTGATGACCATTTGCAAAAAAGCTGCTCACACAAGGGAGGGAGGCTGTCAAATCTCTGCGATCATGTCACTCCATGCATGCCCAAAGGAACAAGAGAGTACCTGTAGGAGCTTGTGGCCAGTGAAAGAACACTGACCGAATGAAGCAGTACTTGGTCCAGGCTTCACAGCACTGACCACAACTGAATCCAGGAGGAAGCCAGAGGTGAAGGCTTTGATCAATGGTAAGTAAAGAAATGAGAGCAACATGGGAACTAACCAATTGTAAGTAAAGGTAGGTAATGGACGGGGTCTAAGCCACTTTTAAGATTTATATTTAGAACTATAGCTTTTGCTGACAGTGCAAGTGCACTGCGGGCGAAACCTAAGAAGCAAGGTAGAGAGCAGGAGAGACAGGAATGGGAAGAAAGATGCAGCAGCAAACAGAATGTGGAAGTTGGAAAAAGGTTGAGGGAAGCAGTGGGGAAAGAGATTAAAAGATAGGGAGAGAATAAATTAAGTAAGAGAGAGCCTAAAGGAGCACACTGAGATCTAGAAGCATGTGGAGAAACGGTGATTGGAGATTTTAAGTGGAATTTATAGCTTACCGCTCTTTGGGCAATACACTGGGCCCAAAGTGACCTGCTTTTTCGCTTAAGCTGGGGGCGCTGCCGGACCGGCTCCCTCCTTCCCTGCAGTCGCCATGGGTAAATCGGAGAAGCCCTGGGTGTGCATGTCCCCCTTCTCCTTCTTCGCGCAGGCCTGCAGGGCGGAGCTCCGCAGGAGACACCCGGAGGCGCGGGTGAGCGTGGCCGTGCTCTCCCGGGCCTGCAGCGAGCGGTGGCGTAGCACCAGAACCCGGGAGAGGGCAATGTTCGACCACCTGGCCCAGGGTGTTAAGGAGCGCTGTTAGCGAGAACGAAGGGGTGCAATGCCTGCCTGTGTCCGGCCCCGCAAGGACCCCCGTGCCCTCAAGAAGCCGCTTACTGCCTTCTTCCTCTTTGCCTCCTCGTACCGTCCTAAGCTCAGGGCAGAGTGCCCCGGCTTGTCCGTCTTTGAGCAGGCCAAGAGGCTGGGCCAGAAGTGGTCCGAGCAAAGTCCCGAAGCACGGCGGCCGTTCGAATTCAAAGCCGCCGTCCTGAAGGAGAAATACGAGGCTGAGGTAGCGGCCTACCAGAGCGGGGTCCTGGGCCAAGGGGAGTCGCTTAAAAAGGGAAGCCCCGGGAAGGGCGACAAGAGTGAGGAGTTGGGTGTCCAGGCTTTAAAGGGCTTCATGAGAGTCCACAGAAGGACGAGGTAGATACAAGGGATAGTGGTGGGGCTGACGAAGCACGTGGGACGGAGGGACCACACACCAAACGTCCTCATGCAAAGCGTGGGATCGTGAAGCACAACCTTGAGACGCACCACATTGTGGGACCCATGTGCGAGGTGATAGACAAGGTCCAGGTGGATGCTTGCCAACCTGGGTCCATGGATATGGAGAAGCACTCGACAGAAGCTCACTGCAGCGAAGAGGGAGAGGCGCGGAAATATCAGGAGGTGACACCTGCTATACAAGAGATTCAGGAACTCCGTGATGATGAGCTAGTCGACCACTGCATTATGGGGAATATCAAAGGGATAGCAACGAAAAGAAAGCCTGAGGAGGAAGAAGATTGGGGAGAGGATGATGAAGAGATGGAGGAAGACACACTTGTTGAGGATGGGACTTGAGTCTAGGAACGCCGCAGTTCTTTTTCATGGTCATGTATGTCATGTTTTAGCGGTGGTAGGTATACTGAATACACTGCCCACCTTGAAGTGATACAAGGAGAAAAATATACCCTTTTGCTCTTAGTACTAGCATCTGTTATATCTGCATGAAAAGGGATCAGTGGTGTGATGTCGCCGTTGTTTTACGTCTTTGTTGAACCCTCAAACGCTTTTTACTCCTTTTTATAATAAAAGTTTGATTGACCTCAATGCACAATTTCAAACTTTCTCTTCTAAAATAGATCTTAGTGTAAAATCCAAAAATCACTTTGCATTGTGGTCTTTAAAGTGCTAATAAGGTATAAGCATTTTACTTGATCCACATTGCATTTTGAAGATTACTTAAAAATGGCACCCCCTTGTTACTTGTTACTATATGCTCTTGGTTGGAAGTGCTTATTCCTTCTGTTATAATGCATTTCAGCCATGTCTATATTTGCTGATATAGTCACTTGAAAATACAAACTACTTGCTGAGAAGTCCAAATTCTATTAAGGAGGTTATTTGGCTATCTAGTGTACATTTAAATATGACAGCCTCTTAACTGTTTTATGACATAAACATTGACTTTTATCTGCCCCTGTAATAATGGCAAACAATCCCTCTGCAGATAAAAATTTCTATTTCTAGTACACGTGGCCGCCTTCCATGTGCTCTATACTTACCACTCAGAAAATCGCTTGCTCATCCAAGTAATGGTAGACACATAGATGGTGCCACATTGAGGATTGAATGCAAGGAGTCTACTGCACGTGAATGAGTGGAAAATGTCCATAATTCCGGAAGTGAAGGACTCTGTAACATAAAAATGGGAGTTACCATGCAAGCAGCATCAAAGAGAGATGTTATCATAGAGCAGGATTCTAGATGCAAACTGTGAAACCACAGTTCAGACATTTACAGACAGTGTTGCTGCCTGCCCTTTATTGGCTTTTCTAACCGTAGATGGAACTAGTGTCCTCAGCCAAGCCATAGGCTTCAATTGGACCCATCCCAGGCTCACACAATTACCTATCCTTTACCATGCCTACTTGACTTGCTGTTGATATCTAGCAATGGTTTCCTTTTGTACAACACCATTTGTACAACTTGCCTGTCACTATGAGGGGTGTATGCCGATGTCAGAGCCTGCTTCATGTCCACACAGTTTGACTGGTGTTTTAGATTAAATGCAATGAACTATCCATCTGTTGTCCCAACCTGAAATTCATTATGGGCCCTTTCCAACTCCCCGTCTTAAATGGCATCTACATTCTATTTAGTTTTACCATTGTTGCAGGTCTGAAATAATAAAAACACACACTTCGCCACTAATTTCCCAAGATGTTTTTGATGGATATGCTTTAGCTCTCTGTACAGTTATTTTAAGCTAGTGGTAAGTTAATTCCACTCAACGTCATAAGTGAACTCCACACTTTACAAAGCAGAGGGAGTTCCCTAACTTTATGTGAGGTAAGGTTTATCTTTTCGGACATTCCAGGTGTGATGATTTCCTGATGCAGAATATCCCATGAAGGATATCCTCCAGCACCAAAACGTTGGGTGTAGAGGCTGGACATCCACCACCTGAGGTAAGAGGTGTAGAAAGACAGGCTCTGAGCTGAGTCCAGCATTTTTTATTTTAAAGAACTTCATAAGCTTTGCATTTCACTAAGCATGGGCGAATTTTGCGACTCTGGCGTTGACGAATTTTGCGAATTTGCGAACTCGCAATCCGCAAAATCCGCGAATTCTCGCGAATTTGCGGATTTTTTTTTTTGTGTTCGCAAGGATTTCTGCCAGTTCGCAAGGATTTCTGCCAGTTCGCGAGGGTTTTGTACCAGTTAGCAATTGCGAACTTACATGCTCGCAACGGTCACGATTATGTTGTTTCTACGTCTGGTTCATCATCACAGGTTCCCAGAACCCTCTGTTTCACTCCTGCCACCCTCTGTTTTACCCATGCCATCCTCTGGTGCATCAATGCCACCCTCTGGTTCATCATCACTGTAGATTATGGGGGGGAAAAGCAAGCACACCTGCCTGCTTCAACTGACATGAATTAATTTGGGGTTGATTTATTAATGTGTCACTGTTTTAAAATTCCAGTCTGGCACCTGCTTCCTTATCTGTAATTTGCTTTCTGTTGCAGTGCAATTTTTTTTCCAGGACCTTTGTGGCCTACTTGTAGCTATTCTATGAGCCTGCTGTGAGGGTCAGAGCAGGGTCATATAATTGTTGCAACTAGCAACTGAACTCTGGAGGGGCCCTTGTCAGGAAGCACTACAGGGAATGGTTACTAATGATGAGTTTGAACTTTTGAACCTGCTGAATGCTTTTTTTGTGTTCGCAAGGATTTCTGCCAGTTCGCAAGGATTTCTGCCAGTTCGCGAGGGTTTTGTACCAGTTCGCAATTGCGAACTTACATGTCGGCTCACAACGGTCACAATTATGTTGTTTCTACGTCTGGTTCATCATCACAGGTTCCCAGAACCCTCTGTTCGCGAGCGTAACGGATTTTCCGCCCATGCTTACATTTCACACAATTTGAACAGTTTACAAAATGCAAAGAGTTGCAAGTCAGACTTATTTACAAACTTGACATCCCTCTACTTCAAATACTTAGTAGGATTTAAAGTTGGATTATGGAAAGTTGAATGGATGTGCTTTTATATGTACCTAAAACAAATCTGCATATTCCATCACATACAGTCACACGGTGTGAACCTTGAATATCGAAAAAAAGAATATCGAAAGGCACAAAATATTGAGAACAGAATATCACATCCAAAATATAATCAGGTAAGCATAGATTTCCTTACTCCACTGATACGTATGTATGTGGTATGTGATATATATATATATATATATATGCTGCCCCTACTTTCACCCGTTACCAGTGAGAGTTGGTGTGCATTTTCAAGTTTGGGACAAACTCGGAGCATATATATATTGCGGTAGTCCAGCCGCAGAAAATGCACCACCCCGCTAAAGTGGGGTCCATGGGACTCCAGATGTAACTGAGCCTCATATGGGAACTTCCACAAAGGGATCGTGAGCAGTACAACATGCCGCAACTAAAACTACATGTCCTAGAATTCCACCTGGGCTCAACCGAGCCACTCATTGGATGTTGAACATTGAAATGTATGGGCATGTGATGACCACGCCTCTGATGAAGTGCGGTAGCACTGAAACGTGCAGGCGTTAAGAACTCAGCAGACAGGAAGACTCTAATGCCGCTGCGACTTGCGGTATGCTGCCCCTGCTTTCACCCGTTACCAGTGAGAGTTGGTGTGCATTTTCAAGTTTGGGACAAACTCAGAGCGTATATATATTGCGGTAGTCCAACCGCAGAAAATGCACCACCCCGCTAAAGTGGGGGCCATGGGACTCAAGATGTAACTGAGCCTCATATGGGAACTTCCACAAAGGGATCGTGAGCAGTACAACATGCCGCAACTAAAACTACATGTCCCAGAATTCCACCTGGGCTCAACCGAGCCGCTCATTGGATGTTGAACATTGAAATGGATGGGCATGTGATGACCCCGCCTCTGATGAAGTGCGGAAGCACTGAAACGCATCAGGCGTTAAGAACACAGCAGACAGGAAGACTCTAATGCTGCTGCGACTTGCGGTATGCTGCCCCTACTTTCACCCGTTACCAGTGAGAGTTGGTGTGCATTTTCAAGTTTGGGACAAACTCGGAGCGTATATATATTGCGGTAGTCCAGCGCAGAAAATGCACCACCCCGCTAAAGTGGGGGCCATGGGACTCCAGATGTAACTGAGCCTCATATGAGAACTTCCACAAAGGGATCGTGAGCAGTACAACATGCCGCAACTAAAACTACATGTCCTAGAATTCCACCTGGGCTCAACCGAGCCACTCATTGGATGTTGAACATTGAAATGGATGGGCATGTGATGACCATGCCTCTGATGAAGTGCGGAAGCACTGAAACGCGCCAGGCGTTAAGGACTCAGCAGACATGAAGACTCTAATGCCCCTGCGACTTGCGGTATGCTGCCCCTACTTTCACCCGTTACCAGTGAGAGTTGGTGTGCATTTTCAAGTTTGGGACAAACTCGGAGCGTATATATATTGCGGTAGTCCAGCCGCAGAAAATGCACCACCCCGCTAAAGCGGGGCCATGGGACTCCAGGTGTAACTGAGCCTCATATGGGAACTTCCACAAAGGGATTGTGAGCAGTACAACATGCCGCAACTAAAACTACATGTCCCAGAATTTTAACTGGGCTCAACCGAGCCGCTCATTGGATGTTGAACATTGAAATGGCTGGGCATGTGATCTCTCTTTTGAGGTGTTCTAGATAAGGAATTTAGGAACACTTATATGTAATCATTGAGAAAAAAATGTGTTTGCCCCATTAGACAATGCCACCATATGTGAAGACATCCATTTAGATAGAATTCTCGTGTAGTTATATACCCTTAGATGATGGAGGATATGCTCTCACACGGAAACCTAATTGAAAAGCCTAGAGGCACTGTTTTGCGTACTGCCTTTATATTTGTATTGCTTTTTGAGAATGACAGTGTATTCTAGACCAAAATTGTCCCATGGCGTGTGGCCACTCCTTTGAAGATCGCAGGCCACCTGTTTGCAGTCCCCTTGTTTTACAATGAACTGTTTAAAGCATCGCACTTGCTTCATCAGAAGGCGTTCAACATCAGTAAAGAAGGAGGAGCTGGTTTTGCCACAGAACCAGAATTTCAGTGCAAAAGAGCGCCTGTCATGTGCTGGTTAACCTCTGACAGTGTACAGTCCCTTGAGCCCCTTGGCCTGAGTTTTTGGCCACACACCCCCTTTTTTCTTTGCTCCAATGGAAGTGCTGTGCACCGGCGGATCCAAGATTGGCAAAGGGCACTACATTCTGGTGCCCATGAAAGAGCAGCCTGAGCGTCCTCTTACACTGAATGATGAGTGTTGGGGCCTGAGAATGGTCCCGGGTCTGCACGAGATGACTGATGGGGAAATACTGGCACCCTCCCAGGAGCATATCATGAATGAAACTCACCAGACATAGCAGGTTGCTCAGAAACAGAGTGAAATGTATTTATTGGTACCAAAAGCATGCATCATTGCTAATTAGCAAGGAAGAAGTTAGATCTGCCACCTTAGGGGCTCTCAGACCGCTTCTTCCCAGAGTGACAAGTTTCTAGGTCTTATATACTGTGTGAAGTGCCATTTCAGCTGAACTAGAATAAGGCACCAAGCCAAATATGGCTGACATGGATGTGCAATGTCTGCACCATGCAAAACAGCCAGATATGGGCAGACCAGAATGGCAGGCTCTGCACTGTGTAACATTTGCATATCATGTAGTCAAGACAAGCAAGGTGACCAGTAAGGGTGTACAGAATAGCTTGTTGAAGCTTGTCCAGTCAAGGTCAGATAGGAAGCCATTTTGAGCTCCAGGCCTCATGTTTATGTGATCTTATATAATCATGAACTCTTTGGAAGTACATGCAAATGAATTTATATGGATATTCATATATATTTTGTAACAATCCCCCCTTTTGGATACACCTATCCAACATTAGTGTAAAACCAAAATATATATATATATGTAGGAAACATTAGTTACATATCTTTGGATGGCATTACACAGTCTTTGCATAAAATGCATATATTGTCACATTGATACATCTTGATGAGATCAATATTATATCAGCAGGCTGTTGTGATACCAGCAGTAAGTGTCCAACAAATATTGTCTCTGTGCAATGCATAGTGTTACAGTGACACTTCTAACTCAGTTCCTGGGCACCTTTTGCAAGTGTCAGTAATTTAAAGGCACGCAGTAAGCGGTCGTCTCCTTCTCTTCCTGGTCCGCAGTCGTCTTTTTCAGGGGCGGTGTCACGGACCTGCCCTGCGTTGTCCTCTTTAGTCTATTTTTCTGCAGATGCAGGTCATCATGTGTACTTCACTCAACAGCATCAGTAGATGTAGATGTCGTATCCCTCTGACACTTTATCATGGGCCCTCATGGATCGTAGAAATGGTCTGGTCTGTCCTCTTCTTGACTGCTGTGTTGCTCAGGTCCTCTGGTGACAGATGGTCATCTCTTTCAGGTACCGTCCTCTCAGGCGTTGGGGCGCTGCCTTGCATCTTCTCCCCTCAATCCATTCATGGCGTTAGTTCACCGTCTGTGGTCCAGTCCACCTAGAACTAAAAGAAACAGCTTTTATTTTTCTCGCAATGACCATTTATCCATAATCACCTTAGAAGTCCTTGCCACATTGCAGGCAGTCCCAAATTCAGAGCACCAGGCCCTTTCAGGAATGTTCCATCGGTTGCTTTTACTAATAATTTATTTTTGTATTTTTATTTTTATTTTGGAGTTCATTTTCTCCTCCTGGCCTCAAGTTGGAGGGTGGTAGGGGGTATGCATGTTATACTTTATTCCCAAAACCAACCTCTTCAGCATAAATGTAGTCACTAAGTGATCTCCTTTGTATCTCTATTTATGCCCTGCTGGGTCCCTAGCCTTGGAGAGATGGCTTTACTGAGGTGCTGCGCCCCAGTTGCTGCATTATTTTTCCCTGTTGGATACACCTCCATTCATTTTGAAAACATATCCACCCACACCAGCAAATATTTAAATCCATTCACTGGGGAGCAACATGCATCTGCGCATTCATCCTCCCTTGTGCAATATCAGAGGGTCCCTGCTCCAGTCTTGTAAGAGAAAGGAACATACTGCGTGGGGACACAGGCATCTCAACCTTGTAGGCCAATGCTTTCTTCATTATTCGGCTCACATCCATCATCAATCCTTCCTCTATGTTCATCTGTTGTTGGAGACCATTGTTCTTCCTTTACATTAGCTTGCAACAATTGTCTCTGAATGAGCTGTATTTTTTGAATGCTTTGTTCATTAGTCCCATCTGCACTGGCTGTAACATGCTTTCATTTAATGCTGTGTCAGCAATGGCATCATATTTGGCTAACTTAGTATTAGCTCCTATGTAGTCTTCATATTTTATTACCGCTATCCTAGTGTACAATAGTATTGCTTTTAACAAGATCCTTAATAAAGGACCATTTTTAATAAGGCGCCCTGTTTCTGTTATGAATCTGTGATACTTCCACAGCTGGCCACAAATAAGAACTGCAAAGCATAATGTGAGTCAGTTTAAATGTTAACAGTTTTACCCTTGACTAGTATTCATGCTTTTGTCACAGCATACAGCTAATTTTATTGGGTAGATGTTCCAAGTAGCAGAGCTGCACTTCAACTATTGCTATAGCATAACCTGCTCTGTAATCAGTATCTATATCATCCTGCTGGAGGAACCATCAGCGTACCACTCCTATAGTCTACGTTTTTTTAATGGTGTCTAATCTTGGCGTGGTGCCGTTTTCTACAATCTCAACACCAACTTACTTAGGGGTCATATCTTTTCCTAAGAGAGTGGATCTCATCAGCATAACCTATTGCAGGTAATACTTTTGACAAATTAACAGGTGGGCATCTTACATGGTGCCATTATAACCTGTGTGCCTGCTAGCAGAAAATGTTGTGTCGATCCAGACAGCAACCACTGCACCAAATATGGCACCTAGACAATACAGGTATAGTCCAACACAATGATAGCCATCCTCTCCACCATCACAGCTGCTGACCCCTAGTCACTGCAGAAAGCAAAGTCACATAGTTGTGTCCCACAGGCCTTTCTTTTCCAGCTGTGTCAGCACACCATTGGCAGCATCACTTCTTTTGCAATGTTATTTTGCTCTGAAACAGAGATGGAAAGGCAGTTTGTATTCAGGCAGACCAGCAGTCCCCATGAAGGTGCAGTACACAATGTCTCTTTCAATTTCTTGAAACAGTTTGCAAGTTCATTTTGTAACAGTCATAGCATCTGCATTCATTATCCATTGGTGGCAGCAGTTCATTATCCCCAGGAAGGACATCATTCCTTTCTTGGTGGGCAAGAGCTGAATGCCCTGAAACACTTTAATTCTGTCAGGTGATATGCTGCGGGTACCTTGGAATATCACAAAACCCAGGTAAGTCATCTAATTTTGGCAGCACTGGCATTTTGACAATGAGGCTTCTCTTCTCTCCTGGAGGTAGTTCAGCAGAGCTACAGTGTCTTTTGTCACAGTCTTTCACAGGCCTCAAGTGATGGAGATGTCACAAGGAGCTTATCAGCTTACTGCAAGACAATATACCGCCTTCCAGGCATACGTGGCCCAAGTCTCTTTTTACTGCCTGCGCATTGACATTGGGACTCACAGTGAACATAGTGGATTTGGTATCTCAGTATGATGGCAAAAAGGTCCACACCCAGTGGATGGACTTTAATGCTAAAACCCACTGAGGAGAGAAAAATACTCTGCCTCTACAGGTATAAAGAATAATATTGTACTAGTTTCAGGCACAACAGGCTCTAAGGGGACCACAAATTCAAGGTAATCACTTTATGGGGACAACATTTTTTCACCAGCCTCTCTTTTTAAAATCTTATTTATTTTAAATATTACTTTATGGTGAGGGCATTTTTCCAAACCTCTATATTCCCTAGATCAATAACCTTATTGTTAGCTATGTGTACATCCATCTCTTTCCTTTTCATATGTAACAAACTATAGTCTAACAGCATCATCTCTCAACACATCCATACGTGCGCTACAGAGGTTGTATACAACAGAGAATCCTTACTGAAGCTGTAAACAGTACTTGCCCTGTTCTAACCTATCATTAGGTATTCGTGAATAAATTCCATTTATTAAAAATATATATATATATATATACTGTTGCAAAATTATATTTATTCATATTAGAGTTGTGATATGTATCCCTTTATCTCCCACGTTAGTGGAAACATCTTCCACTTTAGTGAAACCATGAAATTCTCCTTGGGCATGTCTGATATCTTCATCCTGATACACTGTGCAACACTAAAACTGATACCATACTCTTATCTACTCTTTGGTATCTACGCTGCACCCCTTGCTAATGTTATTCAGTGGAATAAACCCACCCTGTATATTTCCTGCAAAGTTATTATTTCTCAAAAAACTGTTATATCCCCATCTGCTCCTAAAACAATGCAATTTATCCTTTTAGCTAATGGTACGTAAACAGATCTTTGGTGTCCAATGTAGTTCCAGGAAGGCTAATGTGATATCCCTAATATTATTACCATGAATTCAGAATTAATTTGGGCCCTAATTTCTCTAGGTACATTATATTTAGACATCATTAGAGCAAAATTCACATTTACCTGTAGTGTTGTACCCTACAATGGTAGAATCTGTATATTTAATTAATATAAAGGAATTTAAGTTGTTTAAACTACTCTTCAACATTACAAGCTTTCATAGTGTAATGTAGAAATCACATACTGTCACAGTGGGTTAACCTCAGATACAAAATGCTTAAAACTCCCTGCATGGACAGACTTCACATTACTTTTACAGGACTGCAGACACTTCTAAAATTATTTCTTTTAATAAACGCACCTACAGCAGGAAAATTCCAAACTGCTAATTCTACAGGCATTCTAGTGGGTACATTTTCTTCAAGATCCAAACTATGCAACATCAGCTCTAATAAGCATGGTCAGCTTATTTACACAGACTAGCTAACAAAGCAATGTAGACTACTTATCCTCTCATTAAAACATCAGACAGGATGGGCAGTAACATAGCATATATATATTCATTTTATTAATGCTAACACTTTTTAAAACCGTATTACTGAATAGCCAATTAAATGTCTCATGGTTCTTTCATAGACACTTTAGACAGGCTCAAAAGAGATTGAGAAAAGGAGAGAGCAACCACATTTTTTCAGCATTTCCCTTAGCATGAGTGCATATAGTTCTTTCTTTGGCCAAAAACAAAGTATGTAAACTTCTCAGTCTCTCCCTGCGCTGCCATCTCCTCTTTCAAACTTTTTAAGAGGTCAAAATGTCAAAGACACCCCTTGCTCTTGAGCCCTTTTAGGCTTCTAAATGTGGACCTCGACCTTCTAACCTATTAGCAGCTGTTCTTCCAAGGCGTTCCCTGTGTGTGTTATTTGTTGAAGGAACTTCTCCAGAAGCAAGACTGAGGGTCCGTGCCTCCGTGGTGATATTTTAAAAGGTACGATCACATTGGAAAGTATCTCTCGAGAAGCATGGCTGAAAAATATTGCTGCTCCGCGCCAGCAGGCCCCTATATCTTTCTTTTAAGGTAGGATCTTTATTATTTATTTTATTCTTTAGCACTACACCCCTCCAGCACCCCAAAAAGTGGCTCAAAACATCTCATTTTTCAGAATACCATAATTTTCTCCCAGTATTCTTGTGCATGAAAGCAAAAGATTGCATAAATGCAGGTCTCTAGAGCTACTCTGCATTTCTTTTGAAAGCCTTTGTATTTTACACTGCAGCCATTAGGCCATACTACATTTTAATTTTGTCACTAAGAGACAGTAATATTGGTGTTGTTAGATAAATTAATATCCACACTTTTCATGTGGTGCAACAACATAGTTTAACCAGTTGGAGATAAATTTTAATGTGCACATTCAAAATCTGGATATATACTTTGATATACTTTGCACAGAATATTTTTCAACAGTGCTAAATATTCCAAACCAGTCTAAATCTATTAGCATTTTTTATTTTACAGCAGCTCATTCTCTAGGCAGCCACCCTGAGCAGCCACAAATTAATGTGAATGCCTTTTAATATGTAATATCATGTATCTAAGGATAGTCAAATCTATTCCACATCAATGTCTATGAGGCCTACTTTTTCCTATTTATTGCCTTTTTCCATGGCACAGCAATGGTGCAGCAAAAGCACCCACTCAATCTCCGTAGTTAGAATTCAACCTCCTACAGAGCGGTAGCTAGCCTACAAATATCTCCAAATACAACATGATGCAGAGAAAGCACACAAAGAAACATTTCAATTAACTGCCATAGATATACAATACAACAATGGTATAGATATTGCTATCAAAAAGGAGGGATATTGTGGGGAAAAATATATCTATATGTTTGCATCAGTCAAATAACTGAATCAATCCCATATTCTCCTCCACACTATCTTGCTCCGTGCTCCTAAACACCCCTCCCTTCACAAATCTATTAAAGCTTGACCCCAGGCCCTGCACTGCCCTTTCTGTCACGTCCTGGGCCAACAGCTGCTGCCAAAATCTTCTTATTCTACTGAAGGTTATTCCAGTGAGGCTATGTATAATTCTCCTAGTAACATGAGGATATATGCTAGTATTTCCCAAAATACTTATATTGGAAAATCAGTTTAACTAGTCTAAATACATTTATAAAAAACAATATTAATAAGCATTGCCAAAGCCAGTAGGTCTGAAATTGGAGGTCTTTTTATTTATTTATTTATTTTCAATGCATGACTTTTTCTAAGCATGGTTTTTCTAAACCCATATCAGTGTTGTAGCTACTGGGATCTCACCATTCTAACAAGCACTGGCAAAAGCAAAAATCGTTTTTGGTCTCAAAAGTACTCACGGCCACAGGAATTCTGTGCACTGTACAAAACTACTTTGTGGGTCAATATGCTCCTTGTGCAAGAGCAGAATACAGTCACTCACAGTGATGCCAGCTGAGAGAGAGTGACAGGCATACTTTTTATATACACAAAAGTCATGGCTAACGCCAGGTCTAATTTGAAACCCTCTTATTAAACAAAGTCTCAAAAAGTGCATGTATGGTGTATATCCTTGCATATATAGGCCAAGAAATAGTACTCCTAGAAAACATTTGTGAACTGCATTCTTCCATGAGCAAATCTGCATGTTTAGATTAGCTCATGTGAAAATCTAAATATTTTCAAGTTCACTTTTCCTCCAACCACTTTTTCCTAACACTGGAAGAACTTTTATGTCTTCCACTGTCAAGAGTACATTTCCAACCCCCCTCATTATGAGAATATTTTAGAAGAATTGGTGCAAACTCTTAAACACGCAAGTCACAAGGTTTGCACATACTCAAAAGGGCATTCCAACCCTACTTTGTACTTGCTTCACTGTCCATATTACTTTACTTCATATTCTTACCTTCATTTGAATTTTTCTCTGCGGACTGTTTTTTAAACAGCTTTCTAGTGCGCTTACCATTATTTTCATCTGAGTTCCGGTCTTGTGATGTCTGCTTTGTACTTACAATGTGCGCGTACCCTGAAAGATAAATTCAAAATGTCTCCTGCGGAGAAAAAATGTTAGGGCAATTTCCCTCTCTCAAGCACTAATGCGCCTAATTTTTTATATAATTCATAAAACTTAGATATTCAGTACTGAAGATCAATAACCTATTCAAATGCAGTCATTCATCCATGACATTACTACGCATATTTAAAAATTATTTCCCTGTGTTCCGGTGCAACCAGCAAATCAGAAGCTCCATGCACTATATTCTGGGAGTGTTTCTTTTTGTGGGTAAAATCAATACCCCCTCTTAGCATAGGGTCTCCTGAAATGGATTTTATAAAACTCCCAAAGAGTCTAGCCATTTGTCAATATTTATTGACATAAAGTAACTTAGTTACTTATCAGTCACCTGCTTCACTACTTCTTATATGTGTAGGTACACATCAATTATTCTCTAACCCAGGCTCTTCTGCAGTGCGTCCACATACCAATTAGTTTATTGATACAGAGAATATTTTTTAAAACATTCTCTACAGTCCCCTGTCTATTTTAAATGCCAGTCAATGTCCCTTTTTATTAATACTATGAGTTAAATACATATTTGAAAGACTGAAAGGTCACTTGCAGGAAGGCAAGTTAGTTATTTAACTTACATCTCACTTATCAACTGGTGACATCACAGTCCTCCAATATGTCCCACTTTCTTCTGACACCATTCTGATGGGGAAATACTGGCACCCTCCCAGGAGCATATCATGAATGAAACTCACCAGACATAGCAGGTTGCTCAGAAACAGAGTGAAATGTATTTATTGGTACCAAAAGCATGCATCATTGCTAATTAGCAAGGAAGAAGTTAGATCTGCCACCTTAGGGGCTCTCAGACCGCTTCTTCCCAGAGTGACAAGTTTCTAGGTCTTATATACTGTGTGAAGTGCCATTTCAGCTGAACTAGAATAAGGCACCAAGCCAAATATGGCTGACATGGATGTGCAATGTCTGCACCATGCAAAACAGCCAGATATGGGCAGACCAGAATGGCAGGCTCTGCACTGTGTAACATTTGCATATCATGTAGTCAAGACAAGCAAGGTGACCAGTAAGGGTGTACAGAATAGCTTGTTGAAGCTTGTCCAGTCAAGGTCAGATAGGAAGCCATTTTGAGCTCCAGGCCTCATGTTTATGTGATCTTATATAACCATGAACTCTTTGGAAGTACATGCAAATGAATTTATATGGATATTCATATATATTTTGTAACAATGACCTGTGCCCTTGATCAATGGAGAGCACACTACCTGTAAAGCCTGCCGCAAAGGAGAAATACTGGTGCACTGCCTTGAGACATTAAGACTTTTGAATGAACTATGAATGTTTGCCAGGAGGGCACTCCAACGGATCATGAAAGGCCTGAATGAAGAGGCCCATGCAACAACAAAAGAAGATTTGATGAACAATAGAAGCCTGCCAGAGAGGCTTTTTGAACGGACTCTGGGCATAGTTGGTTATACAAATGGTTTCCGTGCGAGTGCATAGAATAGGTGTTAGGAGACTAATTTTTATTGTTTGGCTGGCATTGTTTTAAAGTACTATTCTGTTTAGTAAAAGCAGAATAAAGTCCATTTTCTGTGGAAGAGTACCCCCTTTTCACCTCAGAGCATTGATGAGGGTCACCACTGTTTCACCTGAACATACAAAAATTACTGAAATGCATAGGAGCCCTAAAAATGTTACTAGATAATTTTAGGATTTTTTTTTTTGCTTAGGGTTGTGAAAAATTATTATTTCATTTGTAATAGTGGTCACTACTTTCTCCTGTTGTCTATATGTTCTTAATAACGTGTTTTCTAGTATTTTTTTTTTTAAACATGACGTTGTCAATTGACTTCTGCACCCACTTCCCAACCTATGTCTTTTCCTACTACTGCTTCTTTGCACTCTTTTCACCCTTTTCCTGAACATGAGTAGGTTAGAAGATCAGAATTTGTAAGCAATTCTTTTGTACAGCTTTTGCATCAACACCAGTTAGTAGTGAACCTCACTAATTGTTGGGTGTGTGATCTTATGCCACCTACTACAGATAGAGGTATTCCCTATTTTGTCCTGCCATATGTGGCCTTTGTACTACTACATGTGTAAGAAGACGTGTCCCGAGAGAGTTGCTAAGTAATAGGATTATGCTCCAGCAACATCTTGATGATCTGATGAATATAGACCTGGATTCAGATTGACATGAGTTTAGGTTATTGCCTATGTAAAGGCAAAAGGAGGGTCTGAGGTTCTGTGAATTCTGAACCTGGGTCATAAAGGTCGTGGTTCTGTTACTAATTTGGTAACAGCGAACCGTAAACAGTGAGTTCAGCAAGTATGAGTGTTTTCATCATGTTACACCAATGGATTCACTGTGTATTTGAAGATTTCGTTCTGAACCATGGGTTCCATTTTGTGCATAGCAGCCATTTTGTGGTTGCCCTCACATAGGCTTATGACTGTGGCTGAACAAGTCTCTGGGACACATGCACCTTAGCTTGAGTTTGTACTGACTTCTGTTTGACCTGAACAAACTGACTCCGTTGCCCGAGGCTGACCTCGTTGAGCCAGTTTCTTGTTAGGCAGCTGGTCAGATAGAGATCAAAGGGCAAGACATTGCTGAGTTTATGGTACATGCACACACCCCTCTATCTTACTTCTCATCTGTTTCTGTTCACTCTTTTTATGACCTTTTACGATATGGGTTTGTCCAGATTGTGTAAGAAGGTATGTTGGGTTTTTTGCATGCTTGCATAAGCTAAGACTGCCCCTTACTTTTGTGCTGAGTCATGTAACCCTAAAACATATATATGGCCTCTGTTATCTGTATTCCTCAGACTGCCTCATTCAATTGCTAAGGCAGCTGGGTGACGTAGCCTCACTTAATTAAGTTTAATAAAGATGTCTTTTTTCATATTTCAGCTTCTGTGCCAAGTTCTTTATTGATATTAGGAAGACCCCTGAGAATAGAGATTTTGCATTTTCCTCACTCCGATGAAGTGCAGAAGCACTGAAACGCATCAGGCGTTAAGAACTCTGCAGACAGGAAGACTCTAATCCCGCTGCGACTTGCGGTATGCTGCCCCTGCTTTCACCCGTTACCAGTGAGAGTTGGTGTGCATTTTCAAGTTTGGGACAAACTCGGAGCGTATATATATATTGCGGTAGTCCAGCCGCAGAAAATGCACCACCCCGCTAAAGTGGGGGCCATGGGACTCCAGATATAACTGAGCCTCATATGGGAACTTCCACAAAGGGATCGTGAGCAGTACAACATGCCGCAACTAAAACTACATGTCCCAGAAGCCCACCTGGGCTCAACCGAGCCGCTCATTGGATGTTGAACATTGAAATGGTTGGGCATGTGATGACCACGCCTCTGATGAAGTTGGTGTGCATTTTCAAGTTTGGGACAAACTTGGAGCGTATATATATATATATATATATATATATATATATATATATATATATATTGACAACGCAAAATCCCACAGTCCTCGGGATTCACACATGAAGAGCACTCAAAGCCAATACAGCGTGGTTTCGCCAAGAGATTTATTACAGAAACTTTTCGCAGGTAAAGTCAAGTTTACAAACGCGTTTCGGCGTTGCCGCCTTCGTCAGTGTAAACTGACGTTTGTTTTTTCCGTAATTTAAATAAAACCATGGTGACCGTATGTCACGTGTTTCTAAAAAGATAAACATAAAGAACGGCACATAGCTTGTAATTACATCATTACTTTTGTGGCGGACATCTTATAATGGGTTGAGTGCAAGTTATATTAATTATTTTCATAACATTTGATACCATCATGTTATTCATTTACATAATTCTTAGTCTGATATATATAACAGTGAAAATCTATTTCATAATTCAGTCATTCAAATGTTCGTGGTAACTTATGTTACATATTTACATTTTGAGGCGCCTGTACAGATAGTGCCATTCGATCGTGAGGCTCACTACGGTCCCGTTATGAGCCCTCACGAGAAGTTCACATTTTTTCGCACGATATGAGACAATTCACATTTTCTGAATGTCATACAATCAAGCCCTGAATGGGCATTTCCAATTCTCATGTTCCACATTTATACAGTAACTATTCAGAATTGACCCTATATCTTTCCATAGCAAATACTGTTTGGTTATCGGTTGATAGGGCAGGCATCGCTGGTTTTTAAGCTTACATGTTAGTTTAGTCATTACTTTCCCAGGGTTAAGAAAATGTCATAAGGGCCCGGTTGATAACATTTTAGGTATGAGTCCACATCTCCTCCTCATTGTTCATCCCGCCCGGGGTCTTAGTCTGTAGCTGGATAATGAATCTTGATTCTAAGGTTCTCGGTTTTTTTACCCAGTTCCCCCCTCTCTCTGACTAGTTGATCCAGTATGAAATAAGTCAACAGATTGCTGTTACTATTGTGTGCTTGCTCGAAATGGCGAGCTACTGGATAACTTGGATCCTTTGAGGGGATGGCCCTCATGTGTTCAAGGACCCTAAGTTTGGTGGGTTTCACTGTGCTCCCTATATACTTCGTCCCACAGGGACATATCAAGCAGTATACAGTGTGGTCAGAATTGCAGTTAAGTAGTTTTGTTATCTTAGTTTTGGTTTTCTTCCCTGGAATTTGATATTCCTTGACTTTTTTTGAGTTTCTACAGGCCTTGCACTTCATACAAGGGAAGAAGCCTGACACAGTTGGCTTGTTCTTTTTCTTTTTCTCATAGTGACTGTTCACTAAATGATCTTTAAAGGAGTTTCCCTTTCTGTATGTGATGAGGGGATAATTGGATAAGGATTTCCCAATTACAGAGTCTGTTTTAAAAATTTTACAGTTTTTTCGCATTATATTGAAAACTTCTGGTGACTTCTCTGAGTAATCAGTAATCATTCTGATCTTTGATTCAGGGGATTTAGGTTTATCAGTTAGCAGGTCTTTCCTCCCTACTAAGTTGCTTCTAATTTCAGCTCGATCCAGAACCCCTTTTCCATATCCTCTCTGTCAGAATCTCCTTTTGGATTGCTCCTTTGCTTTTTCAAACTCCTGTTTGGTCGAGCAGTTGCGTTTCATCCGCAAAAACTCTCCCAGGGGGATGTTATTTATGACGCTGCGGGGATGATAGCTGTGTGAGTGCAATATTGTATTACCTGCCGTTGGTTTTCTATAGACAGCAGTTTGGATTGAATCATTCTCCACATAGACCCGGAGGTCCAAGTAGAACACCTCACTCCTACTAATGTTGCTCGTGAAACTGAGGTTCAGATTATTGTTGTCCAATTCAGCAATGTATTCCTCAGCCTCATTCTGTGAACCCCGCCACACCAAAAACAAGTCATTGATGTAGCGGGTCCACAGGATGATGTTGTTCATCCACCGGTCATTGTCCCCCGCCCAGGCCACGTGCTTCTCCCACCAGCCCACGAATAAATTTGCGTAGCTGGGGGCGAAGCACGTGCCCATCGCGGTCCCCTGGAGTTGTAGGTACAGTTTCCCTGCAAACAAGAAGATGTTATTTCTTAAACAGAAGTCTGTTAATTCTAGCAACATTGCATTGTGGCTTCGATATTTAATAGGTCTATTGTCTAGGGAGCTCTTCATTGCCAGTAGGCCATCTTCATGCCTAATTGAGGTGTACAAACTGGCAATGTCCAATGTTCTTAGGATCATGTCCTCTTCCCATTTAACGTCCTGTATAATTCTTAAAAAGTCCTTCGTATCTTTTAGATACGAGCTGAGATCTTTGACGAACGGGGCAATGAAGCGGTCAATGTAGCTTGAGGTCTTTTCAAGTAGACTGTCTTTTGCAGACACAATGGGTCTACCCGGAGGCCATATTTTACTCTTATGCACCTTAGGTAGGTGATAGAACGTAGCAATCTGAGGGAACTCACATTTTAAGTTGTTCCAATCTTTGAAATCCAAAATTCCTTTGTCCTTCCATTTTTCAATCAGGTCATTGAAGGCCTTAATACTCTCTGAATGTTTCTCCCTTTTTATTTCCATGTAATGTTCTTTATTGTTCAGTTGGGAAAGTGCCTCGTCCTCATATTGGCTGCGTTTCAGGATGACGATATTTCCGCCTTTATCGCTGGGTTTGATAATAATGTTCTCATCCTCTTTGAGATTTTTAATTACAGCCCATTCTTCCTTTTTCAAATTTTTTCTTTTCCAATTGAATTTCTCTGCTTGTAATCCTTTTAGTTCTTCAATAACTACTTCCTGAAATGTGTTGATTCTATCATGTGGTGTTCTTGGATTGATTTTGGATTTAATTGTCATTCCGCTCTTGCAGCTTTGTTGTGTGATCCCACATTCCTCCAATGTTTGTGTGGGTTGTATCTCCCAATCCTGGGAATCACTTGTTCCAATCATAGTTTGTGCCGTAGCAATGGCATGTAGATCTTTGCCAGTTATTGCTGCTAATGGATCTGTCTCTTCCATTCTAGTTCTATCATCAACCTTGGGGTTTAGAGTATGTATTTTCTGTAATTTCACTTTCCTGATAAATCTAAATAGATCTATCCGTGTCTGCGTGTAATCGAACGCCGGAGTTGGACAGAAGGTTAGCCCAAGTTGTAGTAATTTTTCTTCATTTGTTGTCAATTTTCTATCCGATAGATTTATTATGGTATTCTATGTTGGCATCATTGTATTCATTTCCAGGTTTTCCCTCAAGTGCGCCTCGTCACTGCGGGGGTGAAAAAAAAAAAATATATATATATATATATATATTCCAACACCAAGTTCTGGCAGACAGAGAGCCTCAATGGCGGCGGGCAACGCGGCAAGGACGCCACTCCAAAATATATAAAACAATCTAGCAGTTTGTAAATGAATTCACACTGGTGCCGCCGCCTCTGTAAATAAATGCTTTTATTTAGCTTTGCAACGGGTGCCCAACGCGTTTCGCTGTTACACTCACAGCTTGTGAACAAGTGGGAAGAGAGCAGGCACATCATTCTCAGGTGTTAATGAAGGTATTAATCCCGCCCCATTGGGCGTGCCTGGCGCAAGGCCCTCTGGTTCATGTAGTTCGCGCCTGCTCTCTTCCCACTTTCAACACCAAGCCATGATTAAGGGAAACTGCTCCTGAAACGCGAAGGCGATTGGTGTGTACAGCTTGAACTCGACTCGAGGGAGAATCCACGTTCGCTGTAGCTGCCCTGCAATAAAAGGAGTAAACTACTGCTGCGAGGGTGTCTTCATTTGCAGAGCAAAACTTTTCAGAATAATAAGTGGCCGGCTCGGGTCACGAAGACGACCCCACCGCTGTTAGGCGGGTCCGTGTGTTGCCAATAGTGACACGTTTGACGGAGCAGCGGGCCTGGCAGGAACAGCACAAGAAATGCAACGGACCTGGGCTTATCCGGAGAGCAACCTGCCGGGGAACACTGTGTGAGGGGATATGAGAGTGGCACCCACTATGGATTTAACAAGGCGCGAACTACATGAACCAGAGGGCCTTGCGCCAGGCACGCCCAATGGGGCGGGATTAATACCTTCATTAACACCTGAGAATGATGTGCCTGCTCTCTTCCCACTTTCAACGCCAAGCCAGGATTAAGGGAAACTGCTCCTGAAACGCGTAGGCAATTGGTGTGTACAGCTTGAACTCGACTCGAGGGAGAATCCATGTTCGCTGTAGCTGCCCTGCAATAAAAGGAGTAAACTACTGCTGCGAGGGTGTCTTCATTTGCAGAGCAAAACTTTTCAGAATAATAAGTGGCCGGCTCGGGTCAGGAAGACGACCCCACCGCTGTTAGGCGGGTCTGTGTGTTGTCAATAGTGACACGTTTGACGGAGCAGCGGGCCTGGCAGGAACAGCACAAGAAATACAACGGACCTGGGCTTATCCGGAGAGCGACCTGACGGGGAACACTGTGTGAGGGGATCGGAGAGTGGCACCCACTATGGATTTAACAAGGCGCAAACTACATGAACCAGAGGGCCTTGTGCCAGGCACGCCCAATGGGGCGGGATTAATAGCTTCATTAACACCTGAGAATGATGTGCCTGCTCTCTTCCCACTTTCAACGCCAAGCCATGATTAAGGGAAACTGCTCCTGAAACGCGTAGGCGATTGGTGTGTACAGCTTGAACTCGACTCGAGGGAGAATCCACGTTCGCTGTAGCTGCCCTGCAATAAAAGGAGTAAACTACTGCTGCGAGGGTGTCTTCATTTGCAGAGCAAAACTTTTCAGAATAATAAGTGGCCGGCTCGGGTCAGGAAGACGACCCCAGCGCTGTTAGGCAGGTCCGTGTGTTGCCAATAGTGACACGTTTGACAGAGCAGCGGGCCTGGCAGGAACAGCACAAGAAATACAACGGACCTGGGCTTATCCGGAGAGCGACCTGACGGGGAACACTGTGTGAGGGGATATGAGAGTGGCACCCACTATGGATTTAACAAGGCGCAAACTACATGAACCAGAGGGCCTTGCGCCAGGCACGCCCAATGGGGCGGGATTAATACCTTCATTAACACCTGAGAATGATGTGCCTGCTCTCTTCCCACTTTCAACGCCAAGCCATGATTAAGGGAAACTGCTCCTGAAACGCGTAGGCGATTGGTGTGTACAGCTTGAACTCGACTCGAGGGAGAATCCACGTTCGCTGTAGCTGCCCTGCAATAAAAGGAGTAAACTACTGCTGCGAGGGTGTCTTCATTTGCAGAGCAAAACTTTTCTGAATAATAAGTGGCCGGCTCGGGTCACGAAGACGACCCCACCGCTGTTAGGCGGGTCCTTGTGTTGCCAATAGTGACACGTTTGACGGAGCAGCGGGCCTGGCAGGAACAGCACAAGAAATACAACGGACCTGGGCTTATCCGGAAAGCGACCTGACGGGGAACACTGTCTGAGGGGATTGGAGAGTGGCACCCACTATGGATTTAACAAGGCGCGAACTACATGAACCAGAGGGCCTTGCGCCAGGCACGCCCAATGGGGCGGGATTAATACCTTCATTAACACCTGAGAATGATGTGCCTGCTCTCTTCCCACTTTCAACGCCAAGCCATGATTAAGGGAAACTGCTCCTGAAATGCGTAGGCGATTGGTGTGTACAGCTTGAACTCGACTCGAGGGAGAATGCACGTTAGCTGTAGCTGCCCTGCAATAAAAGGAGTAAACTACTGCTGCGAGGGTGTCTTCATTTGCAGAGCAAAACTTTTCAGAATATATATATATATATATATATATATAGCTATATATATATACATATATATATTCTTTTTTTAAGGTATGTAGATGTGGAGTTTGTAATAGTAAATCAATACTTCCCTAAATTCACTTACATTGCGATCAATATTCTGTCCTCGATATTCTTATACCACTATATTCTGGGGTCGATATTTAGTATTACAGACAGTATTTGGGAATGAATGCACATATAAAGCACAGCTTTAATGTTTGGTCATAGCTGAGGGCTATGCACCCCAAAAAAATACTTCTGGGCATGGGCCTGTATTCATCCATAAAGATCTACAAACTAGCACCTCTCAATCCTCATAGTTTTTCAAAGCTAACTGAACAACTCCATTAAGTACTCTGTTGAACCTTTCAATGATACCATTTGCACTGGGATTATAAAGGGAATTGGTACAGTGTTTGAATTTAACCCTACTGAGATATGATATAGTTTAGGAAACAAATTGTACCTAATTTTCACTGATAACTCGCACAAGTAAACCTTCACTTATAAACACCTTGTCCATGAAATCTAACACTGAATCAGTATCCAACTTGTCAACTACCTTCGTAACTGGCCATCTATAATATACATCAATCAGTGCAATAATGTACTTCGGATGGATGCCAATGGAGCCCACAATGTCTAAGGCAACAGCTTTCCAAGGTTTCTTAAGTGTTATGGGATTACACATATTAGGCCTCAATGTTTTTAAAGTTTTGTCTGTATTGTCCAACCTAAATAGTTGTAAATATATTTGTGAGGGGGATGTGGATGACTGATTTTACTTAGCATTTGATTGAATTAGTCTATTTTTTTATTTCCCTGTTATTTTCTTGCATAAGCTTTTATTCCCATTCTTTTTTCATACAAAGCACTGATTTTCTTGAATTTTAGAGACACATTTTAAATATGTCTGAGTTTCAGTTGCCAAGAACAACTTAGTACCATTAGGCGGCATGCAACTAGTAAACATTTATATTTAAAGTACATTTTTACTAGAATCTCTGCAACCTCCTAATATGTTCCATGTTGTTGTTCCATGTATATTGATTTTCTTGAATAATTCAATGCCAAGGCATCAACTGGGTTCAGCACAATCGTCGTGGCTTACTGTTTTGCGAATAACATTCTGGAATCAGAAGTGGGAGCCTTGAGGACTTAAAGCAATAAACACAAGAAGTCCTTTACAACTGCAAAACAACAATCATATAACATTTTCTACACATTTATGTACTATGAAATCTGGACAAACAGAATAAAGCATTGTATAAACATTGCACATCTAGAGGAAACTCGAACACTGTCTTTTTAATAAACCGTGGTCTCAAAAATCTCCTAGGTGCAATTATGGATTGACATACTGTAATGGTACATGTGCAATATTCTGAGCCTTGGATTTAGAAAGATCATCATTTCCGTTTTTAGGAGTTTTCTTCCTAGCTCCCACAATCTACTTTTTTTATGTAAGTCACCTGTCCAAATATGAAATATTGTCCCTCTAATATGTTTCTTAAAGCAAATTAGCATTCAAGTAGATGTGCAACAAACCAGGAGATGATGTAATTTTGGTTTATTCTACTTATTGCAGATAAAGCAAATAAAGAAACAAGAACAATAAACACAATACATTATAGCATCACAACACAGCCAACTAAAACTGACCCTCTTACATGCCCTAACCTTGAGTACTACTGGTCCTGTCATCTCCGCTATATCTCGGAATGGGGCATCGGCGAAAGCGAATAACATTGGTTCCACATGGACCGAGCTGTCTCATGTAGGTCTTTATGGGATCTAGCGTGGCTTCCCCGAGCGGCCCGCCCCCGTAGTGCATACGTAGCCATTCCCACAAAAACGGTCCTGGACATATGGGACAAACTTGCGATATCTCGGGGCCTGACCTCATTTCCATCCCCCAACACCTCTATAGCACGCAACCTCATCTTCCCGCCTGCATTACAGCCTCACGCCTTCGCATCCTGGACAGAGGGAGACTGTCACACAATCCAGGACTTATTTCAAGGGCACACATTCATCACCTGTGTAAAAAAATCATATCACGTCACGGACACCTCAAGGATGCAGTACTACCAACTTCGCTACTGGCTGCTCGCCCCCGCTTACATGCAAGGAGCGACTAGGTCACTTACCCCCTTCGAAACCCTTGTCCGGGCTTTTAAGGGTTCTCAGGGTCTAATCTTTCGCACATACAAAGTGCTACAACACTCGCACCAGCTCCAACCCCACACATATCAAAGACAATGAAATATAGATGCTAGCGAGAAAATTTATCCGCAGAGCTGGGATAGGCTCTGGCGCTATATTCCTCAGAATCTACCAAAGCATCCCGCAACGTGAATAGGTCTATAAACTTATGACACAGTGGTACTTTACTCCCACTCACATCCAGAATATGGTACCGGGCTTCCCCCCCTGACGTGTTGGAGATGTCAGGGCAGAGTTAGTGACTTTATTCATATCTGGTGGGCCTGTCCCAATTTGATGCTTTTCTGGAAGGAAGTCTTTACCCAATATTAAGGACATGGTGGGTTTCTATATACCAAACTCTCCAACGGTGATCTTGCTAGCCATTAGGCCCTCGCAGTTAGCAGCCATGACCCATTTGGACGGGCACCCCATTGCACAGATGCTGGGAGCATCAACACAATCTGTAGCTCTTTACTGAAAAAAACCCATGCCTCAACCTATTGAGAAATGGTTCCTATGTCTCTGGCATGTCCTGGCCAAGGAGCTATGATCCGCCCGCCTCAACCACACATACAGCAAATTTAACCACACCTGGCAGCTGCTTATTCATCACCTATCTCAGATAGAGAACTCTTGCTTTGCTCCCCTGCGCCTTCGAGCTCTGCAGCTCTTTGAGGACTCTCTCTTGCCTTTCTCAAAAGGAGCACAACATTCTCCCTGCCACATGCGCCTGATGTGGCCTTGTCCTGTTCTGCACTACAGTGCCGGTCTATGTGTGATGTGATCTCAGAACAGAGGGCAGAGGGTACAACAAAATGAGGACAAAATAACGTAACTGAGAAAAAGGAGTAACGGCCCGTGACCTGAGGCCGTGAAGTGTTGTATTGGGTGACTAACCGCTTGTAGCGCGCAGTAGGGTCATATGATACGCCAAGTTGAGCAGGGATGGAGGGGAGGTGGCCCCTTTGGGGCGACGCAGTAGCGACAATGGCATGTTACCCTAGTGCTGATGAATCCCCGTTACCTCCTGTGTGTCTACTATTGCAGATGTAGCTATCTTTTGTAATTCATCCACAATAGCCCCCCAGTCTATAGCTAAGGGGAACTTGTATAGCCCCAGCAGGTCCTCCCTCTGCAGAGCTACCCCTTCTGCCTTAGCCCAATTGAGCAATGAGTGGCGCCAGGCAAGTGCATGGGACGCCACCGGTGCTTTCCATCTTTTGGTGGTCAGGCGGTTCGCCGTGGCTAGGCCCAGGTATAAGAATCGTGAGGTGACCTTGTGTTTCCGTCTCCTCTTGAAGAGGTGCAGAACGTACATCTCCCAGTGAAAGGGAATTACACGGTTGGTGCAGTGGGATAAAAGCAGCCGCTATGTCAGTCCAGTACTCAGCCAGGGCCGGGCAATACCATAGCATGTGTAGCAGATCTGCATCTGTTAGGTGACACCTGGGACAGTCAGAGTTGGCGCAATGAAAATACTTCTTTACTTGGGAGTGGGAGAGGTATGCACGATGGAGAATAACATATTGAATCTGCCGGAAACGGTGGTTGCGAGGGACTTGTGCCGGGCTTTCTAGCATCGCCACCCACTCCTTCTCTGACAGGGCACGGCCTAGGTCTTCCTCCCACTGTTGTTTCAGTGGGGTTAGTGGGATTGCAGTGTGTTGACGGAGGGAAGAGGAAAAACCACTGTATCAAGTGTCCCCCTGAGCCCATTATATGCTAGTACTGTATCAGGAGGTGTTTGGTAGGTTCTATTTCTAGGCTACCCCACCTGGTTAAGAGTGAAGCTATGAGCGCACGGTGTATCAAGAATTGCCCCGGGGGTAGGCCATCTTCTGAGATTAGGTCTGTATATGGGATTAAGGCGCTGTCTCTAAAAAGGTCCGCTGTGTCGTGAATGTCCACTGTTTCCCAACTACGCAATTCCGCTGCCGTGATGGACGACCCACCCCCATGGTGACACCAGTAAAGGAATAGACGGGGCATATGGCACAGTACCACGGGTGATGTATAGGCTTTTGTGGTAACTTTTGTACGCTATGGGGAGCAGCAAGAAGTCCGCTTTTCTGGGCTTAGCGCAAGGGTGATACATGCTGAGAAAAGTGTGGAACGCCTTTGGCATGGGATTTTGTCATTTTTAAGTGCATATCATGGCAGGTCTTATAGGGTCTCACGCAATCTCATAGCTGAGTTTTGGAGACTTCAAATGTTATTATCGAGTTTCTTCAGTATAAGAGTGCACTTGCAGGTAATGGGAAAATGAATGGCAAAAATGTAATTTAACATAACTTCTCTGTATTATTATTATATTTTATTATTGTTATATGCACTGAGCACCATCACTGGCCAGACGATTTGGGATCTGACCGGTTGGCGTTTGGGACACACGGAGGACGGCCGCCATATTGGGGGACTCGAATAGTCAGTGGGCTAGTTGTTGTGGCGCCAGGGACATAAAATGGAGGCCACAAAACGTATGCGCAGCGGGCGCGCCGGTGGCGCGCCGAAGGGGCGCCAAAGGCAAGCCCGTCTGTGCCCGGCCGGGGCCGTCCGGGGCCCGCCGGGGCTAGGGGCTAGGACCCCTGTTAGTTCACCTCCAAGACAGCACTATAACGCCCAGCAGCTCAAGGTTCTTCGCCCCTCCACTGGGGATAAATGCAAGCACAGTATGAGGCTGGAGAACTTTGATAAGGACTGTATGTTCTGCTCTTTTACTATCAGTCACCAGCGGGAGGTCAGATGTAAGGAACAGATACTTAATCTCGCCCTTATCAAATGCCGCTCTTTAGCTAAGCACAGCATGGAAATCTGTGACCTCCTTCTGGATGGACAGGTGGACGCTCTTTTCCTTACCGAAACATGGCTTACTAACACCTCGGCTCCTGACATCATAGCCGCTCTCCCGCCGGGGTATGGTATCAATAGAATGGACAGGCAAGATGGGAGAGGGGGTGGGATTGCTATAATCCACAAACACGAGTTGTCATGTACCCTGGAGGATGCAAATATTGCAGACAGTGAGACTGGTTCCTTCTCCATCTCGGCGTCCCATAATCATATTCTCAAGGGACTTCTGGTGTATAGGCCCCCCGGCGCCAGGGGCGCGGTTTGCTACTCATTTGATTGAGAGCTTAATGCAGCCAGCCCTAAGGTATGAGAGACTCCTTCTCTTGGGAGACTTGAACCTACATTTCGATGACCCCTTGAATGCGGAAGCACAGGAACTCTGGCAAGAGATAGCAGGAATGCAATTCATGTTAAAATCGGAACTACCCACCCACTGCCAAGGCCACCTTTTAGATCCCATTTTTGCAAACTGGAACATGCTGACCGTAACCCATCCCACTCCCGTGATCTGGTCGGACCACTATTTGGTCACGTTCAGAGCGGTAGTACCTGAGCTCACAGTACAGGGTGAGAGGAGTGCGAAAAATAGATGCAGAAAATGGGCAAAGTTCTCAGTAGAGGCATTTAACAAGGCCTTTGGTAGGGACGGCCCACCTAGAGGGCTGGGAGTGGATACAGCCTGTGAGGAATTAGATAGGCACATTACTGAAGCTCTGGACTGTACGGCACCTTGGTGGCACAGGGCCCCTTTGAGAAAGTCTAAATCCGCCGCCCGGTTCAACGCGGAACTCCGGGGAAAGAAAAGTGAATGTAAACATCTGGAGAGGCTGTGGAGAAGAAGTTACTCTGAACTAGAGAGAAACACCTATAAAATTACAGGAACTATCTTACTGCTTTTGTGGCGCCCCCTCGGGAGAACCTATGTCAGATTGCTGGGAGTATTAAGTCAGGCTCCCCTGCAGACCCTGCACCTCCCAAAGCACTCCATGGATGCGTGGAAATACTTGAGCCACATATCACACATCTACTAGAACTCTCTTTTGAGTCAGGGCAGGTGCCTAAATCGTGGAAAAAGGCAGTGGTTCTTCCTCTGAGGAAAAAACCAGATGTCAGTATGGAACAACTTGAGAACCTACGCCCCATCTCACTTCTGCCATACTACGCAAAGATTGCGGAAAAGGCAGTCAATAAACAACTTTCGGCCCACATCGAGGCAAACGGCCTGCTTCACCCCACCCAGTCAGGTTTCCGCGCCCTCCACTCCACCGAGTCAGCACTCCTCTTGACAACTGAAATCCTGAGGAAATACGCGGACAAGGGTCAAACAGTGGCACTGATCCTGCTTGACCTGAGTGCCGCTTTTGACACCATGGCTCATCACACTCTGCTACGGTGTCTAAAGAGGGGAGGAGTGGTGGGTAAAGCGTGGGAGTGGTTGGAATCATTTCTAGGAGATCGTAGTGTCCAAGTGGCACAGGGACCCTTTCGATCGAGTGAAATTGGTCTAAAACAGGGAGTACCACAGGGATCTAGTCTCATCCCTACTCTCTTCAATCTATATGTAGCTCCGGTTGCAGACATTACTGATAGATTTGGGGTAGAAGTAGTGTCATATGCAGATGACACGCAATTGATGGTGACACTGACACAACCTAAGGAGCAATGTGCCACCAATTTCAATGCGTGTATGCAGGAACTCGCCGCATGGATGGCCGAGAACTGCCTTAAATTGAACGGAAATAAAACGGAGGTGCTGATCGTGGGCAGGGCCCCCTCAGTATGGACCTCGGCATGGTGGCCTTCCACGCTGAGCACTCTACCTACTCCCAACAACCCAGTGAAAAACCTTGGAATATGGCTGGACAATAAAATCTTGTCGAGCACCAGACCAAACAAGTGGCAGGCACGTGCTTTGGAATGCTGAAGGTCCTCAGAAAAACCCTGAACCTCCTACCACAGTCGGTCAGACAGACTCTAATCCATGCCTTAATTACATCCAGACTGGATTATGGAAATGTCTTGTACTTGGGCGCCAGCGCTAAGTGTTTACAGAGGCTGCAGCGTGTTCAAAACGCGGCGGCCCGATTGATTCTGAATGTCCATACAAGAGAGCGTCAGCCAAAAAAGCACTTAAAACTTTGCACTGGCTGCCAATCAAGGAACGTGTGGTCTTCAAAGCACTATGTGTAGGTCACCGGATCCTACAGAGGAAGGGCCCCACGTACCTGCACAACATGCTTGACCCTTACCTCCGGGCGCGCCAACTGAGATCAAGTGGAACCGGGCTAGTCCAAGTCCCAAAATTCAACAGAGCAAGAATGGGGGGAAGATCCTTCAGAGTCATGACTGCTACTCACTGGAACAAACTACCTCAGAGGTTACGACTTGAAACATCTGCAGCAGCTTTCCGCAAAGAGCTAAAAACCATCTTGTTTCCCACAAACTAACTAACGCGCCAGGGGCTGCCCAGAACTTTGCTCACCAGTCCGTCACTCAGTTTTTCTCTCAGCGCGGGGACACACTAGCTAGTGTAACCAGGCGCTTTATAAGCTTCATATAAATAAATAAACAAAAATAAATCAATATATTATTATAAATAAATAATAAATAATTGTAATGGGAAGGGAAGGGACTTTAGATAGGAGTATTAATGTCTTGGAGCCAGGTTTTAGGAATCTGTCAAGAATCTTAGCTACCGCAAGACGATAAGCATAAGGCCTCCACTGAGAAATGGCATTAACACTCAGATCAAGCTCTAAGTGAATTATATGTGAGAAAAACTTTCCTCATTTATAAGAAAGTTCAACATTATCACACGCCTATTTGAAAGAGATTTGTATACACATTAAACTTTACTGTGCACAATAACTTCTCAGAGTTCAATTATTTTAGCTACAATCTTTGATAAAAATGGAGTAACAAGAATTTCCTGAAAGCGCTTCTATAAGTGCCTAATTTGCACACAAAAGAAGTCAATCATGTTCTACATTCATAAGTCCCAAATCCTTGAACATCCAGATTCAGTTGTCTTAGCATGTGCTTCTAGTAAAATGTAAATATTTCCCTGTAAGGAAAAACGAACGAACATCTCTCTTATCAAAGTACAAGTGTAGTAGCTCAGTGTTTCCAGTCAGAGCAGAATACAAGCCAAGCAAAGCCTCCGGAAACCACAAATTTGTCAAACTATATCTTCTTTATCATTGCATCGTTTTTTTTAATGATACAAAATACTGCCACTTATCCTTTGAATACTTCTAGATAGATAGTTGAGCTCAACTAACAATTCTAAGGAAATATTTGCTATTGTTTCCGAGCTATCGAATCCGGATAGAGTTACGGCGCAACCCGCCCCCACTCAAGCATTATGTGACTCACTCAATACTTATTTTATTGAAAAAATTATCACCATCAAGACTAGTATACCTGCAACCCCCCCCCCCTACCCCTAATGCTCAACCATCTATGCTCAGGAACCCTCATTCTCTGGAGCACTTTCCTCCCATCACCAGGGAAGCCTTCTCAAACCTATTAAGGAAAGTTGAATCTGGCTCTCCAACGGACTGCTGCCCTCAGTACATATTAAGGGAAGCCTTCCTCACAAGTCCAGACTCCCCTCTTGCGCTTCTGAACAACTCCCTCATTCAGGTTACTGTCCCTAACGTATTCAAAGAAGTGGATATTGTTCCCATCTTGAAGAAAGCAGGGGCAGACCTTTTAGCTCTTACGAACTGTCGCCCCCATCTTCCAACTCCCCTTTCTAGCCAAAGTCCTGGAAGCTCATGTGGCAAACTGCCTCAGCTCTTTTATTAAAAAATCCCACTACCTTCACCCCCACCACGAGGGCTTCTGACCCTCCCATTCTACAGAGGCTGTCATTCTGACGGTCCTAGACGAACTAAGGAAAGGAGCCGACAAGGGCACCATGCAAGCCCTGGTGCTTCTCGGCCTCTACGCAGCATTCGATGTGGTTGAGCATGAACTTCTGGCTGACCGTGTCAGTAACGCTGGGATACAGGGCCTGGCTCTTAAGTGGCTCATATCCTTTCTAGAGGATCACTCTCAAGCTGTACGCCTCACCCAATTCTCCTCCCCCAGGGTTAAATTGACATGTGGGGTGCCGCATGGTTCCTCCCTCTCACCGCACCTTTTTAACTTGTACTTACTCCCCCTTATTCACTCTCTAGGTGAAAGGAAGATCTGCACCTTCAACTATGCCGACAATCTCCAACTGATCTTTGACATTGACAAGTCGGCCGCCACCATCTCTAACTTCCAATCCACCATGCAACATATAAGCAGCTGGATGAACAGCAACCACCTGAAACTAAACCCAGATAAAACAGAACTGATCCTAATTTGTGGGCCATCAAACCCCTGGAATTCTAACTTCTGGCCGACTGAACTGGGAAACCCTCCCCTCCCTTTCAGTTCAAGCAAAAGCCTGGGCATCACTTTTGACAGTGATCTGTCTATGAAATCCCAGATATAGACAGTGGTTTCTTCCTATTTCTTTCAGCTTTGAAAGATCAGGAAGATCAGCAGATTCTTTACCACTGAAGCCCTGACCCAAGTAGTATTGGCTTTAGTCATCTCTCATATTGACTATGTCAACTCACTCTACCTTGGTATACCAGTATTTCAATAAACAAGACTATAACTCGAGCAAAATCATGCTGCCAGACTAATCTACCACCAGCCTAAATGGCACTATGTCACCCGTTGATGAAAAGCTTACACTGGCTCCCAGAAGTCGAATGCAGCGCATTTAAGCTGGGATACATCACATTTAAAGCACTTTATGGCAAATGCCCGGTGTTTGTATCTTCTCGGGTACAGCGAAACTCCCCTGCTTGGGATCTTAGGTCTTCCCATCTTAATTTTCTAGCTATTACATCTTTTAAACACAAGAAACTGGGGGGACTAAGATTTGCGGTCTTGGCCCCTCAACATTGGACCTCTCTACCTCTAGACATCAGATCGTTGACATCATATTCTCAATTCAGGAAACTTCTAAAGACCTGGCTGTTCCGCCAGGCGTATGAATGAATCACTTAGCGGTAGTGCCCCTTGGACTCCAGCGCCATGAAACCGCATGGTGTACGTGCGCTTTAGAAGTATCTTTAACATAACATAACATGTTTATCTTTTCACTGAGCTGTTCCTTCCAAACTAATGAATCTCGGTATGAAGAGCCCATATAATGTAGTAGGTAAAATAATTGTAGCACCCCGGCTTTGCTTCAGTACAAAAAAAGATTGTGTAGCAAACATTAGAATTAAGCTGCCTCCACTTGGTTTCACAGCGAGAAAAAATAAGTTAAATTGTCACACGTCAGACGTGCTTCTTGGATGTTGAATGAAAGACAATCTATATTTTAAATGTTCGTCTTCACAGAATTCGTGCACTTGTCTTGTCTACAGTATCACTCTAAGAATATGATACCATCTTTTGCCTCGCAATGACTACAGTCAATTTCTGTTACAGTGATAAAATCGGGTGACCTTTAACATTGCATGCTGAGTTACCGTTCCTGTCTTTTGGTGTTCCTGTAAAACGAAACTCTTGAGTGCAAAAACACACAAATGAAGCTGTGAAATCCTATATTACCTCTCCTGACAATCTCTTGGCTTGATTCGCAGTTGTTTCTCGTAAGTTATCCCCACTGGATTCACGTCCCCAATATAGATATTTACTGATAATGGCCCAGAAAATATTTTGGACAGCCATTCTTGACTACCAGAGAGGGTCCCCTTTATCTGTACTTTTCTGATGTTTGCCAGGAGATGATTGGTCCATTCGAACATAGCTCATCAGCTGGCCAATCCTCGAAGCCATGACCTTTTTGGTGTCCTTCCACCTTGGCTTCCTGCACCTCTCCCCCACTTCTGGTATTCTGTGAAGCATCCTTCACTCCTCGTTTGAGGCCCCTTTGATTTCTCTTTGGAGCAAGTAGGGTTAATTTTGTAAACAACTTCTGCCGGGTTATGACTCCCGCCCAATGGTCACTTGAGAAATGGGCCATCACTGGAACCTAAAGTTAGAGCCTGTTAGCAATATCCCCTAGCAGCCCAGCCAGCTCCAGCAGAAAACTCCTAGCAGAAAAAGCCTCCCAGCAGAAGAACCATGAGCTGTGCTTTGTCTTGCTATATATAGTTTCCTCGTTCCCTCCCCTCTACCCTCTCTTTCATATTAAATCAGGAAGTTTGGTCACAGCTAGGGGCGCTCATATCCCATTGAAAGATGTTTAACATTCAGAAAGACATACAGTACATTTCTTTCAGAGAGTCCAAATGAACAAATTCATGCATGTTTAGAAATATCTTACAAAGTTCCTAAAGGGGACTTTCCTGCAGAAGGAGGTTAGATGCCAAGAGAGTCCAATAGATCATGAAATGTCATTTAGGTAAAATACTTTCAATAGTAGGCATCTGGCTAGGCCTAACAGATATGAAAAGTTCGAATGACTCCATCTCCCACTATCTGTCAGGCAATAGATGGAACGGTAGGAAATGTTGAGCTAGATGGGTTGAGGACCTGAGAAAATAACAAGAGAATGTATGCATTTGTCAGCATGTTGATCCATATGGAGTTCGGTTGGATTGTTTAAATATATTCAAATTGTGTATTCTAAAGCAATTTCTGCAAGATAACATTTTCATGAATCGTCGAATTCTGCTTTATTAACTGTTGTATTATGGAAAAATGATAAAGATGAAATGGAATAATTTGAAAAAACATTGATTAAATATAGTTTTTTTTTACTCTCTTTCACCTGGGAAAGCTCTGGCAGAGGACTGGAATGCACTAATTGTGCTTCAATGTTGATTTGCCAAAATGCCAGGGGTAGTAGAAGTGACATCACTCAGTCTTTGATCCCCCTGACATCAAGACAGATTTGACAACTTCCCCATTACATAGACCTGATTTAAATTTTGATCTGCGTCTTGGCACTCAAACGTCTTTTGAAATGCTACACTTTATTCTTCAATTTGGTTTCTTTTATTTAGTAACCCAAAAAAACATTCATACCAACGTACAATGTTTGAACAAAGGATTAATTTACCTGTAGTTGGTTAACTAGTTGTTTTGAGTCTTGATTATTTCAATATTGTTGTTTTTTGACTGGCTTAAATTTGGCCTAGTAGTCCTTAGCAACCCACACGTGGTTTCTTCCACATTGTGGAATCCCAAAGAACCATCTCAAAGCTGTGCAATGGGTGTTGTATTGTATGCATTAGGATATTATTACTATTACACTGTCAATCATTTTATGTGAATAAATGCAGTATGGGTCATGTCAGGCTTCATTAGTCATTATAGCACTTGATGCTGCTCTGTGATAATTCAAGAAACAAAAAGAGCATCTATCTATCTATCTGTATATATATATATATATATATATATATATATATATATATATATATATATATATATATATATATGATGCTCAATTTCCTCTCGTTTTTAAACAGGAAAACAGCACTCAGGAGATGGCAACTTCAGCGGTCTTTATTACATACAACAAACAAACACGTTTCGGCGTTTAGCCTTCGTCAGTGTCAATGACACTTGACTCGTGACTGCTAATGAAGCCTTGCAATTTTAATGACAACAGCCAAGGGACTCACCCATTAGTGTCAAATAGGACGCCATCTTTGAGTGCGTAATGGAATGTACATACACACCTACAATTATCGAACCGTGAGTCGATTTTTGAAAGATGCAATGGGTATACAAACATATACATGGAACATACCACACAGTCTAGCCGTAGATCGGCAATTATTCCTCGTAAGTAAGTCCACCTAACTGCAGGCTCCATCATTGACGGCAAAACTAACAATAATTCATCTGATTCATTATCAATTCATCCAAATCAACAGCATTCAATTAATCATTAAAAGATATGTAACACAAATTCCTAATTTCATTCATATACAAAGACATTTTTTTCCTTTTCAGGTCATTTTCATTATCAAAACCTCCTTTAAAAAAAAGCAGGAATTATTATTAAATAGAAATCAAGATCAAAGATCAATGTTTCATCTAGCAGATTCGTGTAGCAGCAAACCATACTTATTCATTTCCCTAGGTGCACTGCCATCTCCTCGCCACTATTCAGACCTCTGGGATATTTGGTCAACAGATCGATAATATATCTCGATTCAACCCTACTCAGCCATCTCAATCGGTCCCCTCCCCTTACATTATGCGGTACACAGTCCAATCCGAAGAATTGCAGTTTACTTCTGTCTTTGCTATGATGTTCAGCAAAGTACCGGGCTACCAGATTCGCAGGATCTGCATTATCGATAGCCCGGAGATGCTCTAGTATCCTCATCTTCAATTGGTTGATCGTGCTACCAATGTAGCGCAAGCCACACGGGCAGACCAAACAATAAACTGCGTAGGTGGTACTACAGGTGATAAATTTCAATATCTTCATGGACCTCCCTGTGTCCTGTATATCATAATGTAGGACCCTTCTACTTGCTGCGCAGGCCTTACAACGGCCACAAGGATAGAAACCACTCATTTCCTTCATGGTTTTCGACTTGACGATGGGTTTCTCTAGATGGCTTCTCACCAACATATCCCTTAATGACCTAGCCTTGCTAAAGGTCACCAAGGGGTGTGGCGGTAAGTCATCTTTCAGCACATCGTCCGTAAGGAGAATGTGCCAGTTCTTCCTCATCATGGCTCTCAATTGGTTGGCTCCCGACGAATATGGGGTAATTATTCTAAATTTACCTTCTTTACTGATCTCCCTATTCAGAGGTTTCTTCTTCAAGAGTTCTACCCTCGGGATTCTCCTCACTTTTTTCAGGGTACTCTGCAGCAGTATCTCATCATATCCTCTGGGGCTGAATCGAGCCAGGCAATCAGAGGCAGCCGCCTTGAAATCTTGGTCCCGCGAGCTATTCCTACGGAGTCTTAACAGTTCCCCATAGGGTATGCTTTTGACCAACTGGGGTGGATGGCTACTGCTGGCAAATAGGATGGAATTTCCAGCAGTTTCTTTTCTGTATAATGATGTGTGGATTTGGCCGCCATCAATGAACACCTTCAGGTCCAAATAGTCGACTGCTACCAGACTAATGGACCCCAAAAGGTGCAGATTATACTCATTGTTATTTAAGATCTCAATATATCTTTCTGCCGTATTCATTGCCCCTTGCCACACAATGAATACGTCATCTATGTAGCGGTACCAATATACAACCTTCCCACTCTCCTGTCCCACACTACAGCTCCTGGGCACCTGCTCCTCCCACCAGCCTATGAACAAGTTCACATAGCTGGGGGCAAAGCAGGTGCCCATCACCGTCCCAGATGTTTGTTTGAACAGTTTTTCTTCAAATAAGAATATATTGTGCATAAACAGAATTCCACAAATTCTAGAACCATCATATTATGCTGCGCGAAGCGCAGTTGGCGTTGGTCTAGATAATACTTGACCGCATTTAAAACACGTTGGTGATCTATATTCGTGTATAGACTGGTAATGTCCATCACCATCAATAAATAATCTGAATTCCAAGTGATGTCCATGATTCTGTTTAAAAAATCTTTGGTGTCCTGGATATACGACTCAAGATTAATCACAAACGGGAACAATACACTGTCCACAAATCTAGACATATTCTCAGTGAGACCATTGATGGAAGAAAAGATGGGGCAACCCGGAAGGCATATGTTGTTTTTGTGGAGTTTCGGGAGGTGATAAAAGGTGGGAGTCATAGGGTTACTACTAGGCAGGAAAAGATGCTCATCCCTGCCCAGCATTGCAAGATCGTACCATTTGCGTATTAAACCATCATACTCCTTGATACTCTGATTATACATCTCGCTATTGGTAGCCATATAGTACTTTCCATCAAACAGCTGTCTGATCACTTCTTGTCGATAATAGTCTCTACTCAGCAGGACTACATTACCCCCCTTGTCGGATGGTTTCACTACAATGGTGTTGTCACTCATAAGATCTTGCAATGCCTTCCTTTGAGGATCAGTGATGTTCCGGATGTTGGGGTTTGTAGCCTTTCTATATTTCCCCAGATCCCTGGTCATTGCTTCAGTGAAGACATCGATAGCGTCCCAAGATGATTGTGGGATGAAGACAGATAGCGGCTTAAAATGACTCTCTTCCCTTTCCTGCTCCACTCCCTGCAACAATGCTTGTTGTGCCATGTCCATATTAGTATTAAGGTTTGAGTCCTGCTCAGTTCTTAAATCCTCCATGGCCTCCAACCCAGGCAAATCCTTACAGCTCAACACATCCGTTGCTGTTAGTCTAGCTCCTTGTTTAGCGATCTCCTTGGTGTGGGGTCTCAACTTAAAATATTTATGGAGCTTAAGCTTCCGGGTAAAACGGAAGAGGTCGATCCTTGTCTGAGTATATTCCAGATTCGTACTAGGGCAGAATGTTAAGCCTAAACTTAGGAGTTCTGATTCAGTTTCGGTCAGTGTCCTATCGGTGAGATTGACCACGGTCAGATTGGTCACATCTCCTACCTCCTGATCCATTACTTCTTCTTGTTGCAGCTGTTCCAACTCGGGACTCTTGCTCTTCCTCTTCCTCTTCCTCCTGCAGCCGCCCCCTGCTCGTCTGGTCCTCCTTTTGTGGTCTCTGGAGGCTTGTTCTTTCCCCCTCTCAAGCATGATTGCCTTATTAATTGAATTCAGCATGAAAAGGGACCGCCGTGCTCTATGATCATTCTTGGGGTCCGTTTGATCATCACCTGATTCATTGCCTGTCTCTTCAGATTCAGAGGTTACCACACTAGGGTCTGTTGGTACTTGCATATTCTGGCGGAGAGCTTTTCTGGGGGCCTCAAACTTCTTAGCAAAAGTTAGTACACAACCCTGGCGATAGTCATTTTCATCGAGGTCGTACTTCTCTTGCTTACGGGTTTTGATCTTTTGTTCGTATTTAGCCAGGCGGGCTTTCATCATCCCTTTTAGGTATTGTACCTTGGCAGTGTCCTCCTCCTTATCAATCTCTTCTTCCAAGATTTTTATCTCCTTCAGATACTTCTCCCTGTTGCTCCAGGCATATTTCACAAGGATCTTTAGTGTCCCCTCGCAATACAATGCAGTATGCTCCTGCCAGTCAGTAAGCAGTTGAGGATCTGGATGTTCGTATGACGGGATTGTGTACACCCTCAAGCCCCGGGTTGCACAATGCTCCTCAATGTAGCTGGTCAAACTCGTGGCCTCCCACCACTTTCGAACTTCTTGTTCGTAAAGTCTCTCTAATTTGGTCATATTTTCGTTGAGTTTACTGTTGCCATATTCTGCTGGTGTTACTGGTAATTCTCGCGACTTTTCATGCAGTTTAAACATATCTTTCGCCGCAGCACGGTGTTCTATCTCGTAGAACATATTCATGAGTCAAGTAGCTAATTAGTAATGCACTTGATCGGCTCCTAATCAAGTCTCTTTCCTTAGAAACTGCCACCCTCCACGTCGCTCTGCCGCAATATCAGCTGTGACTATTGCAAATGCAAAAATGGGCTCACCGGCTGGGCGTGCGCGTCAGAATCAAACCGGCAGTCCTGCAGGGGAGATCCTTCGCAACAATCCTCCGGCTTCCTCTGTGCCCAACAGCTGCGGTGGTGCTCGAAGAAAATGAAAACGCTCGTTCTCCACAAAATAGCTTCTGCACTCAGGAGCGGGTGCTGCCAGCGGGTTGTGGACGCCCGCGAAACATGACGCTCAATATCCTCTAGTTTTTAAACAGGAAAACAGCGCGCAGGAGATGGCAACTTCAGCTCTCTTTATTACATACAACAAACAAACGTGTTTCAGCGATTAGCCTTCGTCAGTGTCAATGACACTTGACTCGTGACTGCTAATGAAGCCTTGCAATTTTAATGGCAACAGACAAGGGACTCACCCATTAGTGTCAAATAGGACGCCACCTTTGAGTGGGTAAAAAATGTACATACACACCTACAATTATCGAACCGTGAGTCGGTTTTTGAAAGATGCAATGGGTATACAAACATATACATGGAACATACCACACAAATTGGCCTAGTAGTCCTTAGCAACCCACACGTGTTTTCTTCCACATTGTGGAATCCCAAAGAACCTTCTCAAAGCTGTTAAATGGGTGTTGTATTGTATGCATTAGGATATTATTACTATTACACTGTCAATCATTTTATGTGAATAAATGCAGTATGGGTCATGTCAGGCTTCATTAGTCATTATAGCACTTGATGTTGCTCTGTGATAATTCAAGAAACAAAAAGAGCATCTATCTATCTGTATATCTATATATATATATATATATATATATATATATATATATATATATATATATATATATATATATTATACATATATACATATATATTATCAGAGCAACTATGATTATAAATATATAATCATAAAAGTTACAGTTACATCACATTTCATGATCATAATTTAAAACTGCATACAATTTTAATGACGGCTCCAATTTCCTCTAAGATACCCAGCCGGGTTCGAAGAAAAACAGCACTCTCGGGTTTATTGCAGCATTCAGCAAAGGAATCAAACACAACAGCAACAGGGATCTTCTGAGGTACTTTTGCTTGGATTGTGTCGTTGAAAATCCAAGGGGAGGCAATAAACTACAGACACTCTGGAGATTGGAATCCCGGTACATTATCGATTTAGAGACTAGGGCGCCAAGGGGTCTAAATATGGGAGAGGAACTGGCATCACATTTGGGATGAAGAGATTAATATCAGTATTGAAAATGTGATTGCAACAAATGTCGAATTGAACAGTAGGACATTATGTGAAATATGAAGAATATGAATTGAAGAAGGGTTTATTATTATTGAAGATGCACCTAGATGTGAATTTTAGTTGGACATTAGAAATGTTTGAGGTTTGTTTAATCCATTTAGCCTATGATTTCAACCTGAGATTCTGGCAGCCATTAGGGCTGCAATTGCCGATACACGGCAAGATATTGTTTAAAATTGTTATTGAACTGTACGATACACGTAATGATGATGACGGTGTGGTTCCACAACGTTATTTGTTTCTCAGGATTTTGAAGTTTGGATGAATTATGTCCATTAGCTTATAGTGAATGAATCTTTATTAGAGACTGTGATTTTGCCGATACACGGCGTTAATTGATGGTGTAACAGCCTATTCTGAAACTTTCTAATGACAAATTGTAAAGTGTAACATACTCAAAGATGGTGCGTTAAATTGAATGACCGTTGAAGTCCATTGTTTGTTTCAATGCTTCTAACAAACATAGATAATGGTGCCGCGCAGCGTTCTCCGATGTGAACACTGACGAAGGGATCTCATTCCCGAAACGCGTTTGTTCTGTAATAAATTCCTTTGCTGAATGCTGCAATAAACCCGAGAGTGCTGTTTTTCTTCGAACCTGGCTGGGTATCTTAGAGGAAATTGGAGCCGTTATTTGTACACGCGGACTCCACCGCGTAACAGCACCCGCTTTTAAGAGTGACTCGTGCAAGTGGTGTAACAGGAGCTTGGAGAATTTTAATGACATACAGCAGATTTGAAAACAATCCTACAATATAACATCAATAATACCCCAATATATTTGAAGAAAATACAACGCTGGCCTGCATCTACTATTTTTTATTTTCTTTATTAGTTATATAAAGTTCCATGTATTACAACAAACAAGGCGTCATCACTAACACTAGAGAACTGCTGTAAGCGGATTGGGAAGCGTCCACTAGATGACCGCCCCAAATCAATCTGGTAAAGGTAACCTCTCACATCCACAGATGCCGACATAACGCTCTCCATGAAGATTGCTGCCATGCAGAACGAACCAGGGCTGAAATAGGAGAAAGCAGCCAGATAACCTCCAGCGCCGCTCCTGAAGCCCAGGCTGCCTGATCATGTAATGGCCGCCGCCCAAAGGACGCTCCACTTGAAGCACTCCGACTGACTGGATTTGGCCCCCCCAAGAACATACATCCTCCACGGTGGGTCGTATGTAACCTACTTCATTGAGATGGGGGCCCTGACTCAGAATGGGGGCCCTGGGGTGCAACACGCACAGAGCCCCGGCTGCCTGACCCTGGAATGGCCGCCAATTTCAGACGCCCGACCTAAGCTGACAAGAAAATTCACCCCCAATGAACAATAGTGAACCCCCCACGAACCTGCAACCACAGTCTTCACTCTCTGTCCCGCCTGAGACTCAAGAGGAAGGTCCTCATCATCTCGTGCAGGAATCTTCAGACCCTCAGGGGGCAATGCTGAACGGACCTCCCCAGACACCGAAATAACCCCTCCCGCACCCCCTCAGACACCGAACCTACCCCGACCCCCACCCCCCCGGGCAACGCCTTAAACACCAAACCGGCCCGAGGAGGAGGAGAGCCTGGAAGTGTCTGCTCGGGACCCCGCTCAGCGGCACCACATGGAGAACTCCACTGTGGTGCCTGTGAAGAAACAAACCTGCTTTCTGAATGCCTTGCAGCAGATCCATGGGAACTTTTTACTGAACTACCTACCCCTACCCCTCCCTGCTCTACTCCTCTCCTCTTTCCTGCTACTAACCTTTGCCCTCACCTGTCCTTGCCCTAGTCCCCACCCTGTTTACCTGTGAATTTCCTGCGTCATTTGAGAGCTAGCTATCTTGTCTGATGCCCGATGGAGCTACCTGGTTTAACTATAGGGGAGATAGGTTGGGGATTCCCTCCTTGGACATTACCTACCCAGTCGGTCTTTAGCTAGACTTCCTTTCGTCTCTCCTGTCGTCTCTTCCCGCTTCCTCCCTCAATTTATATCTCTACTTCTCTCCTCTCCCAATGTATTGGGACTGAACTATTTTGTCTGATGCCCGATGGAGCTACCTGGTTTAGCTATAGAGGAGATGGGTCGTGGATTCCCTCCTTGGTCGTCACCTACCCAATCGGCCTTTAGACAGATTTCATTTCGTCTCTCCTTGTTGTCTCCTCCCCTATCCCCCCTTTCTTACCTTCCCTGTTCCCTCCCCTCTACGCTCCATTTATTTTGCCCTCCATCTTATTTAAATGTTTCCCATTGAGACCTAGCTATTTGGCCATAGCCCGGTGAGATACCTGATAGCTATAGAGGAGATGGGTTTTCCGACTTCCCCCTCGACCGTCACCTACCCAGCCAGTCTTTGGGCAGATTTTCCTTCGTCTTTCTGCCGTTTCTCCCTCCCATCCTGTTTTTCTGCGAACCTCTTCCCTCGACACTTGAGACCGAACTACTTTGTCTGACGCCCGATGGAGCTACCTGGCTTAGCTATAGGAGATGGACCGTGGATTCCCTCCTTGGTCATCACCTACCCAGTCGATCTTTAGACAGACTTCCTCTCATCTCTACTGTTGTCTCTTCCCTTATTCTCACGTTCTCACCTGACCTAACCCCCACTTCTTTTCTCTCTCCTTCCTCTCCTCTCCTAATGTATTGCTGATGGTTTAATGCAATATGTAATTGTTGATCTTTTTCTGTTATACTGTTAAACCACATTGTTGCCCTTCCTTTCGTCCCTCCTGTCGTCTCCTACCGCATCCTCCCTCTATTTATGTCTCTCCTTCTCCCCTTTCTGAATGTATTGAGACTGAACTTTTTTGGCTAATGCCGATGGAGCTACCTGGTTTAGCTATAGGTGAGATAGGCTGTGGTTTGCCTCCTTGGTCTTCACCTACCTAGTCGGTCTTTAGACAGACTTCTTTTCGTCTCTCCGTATTGTCTCTTCCCTTATCCCGCCTCTCTCACCTCCTCTGCCCCCTCCACTACTTTTCTCTCTCCTTTCTCTTCTCTCCTAATTGTATTGCCTAATTTTTGGGATTTATTGTGTTATTGTTGAACTTTTCCTGTTACATTGTTGTTTCTCATGTAAAGCGTTCTGATACCTCCGGGTCTAGCCAGCGCTATATAAAACTCTTTAAATAAATAAATCATCAAACATTCAATTAGGATGTACAATGCATTGGTTGCAATAACATGTTAGCGCAGAAGAGGGAAAAATAACGGGGTGGAAGGGTAAGGGTGGGGGAGGTGGAGGGGGAGTCGCATTTCACTAAATTGCCGTATTAAATGTAGTTTGTGCAGTCAGTGTGGTGTATGCCACCTGCCACATTGACCCTCCCATCGCTGGTGTTTCTTGTAGGTATGTCTCAGTGTTGATGCCGGTTGTCTTGGGTATCTGGCTGGCCTGCATCTACTATATTTATCTTTTTTAGTACTAGTAATAAGAAAAGATAAAATGCACCAACATCTGATCTGAAAATTAATATCAAGGAACATATTAAAGCAAAACTATATTGGTACAAAGGAAAAGACAATAATGTTCTAAAGTTCATGGGACTGGGCCCCAATATTTATATCCCACAATCCTTTGATCTCTTAGGCAAAGAGTGTCTGTGCCCAGCTAGAACCAGTTCTGCCTTCTCTGGTGTGACTTCCTGGCAGGATGGGCAGGGTCAGAAGCAGACCAGGCCCTTTGAGGTGCAAGGAAATCTCCTCCCCCTTCCTCAATCGCAGCGCAGGTCTATTCAGCCCTTTCCTGACCCACCTAGACAAGCGGGAGCCACTCCTGCTCCCCAGCCTTCTGTCATCCAAAACCAAGACAGGCAATCCACAATCCAGCAGAGGCACACAGGATGACTGAGAAAGAAAAGACCTACTTTCTAAGAGTGGTATTTTCAAACACAGAATGGAAAAATCACCTTCATTAAAAGATGCATCTTTGGAGTTTGAGTCAGGCATATTAAACTTTATTTTCCTACCCAATTCCACGGGCCAGTTATGTTTATAAGATGTTATAAACAAACTCCGCATTCTGTCCCATGGGGAACAGATAGCCTTGGAATAACGAAAAACAAAATTCATAAGGCCCTAGTGTACAATTATTATTTTTTTTTCAAATAGAACCCGACTCCTTGATAAGTTGCTGAAAATCCTTCTGTTTCACTCTACGCACAGATTCACCTGTCTTGCTCTAACTGCTTACTACTCCCCGTCTTATGTTTACACTCATTTGGGTTGTCATACTAAATCAGTGCTAACACCCAATGCAATAATTAGGTTCACTCATTCAGGAGGTGAGGTATTGCCGCAATTTAGACTTTTTGGCATATGTCATGCACTCACCTGGTCCTAACTGCAGAGACGACATTGGAGACGATGCTAGACCTCCTAACCCAATGAGGACAATGCCAGTCAAGGAACCGAAACCTTAAATTTCAAACTTTCCTCGGGGGGGGGGGGGAGGGGTTGGATCTGCGGTACTGGATCTGCTCAGTGGCTGTGCAAAACTGCATAACAGGGTTTGTCACATTTGAGTCTGTCTACGTTTGCGAGGTAGATGTGGACTAGACCAGAACCTCTGGCTTTGCGATGACACAATACATTAGAAATAACAATCTCATCTGCAGGGAACTTTCTGCAATGTCTGCATCACCATCAATTTGCAATGTGATATCTCCTGAATCCCTGGTGCCAGTTAAGCCTCTTACACTCGCTAAATATGATCTTGCAGTATGATTTCCCCCCAAATTACTTTTAATTATGCAAGCTGGAGTAATCAAATAATTATGGTAAACTCGGCTTCAAATTGTAATGTGGAATTACCAAAATTACTCTGGTGTAATCCATATTCAGCCCAGGCCTTGTTCTGCCCCACTTAAATCCAGTTTTCACTCTATTGTGTAGTCTTCCCTCGGGGGAGCAGCGCGCCAATCTGCTAGCAAAACGGATGGTATTTTTAAGCAAAGGCCAATAAAAGCTAACTTGGAAACTCAACAAAAGCTGGTATTTATTACTAATTGAAATAAAATATTTAAACCGTTGAAACATGCATAAATCGTATCTACATTACTTCTAATCAATACATGTAAATAAAAGGCACACAGATTTTTCCACACTCTGATATTCAATTACCAGCTTAGCAATATATTTTTATCCCCACTTTAAATTCAGCACCTTAACCCAACCCTTCATTCTGTGCATAGGAAACAATGCCCATTGTGGATAGTTGTTCTCTTTATTTTTATGAACGTTTTATGGATACCTATTGTTTTTTCATGGATGGGGAGGTCTGCCTTAACTTCACAGTGTCACCCACTGCCTAACTTCAAGTCCATCTCATTGCTGTTGTCTTGCAGATGCAACCATGAAGTCATGAAAGGGCTCAGCAGGAGAAGAAAGAAAAAATTAAGATAAATGCAGGGGCTTTTTTCTGTGCTACCCCAGTCCACGTCGCCTGACGTAGGGGCTGAAGCCTTTCCGCCAAATGGTAGTTGCACGCAGCTGAACTAAGTTGCTCTATCCTGTTCTGATAGACGAGCTGGTGTTTTTATTTGTTTGCTGTTGCCGAAGGTATTGGGGCACTTTACATAAGCACCGGGGAAACTTTTTTTAGCTGACGCATCTAAAATTTTCAATTCAATTAAGGACACGGAGGCGAGGATTATGCTTCTCATTTCTTTACTACTAATTTCAGCAGCCAATCACAATAAAGTAAAACACAAACTACATTACCCATGTTTCCCTGCACGCCCCATGTTACATGCTCCAATAATATACGAGCTACCCATATACCTGATGAAGTCACCATTTTGTGTCCTCTTTCTTTGTTGGATAAGTTCTTAAGAACAGAATACTCTGAAGGGAAACAGGGTAATAGTCACCAAAGATCCATACAGCCAAACATGGCCTTAACAATTCTATTTAATCCAACAGGGATGTATATCCTCAACCACAGCCAGCGACTGAACTCCGCAAAGGGCATTAAAAGAACTCCAGCTAGTGAACAAGCCATTTAACTCTGCTCGAGGGGAAGGATTCCGAAGCAGGGTGAACCTCTCAGCTGTTCTTCTAGTCCTCTCCTGAAATAGAGGAGATCACTGCTTAAAGTCTGGCAACATAAATATCAAGCCTAGAATATTGTTAACAATCATCGGGTGGGACAAATAAGACAGAAACAACTCAATTGTACATCAATATTTGTTATACCCATACTCTTTTAACAATTGAAATATAGCTTCAAAGACAATTGCATCTAAGGGTGGGATAATTCTCACCTCCGTGTCCTTAATAGAACTGAAAATTCTTGACACGTCAGTTAGAAAAAATGTCATTCTATGTCAGGACCGTAGGCTCTGATTATGCTAGTTTGAAGTTGTGTTACCAATACAGATGACACATCTACAATCAGTTTATAATAATATTTCTTAAATGCAGATTCAGAAGTCCAGTTTGCCGCTCTCATTATATCTTCTACACAAGAGCCAAGAGCATATGACTTGGATGCCATAGCTCCTTTAGCAGAATGCGCTTCAAAGACAGAAATGTCTACGCCATTTCATCCACCTGGCTAAGGTAGCTGCAGATACTGGTCTGTAGGGTTTTGGTAAGGCAGTGAGTAGTTAGCCTCCATCCTCCTGTCTCACCTCACAAGTAGTGATCTCATAATCTTTGAAGCATTGCACCAAACATAATTTATTATTGTCTGAAAAACTCAGGTAGGTTACTAACCTGGAATTAGATTTGGCCCGGCGTGTGATAGTGAAGGAAACGCCTTCTGGAGAGAATACTATACCTGACAGATTCAATGCCCGTACATCTAGACCCACTTACAGGAAATCCGAAGTAATAACATCATGAGCTTGGCTGAACGCTGTTTGCGCTAGAGTTATTTGTTTGCGGGCCATTGCTCCAAGAATCTGAGAACAACATTCACATCCCAAATGGTTGTATACTTGGGTCTCGAGAGGTTGACCATATGGATACCCTTCATCAGTTTGCAGACTAGAGGATGCTCACCCACTGGTTTACCCTCTTCTGGGAGATGCCCTATGGATATTGCTGATCTGATGTTATTAACTGTCCGGTATGCTGAACCGGGAGACAATATAGATAGAAAGTTGATCACCATACAATGTTGTGCCCCCACGGGAACAACACTCCGTGTGTTGCATCGCCTCCAAGCTGAAGTATACATTTTATGGGTGCTAAATGCCCGGGCCTGCTTGATAAAGGATACAGCTTGTTGCGAAATGCCTGGGGTATGCCATCTTTCCCTGAAACCATCCAAGCCATAGCTTGAGTTGACATGATAAAATCAATGGGTGAGGAACACCTTCCGGGTCTAGAGGAGATCTGGTTGAACTGGGAGTAGAACTGGAGGCACACTTGCTAGAGTTAGGGTACTGGGAACCAAGGTTGCGTCCTCCAGTAATGGGTCACCAGGATGATTTCTGCTCTCTGTTATTTGATCTGTGACAGAACCAGGGGAATCATCAGGAAAGGAGGGAATGCATAGCCTCGTAGACTGAGCCCAGTCCTGGAGAAATGCATCTGTCACCGAGGCTTCTGGATCTGGGCGCCAGCTTAAAAACTGTAACAGTAGTCGACTTGAATTGTAATGCAAATAGATCTTTTTTGCATGGGCCTCACAATCTGTTCAGAACTTGGAAAACTGAGAGGTTCAGTTTCCAGTTGCTGAAAGTGTCTGGCGTTCCAGTCGGCAATGGTGTTCCTCTTGCCTGGAAGGTACTCCGCTGTGAGGGAGATGTGATGGTCAAAGCAGAAGTGCCAGAAGTCCTTGGCAATCTCTGCTAGTACACGGGACCTCGCACCCACCCTCGAGCTAGGTGACATAGCGGACTGCTGAGATGTTGTCCATTCTCAGTAGCATACAACAGTCCGTCTTTATCGAGAGACACTCTTGATGGCGAAAGAGTCCGGCAGGAGCTCCAGGCAATTTATGTGGAGACTGAGCTCCGCCTCCGAACACTGACCCCCTGTCGACATCGTCCCACACTTCGCTCCCCAACCCCACCGGCTGGCATCCAATTTGATCAATATTTCTGGCGAGGTGCCGAAAATGGCTCGACCATTTCAGGATTCCATGTGGTTCAACCACCATGTTATCTCTGTTCTGGCTTCGTCCATCAGTGGGACTTCTTCTGTGTAAGAGAGATTCTTCCATATGTTTTGGACTTTTAGTCGCTGAAGGGCTCTGTAATGGAGGAGGCCTGGGAATATGGCTTGTATCGATGAGGCCAGGAGTACCACGATTCTGGCAATCGACCTCAACAATACTATTTGCACAATGCAGACCTCAATTCCCTATTGATATTGCAAATCTTTTGGGTTGGAAGGAGCAATTGTGCTAAGACTGAATCTATCTGAAACCCAGAAAGACAATTTTTTGGGCTGGCGACAGGACTGTCTTCTGGAAGTTGATCAGAAATCCCAGACTGTGAAGAAGTTGTATAGTCCATGAGAGATGAGTCCTGAGTGTGGTGGTATCTAGGTACACAATTAGACATACTCCCCGACCTCTCAGTGCTTCTCCCACTGGTCTCATCAATTTGGTAAAACACCACAGGTCGATGAGAGGCCAAATGGAAGGGATTTGAATTCCATGCATTGTTCTCACCATATGAACTGTAGAAATTGTCTGTGAGGTGGGATTATGGGAACAGAGAGGTAAGCATCCTTCAGGTCCAGTCGTACCATCCAGTCGCCTTCCTGAAGAATATCTCAGAGCAAGTGAATGCATTCCATTTTGAAATGCCTATACAATATCATTTAAATCTTTACGGTTTAGAACTAGTCAGTGACCTCCGCCCTTCTTTTGGACCAGAAAGATGGGAGTTGCGAACCCTTTGGGATGTGGAGTTGACAGATTTATTGCACCCTTGGCTAGGAGAGTTTGAATTTCTGAGTCTATAAAAACTTGTTCTGTTTGGGAAAAATACAGTTGTCTTGGGTGGCAGACTGAATTGTAGATTCATAAAATTCCAGTTTGAAACCCTGAATGTTCTCTAGTACCCATGGGTCCATGGATATGTTTCCAGTTGTCCGTGAACACTTCCACTCATCCCCCCGATATAAGTTCAGCAAAGGGTATAATTCTTACTGGTATATGTCCTGTGTCCAGGATTGCCTTCTGTTGTCCGAGTCTGGATCCGCTGCAGAAATGGGGGTGCCCACCTGTGGATCTAGTGGGAGTAGAAGGAGGGATCTGGCTGGTCTTCATCCCAACCACCTTTGCCACAGCCATAGTAACCTTGTTGAGAGCTTTGTTATGTTCCACGGCCCGGCGCACCCCCCAAATAGCACCCAGCCCAGACAAAAGGGCCTCTGCGGAACACTCTTTTCAGCGACATTTGGGCTTTGTCAATAGTTGCGTAGGTGGTACAAAATCTGGACAATTCTTATACAAAGGAGCCCCCGAATATAGGCTGTCTGCCTTTGTTCAGCTTCCGAGTTGGAACAATTATTGAGTTTAGGATCTATCCTCATCAAGATAGATCTCTGGCACTCCGTGGAGATGGCACAGTTGGTGTTCCCTAGCATGCAGACTGCTCGCTGTACCCAACCAATCAGATTGTCAGTATTCACTTCGGGAGTTGGATTCTTTAGAGTAGTATGCTAACTCTAAGATCTTAGACAAAGGTCCTGTCATGTCAAGAAGTTTTTCTTGGCACTTCAGCCATGAACGGTCCAGGCCCTTTGCGAATTGTTTCATAAAAGTGTCCATGGTAGGGTCTACTTCTGGTATGTGCACAACTTTACCGGCCAGATATGGGAGGGAGCACTCCATGTGCAGGCGTGCACGTCCCTTTTTATCAAAGCTCCGCCGTAGGTGGGTTTAAAGGTATTCCACAACACCTGGAGGGTGAACCCAATTGGACGCCCTGGGGTGGATTATTTCAGTGGGCTCGAATTGGAGCACCGAGGGGTCTGGACTGGAGTCTGTTTCTTCTTACTGGGTCTTGCCTTCTCACTCTCGTCACTGTCCTCACTGTGGGAAGAGGAGTCTCCATCTAGGACCTCTGCGTACTGCGAGCTGTGAGACTAAGAGAATTCTCCCTGTGGGTGGGTGTAGGAGAGTAGGGTCTGCAATCCTATGATCACCCAGATTTTTTGCTTTTGTTTCACTGGTTTACGACTTTCTCTGGCTGTGGGCCTGCTAATCAGACCCACAGCCTGGCTGTTCTCTGTCTAAATTACGATATGTACCCTAGGTGCATTTACCAATTGGTACTGGGCCACCTTATCAGACCCCGTAACGCAGGGCATAGGTGTACCCAGGGCCGCCAGGGGCTGCAGCATGTATTATGCCACCCCTGGCTGGCCTCTTAAATTTGACACAACTGGCTGCACGACAGCTGGGGCGAAGACGTGTAACCACCCTTCGCTTTAGGTATAGTAGCCCTATATCTAACCATACAATGGACACCCGAGTCCCTATCAGTCACTCCTATGGCAGGCCTTATCAATCCTGAAGGCAGAGTGCGTGGGCTCGTGTGAGCTAGGTTCAGGCCCGAGCCGAGCCCGGCTGCAGCTTGCGGAATCAAGACCCAATAGCTGTTCCATGATAACGCGTACCCTATCGGTAACTCCGGTATCGCGTTATCAAAGCATGTCGAGTAAGGTGTCATACGAATCGGGGTGCTGCCCTCTCACCAATTCTGGCGATGAGGTTAGTATCCCACCCTTCTAGAGGGACACGACATGTACGTAACTGTGAACCCCGGTTAAAGTTAACTGAAGCCTCAGCTCCACAAAATGGATGCTGCCACCACAGACACAAGTCTGACCTCCTGCTGCTGGGAGCCCTTCCAGCGAGGAGCACTTGGACAAAGGGTTTCCTGTCGAGGGCGCTGTTCGCACCGTCCCAGACAGGGTTTGTGTATTCTGGGTAGGTAGGGCTTTGGCGAGAAGGTGACTGCGGAGTGGCACCCCGGTGCTCACTACGCATCTGCCGGTTAGAACCAGTTCCAGGGGCGACAGCCCTGGCCTGGGGAAAGCCCGGCAGGGGAGAGGGGCATAACTACCCCCCTTCCTGGTCCCACCCTTAGGGCAGGACCTAGTCATGTACCCACCCCTTTCTTTAGGATAAAGACCGGAGCGGGGACCCTTCCAAATTAGATCATCTTTGAATCAAGAACTACTTTCTACGAAAGGACACTCAAGACTCTTCTCAAGATTTCTCCCTTGTGGCTAAGGAGTAGTCACCCTGCATCAGCGGGCACCAACTAAGAACTCTGCGGTTTGCTGCAAGTCCTTCCTCAAGGATCCGACGGCCCAGCTCGACGAGAACCGGCTTCCCTGGCACCTCTGACCTCTACCCACGTCATCAGCTCAGCTGTGATCTGTGGGTGCGACGAGACCTCGAGGGACCGGCCATCATCAGAACCTGCACGCTCTTAAAAACCAGCACGACCATCGAGGTAACTCTCTGGTGAGTGCTCTGGGGTCCGAGAAACCCCGACCCTGAGCCGCTCTAGCACCGAAGCGTAGTCTCCCAGCATCTCCACGATCTGCGTGGGGCCCTTCTGCTCGCTGCTCAGCACGTTGTCTGGTCACTCGCCGCTGGCTTGTGCCCTTCTGTGACGACACCCGAGAAACATCACTGCTGGTCTGGTTGCTCCAGACTGGCCCTTGCTTCCATCTTTGCGAGAAGCACCCCGGACCCTCCTGGTCCACTCAAGACGCCATCTTAGGCCCACCCCGTGGCCCTGAGATCTGCCAAGGCTTGTTGCCCCATCCTGGGCCCAGCGACGCCGACAGCATCATCCTTCGTGGGACAGCTCGCACCTCCACCGTGGTCGCCGACAACGCCTCCTGGTCCGTGAGACTGCAGAGCCTAGCGTCGCCCACTCACCTAGTCGAGGTGACGGCCAACCGGTGCCTTCCTGGTACCCTCTGACTACTGGCTAGTAGTACGAACTTGGTCCCCTCTGCTTTCAGGTTTCATCAATCTCCGATCCAGGCTTGGATCTCTACGAACTATTCAGCACTGGTCGCCGGCCAGCAACTCCTTTCTTCCGGCTCCTGGCTCGTCAGCAAAGACCCCGACGCCTGTAAGACTTGTGCAGCCGCAGCCCTCGTGGCTAGGTAACTCGGCATTTCGGTGCCTGCATAGCCTCCTTACTCTAGGGTCCCGAGTCCCTCGCTTCCGACTTGCCTTATCGGGTCCGCCCGAGACCTTAACCTTTCCGTGTCCTCGGACACTCGTTTTAAACTGTGCACTTGAAGTATTTGCTAAAGAGATTTGGTTTGTGCTTAGTACCCTGTCCTCATAAAGAGTACAGGGCTGTTGTGATTCTTAATAAATATCCTGTTTATTTTCATAACACTTGTGTGGTGTCCTTTCACTGGGTGTTCAAGGGGTACATGTGTGGTAAACAGCTGGCTTAACACGCCCTCTCGAGTCTTTAGCCTTAGACTGCTCGTATCCACGCTACTAGGATAGCTGGTCTATAGGTTGACTTACAACCAAACACCATAAGGGTCGTTGGAACGATACATAGCGGTCGCTAGAATAGCGAACGTTGCATATCGGGCCAACTTCTCACATTGGTGGCAGCGGTGGGATTTGAGCTTGCTGTTGTTTTACCACACGTATCCTAAGAATATCTTGTTGAAAGATCGCACAAGTACTGTTAGTACATATAACTAAAAGCTTAGAATACTCTGGGTTCTACTGAACCAGCTGTTGTAGCTCCTCAAGGCTTAGCACACCTTCGCTACAACTCTTAGCAAGGGAACAGTAGGTAAACACATAGTGTAGGTAGGTGCATCACTTACACCACACTAGAAACAGTATGTCGGACAAAGGAGGAAACTCTGGGTCTCCCCTTGTGTCAGTTGACCCTCCACAGGTCATCCCTTCAGGATATACTGTGCTGAGCTTCAAGGAGTTGAGACGGTTGTGTCACTCCAGGAAGATTCAGCAGGGGTCTAACCCCACAACATCCTTTCTGATTGGTCTCTTGGAGACTTATGATGCCAGAAGAGCTGAGAAACTTCGTAGCTCTTCTAATCCAGAAGGAGACATGCCTCCCCTCGAGGGAACCCGGGACGATCCTGACCTCATCCACCTCGCAACTGAGAACGAAGATGTGGAGGAGGATGAGGATGAGGATCTCTCTGGGGATGAGGCAGATAAGGGACAGGTAGAAGTCGTCAGACTAAGCAGGTCCAACTTAAGCAAACATGATAGCGGTACTGGGGGACCCCTGGGGCCACTATCAGGTCAGCTTAACATTGGGAATGGACGAGCCAGATCTCTGTCAAGAGGCTCTGGCAGATCCCTTCAAACCAATGGCTCTCACAACTCGTCTCAGAGAGGGATGACGTCCCCCCAGAGGAGAGTGTACGAAGCTAAGGAAAGGGCAGCTAATCTAAGGATTGAAAGGGAAGAACTTGCCCTGGCCAAGGAGAGGCTTGCCTTTGCAAGAGAGCAACAGTTAAGTGGGGTAGTCCCCACTGGTGGCAGCAATGTACCTAGTAATAGGGAAAAGAGTTTCGATACGAAACACCTTGGTAAGATAGTGCCCCCCTTTAAACAAGGGGACGACATCCACAAATGGATTACTGCTTTGGAGAGGGCCTGCACTGTGCAGGGCGTTCCCCAGAGTCAGTGGGCAGCTATCTTGTGGCTCTCCTTTGAAGGAAAAGGGAGAGACAAGCTCCTCACCACAAGGGTAGAGGATGCTAACAATTACCAAATCTTGAAAAATACGCTCGTTGAAGGGTTCGGCCTAACCACTGAACAGTACCGGGTGCTGTTCAGGGATACCCAGAAAACGCAGTCTCAAGATTGGTCTGATTTTGTCGATTGTGCCACTAAGGCTTTTGAGGGCTGGTTGCTGGGCAGTAAGGTTACTGATTACGAAGGATTGTATAATTTGATGATGAGAGAACAAATTTTAAACAATTGTCAGAACCAGTTGTTGCATCAGCATCTTGTCGACTCGGATCTGACCTCTCCCCAAGAATTGGGAAAGAAGGCAGACAGATGGGTTCGTACAAGAGTTAAACAGAACCAGGGCCAGAATCAAGGTGGTCAGAAGAAAGCAGACCAAAAGGGTAAAGATTCTAAAGGGGAACAAAGTGACCAGAAGTCTTCGACAGGTCCCCAACAACCCAAAGATGGTGGGGGTCAGGCTCCCCAAAAGAAGAAAGAAGGCCAATCCAAAAGATGGTGCCAGTACTGTAAAAGTAAATCTCACTGGTTTAGTGAGTGCACCAAGAAAGGAGGAGGGCAGACTCCTGCCACTGCAGCCCCTAAGGCACCTGTGCCCCCTAGTACAGTCAGCAGTGGTAGTGCGCCTCCCAAGGGTTTAGTAGGGTTAACCCTGGGTTCTGAGGGGCGTGACAACTTAGTTGGCACACTCACTCAGGCTGTCCTTGTCAGTACAGGGGACGTGGACGTGTCCCCTGACGTAAGCCCCAATTCTTTGGGCAAATACCGACAGACGCCTTTCATAAATGGAAAGATGGCTCAGGCCTATAGGGACACTTGTGCCAGCGTCACCATGGTGACGCCTAACTTTGTGGACCCTGGACAGATCATGCCAGGTACAGAATTCCTGGTGACCAATGCAAGCAATGTCACTACCAATCACAGTATGGCAATTGTAGCTTTCTCCTGGGGAGGGGTAACTGGCCAAAAGAAGGTTGTAGTTAGTCCAGACCTCCCAGTGGATTGTTTGTTGGGCAATGATTTGGAGTCGTCACAATGGTCAGAAGTGGAGCACCGGACTCACATGGAAATGTTAGGTTTGCCAGCACATGTGTTCGCCGTGACTAGGTCACAGGTCAGGAAATGCCCCACTGAACAGGTGCTGGATCCTGGAACAACGGACCAGACACCTCCCAAGAAAAAGAGCAGTAGGGTTAAGGCTGCGCCTTCCCCCTTGCCCCAGGTCGAGGATCAAGTCTCAGAGGAGGCTGACCTACAGGAATTGCGGGAAACTGAGCCTAGGGAATTCGAACTTGATCAAGTTGAATTCTTGGGTTCAGGGGGACCCTCAAGGGAAGACCTGGGGAAGGACCAGTTAGACTGCCCTTCTCTTGAACCCCTCAGACAGCAAGCTGCTGCTGAGGCTGCTGGGAACGCCACAGGTACCCACAAGGTATACTGGGAAGATGGACTCCTGTACACTGAGTCAAGAGACCCCAAGCCTGGCATGACCAGGAGGCTGGTTGTACCCTTGTCTCAGCGTGGTTTCCTACTTACCTTGGCCCACGAGATTCCCTTAGCAGGTCACTTGGGCCAGACGAAAACGTGGGACAGGCTCGTCTCACACTTTCACTGGCCTCACATGAACGAAGATACCAAGGAGTTTTGCCGCTCCTGTGTCACTTGCCAAGCCAGTGGTAAGTCAGGTGGCACGACAAAGGCCCCCCTTATACCACTGCCTGTGGTGGGGGTACCCTTTGGACGGGTGGGGATCGACATCGTCGGTCCCATGGAACCACCTACAGCATCAGGGCACAAGTTTATACTGGTGGTAGTGGATCATGCCACCAGGTATCCTGAAGCTATTCCCCTTAGGACCACTACAGCCCCTGTTGTGGCAAGAGCCCTAGTTGGAGTGTTCTCCAGAGTGGGCTTCCCTAAGGAGGTCGTCTCCGACAGAGGTGCAAACTTTATGTCGAGCTACTTAACTGCTATGTGGAAGGAATGTGGTGTTAACTACAAGTTCACTACACCCTATCACCCACAATGCAATGGGCTTGTTGAGAGATTCAACAGGACCCTAAAAGGGATGATTCATGGACTACCGGAAAAGCTTCGGCGTAGATGGGACGTCCTGATCCCCTGCCTCTTGTTCGCCTACAGAGAAGTCCCACAGAAGGGGGTTGGCTACAGCCCTTTTGAACTTTTGTACGGGCATCCTGTAAGGGGACCCCTGTGTTTGGTGAAGGAAGGATGGGAGAGACCTCTCAAAAAGCCTGCAACCAACATAGTGGACTATGTGCTTGGCCTCCGCTCGCGGATGGCTGAATACATGGAAAAGGCATCTGAAAACCTTAAGGCCAGCCAAGAACTCCAAAAAGCTTGGCATGACCAAAAGGCTGTCTTGACTGTTTACCAGCCCGGACAGAAGGTGTGGGTGTTGGAGCCAGTGGCCCCAGCAGCACTCAAGGACAAGTGGTCCGGGCCCTACACCATCCTGGAGAAAAAGGGAGAGGTCACCTACCTGGTCGACCTGGGAACTCCCCGGAGCCCCCACAGGGTGCTCCATGTCAACAGGCTAAAAGCATATGTCGACAGGAAGGACATGAGTTTGCTCATGGCCCTAGATGAGGGACAGGAGGAGGAGAGTGACCCTCTCCCCGACCTGCTCACTCAGAATCCTGACGATGGATCGGTAGATGGTGTTGTCTTTTGTGGCAGCCTCTCCGAACATCAACAGAGCGACTGTAAACAGGTTCTTCAGTCGTTCAGACATATGTTTTCTCTAACACCCAGCCAGACCGATTGGTGTACCCATGAGGTTGACACTGGTGACAGCTTGCCCGTGAAGAGTAAAATCTACCGGCAGCCTGATCACGTTAGAGACTGCATCAAGAGTGAAGTGCAGAAAATGTTGGAGCTGGGAGTCATTGAGCCCTCGGATAGCCCTTGGGCTAGTCCCGTAGTTCTAGTGCCGAAACCTCACACCCAGGGTGGTAAGAGAGAGATGAGGTTTTGCGTAGACTACAGGGGTCTCAATGCAGTCACTAAGACTGACGCCCACCCAATACCAAGGGCAGACGAGCTTATCGATAGATTGGCTTCGGCCAACTACCTAAGTACGTTTGACCTGACAGCTGGGTATTGGCAAATCAGGTTAGCTGAGGACGCCAAACCTAAAACCGCATTTTCAACCCCTGGTGGGCATTATCAGTTCGTGGTGATGCCCTTCGGTCTGAAAAATGCACCTGCCACCTTCCAACGGTTGGTGAATCAAGTCCTTACTGGGCTGGATGACTTCTGCGCGGCGTATCTTGACGATATCGCTGTCTTTAGCTCCACCTGGGAGGATCACCTGGTCCACCTGCGGAAGACGTTAGAGGCACTGCAAGCAGCAGGTCTCACTATCAAGGCCACCAAGTGCCAGATAGGGCAGACACAGGTTGTATACCTGGGCCACCTTGTAGGTGGAGGCCAGGTTCAGCCACTGGAGAGCAAGATACAGTCAATCAGGGACTGGGCTCCTCCAACCACCCAGACTCAGGTTCGAGCTTTCTTGGGCCTGACTGGATACTACCGGAAGTTTGTCAGGAACTATGGTTCCATCGTGACACCATTAAACGAACTGACAAGCAAGAAAATGCCAAAAAAGGTTCAGTGGACAGCGAGCTGTCAAAAAGCATTCGATGACCTAAAGCAGGCCATGTGCACGGCGCCTATCCTCAAGAGTCCGGACTACTCCAAACCATTCATTGTCCAAACAGATGCTTCTGAGTTGGGTGTGGGAGCTGTTCTTTCTCAACTGAATTTTGATGGTCAAGACCAGCCCATTGCTTTTATAAGTAGAAGGCTGACCCCTAGAGAGAAGAATTGGTCAGCTATTGAGAGGGAGGCCTTTGCTGTGGTTTGGGCCCTGAAGAAGCTGAGGCCATACTTGTTTGGCACTCACTTCAAGATTCAGACCGACCATAAGCCCCTCTTGTGGCTAAATCAGATGAAGGGTGAAAACCCCAAACTGCTTAGGTGGTCCATTTCCCTACAGGGGATGGACTTTACAGTGGAACACAGACCTGGTACTGATCATGGCAATGCCGATGGGCTCTCCAGATATTTCCACTTAGAACAAGAAGACTCACCTGGTCAAGGTTAGCTTAGTGTTCCGACGTTTGGGGGGGGGTCATGTAGGAGAGTAGGGTCTGCAATCCTATGATCACCCAGATTTTTTGCTTTTGTTTCACTGGTTTACGACTTTCTCTGGCTGTGGGCCTGCTAATCAGACCCACAGCCTGGCTGTTCTCTGTCTAAATTACGATATGTACCCTAGGTGCATTTACCAATTGGTACTGGGCCACCTTATCAGACCCCGTAACGCAGGGCATAGGTGTACCCAGGGCCGCCAGGGGCTGCAGCATGTATTATGCCACCCCTGGCTGGCCTCTTAAATTTGACACAACTGGCTGCACGACAGCTGGGGCGAAGACGTGTAACCACCCTTCGCTTTAGGTATAGTAGCCCTATATCTAACCATACAATGGACACCCGAGTCCCTATCAGTCACTCCTATGGCAGGCCTTATCAATCCTGAAGGCAGAGTGCGTGGGCTCGTGTGAGCTAGGTTCAGGCCCGAGCCGAGCCCGGCTGCAGCTTGCGGAATCAAGACCCAATAGCTGTTCCATGATAACGCGTACCCTATCGGTAACTCCGGTATCGCGTTATCAAAGCATGTCGAGTAAGGTGTCATACGAATCGGGGTGCTGCCCTCTCACCAATTCTGGCGATGAGGTTAGTATCCCACCCTTCTAGAGGGACACGACATGTACGTAACTGTGAACCCCGGTTAAAGTTAACTGAAGCCTCAGCTCCACAAAATGGATGCTGCCACCACAGACACAAGTCTGACCTCCTGCTGCTGGGAGCCCTTCCAGCGAGGAGCACTTGGACAAAGGGTTTCCTGTCGAGGGCGCTGTTCGCACCGTCCCAGACAGGGTTTGTGTATTCTGGGTAGGTAGGGCTTTGGCGAGAAGGTGACTGCGGAGTGGCACCCCGGTGCTCACTACGCATCTGCCGGTTAGAACCAGTTCCAGGGGCGACAGCCCTGGCCTGGGGAAAGCCCGGCAGGGGAGAGGGGCGTAACTACCCCCCTTCCTGGTCCCACCCTTAGGGCAGGACCTAGTCATGTACCCACCCCTTTCTTTAGGATAAAGACCGGAGCGGGGACCCTTCCAAATTAGATCATCTTTGAATCAAGAACTACTTTCTACGAAAGGACACTCAAGACTCTTCTCAAGATTTCTCCCTTGTGGCTAAGGAGTAGTCACCCTGCATCAGCGGGCACCAACTAAGAACTCTGCGGTTTGCTGCAAGTCCTTCCTCAAGGATCCGACGGCCCAGCTCGACGAGAACCGGCTTCCCTGGCACCTCTGACCTCTACCCACGTCATCAGCTCAGCTGTGATCTGTGGGTGCGACGAGACCTCGAGGGACCGGCCATCATCAGAACCTGCACGCTCTTAAAAACCAGCACGACCATCGAGGTAACTCTCTGGTGAGTGCTCTGGGGTCCGAGAAACCCCGACCCTGAGCCGCTCTAGCACCGAAGCGTAGTCTCCCAGCATCTCCACGATCTGCGTGGGGCCCTTCTGCTCGCTGCTCAGCACGTTGTCTGGTCACTCGCCGCTGGCTTGTGCCCTTCTGTGACGACACCCGAGAAACATCACTGCTGGTCTGGTTGCTCCAGACTGGCCCTTGCTTCCATCTTTGCGAGAAGCACCCCGGACCCTCCTGGTCCACTCAAGACGCCATCTTAGGCCCACCCCGTGGCCCTGAGATCTGCCAAGGCTTGTTGCCCCATCCTGGGCCCAGCGACGCCGACAGCATCATCCTTCGTGGGACAGCTCGCACCTCCACCGTGGTCGCCGACAACGCCTCCTGGTCCGTGAGACTGCAGAGCCTAGCGTCGCCCACTCACCTAGTCGAGGTGACGGCCAACCGGTGCCTTCCTGGTACCCTCTGACTACTGGCTAGTAGTACGAACTTGGTCCCCTCTGCTTTCAGGTTTCATCAATCTCCGATCCAGGCTTGGATCTCTACGAACTATTCAGCACTGGTCGCCGGCCAGCAACTCCTTTCTTCCGGCTCCTGGCTCGTCAGCGAAGACCCCGACGCCTGTAAGACTTGTGCAGCCGCAGCCCTCGTGGCTAGGTAACTCGGCATTTCGGTGCCTGCATAGCCTCCTTACTCTAGGGTCCCGAGTCCCTCGCTTCCGACTTGCCTTATCGGGTCCGCCCGAGACCTTAACCTTTCCGTGTCCTCGGACACTCGTTTTAAACTGTGCACTTGAAGTATTTGCTAAAGAGATTTGGTTTGTGCTTAGTACCCTGTCCTCATAAAGAGTACAGGGCTGTTGTGATTCTTAATAAATATCCTGTTTATTTTCATAACACTTGTGTGGTGTCCTTTCACTGGGTGTTCAAGGGGTACATGTGTGGTAAACAGCTGGCTTAACACGCCCTCTCGAGTCTTTAGCCTTAGACTGCTCGTATCCACGCTACTAGGATAGCTGGTCTATAGGTTGACTTACAACCAAACACCATAAGGGTCGTTGGAACGATACATAGCGGTCGCTAGAATAGCGAACGTTGCACATCGGGCCAACTTCTCACAGTGGGACCCTATAATTGTATTCCGTTTCTCTCTTATGCTTTAGCTTTTCAAAAGCCTCTCCATGTACCTCTGATTGTGATTTACTCTTGGCTTAACCCTTTTTTGACGGAGCCGACTCCTTGTTGGCCAGAGAAAGCTGGGTTGCCAACCTTGTTGGTGTGCAAACTCACGCAGTTGCCCGTGAAGGGACCTAGCGCCCTAACCAGGGGCCTTATTCACGGATTGTTGGACACTGCAGTCCAGTGCATCTACCAAATCCAGCTCTAGCTGGTCATTACCTTCCTGGTAGTAGTCTGCTTCAGCCTCTTAAGGCTCCCATTTTGCCATTTTTCTCTGACTTCGCACTCAATGTACTGGAAATTGAGAGAGTAAAGGGGGAGTGCAAAAAAGCCTTGCCAGGCTAAGGATTGTGCCTCAAATTAGATGTGGAGGTAGCTGCCTTGAGCAAAACACCCACTCTAGGCAGAGCTTATTCACATTTGTACAATCCTGCACAAACTTGTGAGTCAGTGCATAGGAGGAGCATTCACTGTGACCACCACACTGGGCCGGACTGCGCTATGTGTAGAAAAAGACTCTGATCAATATCTCTGAGCAGTGCATTCAAATTCTGCACATGCGCACTGTGTGGTCTGCACTCCGTGTAAACTGTTACCTTTTCTGTTTAATTGAAAGAGGACTGCACGTGTCAGCGAGACACGCGCTGTCCCTCCCGCTCCAGAGGTAGCCTGCAGGGTCAGAGTCTGACCGCCTTCCCTGAGTCAAATAATTAAGGCGGAGTCCGCGTTGTAGCGCGTACACCTCTCCTGCACAGCGCACAAAGCGGGTGATCAGTCACCTCACAAGCATGCTCCTGCCCTCGTAGAACTGCATTGAAATCACATAACATTCGAATCAAGTCATTAAAGCACATTGAATAAATTGTACTTATCTGGCTGCGAAGCAGCAAAGAAAGAGGACACAAAATGGTGACTTCTTTAGTTATATGGGTAGCTCGTATATGATTGGAGCATGTAACATGGGGGGTGCCGGGAAACATGGGTAATGTAATTTGTGTTTTTCTTTCTTGTGATTGGCTGCTGAAATTAGTAGTAAAGAAATTAGAAGCCTCCAGTCCTGACATAGAATTACATCACACAAGGATTGATTCATTTTTGGAAAGCACGGGGAGATTAAGAATTTCCCCAGAATCATAGGTTGTTGGACTGATGCCCGACTCGAATCTGGTTCCCCAGTTCCAGGGTTGGCAGCTCTGGCCATTAGGCCACATCCTCTCCCCAGTGGTAGAGAGGCATAATTTTACACAGCTTTCCATGGATGGAGTCAGGCATGTGCCCTACTGCGGAAGAACAGGCCCGACTACTGCTCACACAAAGGATTCTGCATTCTAGTTGTTGTTTCGAACCCTTGGTGCCTCGACTTCCTTTGATCAACCCTCTGCGCCGGAACAACTCTCTCGGCGCTGCGTGGAAAGACGTGACCTCTTGGTAACCCTTGTTTTGTGAGCGTGAGACAAGTTAATTGGGCTTGACGACGCAGATGACCCTCTCGAGTCACGTAAAATGAGACTGGGGGGCTCATTCTTATCGCTGGTAGATTGTCATTAGGGGGACAAGCCTCATCCAGGAGTAGAGAACGGCCTCTGTTTACCTGTAATGTTTACTTGGACAAACAACAGAAATGTTTTGTTTGGACGGAGAGGAAACTATTGCCGATTATTGTTCGTAACTGTTGTTAAAATGTCAAGAGCGAAGTAAAATGTCAGAGACTTCAGTGAACTGTGAACACTTAACGTTTGCCTAAAAGTGACATAGTGTGCTACGCAACTTGAGAAGGTTTAAACCATATGTTATAGGTTAAGACGCTTTCGCCACCCTCGACAAAAAACAAAAGCAGAGGGTAACTGAGGTTGCAAAATTGGAAAGCTTGCAATATTATGCCGAATAATTGCACTAGTAAATTGGGATAAAAACACAATTAGCAAAGCATGTTGCTCCAATTTTGGAATTAAACAATTTGCTGAGATGTGATGCACATTTAACCATGTGCCCTGCCTAGAGGTCGTACTTACATGTGTACAGATCTAGATAGAACGAAGCTGTGCGCCGTCGTGATATGGCTGTATGGGGCCACATTAGAGATACTCTGCACTGGCGGAAAGAATAAACTAACATGAGCAGCTCCAAAGAGTTTCGGCAAGATGGGTCAGCATGGCCAAAAGTATTAAGTGGAGAAGCGTGGCTCAATGGTTAGAGCGGCAGACCCTGATGCAGAGGTCTGGCCCGGGACCAGACCTCTGCATCGGCGGCTCTTGGACTCAATCTACCCGGCCCTGATAATTCTCGCCTCGGTTCCTAGTCTAATCATGGGTCCCACTCTGTGACTCTGGGCAATAACTTGCTTAATCTCCACAACGGCCCCAGCAGCGCTTGGATGCCTGGCTTCATCTTGGGGGTGCCCAGGAGTGGACATCTCACAGGAAAGCCAGGAAGGGTTCCACAGCGGTATGAATACAGTGCTACGAGACCTCTGGGTAGAAGGCGCTATATAAAATACAAACACACATTTACAAACACACAGAAGAGTTTTATGTCTTTAATACAAAATGAGAGGTACCGATTTCATCTCACTGGGATGCGTTTTAATATCTTTCATTTACTGTGGCCTTTCCTACGAAGGGAAGCTGCCTTAACATTCTTCGAATTGCCCCAGTGACTATCACATAAAGCAGGCACCTTGCACTTATATTGTTTTGCCCTTCCTATTCCTTGCACAGGACGCTTTACTTAATGGCCCCAGTATTTAGAGATGCTAATATTAGATGCTATAAGACAGCTATTATTGCAGAAGTTGTATATCTGTGAATAACTTGATTAAAAGTTCAAGTTCTTTGCTCACTAGGAAGAGGTATGGTTTAGCAACATGCATAAAGAATAATGACTAAATATGAGCGCTCTGTGCATGGTTGAGGATAGCATGTTTTCCCCTCAATTGTATTCGTATTTATTTTATTCATATTTTAGAGGATATTTTTAACAGAATTGTTTTTATTGTATGTTTAACCCTTTCGATGCTCATGACGAGCTCAGCTCGTCATGATGCACGGTTGAGCTGTGCTGATGACGAGCTGAGCTCGTCATGATCAATGGACCTAACGAAAAGTCAGCATAGGAGGGGAAAACACCTAGCAGCCAAGGTGTTAATGAACTATGCTTTTATGGCAGGATTGCCAGCTGAATAAAGTTGAATTTAATTGACCTCGAATCTCAATCCTATATAAATTAAGCAAATACTGAGACAGACGTACACAACAGAGAGAGGTGTAACACAATAAGCTATATATTAAGATGCAGGGTGTTTGCAATTATATAGCGTTTACAATCCTCGACATGGGGATCCATAAAGTAAACTAAAACAGCTTTGGCATCTGACGTTTTTCTATTACCAGTACTACGTTGACAGCGGCCATGCTCCACTGAGTACGAGTGGAAACTACTCATAACGTGCCACTGAGTCAGTCGGAACTCAAAGACAAAAGATGACAACACTACCGCATACACACAGGCTGGCCCTTTTAGCTGAAAAAAACGGACTGTTGTGTAACTGTTTCCTGGTTATTATACAACTACAGCAATGGTTTCCATGGTGACAGTTCTCCCGCCCTAATTGTCGACTCTTCATGTGACGTCACTTTGGGGGCCGGCTAGTTATGAAACTAGTGCTGGTGGGAAAAAGGAGAAGAGTCGGCTTTGGGTATGAGGGTGCAGATAGTCAGAGGGTATGCAAAGTCAGACTTCCAACAGGCAAAACTTACTCAGGAACAAAGAGTGAGACAATCATGACTAACACTGAAGACGAGCCACAGGAAGTGATGTAACAACTGCGCACAGTACAACTACAAGAAGCTTTGCTATAAAAAAAAGCCGGCGGCGTAATTCACCAACAAAATAAACGATAGACAAGCCATTATTAAATTAGAGTACATTAAAAAGGGGACTAGGAGGTTCAACCTAGATGTAAATGATAATTAGCAAGATTAAGGTCAGAGGAGATGAGAAGAGAAATTAACAAGACAAACCCAGATTCAAAAGTGGTGCGGGCGGGCCCGCCGTGGCAAAAGTGAAAGCATATAAAAGCAGATATGTTTACAATTAAGGCGAGACGTGGCAGGGGAGGGGCAGAGGAGCGTTCAGAAAGCCACGCGTGAACGCAAGCTTGAGGCCAGCAAAAACCTCTGGTAACGATTTCTGAAGCCCCTTACTAAAAGTCGAGCAAGAAGCGCATGCGCTGCTCTATGCTCGACCTAAAAAGGACGCAATAACTTTGCTTCAGCACCTTTTTCATTTTGTGGGCACGTGCATTCATGAGGATGTGTGTGTGTGTGTGCATACATAATTTAATAGACATGCCTACAAAATGATGCATGTGCCATTTATTTTTAACGTATCAGTGCTGTATTTCTAGATGAAAATGCAATACAAGGGAGGCAGCAACATGGTGTGGAAGAGTGGGTATTTGGTAAAGGGAGAAGCACACACAGAGGAGAGCTGGAAAGCACATGCACACCCTTAGAGTACTTCAGTAAAACAAAAAATGAAAAAAAAACAGTTCCCTCAAAGTGAGCAGTAAAAGCATAGAAGCCAGACGATCAGATAGATGATAAAGAGGGTATGCCTCACGGGAGGGGCAAACACAAGATGGACAAGCTGGGACAAGGAAAAACATTGAAATAGAAGCAGTAATGAGAGTGACAATAAAGCCAACCAATGATAACTAATGGGCGGGCTCCAAACATCTGTAAGGTGTTGGTAAGCACAACATAGGTGTTTTGCAGCCAGGCAGCACAGCTCGACCTAAAACCATGATAAATCCATTTTGTTTCGGTAATACAAAATAAAGCAAATGATATTCGGTCCAAACTGAGAATATACACCAGGATAAAACAATTAAGAGATCACACACTTTGTGCTATTTTACATGGAAAATAAAGGAGAAAATAATCAAATAGCAGTTCTGTCTTCATTAAAAAAGTAGCAAAATAGTGCCTAATCAGTTCTGTCTTTTTTAAGGTTATTGAGGGGCAAGGAATTCTTTGCTAACATTTCAATTAAATAATAAAAATGCAGTATGTGTGTTATATATGTTTCACAATCAGTTACTTTCTTTCTATTCCATTGTTGAGAAATCTTTCTGTGATATGAACTAGGACAAAATATGTTTACCTCATGTCTGGTACGTAGTCAGTTCTGTGTTGTGTATCTTTAAGATTTCTTTAGAATCCTTTATGTCATTTCGAATTTTGGTATGTAATGTATTCTGGGTTACCCAGTGTGAGGCAGTTGGACTGCTGACTTCGTATGTGCAGCTGCTCCTTGCTGTGGGTTCCTGTATCTGTACTTAAGAATCATTAAAGGTGACTTTATCACCAACTACAATTCTTAGTTCACCCTTTAACCAACAATACCACATTTTGGTACCAGGAGTAAGGTTGGCCTCAATTTGCTTATGTGTCGCCATCTGAAGAAAGGAGGCCACCGGCTGTCCCTCTCCTCAACTTTGTCAGAGGGTGCTGAAGGACTTAACCGATTTCCACAGTCATTTTGAGGTGGGTCAGCCATTTATTTTTGTTATGGGCATGGCACTGCATTCCTGTTATGAGTCCCACCGTTGACTCGCGCGAGCCATAAATGTAAAGAATTAGCTTTTGCCTCGCACCATTCCTACCTGTGCACGCAACTTGTCTCACTATTCTATTGGAGCTCCCAGCGAGAGTTCAATCCTCCAGCCGTCTCGCTTCACTCCTCTGTTCCAGTACTCCTTCCCCTGGATTCTCGGAACGCGTTTGCGCAGCAGGATCCCCTCTACGTTTGGCACTTGGCACTCTGGGAAACATTGTTGCATCATACGCACTGCGACCATCTTTGTAAAGTTTCTTTACTCTTTATTGCCCGTCGTTCAGCTCTTCCACAGCTGCTGTCTAGTGCGATACCCGGATCGGTGATTTGCATACCTCTCATTTTCAGCTCGTCTCTGTTGTCCCGCCCTGTGCGACACTATTATCATTGATTCGCACACCTGTTGTCTTCATTTTGCAGCGAGTTGCCTTGTCAAGTCTGATACCGGATCGGTGATTGGCACACCTTTCAACCTCGTTTTGCTGCCATTTGTTTTGTTTACAGTGAATTTCACATTTTTCACTTGTGGCAAGTTGCTTCGCATCTCGGTGATTCACACACCTGCTATGTGATGCCATTATTTAATACACCTTGGCGGTAACTGTGATATCAGCAGTCCGATTGCCGTGGCACCCGAGAAGTGCAAGATGGCGCCCCAACGTTTGCAACCAGAAGAGGAGGTTGGCAGTCTAGTGGCAGCTGGTGTGCCGCTGAGGACGTCACCGGAAAACAGGAAGATGGGGACAGAAAGGCAGATCGCGAGAGAGCAGGGAGACGCGGAGGAAGGACACCAACATGGAGGAGCAGCAGTGGGATGAGTGCTAAATGCAGGAAGAGGACCCCCGCATGAAGCGTTAGCGGAGGAGGCCCCGCGGAGTCCCAAAGAAGGAGGAGCAACGCCGGAGAGGTAGGTTTCCCCAATGCCAGCTGCTCGAGTATCCAGACGTCCCCAAGCGAGACAACACGCGCAATACCCCATGCTACGGTCCCGGAGGACCGTAGCTCCAGCTATATTCCCTTTTTGGGTTATTGGAGGAGGATGGCTGGGAGGGGGCTAAGGGGGTTCCTATATGAGTAACGGGCACACATCCGGACAGGTACTTAACCCTCTCACCAGTTCGTTTCTCCCCCTCACAAGCCTCTGTGATAAACCTGCACTGGTGAAGGGACAGCATCACAATAGTATTTGGATATAAGGACTGACGCGTGGTTGTTTTGTGTTCTCTATTTATCTTTTGGGGACACCGGGCCATAGGTAGGCAAAAGACGGAGAGAGTGCTGACCGGAGGAAGAAGGTTTATCACAAGTGAAGACTGGGGATGCTCTTTTTCCACCACCCCTTTTGTGTTTGGTTATACCTTATGTTCATATACAGACTTGTTGGGCAGCCCTGTTAATAAAATACCACCGTCGGTATTACAGAACCTCGTGTTGTCCAGTCTTATGCCTAAACAGAGACCATACGCCTCTGAACAAACCCTTCCTAGCAGGGTAGATAGATTACAGTGGTGTCAGGAGTGGGATTAGTCGCCTGAGGCTCGAAGATGACAAAAACTGTGACCCTGCAGGACATAATAACCCAGCTAGCTGAAGGGCAGAGGCATCTCCAATTGGTTCTAGAGCAACAGAACCAGAACGCACAGAAAGAAAGGGAGTCTTTTCAACCGGCCCTGAAAGAGCAGGCAGTTATACTGACCACTAATCAGAAGGTGCAAGACACGGCTATTCTACGCCTCACGGGTGCCATCTCCAGTGCTAGGGTCCATCCCAATGTCCCCGGAATCATTCTTCAGAAGTTCCAGGAGGGTGACAACCCAGATTATTTCGTTACAAAGTTTGAGAGGGTAGTGAAATTGTCATGTTATTCTGAAAATTGTAGGGTTGCATCATAATCACCAATAGTCAGCACCGCATATCTAAAGGGATGTATTAGCGTGTAGCCATAGAAATGTAGTACTAAAAGCAGCATATATTAGAGTGAATAGAAATGTAACTGCTAAATATGAAGATCAATGTCGTGATTAATCAAAAGATGTGTACAGATGATGCATAACGAGTTCGTTTTTGTATAAGGAGATGCAATAGTTTAAACGTGTATCATATTAAAGCCTGCACGTGTAATTTGCTTAATATGTATGTAGGTCATAGAATTAATGCTTATGAGATTATTTTAGAAAAGTATGTTTAAATGTGTAAAAGCCTAGCTGACTCCTTACACTTTGCCATGACAAGGCCGGTTGTGATTTCTTACGTTAGCTGAATATTGTAGGTCTGACATTTTTTTTTTCCTTGGGAAGGCTCTTCTTAGTCAAATGTAGTTAGCAGATTTTGTGTGTGTGCGAGGCTATTCTGTGCACATGGTTCTGTTGTAGGTGCAAGGACACACATCTCATTAGGCAGAATAACCCTTTGTTTTAGGAGTTAGGATGGTAGGAGAAGCCACCATGGGTGTGTACAGAAATGCAGGTATGATACTTTCAGCGGAGAAGGTGCCTGGGACCCAAGGACATCCAAACGGTTGTTGGACGAAGTCAGAGTTTCGATGGAAAAGTACAAGAAGGAGACCGCTCTGAAGGGGCATGTGAAGGGTGTGTTTTACTGTTTTGGGATTTTGTATCAGGGACAGTTGCCCGAGGGAGGAATTCAGATTAGAGAAGGAGAGAACGGGATAGGGCAGGTTAGGTGAAGGAGCATCTTAAAGCGAGCTCAAGTGAGTGTACTTCTGGGGAAGTCCTCACTACTGACACCTTTTCTCTTCTCTTGCCTGGGAATGATGTTATGTAGGGATGTCACTTTAGCGACAGGGTAGGGACAGACCAATCGATTTTCCTTTCAGGTTAATGCATGCCTGATGCTTTTAGAGTTAACTGTCATTCTTATCCTGAGTCGGAGGAGACTCTTGCGTAGGATTATGTTTGTATTAGTGCCCATTTATTTTCTTAACCTCGTGCTGAGGAGTCTGTACGTTCAGTTTTTTTGGGCTTTGTAATAAATTTCTTAACATTTGATTTTGTAGTCAGTGATTCCTTTGACTTTGATTCTGTTGGTCATTCGAAGAATGTGTTTCCCCTTTACACTTTTTAGCAGATAAAAATATCCAGTATACAGAGGATTCTTAAGATTGGTAAGATAGGATCAAATGGAGAGGTAAGAATCCAACGTTATCAGTTGGTAGCAGAGGATGGTTATCTCTAGAGTAAGGGGAGATCTAGATTAGGATAAGAGATTCCCGCGATTCTTGAGCCCATAGAAGTCAAGCGATGGTTGTTTGGAGGATCGTCAGCTGAGAACAGCGGCGTTTGATGGAAACTGATGGAGAGTGATGGTGCGGTGAAGCAGCAGTTCGTGGGAGAGTGAGTATGAACAGGGTTGTGTATTAGATTGCGGTGTTGTTTTGATGGTGTGATGTCTTGCGAAGTTAGAGTGAGTGTTGAGTGATTGTGAGGTCAGGCTGTGAACGCGCGCAGCCCGGGAAATCTTAGGATCGACGAGTAGCCTGAGAGATTGTGGTGTAGAAGACACCCAGAGAGTAATTGTCGACCATTGATTGGGGGGTTGTGAGACGTCATCGATTACCCAGACCGAGATAGGGAAAGCGAATGTGTGAGTGCGTGAGTAACCGGCGCTGGTCGTGGGTTGCTGTATGTGGAACATCGTGTGTTTGAAACCTATCAAATGAGGTGATTATCCGTTCGTACAGACAGTTACTAGATTGAGGTAGACAATCACACGAGACTGTGGATGGACAGTCAGAGAAGTAACTAGGGGAAGTCTGCACCGGCAGAGGGAACAGGCGATCACAGGTTCCATTTAGTGCAGGAATAGTTGGGAAATTCTCAACTGGAAGGATGGGAACGCAGACACCAGCGAACACGGAGGTAAAGTGAGTCACAGGTGTTAGGATATTGCCGGATGCTCTAACGGTACCGGTCACCATTTGTCCCATAGTACCAGTGTATGCCCCAGATCAGACGAGAAATGGGAGTTCATCACAGTTAGGAGTAAAAGAGAGGACTAGCTTCGAAGGGAATGACACGGTGAGCGGGATAGCTCAATTGCCGAGACCCTTAGAATTAAGCACGCCATTGCCAGCCACTGAGGACTCGTTAAGGGGCCAGACGGAGGTAAGGACGGCGATGCCGAGGTCCTTTGCCATTCAAGATCAGATCTAAGAATGTGGGAGCCACCTGTGAAGAATAGGAATGATGGGATGACAGGAAGTTGGGATCACAGAAGTGAAGGGAACAGACCAGTCCTTAGAGATATAGTTGAAGGGAATAGATGTTGAGAGCGGAGCAGAAGGGGCGAAGAATTGAGTGGTGCCTCTAGTCAAGGGACTCTGAAAGTGGCTGTAAGGGCAAAGGTGCTGGATGTAGTGCGACTGAAAGCAGAGGTGGATGAGATAATTGAAGGAAACTTGTCTCTTGTGAGAGTGGAGCACTATGAACCAGATGAGCTACTGTTTGTAGCAATGGACGTGACTCGTAAGGCAAGGTCGGCACATGAGAAACTGTCTGATTTAGCGAAAAGGTATGAGGTGGATTTGTTCAAAGCCAAAATGTTACAGGGGGGTCATCGTTTACAGTACAGTGATCAGGAACTGGAAGAGAAGAGGGTAATTGGATTGAGGACTAACATTTGGGAACTGGTTGTAGGGATACATGCATGGAAAAAGCTCAATAGGTGGGAAGAAAGATGGTCCAAAAAGAAGAGTGCTAAAAAGAGTGTAGGAGAGACACCACCTCCAGGAGGGGGAGTGATGGGAGTAGAGAATTACCCTTTGCGAGAGGTAATTAGTGGAGGATATGTGCATGTGCCTTGCAGTAGAGGTGACTTGGCAGCGTTCACAAATAATTTTCCTAAGTTGAGGTAGAAGCCAGTTGAACAGTACAAACAGGTTGATGGCTTTGTTAAGATCTCAAAGGTGTTGTGGATCGATTTGAATACGCTGTTTGACATTGTAGTTCCGAGTGATTTGTGGGCAGCGTGTAAAGTTGCAATTGATTGGCCTACTTCTGAACCAGATAGGGAGCTCCTCATAGATGTAGAGTGAAAGAGATGGTCCAATACAATAAGCGGACCCAGGGGTAAGGGTAGCCAACTCATTGTAATATACTTCAAACAGCTTGAGTGTTTAAAAGACAAGCAAGGAGTTCCTTATAGCTCTTGCGCAACGACAATGATACAAACAGCCAAAAAATGAATAACAACGGCAATATTAGATGTGCTGAAACCTGTCTATAGACTTCACTTAGCGTTAAATCACCACCAAATCTTTCAAAATAGGACAGGACTTTATGTGGTCACGCCAAACGAGGATCTGATGGAGCCCATATGTTAAACAAAAATATCGTAGCCAGCCGGAATCAGACTCTCTCCAAGTCCATAGCGTCTGCTCGTCAAAGAAGGACGTCCGCTTATCGTATTGGACCATCTCTTTCACTCTACATCTATGAGGAACTCCTTGCTTGTCTTTATGGAACAGTCACGTTAACAGGGGTATATTATACTCCTGGTGTATTTTCATCTTTCTGCTCACCACATGGCTCAAGCATACAAAACTTTTGTGCCCTGAAGAAGTCCTTCATAAAGACGAAACGCGTCGGCTGTATCGTTGTTTGATCGTCCTGATCGTGTTTTAAATTTGCATCAAAATAAAAAGAACTGTGAAGACTATACTTGTGGACACGGACTCAAATATTTCTTTTTCCTTGTATGTGTTTTTGGTGGTGCACCTTTGCTTTTGTTTAAATGGTAATATTCCTTTTTAGGTCTAGTCTGAGCCAGCGCATGTGCTGTCTGCGATATATTTAGTAAACAGGCTTTTAAAAGTCCTACCACCGCTTTTTGGCTGGCATAGAGCATGCGGTTAGGCGCGCAATGGCAAGCACAGGTACCATCTGGCTTTCCTCTCTCGTCATGGTGCGTGCACATCGCACACCACTCGCCTGCCTGCTTTCACTTTTGGCATCGCGCACGTGCACCACTTGCGTGCTTTTTTCTCGCGTGCTATTTTTAAATTTCCTTTTCGCGCGTGCGCACACAATTCCCGGTCTTGTTTTTTATTTCCTTTTAGCGCGCGCACACTCAACTCCCAGGCTTGTTTCAGACTAAAACAGCCTCATCTTCAAGCACTCTTCAGTGAGGGCGCGTCACCCGTTGAAAACCGTGCACCCTCTCATCCGCATCTGCAGCACTACCGTGAACACACCACGTATGGCATTTGGAAAGAGATTAGATGTACAGGACGAAGAGAATCTACACTAACGTCACTGAAAACATTCTGTGCACGCACACAAAGATTGCTTAGAAAGGTGAAATCCAAGATAGAATTTTGGGAGCACAGTGCACCTCCAGTGGCGGTTTCTCTTTGCGGGCGTCGGGGCTCCGCCCCAGGTAATTTATCACGTTTCGGTTTATTTAAAAATAAAGATCACCAGTACGTTTTTTTTTCATTTGTAAAAAAAAAAAAATCGCAAAGAACCCGTCGCAAAGAACACGGGGCACTGTCTCGGAGTCTGCTGCCCCCCACTGCCAATACCGCCGCGCTGCACCACCAAGTTACCAAACCAACGTCACTAGTCACAACACACTGAATGTGATTTGCTGCTCCGGGGCCCTAAGAAGCCTGCTATGTCTTTGCCGGCTGAGAACCTCATAGCCCTAAAGGCTGTGATGTCATCAGGTAGGCAAAGACATAGCCTGGATGCCCAGTCTCCACCCCCTGATGGCGTGGAGATTAAGTTAACCCCGGGCGTTTTTAACACAAGCCCAAGATTGCTAACGTCTCTACGTCAATCAGAGAGTGGAGGAGAGCTTGCTGTCGTGTCACTCCACCCCCTCCCAACTCGTCACAGGGCGTGGTGAGACCCACCCTGTGACGAGTTGGGATAGGGACAGTCTGCGCAGACTCTGACTTCTTCCCGCGCATGATTGCAGTTGGAGGAGAAGTAGCAGCCATTTTGCAGTCAGACTTTCACTGCATTAGAGGAGCGGTCAAGCGGAGACTAGCCGTGGTCAAAGTGGTCGAAGCCTCTGTCCTGAAGGAAAGCGGAACAGTCGTGCCCTGCAGCAGCAGCCTAGTCCATCCATTTTGGTTGCAGGCTGCCAGGTTGCTGTCCGGACCGGAGTAGAAGAGACTTGTGAACTCTGGCAGGTAGGGCCCCACAGGAGGGCAGTTTTTAACTTATTATTACGAATCCTAATTGATTGAAAGTAAATGAATGTCACAGACGTCTGCTAAGATGCCACTCTCCTCCCCTTGTCATAATTGCTGCAAACTCTTCAGGACTCGGGCCTACAGTAAGAGCAACAAGGACACGCTGGCATACATCGAGCAGGAACCAAAAGAACAAGGGTATACTAGTATGGTTATCAGGGGTACAGGGAGAGAGGGTGGGTAGGGATGAATCTCCTTACTACCTATGATTTCAATAAGGGACCAGCTAGGCCTGCTGCACTGCGTGTGTTATGTTACTGTTATTCCATGGTGGAGCAGAGGAATAAAGGGAGCTAGTCTAGCTCCCTTTATTCCTCCACTCCACCATGGAATAACACTAACATAACACACACAGTAGTTTAGTGTGCAACAGAGGGCACTAGGGCAGAAAGGCACAACAAAACACGAGTGGAACAGAGGGCAGAAGGGCACAAACAACGAGGGGAAATGAAGTGGAACAGAGGGCACAAAGGCACAAAACACGAGTGGAACAGAGGGCAGCAGAAAGGCACAAAAAACGAGTGGAACAGAGGGCAGAAGGACAAAAAAAACGAGGGGAAAACGAGTCGAACAGAGGGCAGAAGGGCACCAAAAAACAAGTGGAACAGAGGGCAGAAGGGCACCAAAAATTAGGGGAAAACGAGTAGAACAGAGGGCAGTGAGGCACAAAAAACTAGTGTAACAGAGGGCAGAGGGGCACAAAAAACAAGGGGAAAACGAAGTGGAACAGAGGGCAGAAAGGGACAAAACACAAGTGGAACAGAGGGCAGAAAGGCACAAAAAAACGAGTGGAACAGAGGGGAGAAGGGCACAAAAACGAGTGGAACAGAGGGCAGAAGGGCACAAAAAAATGAGTGGAGAGCATATGTACACCACAGAAAGACATAGTAGGCCTCCTTGTTGTAGTGGTCCCTTTTGTGGTGTGGCCTATACTGATTTGCAGAGGGGGCTTGCTGTGTGTATTGGAACAGTAAGCAATAGACTAGAATTCGTCCCTGGGTAGTTACATTTGGCTGAGATTAATTCAATATTTGCTCCCTACACTTCAGATATTAATAGGCTGACATAGGTGTTCTGACTAAACTGGGCCTAGTACAGTGTTTATGCTTATGGGGTCACAGTTTGAGTAGGCAAGGAAAGCTCTTTTATTATACTGAAAAAGTAAGTTCACTTGCATACAAGCTTATGTACTATTAAAATGCAAATCCACACATGTTCCCTAAGGCATGCTACTATATTTTATGAATCAATTGCTATTTTGTTTTTGTGCCTGTTTTAAGACTACTTATTGCACACTTACATGATTTTAAGAGAGTTCCCATTTTGTGATCCTGTGCTGCAAATACAAACCTTTTTTCCTCCTCTATCCTTCTGTGTGCTATCATTCCAAATCCAAATAACTGACTAACCTATCCACTACTTAAAATGTACTTGCATGTTTCACTATACTAATTCAACGCTAATCCTCTATGGGTCCCAATGTTTTATGTTTAGATTGTCACGAGCAAACCATGACTCATTTAATTTAAATGTTGATGGAGGCATCCACTCCCACTCTTATGCATTCCTCCATTCACCTATGCAATTACATCCACACATCTCACCCTTACCCATGCCCCCAGCTATGCACTCACTTAATCTTTGGCCCAACCACCCTTGAACGCACACTTATCCTGCTCAGTTATCCACATGGATCTGCGTAAAGTTGTATATCCACCCATACCTATTCATCCCTGAACCACCTTCAACCAAGCACATATCCATCCACTCTTAGCTGCGCATTGATCCATCCTCTAACACCCGGCTGTTTACCAATATGTTTACATGTGCATCAAGCTACTTATGTGATTAACACCGATCCACCATAATATGCACATACAGTCATCCAACAGTCTCTTTAACTATGTATTCCTCTTAGCAGCCATCAGCTCATCCATTGACAACCATCTGTGTTTGCATGTTGCCTTTTGTGTATTGTTTCACTGCATATCTCTCTACATTTTGTCTGTATATGCTTCTGGGTATGCTTATAGTGCAACATGAATGTGTTTGCTGTTTATGTATCTAAACAACAACAAAGACATTACACACAAGCATTGGCATAGCCAATAGGTCTCACCTTTGGGACTTTATAAGTGTTTAGTTGTCCAGCACAATATCCCTGGTGCAACAACATCAACTGTTGCATGGTTAAACACTTATATGGTCCCAAAGGCGAGACCTCTTGGCTATGCCATTGCTTGTTCTTAATTATTATTATTTAGTAGAAATGTAGGGAAACGTGAGGAATACAATACATACTTGATTTTATACACTGTTAAAAGGAAAGCATTTTTAATGAGGCGCCTGAAAAACCACCACCTCGGCTGCTGCTGAATAATTCTCTGACACGTTTTAAAAGCTTTCTAATAACCTGATTTGGATATGGTTCATGAGGTACTGGGCACGTGTAAGCGTTAATGCATCTGACAGCCCAGGCCTCACTTGGGGCCTTGTTGGCGCAGTCTGGGTTGTAATTAATGTGGCCAAGTATATTGCTGTAGGTTTAACTTTATCCTAGATGCTGTGATTGTCAATTACAGTAGCATCCCTTCTTCCAACTAAACTGAGCTCAGAAAGGCCCACTAATCTCCAAAATACAAGTGGCACGGCATGTGCTAGGTGTAGTAAAAGATTAGATAGATGAGTTTGACGTTATTTAAGGTGTTGTGCTTGTGCCTCATTGCAGTTCCTGTTGAAAGAGTTGGACGGTCTCTGTCTAAACGTACATAAGTTGGATTTCTGGAAGCATGCTGAGTTTACGGGCAAAAAATGGAAAATACACAGGAACAAAATAGAAGACTGTTTGACCAGTGACTGAGGGGTGTGAAGGAAGGCAAAAGTAAATAAGTGCAAGTTTATTGCCAGGTACCATGACACTGGTTCTGTCTGTAGGCATTTTACTCTGATGGGCTAGCTTGAATGCCACTTTATCTCACGTAGGCACTGGGTCAGTAGACAGATCCAACCTATTTATGAAACTTTGTTAAAATTAATTGTGGTTTATTGCAATTTAGAATGGTTTATTCATGAGGCCTTGGAACTGATGATAGTTTTAGGGGAGGCAGTGGCCTGTTTCTGTTAAGCACAATGGCTTCCGAAAGTCTTGAAATCTACCATTTGCCTGCTAATTTTTCAAAATTTTCTTGGGGGGAGAACCCCCCAGAACCCTCCTTAGGTGGTTCGGGCATGGTCGCTGCGCTCGCTCGCACGGTGTGCTACACTAATAATTTTACGCCCACACTTTCAAATGTCACCAGCCGCCACTGTGCACCTCAACACTACTTTACATTGCGTTCCCGGTTCGAGTTGAGCGCACAGCAGCGGCTGGTACCACTGAGGAGTGCAGCGCATGGGCGCGCTCATGTTTCCCAGCTCGGGTTTCGGAACTGATATGGACAGAGTTGTTTTCAAAGACTTTTTTTCGCTCACACGAGAGTTGGGTCTGGCAAGATTTCCCTTAGAGTTTGGGGAAACTTTTCTGTGGCATTCGCAGTCACTGCTACGGTAGGTCACAGGGTCAGAGATGATTTTCTATATAGCCAGTGTCTAACCCAGGGTGGTGTGGAGTGCAAATAAACGATGGATTTAGGCCCAGATCCTTGTACTGGGGTGAATGTATGACATTGTTCTACATTCTGTCCATCAACTGTGTTTTTTGCAATTTTCACCCCGAGTGTGCTGGGTATACTCAGACGTGAGTCCCAGGCACTCCACACCACTGGAGTCAAGCTATCCAGGCTGATGAAGGCTGATAGCCAGAAACCGGTCCTTGGATGCCTGATTCCGGTCTGGGAAAGACATGGCTTGGTAGTTCGGACTGGACTGTTCCCATGAGGCACAAGGTCAGAGCTGATTTGCTATATAGCCAGTGTCTAACCCAGGGTGGTGTGGAGTGCAAATAAACAATGGATTTAGGCCCAGATCCTTGTACTGGGGTGAATGTATGACATTGTACTACATTCTGTCCATCAACTGTGTTTTTTGCAATTTTCACCCCGAGTGTGCTGGGTATACTCAGACGTGAGTCCCAGGCACTCCACACCACTGGAGTCAAGCTATCCAGGCTGATGAAGGCTGATAGCCAGAAACCGGTCCTTGGATGCCTGATTCCGGTCTGGGAAAGACATGGCTTGGTACTTCGGACTGGACTGTTCCCATGAGGCACAGGGTCAGAGCTGATTTGCTATATAGCCAGTGTCTAACCCAGGGTGGTGTGGAGTGCAAATAAACGATGGATTTAGGCCCAGATCCTTGTACTGGGGTGAATGTATGACATTGTTCTACATTCTGTCCATCAACTGTGTTTTTTGCAATTTTCACCCAGAGTGTGCTGGGTATACTCAGACGTGAGTCCCAGGCACTCCACACCACTGGAGTCAAGCTATCCAGGCTGATGAAGGCTGATAGCCAGAAACCGGTCCTTGGATGCCTGATTCCGGTCTGGGAAAGACATGGCTTGGTAGTTCGGACTGGACTGTTCCCATGAGGCACAGGGTCAGAGCTGATTTGCTATATAGCCAGTGTCTAACCCAGGGTGGTGTGGAGTGCAAATAAACAATGGATTTAGGCCCAGATCCTTGTACTGGGGTGAATGTATGACATTGTTCTACATTCTGTCCATCAACTGTGTTTTTTGCAATTTTCACCCCGAGTGTGCTGGGTATACTCAGACGTGAGTCCCAGGCACTCCACACCACTGGAGTCAAGCTATCCAGGCTGATGAAGGCTGATAGCCAGAAACCGGTCCTTGGATGCCTGATTCCGGTCTGGGAAAGGCATGGCTTGGTAGTTCGAACTGAACTCTTCCCATGAGGCACAGGGTCAGAGCTGATTTGCTATATAGCCAGTGTCTAACCCAGGGAGGTGTGGAGTGCAAATAAACGATGGATTTAGGCACAGATCCTTGTACTGGGGTGAATGTATGACATTGTTCTACATTCTGTCCATCAACTGTGTTTTTTGCAATTTTCACCCCGAGTGTGCTGGGTATACTCAGACGTGAGTCCCAGGCACTCCACACCACTGGAGTCAAGCTATCCAGGCTGATGAAGGCTGATAGCCAGAAACCGGTCCTTGGATGCCTGATTCCGGTCTGGGAAAGACATGGCTTGGTAGTTCGGACTGGACTGTTCCCATGAGGTACAGGTTCAGAGCTGATTTGCTATATAGCCAGTGTCTAACCCAGGGTGGTGTGGAGTGCAAATAAACAATGGATTTAGGCCCAGATCCTTGTACTGGGGTGAATGTATGACATTGTTCTACATTCTGTCCATCAACTGTGTTTTTTGCAATTTTCACCCTGAGTGTGCTGGGTATACTCAGACGTGAGTCCCAGGCACCCCACACCACTGGAGTCAAGCTATCCAGGCTGATGAAGGCTGATAGCCAGAAACCGGTCCTTGGATGCCTGATTCCGGTCTGGGAAAGACATGGCTTGGTAGTTCGGACTGGACTGTTCCCATGAGGCACAGGGTCAGAGCTGATTTGCTATATAGCCAGTGTCTAACCCAGGGTGGTGTGGAGTGCAAATAAACGATAGATTTAGGCCCAGATCCTTGTACTGGGGTGAATGTATGACATTGTTCTACATTCTGTCCATCAACTGTGTTTTTTGCAATTTTCACCCCGAGTGTGCTGGGTATACTCAGACGTGAGTCCCAGGCACTCCACACCACTGGAGTCAAGCTATCCAGGCTGATGAAGGCTGATAGCCAGAAACCGGTCCTTGGATGCCTGATTCCGGTCTGGGAAAGACATGGCTTGGTAGTTCGGACTGGACTGATCCCATGAGGCACAGGGTCAGAGCTGATTTGCTATATAGCCAGTGTCTAACCCAGGGTGGTGTGGAGTGCAAATAAATGATGTATTTAGGCCCAGATCCTTGTACTGGGGTGAATGCATGACATTGTTCTACATTCTGTCCACCAACTGTGTTTTTTTGCAATTTTCACCCCGAGTGTGCTGGGTATACTCAGACGTGAGTCCCAGGCACTCCACACCACTGGAGTCAAGCTATCCAGGCTTATGAAGGCTGATAGCCAGAAACCGGTCCTTGGATGCCTGATTCCGGTCTGGGAAAGACATGGCTTGGTAGTTCGGACTGGACTGTTCCCATAAGGCACAGGGTCAGAGCTGATTTGCTACATAGCCAGTGTCTAACCGAGGGTGGTGTGGAGTGCAAATAAACGATGGATTTAGGCCCAGATCCTTGTACTGGGGTGAATGTATGACATTGTTCTACATTCTGTCCACCAACTGTGCTTTTTGCGGTATTTAACATGGCCGCCTGCTTTCATGATTTCCCTCTGTCTTACAATCATTTTTTTGTGCACTAATATCAGCCGTCGATATCATTGTTTATACCCAATGTTGGATTACAACTATAACAAGTATTAATCTAAAACTATAACATGATGTCAGGAAAATGCCACAAACACATTCCAATAGTACAATGTATGTCCTACGTGCGGTGCCCGAGAATCAACTCGCTTGAGACCGTTACACGAATCGCTGTTCACAAACTGCGCACGGCTTCCGCTCAGCCCATTTCAGCTGATCGGTTCATATGAGTGGAAGTAAAGCAGGACTTTCAAACAGTTGAATATCAACTGAAACACACAATACCATTAGACACCAATAAAAATATAATGACATTAAAAACAAGTTCCACGCTCAAAATTGAATGTTCTTCTGGGTAAGAAAATGCTACTGTTTCCTATGGCGTTACCTACTTCATTTACTTACCTCATAAACATAGTAAGTGAGATATGTACTGGGTGAGGCTTTTATTCTTTCAGTAGGTACTGTGCAGAGCTTTAAGTGAGCCAGGTCCTACCAGTGCTAAGCACTTGTAGTTCTAAAAAGCCAGTGCTGAGACGGGCACAGTGCGTTAGTACCGGCTATGGCTTGGGTCTGAGAGCCCTTTGTCTTTGCTTGCATGAAGACCCACAGCGTCGCTATATTTGTCTTATCTATAGGTGCAGAGAGTAAGTGTTAATCTTTTTGTTTTTGCAGTTTTATATAGTGCAAACTCAACCCCAATGTATCAGAGGGCTTTACCTGAGCACCAGTTACATTATACAAGAGCAAGTCCATTTTTGGTAGGCACGGGGAGATTAAATGATTTGAGACGATTTTGAGCCGACACTGAGTCTCAAACCCGTTTCCTCAGCTCCAAAGTCAGTTCTGGCTGTTATGCCATATCCCCTCAATTATTGCCTCTCACAGGCGCTGGGAGTCGTCAACATCCATAGCTATGGCCTCCTGGCTGCAATTAAATACACTGCACAGCTCTCTACAACTAATGCAGAAGAACACTGCGCTATCTTCAAATACGCTGGTCAATTCACACTTAAACCCTTATACCACAATCAGGAATAGAGACAGACAGTGTTCCATATTTCAAAACCTCCCCTTCATATAGGCAGACAAATGAATCCTCGTGTTTGGCCCTTCACTGGGTACACCAAAGTAACCAGTGCGAGCCGCGCTAGAAGTGAAAACCAAATCTCACCCAGGGTCACACAGATTCGAACAGAGCAGAAAATGCCAAAACACTGAGCTACTCCTGAGTTAAGCACTTCTCCACATGTCAACTTGTCTGCATCAGGTGGTCGTTCCCCACCACCCCAATGGCAGCACGGGAGGGAAGAGATCTTTCAAAACAATTTAACTTTGTCTGATCTGCTACATACATGGGAAGAAATTACCTGCAAACGGGAATGCCACATTTCCCCAAAAACGCTATTGGGCGCTGAGCTCCTCGCAGTTGCGCAGCCATGCTAACCAGCCTTGGCTCAGTCTGCCCCAGGGAGCTGGGCAGCTGCTGTTGACGTCCAAAGCTCTTGAGTGAGGCTCCCCTGCAGCCTGCCAGGCGAACAGTATCCAAGGAAATGACCCGTGCCAGCGCCCATCCATCTGGACCCTCCCACCATGACAACCCGGCTAGCCCATCTCGAGGGTCCCAGGCTACTCCAGGCCGCCCTCAGAATATCGACTTTCATTTACTTCTCACTAACACAGCCAAAGACACTATTCAGGCATTATTGCGTGTCTCTGTGTTTCTAGAACGAGTTAAATACGTCGTGGGAAGAAATAATGTCATACGACATTGTCGAAAATGTAAACATGCTAGTGAGATAGCCTGGTAGGTTAATACAGCTGCATAGACATACATTTACAACCAGATGTCAAAAACTGAACTCAAACCACAGTTGGAATTGGATGAAATTACTTTGGGAACCCATAAATTGGGGGGCCATTGTGTGGCAGAATAAAGGGGGTGGAGTTACGAGAGGAGGAGCTTGGAAAACAAAGTTGAGAGTCAACCTATATATTTATTTTAAAAAGCTAATACATTGGCAACAAGGACAAATGTCAGAGCAAATTTGTTCTAGCTTAACTGGTCACAAAGAGGTTGCATTTTAAGATATCTTACATGATTAAGAAACCCGCTGCAGAGATCTTGGTGTTCACATCGATTTTGAGGGTACTATAATGGCGGTATGATAATGTTAGTGGTTAGTGGTGGCTCCTCAGCTATGGAAGAGGAACGTCGCCCTACTGCTTTCTCGTAGTTTGAGAAGCCAAAACTTAAAATGGTATAACTTTTACTTATTGCCATTTTATGGTTCTTTTGCGGGCAGGCAGGTGGGTGGGGCTGCTCTACTAACGAGTCAGGGGAGGTGTGGTTTGCCCCCTCCAAAGTGCACAGTGACTGTTTGGACGGCCCTCTCGAGACATCCTAATCAGTCCCTGGCTGAGCGCTGTGTCACGGTGCTCAGACGAATCACAACGCTGCATTGCAGAGTTGTGATTGGCTTTGGGGAGGCTTGTCGTCTAATATGCAGATCCCAGGTTAGTACTTTATGCAGATAGGTAAGTGGGCTTCTGCTTTTGACATGGAGATCATTTTGTTACCTCCAGTTCAAAAGTTGCAATCCTTGTATTATAATACGGTGATCTATTTACCTGCATCAAGGAGATACATGCAAACTGAAAGTTATTGCTTTAGATCATTACTTTTTTTCTCAATCGAATGTTAATGTAAGATTACAAAGAAGGATTCCTCTGGGAAATATTAAAGTCTTGTTAGCACCAGTGCTTGAAATGGAAAAATAGAAGTGCAGGTACTCTGTACCAGAGTACCTGCTTGTTTCTGAGAAGTGCAGGTACTCTCTAATTAAAAGTATTATGGAAAGGGAAGACCACTCGGTCCCCCCGAACGTATGGATGGGTGCCCCGATCCCCCCGGGAAACCATTTTGGGCGGGGGCGTGGTTCGGCTGGTATGCCCAAAGCGGCGTAGCCGGAGCACGCCCTTCCCGCCCAGAAGGGGTTGTCCTAGACACCCACCCCGAAGACCGCGCCCCGTGGGCGTACCTGAGGAGGGTCCCTGCCCTCCCGCAGACGGATAAAAGTGCGGGAATCCAAAGAAGCGCCCTCTTGTTCCAGTGCTTTGAAGGCTGCACCACTCGTTGCTCATGAGCCCTCGACGGAACAAGCGGCAATTTTGAGAACTTGTAATCTTGTTTTTTCTCTTTCAGTTATCGAGAGTTCGAAGGATCTGGGACCTCATTGATCGACTTGAGCGGAGTAAACGAAGCCATGGCCGGCAAAAAAAGCGGGAAAGAGCTCCGAGCTGGAGAAGGTACTGCGCACCTTGTCGAACCGAATGGCAATCATGGACCGAAAACTCGGTAAAGTTGATTCGATCGGTCGAGGTTTGGCCGAAGTTAAGAAGCAGTTAGCGGCCCAGAACAACCCCTCAGGCTGCCCTAAGAAGGTAATAGGCCCGGCCTTGCCGGGAGTCGTCCCTGAGGGTAGGGGGAAGCGTATTAAGAGGAGGGCGGTTTCCGGGGAGGATCCGGTTCCTGAGGTGCCCCCATCCGCCCCCATCACACCGGCGGACAGCCCGGTACCAAGTCCAGATATAGGTCTACCAATCCCGATTGTAATTACCCCTGTTAATGATGATCAGATGCCCCCGGAACTGGCTCTTCAGTTAGCGGCAGTGTTGCCCTGGCTTAAAAAGAAAGCAGGGGGGCAGTGGCTGCGGGGGATCCGGCCGAGGAGGCAAGATTAATAATCGAGCAGTTGCGGCAGTCGAGGGAAGCCGGGACGGCGAATGTTCCTTCTATTTCCCCACAGGTGGCGCCAGGAGCAACCACGGTTATCCGGGAAAAGAAGACAGACACGGCGGTTGAACCTGGTAAGAACCTATTGCCAATGGTGGGGGAAAGTTCAGTGCCTTCGCGGTGTGAGAGGGTGGCCCAGCACATCCCAGCGGCCACCAAGGAAATTATATGGGGGGACAAGTATGTGAATATGTTTTCTTTATTGACCGACCATCGTGAGATGGAATACGCAAAGACCCAGAAAGATCTATGGCACCCCAGCCTATGGCGGGCCAAGATGGCGGAATTTAGGGTCGACGAGACCTTAACGAACTGGGTGAAGGCCTTCTCGATATTTACAGCAGTAATGGGGGAGCGTAAGCCTGAAGTGTTGACCGAGCTATCCTGTTACCAGAATAGGATCATGGAGTTTCATAACATGTACGGGGGGAATGAGTGGAAAGGATATGACATGCAATTCCGAAAGTCTAAAGAGTTTGATGTAACTTTGACATGGGACTGCCTCGACACAGTATCGTGGCACAGGCAGCTCTTGCCTTGATCGGCAGGTACGTCCTCGCCGGGCGGGAGCGGGCCTGGGACAGTTCAGCAAAGGCCAGCACAGCCCTTTCGAGCAAGCGCCGGTGGGGAATCACAGCCCAAGACCGGCGGAAATGGGGGCAAGCGCGGGGTCTGTTGGGGCTTCAACAGAGGAAGCTGTAACAGACCCCAGGGAACGTGTAGGTTCTGGCATGCTTGTGCGGGCTGTGTGAACTCCTCACACCCGGAGAATAGCTGTAGATCCAAGAACGGTGGTGCGGGAGGAAAGGGGGGGTCCAAGCAAGAGTGAGGTGATGCTAGGTAAACAATCCCCTTCACCCGTTGACATCATGGCTTTGACTCCCTGGTTGAACAAATACCCTGATCATATATCCGCCGGGAGGTTGAGGAATGGTTTCTTATATGGCTTCAACATCCCGGCGGGAAATTTTCAAGGGACCCCCTTTTGTAAGAATCAGCTATCCGTCCAACACAACCCTGCAGTGGCAGCCAGAAAAATTACCAAAGAAGTCAGCCTGGGGCGGGTAGCAGGACCCTTTCCATGCCCGCCGGTGGCGGATTTCGTGTGTTCACCTCTGGGAGTGGTCCCGAAGAAAGACCCAGGGGAGTATAGACTCATTCACAACCTGTCGGCTCCGAAGGGCGCTTCAGTGAATGAAACCATTGATCCGGATATCTGTTCAGTCCGGTACGCATCGTTTGACGATGCTGTGACCCTGCTGAATGGCCTGGGCCCTGGGGCTCTGATGGCGAAATCGGACATCGAATCGGCATTCAGGTTGCTCCCGGTACACCCACGGGACCAGCGCTTGCTAGGATTTACGTTCCAGGGGAAATATTACATGGATAAATGCATGCCCATGGGTTGCTCAATTTCTTGTGCTTATTTTGAGATGTTCAGTTGTTTTTTAGAATGGGCATTCACTAAGGCCACAGGACATGAAGAAGTGATGCACTATTTAGATGACTTCCTGTTCTTAGGGCCGGCAGGCAAGGCGAACTGTGCACAGGCACTGCAGGATTTCTGCATTCTCATGCAGGAGTTTGGCGTCCCATTGGCACCAGGTAAGACGGTGGGGCCAACTACTTCACTCGAGTTTCTGGGAATTGAGCTCGACTCAGTGGAGGGATGCTTCCGTTTGCCAATGGAGAAGGTGACCAAGTTCAGGGCTTCCTTAATACAATGCCTGGGCAAAGAGAAAGTGACCCTGCACCAGTTACAACAAACAGTGGGTCAGCTTAACTTTGCCTTGAGAGTAATACCGATGGCTCGCCCATTCTCCCGCTCCATTGCACAAGCTATGGTCGGCCTCAAGGAGGGACACCACCGCACGAGACTGTCGGCAGAGGTTCGCCAGGATATGCGCATTTGGTTGGCATTTCTGGCGGACTTCAACGGTCGAGTAGTGTGGAACAAACCCCCAGCTTCATCGGATGAACTGGGTTTGTGGACCGATTCAGCCGGGAGCGTGGGATTTGGCGCCATCTTTGGTAACCGATGGTCGGCACAAGTATGGCCGACGTGGTGGTACTCCAGTGGCCTAACAGGTAACATTGGGTTCTTGGAGCTGTTCCCCATTTGGGGGGCTCTGTTGGCATGGCCAGACGATTTCAGGGACCGATCAGTAGTGTTTTTCGTCGGACAATATGACTGTGGTTGAGTGCATCAATCAGCAAGCGGCCCACTGCAAGTGGATCTTGAGACTGTTGAAAGAGATTGTGTTACGTTGCATGAGATTGAATGTACAGTTCAGGGCAAAACATGTGCCGGGTGTACTGAATAATGCAGCTGATGCACTCTCTCGTTCACACATGCAGGCTTTCAGGGGCTATCTACCCACAGTGGACCTAGTGGCGGCACCGTTCCCAGAAGCACTGTGGCTGATCGGTGCCCCGGATTACAAGACCTCGTGGCAGCCAGCTTAGCGCCCAGGACGAGGAAGGCTTATGAGGGAGCGTTTCGCTCTTACTGCGCCTTTTTGGGCCCGGCAGGGAGACATAGCTGGGGGCAGGAGGAATCATTCCTGGGGTTCCTAGTAGCACTGCACAGTGAAGGCCGATCAGCCGCGACTGCCAACAGACATAGGGCGGCCATATCATTCATGGCACAGCTCCACGGTATAAGGGATCCAACGGGTTCCTTTTTAGTCAGAAAGGCGCTTCGCGGCTGGCAACGCCTGGAGGGTCGCAAACAAGATACGAGGCACCCGATTGGTTTAGAAAGATTGTCTCGGCTTTTAGCAAAGCTGGATGAGACATGCTCCTCCCCTTCTGAAGCAGTTCTGTTCCGGGCAGCTTTCGCCTTGGCATTTCATGGGGCCATGCGGGTAAGCGAACTCGTGGCGAGGAACAAGAAAGATATGGAGGGAGGCCTTTGCGGGGATCACGTGCAAATACGGGGTGATTCGATGCTAATCTCGATAGCTAGGTCCAAGACAGACCAGGATGCTGTGGGAGATAGTGTGGTTGTGCAGCGCGCTCGAGGGTGCCCCACTTGTCCGATAAAGTGTTTAGAGGAGTACTTGGCACAGAGGCCGGCGACATGGGGAGGGAGCCTGCTTAGGCACAAAGATGGCACCCCTCTGACGAGATTTCAGTTTCAGAGGGTGCTAGCACTGACAATCGCCGAGCCGGGCATGGACCAGTGCGATTTTGGGACCCACTCCTTCAGAATAGGGGCCGCTACTGAGGCTACGGCTCGGGGTCTGGGTGCAGAAGAGGTGAAACAGCTAGGCCGTTGGTCCTCGAACTGTTTCAAAAGGTATGTGCGGCTGCACATGTTGTAAAAGACTGATGAAATGCACTCACGCTTGTTGTCTTTTGCTTGTATTACAGTTTCGCGAGCCTGTGACGCGGGGCAGAATCTGGGATCAACCCATCACCGGAGGACCAGCGGTCGAGGATCACCGACTGGAGAGCAAGTGGTATGGGTTGTGGGCCACTCATACGTGAGGCGCGCCGGGGACGTATTCATGGCAGGTGACGCGACTCACGCATCTGGGGAATACGGGTTTAGAGTGTCCTTCCATGGGAAGGGAGGCCTCTGTTTTGACCAATTTCAGTCGTTTGTGGAGGGTCTTCTAGGGCGGCAAAGGTCACCGCCATCTATAATCATAGTACACTTGGGGGGCAATGACTTGGTAAGACTGGGAAGACGAGTGTTAGTGGAACACATTTTGTCGGCAGTCAGCTGGTTGGCTAAGAGGCTCCCGGGGTGTACAATTGCCTGGTCTCACATGATTCCCAGGAGAGTTTGGCGGGGGGGTTTCTCTGTGTCAGCGTTGAGCCACTCGGTTAAGAGGGTCAACAATAAAATTGGGAAACTGTTTCGCTCCGCGCATCTGCATAGCATTCCACATGGGTGTATTCGGGGTGATCACTTTTATTTGAATGATGGGGTTCACCTGTCCAGGGAGGGGAATGATTTACTCATAGGAGACTTCATAGCATGGCTAAGGGGTTTGAGGAGGCATGACCTTTAGGAGGTGTGGGGGGGCCGGATAGTCGGTCAACTATCCGGCCTGTGGCGATAAGGTCATGATCGGTGAGCAGTAATTTCAAGGTCCCTAGGGGGGGCGCCACCCAGAATGGATGGGAGCGCCCGGGGTGAGGCGGCCATTGGCCCCTCCCATGGGTAGGCGGCACCCACTACGGATGGGTCGCCTAGGGGGAGACGGCCATAGGCCCCTCCCAGGGGGGAGACGGCTAGATGCCCCTCCTACGAATTTCCCGGGGGCCGGATATCCGCGACGGCGGAAGAGAGTGTGGGGAAGGGGGGGAGTCCACGCTGTCCTTCTTACAGATACCTCACACGGGGACTCGGACGACCTTTAAGATGGCGTTGAGTGAGAGGGGGCCCCACGACAAGGGAAGTTACAGTTGGCAACGAGGGCAAAGTCCTCTGCGCATGCGCCACTCACACCGTGAGGGCGGGAGTTTGGTAGTAGGGATCTGACACCGGTTAAGACCTTGCCGTTGGCCCTTAATGCTAGGATGTACAATTTTAATTTAGAATGTATACATTTTCAGGATGCTAGACTCGGCTAGGAAACCTTTGTATTAGAGAGCTGTTAAGGTTAGCCAAAGAACATGTCTTCATCAAAATGTAACGAAAGTAAAATTGTACATAATTCATGAAACGTTTTAATTTAATGTTTTAAATTTTGTTTCATATTTTAATAAATACGGCCGGGGGGGTAACTCCCCCCGCCTTCCAAAAACTCAAACCAGTGTCTGTCTCCTCCCCTTGGGGAATTGGTGTTGGGTGGGGGTGGCGGGCATCCCGGCCATATGGAAAGGGAAGACCACTCGGTCCCCCCGAACCTATGGATGGGTGCCCCGATCCCCCCCGGAAACCATTTTGGGCGGGGGGCGTGGTTCGGCTAGTATGCCCAAAGCGGCGTAGCCGGAGCACGCCCTTCCCGCCCAGAAGGGGTTGTCCTAGACACCCACCCGGAAGACTGCGCCCCGTGGGCGTACCTGAGGAGGGTCCCCGCCCTCCGCAGACGGATAAAAGAGCGGGAATCCAAAGAAGCGTCCTCTTGTTCCAGTGCTCTGAAGGCTGCACCACTCGTTGCTCGTGAGCCCTCGACGGAACAAGCGGCAATTTTGACCCACCCACCAGCCCCTATTGCAATGTTTTTGAATAAAGTGATTTGTTGATGATATCAGATTGTATTAAAGAGATGCAGTCAAGTTGTTTCAGCATTGAATAAATGTGTATAGGCCTTTCTTCCTTTGTAGAAAAGTAAAGGAAAGTATCAAGTAATGTAATTGTCTTGTGCTTTAGGACCTTTTTTCCTTGGTAGAAATGAAAAGTTGATGAATCATCAAGCTGTTTCACGTTAGGTGCATTTTCTTCCCTTAGTAGGTAAAACAACTGTCGTATTTATTTTTTGGTCGGGCGGTAAGGTCATGATCGGTGAGCAGTAATTTCAAGGTCCCTAGGGGGGGCGCCACCCAGAATGGATGGGAGCGCCCGGGGGAGGCGGCCATTGGCCCCTCCCACGGGTAGGCGGCACCCACTACGGATGGGTCGCCTAGGGGGAGACGGCCATAGGCCCCTCCCAGGGGGGAGACGGCTAGATGCCCCTCCTACGAATTTCCCGGGGGCCGGATATCCCCGACGACGGAAGAGAGTGTGGGGAAGGGGGGGGAGTCCACGTTGTCCTTCTTACAGATACCTCACACGGGGACTCGGACGACCTTTAAGATGGCGTCGAGTGAGAGGGGGCCCCCACGACAAGGGAAGTTACAGTTGGCAACGAGGGTAAAGTCCTCTGCGTATGCGCCACTCACACCGTGAGGGCGGGAGTTTGGTAGTAGGGATCTGACACCGGTTAAGACCTTGCCGTTGGCCCTTAATGCTAGGATGTACAATTTTAATTTAGAATGTATACATTTTCAGGATGCTAGACTCGGCGAGGAAACCTTTGTATTAGAGAGCTGTTAAGGTTAGCCAAAGAACATGTCTTCATCAAAATGTAACGAAAGTAAAATTGTACATAATTCATGAAACGTTTTAATTTAATGTTTTAAATTTTGTTTCATATTTTAATAAATACGGCCTGGGGGGTAACTCCCCCCCGCCTTCCAAAAACTCAAACCAGTGTCTGTCTCCTCCCCTTGGGGAATTGGTGTTGGGAGGGGGTGGCGGGCATCCCGGCCATATGTCTCTCTTGAAAAGTACAGGTACTCTCGCTCTGAAAATAACAAGCATTTGCAATGCAATATGTCTCGCATTTGCGAGAGTTTGAGCTACTGGCATTATAAATAACAATGCCTTTAATTTACGTGTTGGTTTTTAAAACATAAATGAAAGGCATTGTCATTTACAGTGCCAGTAGCTTAAACTCTCGCAAATGCGAGACATATTGCATTGCAAATGCTTGTTTTCAGGAGGCTGGGGCCCAACATTTCAGGGACCCGCCCCAAATACTTTCACGACCCACTGAGAGTTTTGTGCTGCACTATACAAATATCACTCTTTTTGCCTTGAAAAAGTAACCACTGGATGCATTCATTTGTTATGGGAGTAATTGTTTAGTTGTGTACCTATTCTTTTTTATTACAATTCTGTTTCTATTATTTATTAGTAATGATCTCCTAATTTACATCAGATCCGATTTTTAGATCTTGTCTCAGACAGCATGCACACAAGAATGTATTCTTTATTTTTTTTTTAAAGAAAAAGGGGGCTTTTAGCCCACCCATTACTTAGCATTGGTTGGTACAATCGCTACTCATACTTTTTTCCTTTTCATTGGTGAGCGTGTGTCTGAACATGTCGTCTTTACTTCATCTCTTTGTTTTTGTTTTCTTCCTTGGAGCATGGACCAAGTACTGATTGATTGTGGTATATTTTTGTGAGGGTGTATTGTTTGTGTCTATGTTCTCTTTTTACACATTCCTATGCCACTCTATCTTGTTTTTTTAGCTGCTTTTAAGTCCCTTCATTTTGCTTTTTCATATAGTGCTTGTGATTGCTTTCCAGATTTTTCAAAACTTCACTTACCAGAAAGCCTCTTTTGTTCTGCCAGTCTGTCCGAGCTGCAATACAACATTACAACACAATTTATTAAATTTGAATAAAGTTACATTTTGCAGCATTCACTGAGGGTTTGTTTGTTTAACCCATTGACCGAGGCGCGAATTCCGCTGCGGTATAGGCAATTTAATTAGTGGATGGGGTTCGGACGGCCCCTAGCCGTCCTCCGCACACGCCCACAGTCACGTGGGACAACCGGGGGCCATCCGCAGCACTGAAGGGGTTAATACTGGTCCTTGTTTTGGGAAAGATAACATAAGTTACATATTTTCAAATTGTACCATCTCTTGATTTTGCACTTGTTTATAGCAACACAACAAGATGATGGACGGAGCGCTGAAACTTTTCAAACACTTACCCCCAGTCACAGATCTGGGTTTAATCCATCGTTATTTGGCTCACTATGACAGCCAAGTTTGGCCCAGCCATTTGCAAATCAGTCTTTACCCTGCTCACCATGGGAACAGTCCAGCCCGAACTACCAGGACAGGTCCTACCTGTACCGGAAACAAGCATCCGGGGTCCGGTTTTGGAGTATCACCCCTTATCAGCCAGGCCAGCTTGAATACAGTGGCTCACTGAGCAAGGAACCCACGTCTAGGCGTACCCTGGCCACTTACGGCAAACATAACAACACAACAAGATGCTGGACGGAGTGCTGAAACGTATCAAACACTCACCTCCAGTCACAGATCTGGGCTTAATCCATCGTTCTTATGCTCACCATGCCACCCCAGTTTTGACCCAGTCATTTGAAAATCAATCTTGATCCTGTTCCCATGGGAACAGTCCTGCCCAAACTGCAAGGCCAGGTACTCCCTGGACCGGAAACAAGCATCCTGGGACCGGTTTCGGAATATCACCCCTCATCTGCCAGGCTAGCTTGAATTCAGATGCACAGTTATCAAGGGACCCACATCTGGGACCACCCTGGCCACCTAGGGCGAATACAGCAACACAAAAAGATGATGGATTGAGTGCTGAGAATTTTCAAAACACTCACCCTCAGTCACATATCTGGGTTTAGTTCATTTGCTCACAATGACACCCCAGCTTGAAGCCAGCCATTTGAAAATCAGTCTTGACCCTGCTCCCTGTGGGAACAGTCCAGCCCAAATTGCTAGACTGGAAACAAGCATCCTGGGACCAGTTTCGGAGTATCACTCCTCATCAGCCAGGCAGTTGGAATGTCCTTGATTAGGAACATCGTGGGTGAAATCTCTGGGAACGCTCTCAGTTGTTAGTGCGAATTTCGAAATTCTTTTTTAGAACAGGGATTCAACAGTAGTGACCGTCACATGATGTATTCCAACAGTGGTTCAAGATGGAGGACAGTGTAAACACTGTCTTATGTTAGCATAAGCTAGGTTTCTAATGCATTTAAGAAATACAGCTCTCACGATCCTCCCCAGATGATTTCTGAATCATCACCTTATTTTTTATTACAGTACATCATTCATCAACTTTGGGGTTTTCTTCTTGGATTCTCCCAGGTCCTTCAAAGCATCATAGAGATCACTTAGCATCGCTTCAATTTTTACATCAAGTGTCTTTCTTTCTCTCATTGCTGACATCTTCTAGAGCCCACAGTCCATTTTACTGTTTGATTAAATTCTTTTCCAAAACTTTAGAAAGAGATGCACACAGGCAATGCCGATTAGTATAACCAAAAGAGGAGTTAGAGCAGTTTAAAAATTCCTCCACCTACACTACCAAGCCACTCTCCTATCTTAGCAAAGCCTTTTCCAATTGATCTGAACACAGAATCTATTCCTTTCCATGCACCTGAATCTTCGAGTTCAGTTAGTTCATGCATTACGTTTGTAATATTAGTAATATAGCTATCAATCTTCTTACTGATGCACATGATGGAAGCGCAGCATTCCAGAGCATGAATGACCATGCAAACTCCGCATTCCTTTGTGAGCAGCAAGGCGATTTTGAATAATCATAGATTTCATAGCAGGCAATTCTTTTTTTATTACAGTTAAGCCTCCTGCAGTGTTAGCTACTAAGGTTGATAACCTTCTGATCTTAACATGGTTTAATGCAATCTCTATTGGTTGTATTAGTGCTCCAAAAATGTCACTAAGGATTTGCTTGAAAGTATGCTTACTTCATTTTATTTAGCAGTCAGTGGGAAAATCTAGTTCATTAATATGATAGATCATAGGGAAGACAAGATTGCATAACAACTACCTACCCACTTATGTGGTAACTGGAAATAAGCTGATTCTCCACATACATAATAGATTCCTTTAATACTTACCTCTAATTTGGAAAATGTTCTGCCCTTATCTAAATATGTATGCTAGCATTCATTTCCTCCCAATTTCTAGACAGTCTTGTTTCCCTTTTGCTCTCTCATTATGAACAAGGATCACTTCTTGGAAATGTCAATGCTCAGTCTCGGGGGTGGTTCCCTCAAAGTCTCCTTGTCCTACTCAATGATGTATTCAGCGCTTGTCTTCTTTTCCCATGCCTCTTCATTTATTCTTATCCTGCCATCCAGTTCATCTACAAATACCCTCTCCTCTTTACTAATTCTGCAGGTTACATCATGCATGTTTTGGTTAGATGCACTTATGTTAGTTAAAGTAGTGACGAATTTAATTATATACTAAAGCTGATCCCTTGACTTAAAGGTCTAGTAAAAATGAACAGCGTGATTAGTAGCCCATAAATACTTCTGCATCATTCACAACAGTCACATTTTCTATCAGTTTATCATAATCAGAATAAAACAGCACAATAGAATTTTGCTGAGAAAAGATTTAGAAAAAAGAACAGGAAAATGAGTAAGACAGGGGTAAAGAAAGTAAAGACAGGGGTAAAGGAAATATTCTGCTCCTTCACCCGCAGGGGCTGGAGTATAGGAGCAGACGTAGCAGTTCTCTACCTGCATAACTTTCATGTATTCACCTAACATCTTAAAATAAACATTGATACTGACCAGTTTAACTGTAGTATTCACCAGAGTATGAGATATCACCTCTCAGCAGATAAACATCCAGCACTCATCCAATTGAAGAGACAGAAATGGCAACTACCAATGTTACAAGCAAGAATTTGCAGTGTTGCTGTGCCATGTTAACTTAAATCAGATCAAGGAAATATTATGATCTCAGATCGTGGTAACTAGTCCTCTAAACTCATGCTACATGTGAGGGTCCTGTGGTTATACAACAGGAGGAAGTGACTGACGAGGACTTACCTGATCTCCTGCTATGATGTGAGACGGATTTACGGCCTATAATGGTAACAGGAGAAAGTTTATGTAAACCAATGGAAGGACAGAGACAGGAAACGAAATAAAACACCCAGAAACAAAGAAAAGACTCCACTCCCAACAGGAAAAAGACTGAAACAGAGAGAGAGAGGAGAGATGATGAAAGAAGCAGGGGCCAGGAGGAGCGGAGAGTCCAGAAGACGCAAGAGAGATGCCACAGGCCCTGGTTGACGGAGAAGCTCCGATGCAAACAGGGAGACTGAGAGTGAGAGATGAACAGGAGACAGCTGTGCTTACCAAAGGACCGCCTGGTGACAGACACCTCCAGAGAAGCTCACGGTCCCACCTCTCTCCTGGATGAGCATGGATAACCCAGCTGCATGACAGAGTAAAGGGATAGAGGGCAAGTGTGAGCACAAAATAGCGTGACCAATTAATAAAGGGAGAGATGGAACCCGATAATAAGTGTGAGCAGGGGAAGATCGAACTAATAGGCTAAGGGAGCCTAGCCGGGAAAAGGCAGGAAAGCCTGTGACAAAAGGGCAACATAGATTACGCTGAGAGAAACAGAACAATTAGGAATACATAAAAAAATCTTTTTAACTCGCTTTATTAAACAGTTGCTCAGATCACTTTTGCATTTAAAATACAAGGGATATGCATATAACAACACTTTATTCCCACCCTTTCTAGAAGTACCCTTATCTCTGATGGTTCACAGAATCCAGCACCCCTAGTCTTACATGGATATACCGTCCTTTCCTATATCCCCCTCCCCTCCCTTTTAGATACCTCTATACTCACTCCACCTACCCCAAACTTTGCTCCATTTCTGTGGGCATCCTCTAGCTTGGTAGATTACCTTTTCTGGCTCGGAACACCAATCCAAGTTAGATTCCCATTCCCTTAAGTCTGGCATCTGGTGCACTCCCCATTTTTTGGCTATATTCATTTTTCCCACCATTGCTGCTACTTTCAACCATATGAATGCATACTTGGGCTAGTTTTCTTCTCCTGTTACACATAATATTAGCCATCTTGGGTCTGTTTGGATTTCCACGTCAGTGACTTCAGCCATGACTCTCATTACCTCTCTCCAGAAGAATTGGATACATTTACATTCCCAAAGTATGTGGAAGAAGGAACCGATTTCACAGCATCCTCTCACACAGTACCTAGACACTTCTTGCCCCATTCGATGCAATAGTGTTATGGATGCGTATGACCTATGGAGTATACGCAGTTAGACAAGGTGAAACAGGGCCCTAATAGCTTCCTCACGTTGGCTCTGTCCTGCCTCCTCCCAGTCATCATCCTCCAAAAGCTCTAACTCAGTCTCCCACGCCGCCCTCAAGGGGTCTACTTGATTAGGTGAATTGTACATTATTTTCTTATATGTTAGTGAAGTGGCCTGCATAGACATTGGGTCCATCAATAATCTGTCTTCTAATGGCAAGTAGTCAGGCAGAGTCTGCCCCTCCCTGAGATAATGACAAATAGCATGGCTTTATTGCATGTATCAATATCGTTCTGCCTCTGTCATTTCGTACTTCCCGTGTAGGTCTTTAAAGGTGTGATGCCTCTGTCCCCTCCATATATCCTCCAGCCTTTCAATTTCCAGCATTTCTCATTTTTTATAGAATCCCCTTAGGGCTCCCACTTCTGCCAGTTGGTCACTTTCCCACAATTGTATTTTCCAAGTCAATTTTCCTTCCCAGCCTATGTGTTTGAGCACTTCTCTCCAGGCTCCTGTTACTGTCTGACTGTGTGGCGAGAGTTGTTCTTCTTTGCGTCTACTGTACAATGCTGCCAGATATCCCCTTTCACCCATGGCTCAGTGATCTGCCCTGAAAGCTGGATCACCATGGTCCGTAGATGCCCAATCATTTACTACTATTAACTGTGAGGCCCAGTAGTACTTGCCTAAGTGCGGGACTGCCAGCTCCTCTATCGTAGAGTCCTCGCTGGAGCTTACCAAGATCAATTCTAGAACTTCTTCCATCCCATAGTAGGTTTTGCAAATCACTATTTATATTTTGGAACACCTTCTTAGGTATTTTATACAGGATATTCTGCAACACATATAGTAACCTAGGGAGGGACATCATTTTGAAGATGCCCACCAGGGACACCGAATGTTTTTGCCAATGCTCCACTTCGTTCCCTAGTTCTTGCATTTGGGGATATAAATTGCCTGTTAGGAAGTCTTCTTCCTTTGTGGATATCTGGATACCCAAGTACATGAAGCTTGTCTTGATTTCTAGCTGAGTGGAACCTACAAGTCTCTAGGGGGCTGCCCCCATCAATGGAAAGAGGCAGGATTTATTCCAATTTATTGTATACCCCGAAAAGGTACCAAACAAGTGGAAAATTTGGAGCACCCTGTGAACTGATCTATACAGTTTGGTCAAATACAGGAGTATTTCCTTGGCATACAATCATATTCTATCTTCACAGTTGCCCCCTCCCTGTATGCCTTGTAGTATTAGGTCATTCCGGACACAAGCGGCTAGTGGTTCCAATGCCAGTATATAGATCATTGGCGAGAGTGCCCTTTCCTAGCTAGAATGAACGAGACACCTTTCCATTGACCTTCACCCTCGCTTGAGGGTCTTGATATAGGAGTTTTACCAATGCCCTGAAATTAGGTCCAAATCCCGATCTATCTGATGTTGTGAATATGAATTGCCATTCGATACTATCGAATGCCATTTGGCCATCCAGGGAGAGCAGCACTGCTCTACTGTTTTTACCATCTTTGTACAATTAAATACCTCATATAGCCTTCGGAGAGTAAGCCGTGGGCCAACAATGTGGCATAAACCCGATTGATCCAGGTGCACTAACGTGGATATGACTGCCCGTAGCCTGGTTGCCAGTTCCTTTGCCAGCACTTTTGCCTCGACATTTAGCAGAGATGTTGGTCTATATGACAAACACTCTACCGGTGATTTACCCTTTTTGGGAAGTTTCCAGTTTTCCCTCGACTCTCTATAGATATTAAGGAGATTGGGAGCATCCTTACTTGCTACGCTTTTATAAAGTTCTACCGGAAGCCCATTTGGACCAGCTGCCTTTCCTGATTGTAAGTCCCCTATGGCCCCCGTGACCTCTTCCATTGTAATATCCTGCTCTAGTGTTTGCCTGTCTTCCGCCCCTTGGACTGGGTGATTTATTTCTCGTAGCAATCGTCCAGTCCTCTACTGTTCTCGTCAGTGTGGATGTATAGAGTTCTTCATAATATTGCGCAATTGCATCTGCTATTTCTTTACCTGTGGGATTGACTCCTCCCCCTTTAGTTTGTATTTCCACTACTCAATTTCTGTCCCTATCTCTTTTTTCCAACCAGGCAATCATTTTGTTGGCTTTGTACCCCCTCATTGTATAGTTTCCTTTGTATGACCAAAGCCTGCACTCTCACTTTTTGTTCCCCCGCATTCTTTTAACTCCTGTTGTTTGAGTGGTTGTGTTACTGATTCGTCTTCTGAATTGTTCTTCCCTAGTTATTTCTCTAAACCATCGATCTCTACTTCACGTACTAGCTCCCTATTCTGTTCCTTTTTCTGAATGCCAATTTGCACCTGCGTATATCCTCTATATATGGTCTTGTAGGCCTCCCACAGCATGGCCGCTGATTCCACTGAGCCCTCATTTTCGTGGAACAATTGCATCGTACATGTTTGTATTTTTTGTGTGAATTGTTTGTTCCTGAAATGTCATGGGTCTATTCTCGGGGGTAGTATAGTATTTTTCATTGGTCCCTGTAGCAGCACTTCGACCAAGAAATGGTCATAAATGCCCTGTGCCTTGTGCGCAGCTCCTCTGAATTATCCCGCCTGTGCTAGAAGTGTAAAAATATAGTCTATTCTGCTGTGACTTTTACGTGCAGCAGAGGTGTGTGTATACTGTTGTTCCGTTCGATTGTGCGCGTGCCACACGTCAACCATGCCCATCGCTGTTATAAAGCCTTCCAATAATCCTCTATTGTGAGTCCCCGTAGCTCCAGTCATCTTGTCCTGTTGAGGTTCCATGACTGTGTTCATATCCCCTCCCAGGACATTTCATGTATAATGCTTCTCAATGCTGTTAGGTTATCACTATGAAGTCTTGATGGAATATACACAGAGCAAATATTTAGAGTTTTCCCCTCCCATGTGATAATGAGCGCTGCATACCTTCCTAGCTTATCTTGCCAACATTTATTCACAATCAGTGGGACTAAGGTCTTGGTTAGTATCCCCGTACCTCCAGAGCCTGAGGTATACCCCGCATGCACTTATGGTTTGTATCTATATCTATCCCACGCCTTGCAGTAGTTGCCTCACAAATGGGTTTCCTGGAGGAGCACTACATCTGGACGGTGTCTTCTAGCTTCTTGATAGGGTAGGCTGGAGGCCTCGTCGGTCTTCCTCTCACTTATATTTCAGCCCATTTAAACTAACTATGCTTCATTCCATTCCTCAGTGTCCAGGGTTTCAAATCTTGGATCTTCTCTCTTAGTCTTTCCTGGGTCATTTAGAAACATTCAAGTGTAAACTTTCATCCACAATTTCAGGCTGGTCACCGTGTTCTGGGACTTCTATCTCACTAACTTCTGTTATCATCTCAGGCCGCTTTCTAGTTGTCAAGAGCATCTTTCGAGGTGTTTTAGTCTTTGGCCAGCCTTCCTTAGAAGGGCATCGATCCTTGGAGGTGCTTGAGATTTCTGGTTCTGATGAGGCTGATTTACTCTCAGATGTGGAACTTCCATGTACCACACTATCCTCAGATTCTTGAGATCTTATCCCTGACAGGTTGGTTTCAGCTCTCCATGAGCTTCTGTTGTCTCAGTGAATGCATTTTCTCAATGCGGACAGCAATGCTCTCGCACACACAACTAGGTGTAAAACTAATAGTTCATGTGTAACATGACAGAATACAAAAATAACAAAAATAGACAGATGCAGATTCTTGGGTGTTTTTCTTTAAGGTGGGTTGTTTAATGAGTCCACAACCATAGGAACGGTCCACAGTCAGCCGACACGTGTTTCGTCGTGTGAGGGTAAGTCAACACGACTCTTCAGGGCTGACAATAGAAAATAACGTGTGTATAGAGTTTATCAAAACATACAACACATTTCCTTAATTTGGATTGGTGATTGAAGGTGATTCACATGTACACCTCTAAAGTACCGTTAACTTCCCACAAAATGTGATTGTGATGAGTGTGGGTTCTTACAAATTTGAGCAAACTTCCTCAATATTATTTATGAACACATTTGGTCAATGACATATTGGTGACAAAACACAAGGTTGTGACTCTGGATAAGGTGATATAACTCGTGCCATGCTCACGACGATCCTTCACGAGAAAATCTCAAAGTGAAAAAGTGCCGCTAATGTGTTTAATTCAAAGTATGAATTGGTTTGTGATTTCATATTAGTCTAGGGTGCGTGCACTAAGAGAAAGATTAAGATTAAGTGAAGAAATCACAAAGAGAAAGGGAAAGTGCATACCTTGTGGCACAACCTGCGTATCGGCAGGTCAAAATTGGAAAAGGTTTTTCTCGGGTAGAATGCTCTGTTTAGGAAAAAAGGGAAGCATAAGAAAGGGGCAAAGTGCTTAAAATTCCCATGTGTTTGGGAAAGAGGATTGAAAATGTGGGCTTAACCGTATTCCGATGTTTGTCAGTAATTGGCAAAAATTGTAGCAATCGGCTTTGGTCCTAGGAACATGGGTGTGTTCCGGTGTGAATGTTCAACCCACCAGGTAGAGCGGGCGTTCACAAAGTTTTAGGCTGTGTAAAAAGAACCGAGTGTTACAGTGCACTCGATGCATAGTTCGAGATGGATTTTCTTGCTGTGACAACGGTTAGTCTATAGAGAAGCTAAGAGAATAACTGTACCTTAATACGTGTGTGTATTATGCGATACCGGGAGGGGATCCACCTCTTGACACAGCAAAACGGTTGCGTTTAACGTCCAGACGAGTTCATCTGTGTCAAAAAGAAGAAAATAAAAAAGGGGGGGGGCGGTAAGTAAAGAGGCGGAGATTAGACCAGCCTATTAAATGCTGTGTCTAGATTAGTAGGATCGTTTTGAATGCCTATGTGGCAAAATTTACGTAGGCAGCACGATAAGGGCCCTGAAAGACAGACTAGCTGAGCACATGAGAGCCATACAAAGAAGAGATCCCAAGTACCCGGTGGCCCTACATGTTGCAGAATGCCAACCTATGGAGGATGACATCAAAGTGCATTTCTTCGGGATAGATGTGATTCCTCTCAATATTAGAGGGGGCAATCGAGAACTTACACTAAGGCGTAGGGAAGCCATGTGGATCATGCGCTTACAATGCGTGGAACACAGGCTTAACTATGACCCAGAACTGCAATTCTTCTTGGGTGATTAACGCGCCCTCCTCTTTCCTCCTTAAGGGATCCACTTATTACTGAACAGACTCCACATTCCTTCATACAGCCGCATAGCAAACCTTAATGTGATCTATCTGTTTTTTCCAGATTGTTTTGATCTACCATTGCCTTTGTAATGTTATGCAATACTGTGTGCACCAATGCTTAACATATGGCATCTTTTACATATATGAAATTGAAATGTACTTTGTTTAATAATTTTGGGACCGATACGATCGTGGTCGAATATAATTACTACAATCCTATTTATGTATCAAGTCACAAATTTGGCATGTACACGGGCACCCTCACCCGAGGTCAACACCTCTGTACAGGCCACACTCACTACGGCTCACGGGCTCACCAAGCGTTTCACAAATCCGACTCTTCTTCCTTTTTCCTACTTTGATCCGCATGGAATTACAAGACTAAAAATGTATAGATTGTCTGTAACTATATACATCCTCGCCCCTAAAATGTTTATACTTTATCAAGATATTATTTACCTCCAATTTACTAGGATCATTAGCGTTTACGGGCGACATATGACTTGTCGACTATGTATTCGTCTAAAAATGTTAACAACCGGTAATACCATTGTGACACACTAACTGAAGCATATCTTGTTTCATTTCAACACACAATTAGAAACACAAATATATATATATATTTTCTCCCGTTTTTTCTTTTCAACTGTTTTTTTCGATCTTCGGTACTCTTTCGCAGAGGGGCTGACCACCACAGGAAGTTACTTAACTTCCCAGCATGGGTAACTACACAACCTTGGTCACGGTCTAGTCTTCAACAGACCTTGTGCTTAAATACACTTCCTCCTTCCGGTCACGTGTCCGTCTCTCGGAACACGGCGACCGGGAAACACAAGAGGAGGGATGCCACTTATCTGGTGAGTCTAAATAACCATATCTGTGGTTTTTAACAATGGTAGATAAGGAGATCGTCTTCACACGATCATACTAATCTAGACACAGCATTTAATAAGCTGGTCTAATCTCCGCCTCTTTACTTACCGCCCCCCCCTTTTTTATTTTCTTCTTTTTGACACAGATGAACTCGTCTGGACGTTAAACGCAACCGTTTTGCTGTGTCAAGAGGTGGATCCCCTCCCGGTACCGCATAATACATACACGTATTAAGGTACAGTTATTCTCTTAGCTTCTCTATAGACTAACCGTTGTCACAGCAAGAAAATCCCTCTTGAACTATGCATCGAGTGCACTGTAACACTCGGTTCTTTTTACACAGCCTAAAACTTTGTGAACGCCCGCTCTACCTGGTGGGTTGAACATTCACACCGGAACACACCCATGTTCCTAGGACCAAAGCCGATTGCTACAATTTTTGCCAATTACTGACAAACATCGGAATACGGGTAAGCCCACATTTTCAATCCTCTTTCCCAACCACATGGGAATTTTAAGCACTTTGCCCCTTTCTTATGCTTCCCTTTTTTCCTAAACAGAACATTCTACCCGAGAAAAACCTTTTCCAATTTTGACCTGCCGATACGCAGGTTGTGCCACAAGGTATGCACTTTCCCTTTCTCTTTGTGATTTCTTCACTTAATCTTAATCTTTCTCTTAGTGCACGCACCCTAGACTAATATGAAATCACAAACCAATTCATACTTTGAATTAAACACATTAGCGGCACTTTTTCACTTTGAGATTTTCTCGTGAAGGATCGTTGTGAGCATGGCATAAGTTATATCACCTTATCCAGAGTCACAACCTTGTGTTTTGTCACCAATATGTCATTGACCAAATGTGTTCATAAATAATATTGAGGAAGTTTGCTCAAATTTGTAAGAACCCACACTCATCACAATCACATTTTGTGGGAAGTTAACGGTACTTTAGAGGTGTACATGTGAATCACCTTCAATCACCAATCCAATTTAAGGAAATGTGTTGTATGTTTTGATAAACTCTATACACACGTTATTTTCTATTGTCAGCCCTGAAGAGTCGTGTTGACTTACCCTCACACGACGAAACACGTGTCGGCTGACTGTGGACCGTTCCTATGGTTGTGGACTCATTAAACAACCCACCTTAAAGAAAAACACCCAAGAATCTGCATCTGTCTATTTTTGTTATTTTAGTATTCTGTCATGTTACACATGAACTATTAGTTTTACACCTAGTTGTGTGTGCGAGAGCATTGCTGTCTTTATGTGATGTGAAAGTCCTTTGATTTTCTTCTGAACGGTTAAGGGCTTTTCCGTTCGCTCTGTTACGCACCACTTATTTACCAAATCATTAAGTACTCCATAACATCGAATTTAAGGCAGAGCGCCCTTACTATCTGAAATTTTCTAAAAAACCCTGTACAGCTGTAATTTAATGCATTTTCTTAATACAATGGTCAGTATCACAGTGGTTGCTGGGATAGCAATGTCTCCACCTGGTTCTTGTCTCAACTGATGTTCTGCTGGTGGAGTCTGTGTGCGTTCCGACTAGACTAATTCTTTTTCTAAAGCCTCAGAAATCTCAAACCTAGAGCGACTTGAGGAGTTAGTGGATCTTGACTATGCTTCTGCCTATTCGTGTCTTACCCTTTTGGTGTAGGAGGCATGTATCAAGTTAAGCAGACCAGCACAATTGAAAGCAATGTTATAGACCAGGATTACTTGATAAGGGCCTCTCCAGTGCTCCTCCAGACAGGATTTGCAAACATGTTTCCTTATGTGAAGACAATAGATGGGGTTCAAATCATGTCCTGGTGAGTCTCAGACAGCTGGAGTAGCAAAATCAACCTGATATGAGACAGAATGCACCACATCAGCTAATCCCTTTCAGTATTTAAGAACCAGGCCATCTGTGATATTCACAAGAGGGGCTGCAGGAACAGAAGTAATTTGCATGGCACTCTCCATCAACACCTCATGTGGAGATAATCCTGTCCGCTTACAAGGGGTACTTCGAATGCTCATCAATACCAAGGGAAAAGTGTCATGTCATTTAAGTAACATGGATGCACAGGCTTTAGCCAATTTAGCTTTGATCATCCTGTTCAGTGTCTTTACAGTGCAATTATCTTCCGGTCTATAGCTAAAGTGTAATTTCTGGTTGATCCCTAATGATGTACACTACAACTGCATCATCTCACTTTTAAAGTGAGTTCCTTGATCTGATTCACGATGAACTGGCATCTCGAACCATGGTTTCAACTCCCACAGCAATAGCTTGGTGGCAGTCAGAATGTCACATTTGCAAGTGGGATATTCCTCAACCCATCATGAGAACAGACACACAATGATGAGGATGTTCCTCAATTGATTGCAACAGGGCATCTTCACAGAGTCAATCTAGAGATGATTGAAGGGGCCATCAAATCAGGGATTATACCAGTACATCTTGAAGGTAGACACAATTCCGTCTCTACACACGTTTATGGAACCATACATGGGCTATACCATAGCGGGCATTATCGAATCCGGAAGGACTGGTTTCCGATCACTAGACAACCAAATGTCACTGGCATCTTTCACACATCCCCTCTTTTCCCATTTAGCCTACTCTAATTCTGGGAAGTTAAGCTTCACTATCAGGACTATCCAATAAGTTATAGTTATCCCTTTAATGAAAAATGTTGGATGGACTATATGATGGATCTTTGTGCCTTATATCAAGGACATGTATTTCCGAATAATGGGTAGGATGTGAAGTGACCTATTCAAATTTGACTTTGTAAAAAATACCCATAGAAAGTTCCCACTGCTGTATGCTTACCCCCGGGCTACCCTATTTTCTTTTCCAGGATTTTATATTCCAGAATTTGCTCTTTTTCATGACCACAGATGCGTTATATCTACACTAATAAATAAACGTGTAAAATGCCAAATGGACATTTATAATCGCTGCCAGTGTTGTTAATTATGAGTTGCATATCAGTAATGTTTCTTGGTTCACTAGTAATTCTTTGATTTTTTTCTCTATCATTTTCAAAAACTTTCACATTTAAGCACAAGGTTTTTTTGTCATTTCTTTGCTTTATGATGTATTTTTAGACCCCTTTTTTAGGACGGAGTAGATATTTAGCTACAAAGTCATGTGATGTTTTCTCTCCGAAAAGGTCTATGTTCTTTGTTTTATCTACACCAGGTCAAAGAAAATTCCCTTTGGGACTCCCCAATAGCATACTTCAGTGCTCAAAACCTCAATCACATCTCACTCATATACAAACTGTTGCATTTGCCAAAGGATAGTATATAAGTGATTTATTCACCAGGTGAATGCACAATTAAAAAAACTCTATTTCATATATGGCGAAAATACATCAATACAACATATGAACCACAGGTGTGGAACAATCATAAAAATATATACAATCCAATATAAAAAATTATTTTGCAAAGCACATCAAGTAAATAAATGTCTCACGGTTCAACATTTCAGTTAATCAGCATTAATGTTCAATTCACAATTTAAAAACATGTTATATGCATGTAAACATTTCTTATAAAAACATCACAGGAGAAACGATACAGTTAAATACAAAATGACCAAAGGCAACGCATTTCGGTGGTAGTAACTGGTCCAAACCACCTCCTTCAGGCTTTCTTAAAGAAACGTGTCCAGGGATCCTAGCATCTAAATTGAAAGAAAATAATATATATCTTTATAGATGTAGCACTTAGTTAAACAGCAACATATAAGTTCAAAGAACATCAAAGCATCCCCTTTAAACAACTCACCCATATACAATATCAATGGCATTACCGTTATTCCAACAGACCAGTATTTCATCCATACAAAACATAATCACTCACCACTCTATCCCCCACAGTTCAAGCTCTCATGCAGCTTTGAACCAATACCAATGAATGGTTGAGAGATCAAAATCATATAAGTCGTGTCTCACCCCCCTCACCTAGGATGGATGCCAGGCGGAATTTATATATAAGGATAATCCTATCACATTTCTAAAAATCGGAATAAATACCTCAGAACCCACCGTTATGTAAGCATTTGATAACAGGGGGACATCCCTCTCTATCTCCTCCTGCTTGTTCCAAACCGACCGTTTGATAACAGAATTACATCCAATAAGGACACTTAGTTTAAATGGTAGAATAGTCCACATTGGTATCCATGTCCATGCACTAACTGTCAGTTCTCCTATTAATAGTAAAAACACAATTAACTCACACGTTAAAAACTTCAAAGTTTCAGCACTTGGTGGTCGCTAAAAGATCCTACTCAAATGTCCTTCCAGAAGAAGTGTTCAAGTATTAAAATTGAAAAGTGAGTAAAGACACCTCCACGAGTCTGCCCTACAAATAAAGTCAAGGGGGTATATATTTATTATTAGTTATTTAACCATAGGTTTATTCAATATTGTCTCCTAAAGGCTTTACCGATTAGCCTATCATTTTACCTTTATTATTCTTTTAAAAGCAGCGAAATTCTTCATATGCTCTAGAGGCAGCCAGAAATTCTTCCCTTCAGTCCTCAAATATATCTTAATACTGGGAATGGAAATCTGTGGAAACATATAATATAGCTTTATTCGCTCCCTATCACCTGCTTGTTAGAGAGACCCATTTAAATAATATCCCTCACTCATATGTCAGACCCCATCCTAATTCTATAACTTGAACTAAAAGTGACTCATGTAATTCCCCGTTTCTGCGACATTCTTATTCTATAAATAGAACTAGGTATTTACTCATATGGTTCCCTGTTTCTTTAGACCGTCTGTTACTCTCCATATTGTTCTGTCCTGACATCTAGTTAATTCAAAGCCCATATCATAAACTCCAACTAGTCTACAAAATTACGGACCCATAGCTATAAAAATAAGTCCCTTATCTAGAAAGTGGTGAACCCACAGTTATAAAACAGGTTCCTGGATGTACTCCCTGCTCGCATTCAAGGCGATTGTTAAAATGAATATACATTTATGGACACCGCTGCCGCCCGTTAACATCCTAAACCTAGGTTACGGCCGACTAGCAACTACCCTCAAAGCCATAACCCTCTGGGTCCCCATAATGTCAACCCTAATGCCACTTACCGGGATATTGAAATCTCTGAAATATATGCACGCACGCATTTAGCCTTAAAAATGCCCTATGCTTGCATGTCGCGATAGGGGAAAAAACAAGTGCTGGCTTTAAACAGTGTTACTCTGAAAGAACAATAAAACTACAGATCCAGGAATATATTGCTTTGGGATTTAATTTGTTTTTTACTGAGATACTTCACACTAGCATTGGCTCAATAATTTTGCAAAGTAAACCGCATGAAAATTTCTTGGAGAACACTCTCATTCTTTGTTACCTCTTTGTTACCTCTGATTCTGGGATGGTATTGTGCAATTCTCTTAGCTCACTGAAGGTATGTATAGTGTTCTGTAACATAATAGAAATCATCTCTCCCCCCAGCATTACACGGATCATTCATGTGAAAGGTGCTGGACTCAACAGCACTGCCACTCGTGTGTAGCACACTTCACCACTGCAATGTTCCTTGGCAACTGCAAAGCATCTAATAGATATGAGACATACTGTCCATTTCGGATGGAAGAACCAACAGAGGTCAAGAAACAGAGTTAGGATCACATCTGCCCAAAATTGTGCACGACTCCAAATTTATACTGGCTGTCAGTGTATATGGTAAGTCGTGAACCTTCTAAAGTACAACAAGCTCTATCAAGCCCAATCAATTCAACTACTTATGCAGATGATACATGGCACAAGTAGAATGCTTCCACTACTCCATTTAGGGTGCATACAGCATTGGCAGCTCTTAAAATTCTGCGCCTGTTTCTCAAGCAGGATCCATCAACAAAGAGTATGTGGTTGGATACAGAAAGGGCTTGTGTAAGTACAGACAATGCAAAATCATCTCTTTCATGTCAAAACAGTACAAACTCTATAATATAGGCTGGCATTCCAAGAACGGGTGCGCTGTAATGGAGGTTTTTGAGCTCCAAGGTGGCTTCCATTCTTTTGTTACCCTTTGGTACTGGGTCACTGGCAAAAGTGTGTGCCGGCCTCAGTAAAGGCTGGTGATTCACTGTCGGCAGTAGCCAACAATGCCCAAGAACATTCACACATCTCTCTTTGTGTTTGGGAATTTAATTTAAAGGACTGTGTCAATGCATTTATGGGACACTTGCCTCACTCCCTTTTCTATCCAATATCCCAGGTACATGACTTCCTTTTGACAGTACTGTAATTTCTTGGTTGAAACCTTATGCCCATTCTTAGCTAAATGGTTGAGCAGTGCAATCATGTCCTGTTTACAGGCTTCCTTAGTTATTGATGCAATCAAAAAATCATTGATGTATTGGATCAGGATCGAACTGCATGGCAGCTACAGAGATTCTACGTTCTTTTTGAGTATCTGATTGAAGTATGATGGGCTCTCAGTATACCCTTGAGAAGTGTGACACAACACGAGAGTCATCTCTTGAAACTAAAACGCGAAGAGAAACTGGTTCTCTTCATGTAATGGAACTAAGAAGAAGGCTTGACAAAGGTTGATGACTAAAAACCACTCAGTCTTTGGGGGAATTTGGAACAAGATTACAGTCAGGCTCGGTACCACAGGATAGCATAAAATGAAAGTTTGGTTAATGTTCTGGAGATCCTGAACTATCCTCCACTTTCTGTTTGCCTTTTATAGGGCCATCATCGGGGAGTAACGTGGACTTCTGATGGGATCACTGAAACAATATCGATGTCAAAAATATCGAGATACCGAAATATCGAGTAAAAAATATAGAAGGCCAAAATATCGACTTCCTATCTCCAAACAGGTAAGTACAAAAATATCGAATCAAAAATATTGATGTTAAAAATATAGACAGTCAAAATATCGACTTTTTCAAAATAGTTAAAAGTAATTTAAAATTAATAAAATAATAAATATAACTAACTTAAAAATACTTAAAATACTTAAATAACAACATCAAAACTAATAGATAATTAATATAATGAAAAAAAAAAAATTTGGATAGCGTAGGGGTGAAAATTACTATTCCCAGTCCAGTGAGTGCAACAGTAGGGAAAGCGTTGGATAGCGGAAGGGTAGAAATTAACATTCCCACTCCAGAGAGTACAACAGTAGGGAAAGCGTTGGCTAGCGTAGGGATAAAAACTACTATTCCCACTCCAAAGAGTGCAACAGTAGGGAAAGTGGGGCTCCTCCTCTGCTACGGATATTTAGCGCACACAATTTCATTGACCCACATAATTTGAGAATTGTATTGGACAGAGAGCGTATTTCGAGAATTTATTTTAAAATCACAGGAAGCATTGTTTTTACATTGTAATTTACCTCTGTGCTCCCCTGCACCGATCCACCGCGGCGTGTGCCGTTTGAGTGGCGGGCAGGGTCTCAAACTGATCTCGCAGGCTCCCGCTTCAACCGAACGAGTTAGCGTTCGAGTTGGGGGCGGGGCCTGGATTATTTAAACAGCTTTGTCTCCGAGCGCTGGACGTTAGTAGGGTGGTGGCAGCTCCATTACTACGCTTGGTGTTTTTGGCAGATTGCGAGGGGCTCCTCCTCTGCCACGGATATTTAGCGCACACAATTTAATTGACCCACATAATTTGAGAATTGTATTGGACAGAGAGCGTATTTCGAGAATTTATTTTAAAATCACAGGAAGCATTGTTTTTACATTGTAATTTACCTCTGTGCTCCCCTGCACCGATCCACCGCGGCGTGTGCCGTTTGAGTGGCGGGCAGGGTCTCAAACTGATCTCGCAGGCTCCCGCTTCAACCGAACGAGTTAGCGTTCGAGTTGGGGGTGGGGCCTGGATTTTTTAAACAGCTTTGTCTCCGAGCGCTGGGCGTTAGTAGGGTGGTGGCAGCTCCATTACTACGCTTGGTGTTTTTGGCAGATTGCGAGGGGCTCCTCCTCTGCCACGGATATTTAGCGCACACAATTTCATTGACCCACATAATTTGAGAATTGTATTGGACAGAGAGCGTATTTCGAGAATTTATTTTAAAATCACAGGAAGCATTGTTTTTACATTGTAATTTACCTCTGTGCTCCCCTGCACCGATCCACCGCGGCGTGTGCCGTTTGAGTGGCGGGCAGGGTCTCAAACTGATCTCACAGGCTCCCGCTTCAACCGAACGAGTTAGCGTTCGAGTTGGGGGCGGGGCCTGGATTGTTTAAATAGCTTTGTCTCCGAGCGCTGGGCGTTAGTAGGGTGGTGGCAGCTCCATTACTACGCTTGGTGTTTTTGGCAGATTGCGAGGGGCTCCTCCTCTGCCACGGATATTTAGCGCACACAATTTCATTGACCCACATAATTTGAGAATTGTATTGGACAGAGAGCGTATTTCGAGAATTTATTTTAAAATCACAGGAAGCATTGTTTTTACATTGTAATTTACCTCTGTGCTCCCCTGCACCGATCCACCGCGGCGTGTGCCGTTTGAGTGGCGGGCAGGGTCTCAAACTGATCTCGCAGGCTCCCGCTTCAACCGAACGAGTTAGCGTTCGAGTTGGGGGCGGGGCCTCGCTTCGTCATAAAGATGCGCTTCACCAAGCGCAGCGGACGAGCGCAGCGGGAGCGCCTCCATCGCGCCGAAGCCGCGCCAAAGGGGTGCCAGTCTGCGCCAGTCCGCGCCGGACCCGCGCCTAGTGCCTTAATTCCTGGCCGGGTACTACACCATCCCAGTAAGTTATTGAAATACACATCATCTGACCTGTTAGATATAAAAAACACGATGGCCTCGGAAAAATGCACATACTTCAATTTAGAAGAGTGCTCTAACATGTCTCATATAGCTTGCTCAAACTGTAATTTTAAATTCCCTCGTTCCCTCACTCAGATACCACCAGCCCTTGGGGCCTCTTTTAATGAGGCCAAACGCATTAAATGCGCACTGGTGAATGCTAGATCTATGTGCAAACATAGAGAAGATGTGGCCGAATTAATCTCGGCACACAAACTAGATATCCTGTTTATAACAGAGACATGGGCTGATTTGGCTTCCGACCCTGACCTTGTGGCAGCCATTCCTGAGGGCTACTACATCGTCAGACAAGATAGACCGACAGGGAAAAAAGGGGGCGGCCTCGCCATAATTTTACGGTTAGAACTAGCATTAAAAACAGGAACACCAGATAGCATTCCCGCAGAAACACTAGCCTTCTCTATTACTTTGTCTCCCATCCAAATGTTTAATGGTGTTCTGCTTTATCGTCCCCCAGCGGCTCGAGCGCCTTTTCTCCAATCCATTAGTACCTTACTAGAACCAGTGGCAGAAGCCTCCGATTTTCAATACTTGGAGATTTTAATTTTCATTTAGAAAAAATAACAGACAAAGATACATTGAGCCTTATTGAGGATTTTAAGGCAGCTGGGCTAAACCAATTAGTTACTACAGCCACGCATAAAGCAGGTCATGTTCTTGACCGTCTATTCACGAATAACCCGGCCATTACTCCCCCTACTGTTGTTCCAATTGTTTGGTCAGATCACGCAGTGGTGCTCTTTTATATCTGTGTTAAAAAACACAAAAATCAACACTTGCCTAAAAGGCAACTTAGGATGTGCAGGGACTGGAAAAATATAGATATAAAAACACTATCTGAGAAACTAGAAAATAACAAACCATTTAAAGCGTTAGATTCTCACTTAGCAGCAAATAACTACAACCAATGGCTCACAGACACTTTTAATCAGGTAGCGCCTTTAAAGAAAATGCGTCCAAATCGCGCAACACCATCAGCCCTTTGGTTCTCTGAACCTTTAAGATTGGAGAGACAGAAATGCCGTAATCTAGAAAGATGTTGGCGAGTTAATTATGATAATAACGATAAAGAAAGGTACAAACAAGCACTATCAGGCTACAGGAAGCTGTTAAGACTGGAAAAGGGTAAATACTTTTGTGAACAGATAGAGAAGACCCAAGCCAGTAAGCAATTATACCAGGTAGTGGCAACATTAACAAATATACCAACAGCTAATACTACAGATACCACCCAAGATTTCTGCAATCAAATGGCTGATTTTTTCAGGACCAAGGTAACAGAAATCTTTGATAAATTTAACAACAACATGACAGGGGAATCATCAGAAAGCCTCAAGAACACACAACTCACATCCTCCTCTTTGAATGAATTCCTTCCCCCATCACTGTCAGAAATAAAAGATCTCATTAAATCTACAATGTCGGGTTCCCCCCTGGATCCCTGCCCACCGACCATCATAAAATCAACAACTGATGTGGTAGCTCCAATCTTGGAAAACATCTGCAGTGCCATCTGCGAATCAGGAAACTATCCTCAAAGATGGAAAACAGCTATAATAAAGCCACTTCTAAAGAAACCCACCCTTAACACCTTGGAATTAAAAAGTTATCGCCCTATAGCAGCGCTCCCATTTCCTTCTAAAATACTTGAAAAAGTCATAAATAAACAGCTGGCCAACTACATTGACTATAATAACCTGCTAGACAACACTCAGTTCGGGTTTAGGAGAGGCCATGGAACGGAGACGGCGCTCATAAAGGCTTCTGAGGAGATCAGACAGATCATGGACCAGGGTGGCACGGCAGTCCTGATCCTGCTGGATCTCTCAGCGGCCTTTGACACGGTCGATCATAACATCCTGATCGACCATGCCACTGCTATGGGCATACAGGGTAAAGCTGCGGAGCTCCTGGCTTCTTTCCTGTCTAACAGAGAACAGTCGGTAAAGATGGGGAGCTTCTACTCACCAACGTTTGTGCTGCCCTGCGGAGTCCCCCAGGGATCCTCGCTAAGTCCGACACTCTTTAACATCTATGTGTCGGACTTGGCGAGGGTCATTAAAGCCCATGGAATAGGAGTGACTTTGTATGCCGACGACACTCAGTTGGTGCTAGCGGTGCATAAAAATGGGAGTGAGGTGGCAGCCAACTTTCAGTCAGGTATGAGAGCCATTAGTCACTGGAGGGACAGTAATTGTCTAAAATTAAACACCGATAAGACCGAGGTAATGGTGTTTGGAGACCTAAAACCATCTTGGTCCCCGATCTGGTGGCCACCAGAAATGGGTAACCCACACACCCCAGTTTCAAAGGTTAGAAACCTGGGAGTGTTGTTTGATAACAAACTAAGTTTTACCAGTCATGCTAATGCGGTAGTCTCCTCTTCCTTTTTCACGTTACGAAAAGTGAAAAAGTTGTTACCTTTCCTTCCCCTGTCTGCGGGAAAAACCCTTATGTCCTCCTTGGTGTTATCCAAGGTGGATTATTGTAATGGGTTTCTGTTGAATGCCCAGGAGCAGGTTTTTAAAAAACTACAAATGGTGCAGAACGCTGCTGCACGAATTCTGACCAAAACTCCCAAGTTCGCATCCATCTCTCCTATTGTCCACCAACTTCACTGGCTCCCAGTAAAAAAAGAGAACCAAATTTAAGGCTTTATGTATCATCTATAGAGCATTGAACAGCCTAGGACCTGAATTTTTTAGGGAATCACTGTTGGTGTATGTCCCTAATAGAGCTTTAAGATCTGCCTCATCCGCATCTCTATGCATTCAACGGGTGAGAACGGTTACATGGGGAGACAGACGCTTCCTGGTAGCCGCCTCGAAGCTCTGGAATACCTTGCCCCACCATATAAAAAGCAGTTCCTCACTGATGATTTTCAGAAAGCAAGTGAAGACATGGCTATTCATCCAATAATGCACAGGAGGTGCCTCTCTGTCTGCCCAGCGCCGAGACACCATTTGTGGTATTTGTTGCGCTTTATAAGTTTAAAAAATAAATAAAAATAAAATAAATAAATAAAGTGTTGGATAGCGTAGGGGTAAAAATTACTATTCTCACTCCAGTAAGTGCAACAGTAGGGAAAGCATTGGATAGTGGGAGGGTAAAAATTACTATTCCCACTACAGTGAGTGCAACAGTAGGGAAACTAAATACTTCATATATAAATAAAAATAACATAAATATTAATTCCAATTACAAAATAATTTAAATGATTAACAATTTTATATAATATATTAATTAATCAATTAAAAAAACAATATCAAAATTAATTATTATTAATAATTACCTACTAATACAAATTAGTTACCAATTAACAATACATTAATTAACAATTTAAAATTAATAAAAAATTAGATCAAAAAATAAAAATGTTAAAAATGTAATTACTTACAATTATATTACTTCCCACCCTATTCCCCTTTAAACCCACAACCCACTACAGAAAATAGATTAATAAAAGTAACATATTTATCAATTAATCAATTATTTAAAAATAATTAACAATTGTATTTTAATTAACAATTAATTCAAAATAAATACCAATAAATAAATTTAAATATTTAACCAATTATAATTAAATGATTTCCCACCCTATTCCCCTCTAAATCCACAACCCGCTACAGAAAATAAATGACTACAATTAACATATTTATCAAATAATCAATTAAAATTAATTACCAATTATATTTTAATTAATTACCAATTAATAATTAATTACCAATTAATTCAAAATAAATACCAATAAATAAATTAAAATATTTAATTAATTAAAATTAAATTGCTTCCCACCCTATTCCCCAATAAACTCACAACCCGCTACAGAAAATAAATGACTACAATTAACATATTTATCAAATAATCAATTAAAATTCATTACCAATTATATTTTAATTAATTACCAATTAATAATTAATTAACAATTAATTCAAAATAAATACCAATAAATAAATTAACATATTTAATTAATTATAATTAAATTACTTCCCACCCTATTCCCCTATAAACCCACAACCCTCTACAGAATTATATTACGCAAATATTAAAAATAATATTAACTTACTTACCTCAAATTCGATTCTATATTTTTGATTCGATATTAATGCTATTCTATTCGATATTAATACTATTCTATTCGATATTTTGGTAGTCTATATTTTGTCTATTCGATATTATGTCTATTCTATATTTTTTACTCGATATTATTGCTACTCGAAATTAAAAACTCAATATTTTGACTGTACACCCTTCTGATGACTTCCTTTAGAATGCCCTGTTCCATCATGCTCGTGATGACAGGAGTGATTCCTGCAATGGCCTCTGGTATCATTTGGTAAGGATGGGGTTTGAGGAAAACTGTATTTGATCAGAGGCATATATTTTAGAGGTTCATCACCCTTAATCAATCTCATTTCTTTCCCCATTAAATCCCAGGTGCCCTCTATGACTGTCTCTCTCAAATCAGTTGTCCGGTCCTCTTTACCAATGACCAGATATAATCTGACAGCAGATTCTGGTGTCTGTAGCTTGAACTCGGCATCAGCGGCTTGGGTCTCAATCCCAACTCTGTCCTGCTTACAGGAAATGATGTAGATGCGTTTGAAAAAAAGATCGCTCCCTAACAAGTTTACAGGACTTGAATCACAAACCACAAACTGATTTTTATCTCTAATGTTTCCTGTCTTTACTGGAACAAGGGTGGTAATTTGGTTAGTACGCTGCTGTTTTGTGATGCCTACAAATTGGACTTCTTTTCCAAAAGAGGGGTAGGAAAGAAACCTCAATTGTTCTAACAGTAGAGCGAGTGGCTCCTGTTTCTATTACGAAAGATAGGGGAAAGATAGGGGATGTCTGTTAGCCACTGCATCCAGGTACAGTCGACTCTGGTCCACTTCTAGTACTGCGCCAAGTCCAATCTCCTCCTACCCCCTCAGGCACCGTCATTGAGCCTGATCAAAGTCTGACATCGTAGGGGCCGGGCTGTTTTAGGACATCATCAGGTTGTGGGGTTCTTGGTTATTTGATTGGAAGAGTAGAATCCCTTCCTGCATTGTTTTGGGTATGGTTAGTTCTGCTGTATGCCGGACTTTGGGGCCTACTGGGCTTACACAGGAGGTTCTAGGTACTCAGGGAATCTCTTCTTGCGCTGAATGATTCACGGCTTGAGTATCAATCACAACTCCGTCAGGGTTTTAACGACACTCCCGTTTCCAGTGTCCGGCCATGTTACAAATGTATTTTATGTGCAGCAGTGATTCTCTTTGGTATCATTCAGACAGAATAAAGTAATTAGAGGTTAAATAACATGATGCAATTAATGCTAACAAACTCATAGAAGACCCCCACCAAACAAATAGAGTTATTATAACATATGCGTTGATATAAAACACAAAATATGGAGTATTTACAGATAAACAGTATCCAACCAGTGCAATGTGACCAGACTTCAAATCCCATAATACCACCATATAAAGCAGCCATATGCCATAGAATATGAAAAAGAGCTAATCTATTGGTAACAAACGGTACACAAAATGCTTTTAATAGTCCTTGAAATAATAATTCCTTAATTGATTAGTTTGTTACTCCGTGGTGTTGACGGTGTTTTGACCCACACTAGGTACAAGGGTCTCATTAACAACTTGGCTGCGGCGCAAATTCCGCTGCGGTGCTCAACATTCCAATCGCGGGCGTGTCTCGGACGGCCCCAGGCCGTTGTGCGCACATGCCCACCGTGACTCATGAGGCCGGGGGCCATCAGAGGGCTTAAGGCAGTAAAGATATGAGGAAATCTGTAATAATGATAATACCATTTGGAGAGTGTGTTAGTCAACACTCCAGAATACTGGGAACAATGTTACCTGAGGAGTCCTAAATGGGACAACTACTGCCATATGGCCCAAATATACCAGTATGACCTTAGTGAAAAGGTGAGTCATGTGAAGGTACTTATATAGGGGGACCTACCCTGCTTGGGTAATGAATTGCCAATAATTAGTCATAATTATTATATAGCAAGCTCCAGAACATCCAGAACGCCGCCGCAAGCTGGTCCTCAACCTGCCAAGACAGTGCCACATCTCCCAGCACCTGCGCACACTCCACTGGCTCCCCATCGAGGCTACAGTCACCTTCAAGATGCATACCCACACACACAAGTCCTTCCACCTCCCCGGACCAGCATACCTATCCAGCCGACTCAAATTCCACGCACCCCAAAGGACCCTTCGATCAGCCCAGCTCTCCTACGCCATGGTCCCCCGCACCAGAAAGACAGGATCGGGAGGCCACTCCTTCTCCTTCTCCTTCCTCGCAGCCAGAACCTGAAACGCCCTTCCGCTCCACCTCAGACAGACAACATCGCTCCCCATCTTTGCACTAAACCTCAAAATCTGTCTCTTCGACAGACCCCCTCCTTAATGGAATAGAACCTGCAACCCCCCCCCCCCCCACCCCCACCCCAGCACCTTGAGACCCTTACGGGTGAGTAGTCGCGCTTAACAAACGCCTGATTGATTGATTGATTGATTGATTGATAGTAACATGTTAATGAGAATCAAAAGCATGATCTAAGAATCAAGGCACTTCCCCAGAAAGTACCAATAAAAATATACACCTGGCCAGGGAGGGCTGCTGAAGACCAAATCTTGTTGTCCTTTGACAAATTTGAGAGCCTTCCTGCACAGTAGCAGCAGCGCACCTCGAATAAGTCACGCCTGGCTCAAGACTACAGTCCAACGACGAAGACAATGCTGTACTAAAGGCAGGTCAAGAACTGTCCCTGTCAGTGCTGGGAGCACTAGCATGCTCTTGGGACAAATATATTAACTGCTTCATCCAAAACAAGGCTAAGGCATGCAATACAGGTCAGGCCTCAGTCTCAGATGGGAGGTGGGGGAGTGTAGGGGGAAAATGAAAAAGGGGTAAGCACCACAATTTACAGAAGCTGCCAAGGAAGCAAGGTAGTGTCCAAAGATATATGGAAATGGAAGGAATAATAATAATCCAAATAGAACAAATATGGAATCACAAACACGTAGAGATCTTAAGTATAAAACACCACTGAGTCATTTACAAAAATAGGCATAAATAAAATCAGTGAAAACAAAAAGGATTCTGAAGGAAGATCATAATCACAGAAAACTTATATTCACACTCCACTTTAATTCACACAAAAGTGGGGGAGATATTAGGGTCCTTTAGTATACCCAATATCCTAACTCATGTAGCAGGGCTACCAGTCCCTTTTGTTCCGCCAAGGAATTCAGTCCATTAAAGATAGAATCACAAGGAGTGATCCATTTGCATTTAAGACTTAGCAAAATACCAGAGAAGTTTCCTCTTCTCTCTTCTGGTCCCATCCAAAACGTGCAATCTGATGTCATTAGTGGTATGCTGCTTCTCCATATAGTGTGTTACAAACAGAGCCATAGTTATTCAGCATCAGTTCCTGCTTCGGTGCTGACCAATACTTGGCCTCACCTGTTGAGTAGTCTGCCCAATATAAATCAGGGAGCAGTGGCACCACACACAATACACTGCATTTGTAGCATTACAGTTAGATTTTGTTTGTAAATTCCAAGTTAATAACATTATGTGAAAAAAGTTTGTTCATAGTGTATCACTACACACTTCTCACATTTGTAGTGACCTTTTAGAGGCAGGCGGCCCCATGCACGGTCGAAGTTATCCCTTTCTGTGACTCTATGGCCTGCTGAATGGACTTAATGGTCACAGATATTCTGTCCTCTTTTAAAGAAAAATAATTTTAATTTCAATGACGGATCTACCACTTATAAAATGTGCCAAAGCTTCCTGATAGATGCTGTTATCTTGTGTCTATGATAACACAATGTGGTAACACAGACTATTTGATTACACTCAGTCTTAGGTTTAGTTGTTAAAATATCCTCTCCTTGGTTGTACCATGCCCTCTTAAGAGCTGATTCCACAATCTTTTTGGGTCTTTAATTGTCTCCCTTTTAAAATAGCGGCTTATTTAAAGTAGGAACGCTTGTTATTTATAGTAGTAATAACTTTATTTGGTTACATAGATATAACCATAAACGAATATTTTTTAAATACAGTAAAACAACATTTTAAAAACATTGGAAAATATAAATTATTTTATACCAAACAAACAGCTGTCAATAGAAATTAGAGACACTAGGCTTGTCCTAATTGGAACATCAGAATATTTAGAGAATTATGCATTTAGAAAGTCAAGTGCCACTGGTATCTGACGTTATATGCCAATAAATAAAGAATCTTAAAAAAGTGACTTGTGCTTGAACCTTAAAGGTAGAGTACGTTGAGACATTTAGCTATAGAAAGCCCTCACCTTTAGGAACTTGCTTTGGTAGGAAGCTCAACACTTTTCATAAACAATAAGGGTTATTATGTGCAAAACATGCCACTTTTCATCAAGGCAGAAGGTTTCCTTGATATAATAGGGCATTAAGGGTTGAAGTACCCCTGTAAGGACCCAACATTGCATAACAATAGACATAGGGCCCGATTCACAGAACTAACTTAAGACAAAATCCTAAACGTACTACTTTTGGTATTCACAGAAGGCATTTAGTAGAAGTAAAGTTAGGATTTTGTCTGAAGTCTGTCTTAAGTCTGTCCTAAGTCGGTCCTAAGTTTGTCTTAAGTCTGTCTTAAGTCTGTCTTAAGTTTGTCTTAAGTCTGTCCTAAGTTTGTCTTGAATCTGTCTTAAGTCTGTCCTACTACTTTTGGTATTCACAGAAGGCATGTAGTAGTAGTAAAGTTAGGATTTTGTCTTAAGTTTGACTTAGGACAGACTTAAGACAGACTTAAGGCAGTCTTAAAACAAACTTAAGACAAACTTAAGACAAACTTAGGACAGACTTAAGACAGACTTAAGACAGACTTAAGACAGTCTTAAGACAAACTTAAGACAAACTTAGGACAGACTTAAGACAGTCTTAAGACAAAATTAAGACAAACTTAGGACAGACTTGAGATAGACTTAAGACAGACTTAAAACAGACTTAAGACAAAATCCTAACTTTACTACTACTAAATGCCTTCTGTGAACACCAAAAGTAGGAAGTTTAGGATTTTGTCTTAAGTTAGTTTTGTGAATCGAGCCCATAGAATCATATTGAAGTGGCTCTTCTTTAGCATGAGATAAAATGTACATCAATTCAAATGTCAAGAAGGCCCTCATGTTAGTAAAAACTCGAAGGATTGCTGTGACCGGGAAAACGTTTATGAACATTGAGTACTCCAATCTAGTTTATTAAAAACCCAGGGATAGCTCATTTGTGACAGTAATAGTATACACAAATGACATCTGCTGTCTCATTGTAGGAGAGATTCATCAAGGAACATATGTAAGAAACCCTCTTAGTTGAGACAGACTGTAGGGAGTGAGGAGAGTCAACCAGTGAAGGTGCAAGCGTTACAGTGACAGTTATGTCTGATACTGTTACATCACAAAGGTGTTACCACCGGCTGAGATGCTAGGTTTGGGGCAGGCAATCAGTCTAAGCCCAATTTAGGAATGTTGGAGTCACGAAGGCAATCGGTTCATGTGTCTCGTGACTAAGGATTTGCAAGGCCTCCAAGCAGTGGCTAATACCTAGGTGGCGACAAATTGGAATGATCCACTTGCTGTGTGTTAAGGTGTACATTAAGCAAAAAAATTAAAAAATGGGTCAGTTTCCCTGGCCACCGGGCAGAAGGGACATTCCCCTTCATCACCTTTTCTCTTCAGCCATTGGGCGGTCAGCGAGTTTAGTGGAAGCTAGCCAATTCTGAAACAAAACTACAGAAATTTGAGAGTATGAAGAATGATCCTATAAATGAATGCTGCATATCTGGGTACACACCTGTCAATCAATTGACCCTCTGAGCGAGGTTCATGCTAGACTTCTGAAAGCATATGGTCCCAGTAAAGAGGCTTAATCTGGGTGCCTAGATATCTTGACATATTTTCTGGATCTTCCCATACCTCAGACAGATGTAAACCAAGGCAGAGCTCTTTAACCCATTTTAAGCCATGGCGTGGAGCAGTTCTGGTCAAGAGTAATCGACTCCTTAAGGGCCATTCTATAAGAGGCCAGTTCGGGGGTTGTCCAAAGTCTAATCCAGTACTTTAGAATTCTAAGTCGAGCGATATGGTCCACCTGCAAGCTGTTCAGATCCCATCTCAGTGGAAGCGTATGGGTACTACTAGGCAAATTTAGTAGTGGCTTTAAAAAACCATTTTCCGTTCTTATTACAAAAACTAGTGTCACCACAGCCCCAGAGTTCCGCCCCATAGAGAGCGCCGCCTAATGCAACTGCTCTATATACCTCAAGGACCAGAGATAATGCCCTACTTGAAGTAAGTATATACTTTTTCAGAATTGTGGTGGATCTGTGCTGTAGCAGAGATTTACTTTTCTCGAGCTGGGCCTTTCAGGATAAATTGTCTGAAAGTCTGAGACCTAAATAATCAAAGCTCCTGACTCACTCAATTAGTATCAGCAAAACACACAAGGTGATGGACGGAATGTTGCACATTGGCAAAGCATTCACTCCTAGTCACAGATCTGGGTTTAATCCATCATTACTTTGCTCACCACTCCACTACGGTTCAGACATGGCCATATGCAAATCAGTCTTGACCCTGTGCCTCATGGGAACAGTCCAGCCCAAACTGCCAAGCCACGTCTTCCCTGGACGGGAATCAAGCATCCTAGGACCAGTTTCTGGCTATCAGCCGTCATCAGCCAGGATAGCTTGACTCCAGTGGCGTAGTGAGCACGGGACCCACGTATGGGCATACCCTTCCCACATAGGGCGAACAGCAAAACACATAAGGTGATGGACGTAATGTTTCACATTGGCAAAACATTCACCCCCAGTCACAGATCTGGGTTTAATCCATCATGATTTTCCGCAAAAAAAGGATGGATTTAGACCCAGATCTCAGTACTGGGGTGAATGTATGACATTGTTCTGCATTCTGTCGATCAACTGTTGTTTTTGCATTTGTTCAACCCGAGTGGGACAGGTATGCTCAGACGTGAGTCCCGCACTCTCCATGCCACTGGAATAAAGTATCCTGGCTGAAGAGGGGTGAAACCCCGAAACCGGTCCCAGGATGCTTGTTTCCAGTCCAGGGAGGACCTGGCGTGGCATTTCGGGCTGGACTGTTCACATGAGGCACAGGGTCAAGACTGATTTGCATATGGCTCGGTCCAAACTGGAATGGGATGGTGAGCAAAAAAACGATGGATTTAGGCCCAGATCTCTGTACTGGGATGAATGTATGACATTGTTCTGCATTCTGTCCATCAACTGTTGTTTTTGCATCACTCAATTGGTATTCCATCTACCTCCATTTTATCTTTAAAAGAAAGGTGGGGGTTTAAGGTCATGAATTTTATTTTGCCAGCATTTATTTCAAAGCGATACAGCCTCTATTTGCACAAAACCTCTGATATTCACCCAGATGTACTTGAAGACCCAGGTGTGGGACAGGAGTACTGGGTCATCAGTAAAGACCAGCACATGAGTGCTGATGTTTGCTAATTTGGGGGCATCATGTTGACAGCCACTCATCACCCCCACCAGTCTGTTGATGAACAGATAAAAGAGTGCAGTGGCAGGAACGCAGCCCTGACTAACACCACAGTAAATGGGAATCTTATCAGTGATGTCCCTTTGGCTATTCCCCCTAACATGAGTTCAAGTATCAGTGTGTAATTTGATTAAAATATGTAAAAGATCTTTCGGGACACTGTATTGTCTGAGAACTTCCCACAAACATTTCCTTGGAACTAGATCAAATGCAGCCTTCAGGTTCATGAAGGCCACATAGAGATGGTCTTGTTACAGTAGAATGTATTTCCAACATATGGTTGAAATCCGAAACGCCTGGTCCAATGTGTTTGTTTTCTCACGAATACCTGCCTGGAAGTGAGACAATATCTGTGGATCTTTCATCCAAGTCTGGAGGCGGGCAAGAACATGCATAGCAAAGATTTCTTGTGATATTTCTATTAGGCTAATGGGCTTATAATTCCCAGGGTTATCTCTCTCTCCCTACTTGTGTATGGGGATGATGATAGCTCATCTCCACAACTTAGGGATATGTTTCCCCCAACTACTGAATTAGTGAGGGCATTCAAGTAAGGAATCCAGTTTGCTGGATCAGAAAGAAAAAAGTTCACCTGGTATGCTATTGGAGCCATGAGCTTTACCCTGCTTCATTGAGTTTAAGGCCACCTAAGTTTCTTTCAATGAAAGAGAGCCCCCAAAAGGTGAATAATCAGGCAATAGCAACCCCAAGGAACAACTGTCATGCTCAGTGTTATCAGGAGACGTTGTGACACAAATGTCCCGTTTTTATGAAGAGGAGTAAAATGAGCAACCCACTGGTCGCGGCAACCGAAGATTCAAGCAGGGTAGCACTCAAACAACTATTGAATGTGATCATTTTCCAAAAGGCTTGAGTCAACTTCCTAGCCAGAGCTTCAGTGAGTTCACTCCACTGGGCCTCCTCTCAGTCTTACTTTGTGACCCTGAGAATTGACTTGTATATCTTCCTGGCTATATTTAATTCGAGTTGTTCGCCCTTTCTGGTGGCATCAAATAACCCCTCCCTTGCCACTATACACTCCTTTAAAAACCAAGGGCAAGATATGCTTGAAGTGATTTCCCGTTTGGAACGAAATCATGATAAATGATCTTAGAGTAGTAAAAAAGTCACAATGCTACAGAGAAAAATATGTCCAATCAAAATCAATAGTTTCATAAGCCTTAAAAAAATAACAAAATCTTGATAAGTTCCTCTCAATAAAAGACCATTATCAATTATATTGCCCCATTTTACATTTCTAAAGTTGTTAGTATCTAATAATGGCGGATAATAAGACTTGTTTCCATGATCCTGAGAGGCAGGCAAAATGCTGACAAAAAAGTGGGCAACTAGGGCATTGTTATCGCTATCAGAGTGAAATATGATCTTCATACCACTTCGGAAGCGCCACAATCTAAGGTCCAATAGAATATAGTCAATATGACCAAAAGATCTACCCTTCTTGAAAGTAGGAATGGCTGGGTGGGAAGAGATAGAACGTCCGATGCTTGCTCTTAGCCCATATTTTAAGCTCAAGTGAAAGATCTTGTTCATTACCTTTGACCATTTTTTGACCAGGTTTACCGAAAACTCTGGAATTTGACACATCTCATCCTCAGGTAATAAATAATAGGGACGAGAGTGGTTCAAATGGTTCATATTACTGTTCCCAACTGTAATCATGCCATTCTTGCTTTAGAGACATGCAAAAGATGAAGAGAGAGGGGTATTTGTGATTCAAAATTAACAGAGCGAACATAAATGTTGATCACCAAAATGTGTCTGTACTTTCATCTAGGAGTGTTCTGAAAGGATAGTTTAATAGCCAAGATATCCTTGGAGCCAGTGTCTATTGTTTCTAACTTGAAGACAATTGTGAACTTAACCCAGATTAAGGGGCACATGCATCAACCTATTTAGGAAGTGCAAACGGTGCGAATCGGTAAATTCTCCCGTTTGCGATTCTTAAATAGGTTTTTGAGATGCATCAAACATTTTTTGGAAAATCGCTATTTTTAGTGAATTCCAAAAATGCGATTGCTTTTAAGGAATCGCAAATTTGCGATTCCTTAAAAGCAATGCATGATTGCTTTTAAAATTGCGAATTCGCAATTAGGGGGTGCAAATTACCATGAGGGTGAACCTCGTGGTAATTTGCGAAAAACTATTAAAATGCTCAAATTAGCATTTTAAACACTGTCATGTTACAGACACACATGTCCTTAGGACATGTGTGTGTGAAACATGCACTTTAAAATAAATTTCAGGGGTGCAGGGGGGGTCCTTTGAACCCCCCCCTGCACCCATGGAATGCATTAACATTTTGCGAATCGCTAATTACAATTCGCAAAATGTCAATGCCTTCCCATTGATTCCAATGGGCCTTTTGGCCCATAGGAATCAATGGGAATTGCGAAATCACAAATTAGAATTCGCATAATATTTGCGATTCAATAAAAATTGCGATTTTTACCAAATCGCAAAAATTATGCGATTAAATTGATGCATCCCGTTTTGCGATTCCTTATTTGCGATTCCCTATTTTTCGCAAATAAGGAATCGCAAAACCTTACATTGATGCATGTGGCCCTAAAAGCCCACCCGAGGCTTGTCCAGCAGTGGAAGTGTTGCTGTAAAAAGTTAAGTAGACAGGTCTATACACGGGATGGGTTGCCCACGTTTCCTGTAATGAAATTATATGATGCCTATCAATAAATTCCCCCCATTCCAAATCTAGGAGTTTGAGTGGATTCCTACCAAATTCGAAGACCTCAGTTACACCAATTCAGCTGGCTCGGCCCTAGAAACAATCGGCAACTGTGGATTGGGAATAAACGTGCAGGGCCACCCCCCTCATTTTCCACACAGACCAGTGACTGAGGAGACTGCTGTCAGTCGATGTAAGAAACCCCAAGTGAGCAAAATCTTCGGGCACAGTTATTTGTGGACAAGGCGGGTGGCAACACAGGTACTCTCTTGATTTTGGATAGAAATTCATCAGGACGGTAAGTTTTAAACTAAAAGAAAAAAACACTATTCAAGGCATTTCAGAGCTCCAGAGAGCTCTATACAAATCAGGCCATCCACTAAATCATTATTCACAAGTTGCACACCAATACAATCAGTTCCGCTATACTTAATTCACATATCTGGTTGTGATAACTAAGTCTTCTCTGGTCACAGATCTGCAATTGTGAACATGCCTGAGCCAAATCTATTATTTGGTGGTCAGATATTCATCACTTGCAAGGTCAGATGGCCAACATTTCGGGATATTAACCCAAAACACTTTTCTACTCAGCTGCCTACACGGGAGACCCTTTCTGTTGTCCATAAGATGGAGAACAGGCATTTGCAATGCAATAGGTCTCGCGTTTACGCGAGTTTGAGCTATTGGCATTGTAAATGACAATGCCTTTTATTTATGTTTTGGTTTTTAAAACATAAATATAAGGCATTGTCATTTACAATGCCACGGGTCTCATTTATGAGAAATGACGCATCGCTGCGTGAAAGCACGATGCGTCACTTCTCAGTGCGCACTCCTTGCGACATACCTGATGCGTCATATTTAATGTATGACGCATCATGTTGCAAGGAGTTACAGATACGTCAGTATTTCTGCCGTATCTGTAAGCGCAAAAGTGACGCATTGCTGGAGTGTGTCACAAAAGTGACGCAACTCCAGCAATGCGTCCTTTCACATGGGGAAAGCCCCATGTGAAAGGGCTTGCGTCAGTCTTACGCCTGCTGTGAGGCAGGCGCAAAAATTTGACGCAACAGCGTCCTAAAAGTGACGCAGTGAAATCTCATAGATTTCACTGCGTCACAATTACGAGGCTTTTTGCGGGGGAACGCCCCCTCTGCATACATTATACCTGACGCAGTTATAATGTAGCGCAGAGGTGTACAAAGTGACGCATCTACCTAGATGCGTCACTTTGTAAATATGGTGCAACAAGGCACATTTTTTACTCCGCTGGTGCGTCACAAAAAGTGACGCACCAGCGGCGTAAAACTGAAGCGAGGGCGCATAAATAAGCCCCCAAGAGCTTAAACTATCGGAAATGCGAGACCTATTGTAAATGCTTGTTAAATAAGACGGAACTGCTGACTCCGAAACGGAAGTCACATTCAGTTCTCGATCACTGCTGTTGGTCGTATTGTAATGTACATGCGATGAGAAATCAAATGGAACGCCTTAAATTAGGTATAAACAATAAACCATCTCCTACTGGTTCAAAAAAGGACTTTCAAAAGTATTTATTCTCCAATTAACGTGCTTCGAATGTCATTGTCTATTCTGTTATATTCTTTAATTCCTTTCTGAAGATGCGTTGAGGATTATCAAGTTTGTAGATTGCACCAAATAAATAAATACATGAAAAATGTAAGTAAGTAATATAATTCATAGTCTAACCCGATCCAGAAAAAGAGGTTTCCGAGCATATGTTGAAACTGAAAGGTGACCTGTGACCTCACCCCCCTCCACCCCTTCAGAATGTTTACTAAATTGTCGTAGAGACTGTGGCCAAAGTACAGTAATACACCGATAAGGTGTTCTCAGAGAAGGTAAATTCCTAACCCTTTAATGGATTGTGCATATCTCCATAGCATCAGCATAAACCCCTGATGACATCACACCATCTGCACTATGATGTCACGAAGCTTGAGGAACATGAAAACAACGTGTGCGAACGGGGATAACTCCGCAGAAGCAAGGAAAGGACATCGTAAAATCAGCAATCACCTCAGAAACTACCCGACAATCTGTCCACGTTACTGCTTAAATGAATTAAACAGGCAAAAAGATTACTTGGAAAACACAATTGCTGCTCTGACTTTCCGTTCCACCCCCACAACCTCGAGGCACATGGTCTTTTCCAATTGTCATGAGGAATACATTGTGACCTATTCTGGGCATATATGAAGGTCTGTTACTAGGGAGCCGTCGCATTGAAGACCCTGACATGGTCACGAAGCAACCTCTACTGGAGCTAAGGGCCAACTAGAAGGCGGAGTCCATGGCTGAGTTACAGGGACTCCCTCAATGGAAGAGGAGGGGGTTATGCTGCCTGCCACAAAGAGAGCATGTGAGTCAGTGAAGCAATAACGCTCAAAACAGAGTTGAAACCCGATTTGATAGTTCACCTTAACCCCAGTTTTCGAAATATCTTCACACCTATACCCCCTCTAAATCGTTTTAGGCAAATCCTCCCTTCTTACACCACTTCATGAGGCCTTCTATACCCGAATTCTGCAAAGCCACTTATTTTTCTTCCAATCTTCTCAATCCCTGCCAATTTTCCTAATCTGTGTCCATTTCCAAAACCTGCTTTATTACAAACCTATTTTCCTTGTTCCAATGTATACCTCCCCGACTCCCATACCTTACCAATCACCATACCTTACTCTCTTTACCTTTGATCACCTCAACTCGTCACACATGCTGACCAAATCATATTTAAGTCCCCCCCTTAAACCCAGTCTGTTTAATTCTACACCCCTACATTACGCCAAACATCCCTATGACTCGTACCTCATTTCTATAGGATGTGGCCTCACCGCTACAACGTCGACCTCGAAGCTGGGGAACCGGGTTCGAGTCTCGCCAACGACGCTCAACATCCTGTGATTCTGGGCAAATCACGTAATCTCCCCGTGCCCAACAAAAAGGCATGTGTGCATCTGTAACTAAGCCGGTGCTCAGGTAAAGTGCACTGACATCTTCGGGTCTAGTTAGCTCTATATAAAACTGTAAACAGGGGCGGCTCTAGGCTCATTGCGGCCCTGGGCAGGGAGCATAGGTGGGGGCCCTGGAAGAGGGGGTCCGGGCGGGGCAGAGCATGGAGGCCAGTGAAGAGGGGTTGGTCAGGGTGTTTGAAAGTGGAACAGAGCTGGAGGTCGCCAAATCCCTGCCTGGGGCCGCCAGGCAAATATGTATCCATCCTCAGAGGATTATTATATTAGGGATATATATTGGCGTGGTGGCCCCTGTGGTTTGGTGGCAATGTGCAGGTGCACAGCTGCACATGGCTAAGGCCGCCCCTGCTCTAAACAAAAAAAACATTCCTTCTGACTGCCACCCACTTCAATTTGTCTCCCATTTTGCACACTGCATCCTTCATTATTTGCCACACGTCTACACCTTGATTCCTTACTTCAAAGCACTTCACTTGTCCCAAACCTAAATTTACCCAAACCGCACCTGAGCCCCATTTCCAACAATGCCACTTCTCCATTATCATTACAAGTTTGGGTTACATCGAATATATATTTTTTAATTATTATGTTGATTATGGAAGTGTTTTATACTTTTATGGCTTATTGACGAATACAGATGGTTTTGACTGGTTGCATCGTATATTGCGCATACTGTCTGAGCTAATCTCGAATTCTGAGTAGAGTGAAATTGCTGCACTTTCAGTTGCCAGACATAACAGGTTGTAATGGTGGAAAAGTGCAGATATTGGGTGTGGTAAAACCGAATTTGCACTTGATTTCCTATTCCGACCTAATTTACTCTGAATGCGGAAGTGAAATCGTCTGGGGCAAAACACTGTTAACTGAGATACCCTGGGGAGATTTTTACTACGACGTAATTCTGTGGCATTTGTAACAACGCCATTAATTTCAAAAACATTTTTTGATAAAACAGACTGTAAACCCCAATCGCCCAAATGTTGGTTTTACATGAACATGTCTACAAAAAAAATTGACTTATTCTTTAGGGTGACCAACCGTCCGTAAATTTCACGGACAGTCCCTTAATTCGACCTCATGTCCGTTGTCCGTGAAGATCCCTCTTACGGACACCCTTTGGGGGTTTGCACCCACCTGCACTGCTCACCTTGAGAAGCCTCAGTATTCTGAGAGCTCCCTGCTGGGGCCACCTCGCACTCCTCTCTGCTCAAGAGCAGCCCAGTCCCAGCCTCTGACAGACAGTGATGGACCCATTGTCCTGTATGCCGGCTGATTGGTGAAACTGATGTCTTCGAATTCGGCAGGAATCCACTCAAACTCCTAGATTTGGAATGGGGGGAATTTAATGATGGGCATAAAGAATGACAATGGGCAAGTCTGGGCAGTTAAGGCTGTGGGGACCCATTTGCAGTTTATATAAGTAAGAATAAAGCTGAACACCATGTTTGGTCTAATTTGCAAGGGTGTTTCCAGATTACATGCTGTTTTTATTCACCACCATAAAGTGATTTCGTTTACCACCTCCTGCAAAGTGTAGGCACGTTATTTCATGGGCACTGTGCCAGATGTATTGTCTTTATAAAATACAACTATTTTCAAAGAGCATGTTTAGAACATTTTGCTGCAGAATAAAAAGTTGGAACCGTTTAAAAAAATATCTTGGTGGTGTGGGTTCCACCTTCAGTCCCAAGCCCTTTCATGGAGGGCCAATCTTGCCCATAAACTCTGTGCAATATGGGTCTGGTTCTGGTGCTGCCTTTGGCTGCTTTTCATACTTTGATGAGGTGACCAGAAGCACAAACACTGTAAAAGGATTACACTATCTATTCCTCATTTGTTGCTGATTCGAGGCCAGAGTATGGATCGGTGTAAGGATTTTTAGCATTCCAAGCAAAATAGGATTTGTTTTGGTGTGCTCCCTCTACAGAAAAAATAAGGCTGTTTTCAGACCTTTATTGTTTTTGGAGTAAAGCAGTGTCAGTGCTTAAAGGATCCTGTCTTACCTAGCTTTATGAAATGCCAGCTCTGCCTCCTGGCTCCATGTTTTCATTCCTGATCTTTTCATTATTTGCAAACCATTGCTATCTGTTGTGTTAGTCTATATTGGTCAATATAAACAATAGTTCTTAGTAAAAACAATCCTAACCTTTCTATATTCCTCCAGGCCACCCACTCTTAAGATATAATACCTACCAATATGGATGACATCCGACTCTTACACCTGGTAGCCCTCATTGTCTTATGTAACATTTCCTATACATTGACTTACACATTAATATGAGTCATTGTCTCTATATAACATGTGTGTGATTTAACGCACTCCAACACCCTTCCCTACATACTTGGCATGACTAGCACTATAAAATAAATTAAATACCCATGAGAGAGGGTCTAGGTGAAGGTGAGGGGCACCATTGGGGGATGGGCCGTACCGGGCATCGGGATTTTTCCCAGGAGGTTGGAAGGGTAGGAGGCTGGTTTTGTTACTGCGGGACGGGTTTTGTAGCAGTGCAGTAGATTTGAAAGCACTGCTAAGTTCCTTGTATATCCAGCAGTTTTCAGGCAATAATAAAAGTGTCACAAGTTTATACAGTGTTTTTTTGAAAAAACTTTTACATTTTAGAAATTTAAAAAAACCCATACATTTTATATCCCATATTGTGATAAATTTGATTAACTAAGACATACGTAATACCTGTATCTAGTGTAGTACTTACGTATATAATGGTTTTATAAATATTTTATGATTGTATTTACTGTACCTTTCATGAACTTTTATGATACCTTTTATCGAAATAAAGTTAAATGAATTGAATTGAAAAGTGTCACAATAACTCTGAGAGAGATGGGAGTTTTGTCCAGTGGCAGTTTTGATTTATCTAAGGTAGTGCAGAGAGTTAATATGCCTGCTGCAAAGAATGCGTACTGTACACATCAAAGAACAGAATTTTATGTACACAACTCACAGGGTTACTGCTTTTGTCGCAGAGATTCTTTAGTTATTGTGCAGTTCATAAATTACAATCATAATCTAGCAGATTGAGCTATAAACTGCCATCAAAGAGCTGCTTGGTATAGGTTAGAAAGTTATGGCTTCTTCCCAGTCTTTCATTAGCCCGATGTTGCTAAAAAATGCATGTTTTGGTAGAAATAAATTCATATAATTAAATTCAACCCTAACCACGATGTTATGTTCTCAATCCAGAGTTTGTGCTTCTTCAGACCAAACACAGTTGAAAAATGCCTACCAGTATGGGTGACGTGCATCCTTCACCTTGTAGTCCCCTTTGCCCTATGTAACATTTTTTATACACTGATTTACACACATATGATTAATTGTCTCTGTATGTGTGTGTGTTATGTAAAGTGCTCCGACACATTATACTGGTATGAGAAGGGCCATAAAACAAATGAAATGCATGTGAGAGAGGGACTAAGAAGAGTGACAAGGAACTGATGGTGATAGTGAGGGAATCGTTGAAGAGCCCCAACAAAGATTGTCCTATCCTGGTGCACAGTAAGGTCATCATTTACTATGCTTTAGAAGCTAATACAGTTGAATATCTAATGACAAATGTGTTGTAGAATGCACCATGCATTCCCAAATTTTCTTAGGGGTGTGAAAACAAAGGCTGTAAGCTGTCAGAATTTTGTAACACTCAACAGCCTTTGAATGCCTGTAAATCAAATCAAACAAATCAATCTGCATTTGTAAAGTGCAACACTGTCACCCCTATGGGTATCTAGACGCTGTGACTCAGTCGAAGAGCCATGTCTTGTGTCTCTTTCTGAAGTGTGCCAGCAAAGGGGCTGTACGGAGCTGGAGGAGCAGGTTGTTCCAGGTCTTGGCAAAGAAGTAGGAGAAGGAGAGGCTACTGATGAGGCTGCAACAGATTTGGGGTGTGTGTATGAGGGTGAGTGATGAGGAGCGCAGGTGTCTAGCGGGTTGGTAGAAGTTCATTTGATGATTGAGGTAGGCAGGTCCTCAGACATGGAAGGCTTTGCAGGTGTGTGTGAGGATCTTTAACTGGCATATTTTCTGGACAGGGAGCCAGTGGTGGTGGAATGCGAGGTGACTTAACTTGCGGAGGTCCAGGATGAGTCTGGCTGCAGTGTTCTATATGGTCTGGAGCCTTGTGAGGAGCTGGTTGGAGATGCCGGCGTAGAGGGTGTTGCCATAATCGAGGCGGCTGATGATGAGGACCTGAGTGACAGTCTTTCTGGTGTTGGTTGGGATCTATCTAAAGATTCTGCTTGTCATATGAAGTGTGTGGAAGCAGGAAGAGGTGACTGCATTGACTTGTTGTTTCATGGTCAGTTGGCTGTCGAGGATGATGCTGAGGTTGCGTACATGGTTGGTTGGTCGGTGTGGGCATGGATCAGAGTTCTGCAGGCCAACAGCTGTGGTCCAATGCGAAGGTTTTATTCCCAAAGACCAGTACTTATTTTGTGTCGGAGATAAGTTGGAGGCAGTTGTCTCTCATCCATTTGTCCACGTTGGTTACGTTGGAGGGGTGCTTGGTGATCAAGAGGATCAGTTGAGTGTTGTCTACGTAGGAGATTATTCTGAGTCCATGGGATCTGACGACGTCTGTAATGGGGGTAATGTAGGTGTTGAACAGGGTGGGGCTCAGGGAGGATTCTTGTGGTACGCCGCATATGATGTCTTTGGGTGCAGAGGTGAAGGGAGGCAGTGGGAGGCTCTGTGGGTGTCCTGTAAGGATTGTGGTGATCCACTTGAGGACGCCTTGGCGTATGCCTGTGTTGTAGAGTCTGTTGATGAGGGTGTTGTGGGAGACTGTGTCGAAAGCTGCGGAGAGGTCCAGGGGATCAGGGCCATGGTTTCTCCATGGTCGAGGAGTGCTCTGACATCGCCTGTGGCGGAAATCAGCGAGGGCTCAGTGCTGTGGTCGGCACGGAATCCTGATTGGGAGGCGTCCAGTAAATGGTTTTGTTCCAGGATTTCTGTGAACTGCTGGTTGATGGCTTTATCAAGAACTTTAGCCAGGTAGGGGGGCAAGAAGATTGGATAATAATTTTTGAGATCGTTGGGGTCAGCGGAGGGTTTTTCTAGGAGGGGTCCGGGGTCTCTGTGTTTCCATCTGTCTAGGAAGATGGAGGAGTTAAGGGTGCGGGCGAGTTGTGTGTTGATTGGGTCTGTTGCAAGGTTGTAGCAGTGGCGGGGACAGCAGTTGATGGGCGTCCCTGAGTGGATGGAAGACAAGATTGCTGAGGTGGTCAGGGTTGTGAGCGGTGACCAGGTGGTAGGTTGGATGTTGAGATTGTTGTAGATGGTGATCTTGCTGTGGAAGTAGTCTGAGAGGGTAACGCAGAGTTCTTGGGAGGGGTGGGTGGTCTCCATGGCTGTCAGTTTGGAGAATTCTTTGACTATTTTGAAGAGTTCCTTTGTGTGGTTGGCTGTGGAGGTGATGAACTGCGCGACTGTCTTAAAACATGTCAACAGTTAGGAAACCACAAATAGACCACATGTTTATAATTCAAAAGTGTGCTCAAAACAAAGTTTTAATAGGATAAAAACAATCAAGGCACTTTACTTGGTGATGTTCAAATGATACATATTTGCTGAAACCACATTTCCACACATTATTATGTGTGTGCTATATGGTTTTATCAGTAAAACTTCATGTTGGCATTGTTCTTCAATTTCAAAAGAAAATGTTCTGTATGTAAAAGACAGTGTCTCCTTCTGTCCTACAATAATGCCTCAACAACATATACAGTTTCTAGTCTAAAGCACACTTCTGTGCATTAGTGAGAATCTGCAGTTTAAACCTCACAGAAATTAAGCAGCCCAAGTATATATAAGTAAAATAAGGAGGGCTGCTATATGGCTAGCCAGGACATTATATAGTAATGTCCAAACCCTATCTAATCGTTCTAGCCCACAATAATACCATAACACTCAGCAGTGTGCAGCCAATCATAGCTCATGCAGGGCGGTTAATAACTCTGTTTTCCTGCTTCATGCTCTTACCCTCACATAAGACCTGTGCGCTACTGGTCTTATCCATCACTCAGTACTGTACCAGCCCCATAACCAATCATCACCAGCTGAACAGAAATGGAATACCTGACGCGATCTGGCACATAATACTGGCCACTCGGAGGACTGCATTCTAGTCCAGCACTGCAGGTCCCAATTAGCTACATTCTATGGGTGCTGCTTTACATCTCACAATGGAACTCAGATATGAGATGCTGGTAACTAAGTCTATCCGAGCAGATCTTCCCAACCAGTTCTCTCACCAAACATACCTTCGTAGGACCATGAACTGCAAACGAAATATCAGACTGGACAACCCAGCGCAGTAACGATATAAATAGATCATGATCATATGAAATACCACAAAAAAACCTACACAGTTGCTCAAAGCTGCACGAAAAACTTTGACGTGCACAATTGTCTCATCCTAATATAAAATTCTTTTGACTTGTACTTATGTTGGTTGTCTATTTCCTTATATATTATTGCACAACCTCCTCTGATGTGTCTGTAAAATGTACCTTTTGTCCCAAAGTTTTGTCCTCTGAATTTTTGTCCTGAATTTTTGCACTCCCCATCCTGAATTTGCAGCCATGCCAGTTGGTCACCCTAATTCTTTATGGAGCACCAGCGTGGAATAATATAACGTCTGGAGCTCAAACAGTAAATTTACCAACTAATATAGGTAGTGAATTTGGCTGAATTTAGAGATTAAATACAAATTGAAATTTTTGCAGAGAGATATCTAAGTAGGGTCGAGATTAAGCCAAGCCATATTATGGAGTTTATCTCTCTGCAAATTATGGTTTTGGAGTTTTTGTTTCCATGCGGAACCACCATTTGAGAAGGAGGATGGAAAAGCTACTTGGGGAGGATGGAGAGTTGTCTGGTAAAATTGTGGATGTTCTTTATCCCTGGAGCCTCGACTGAAGAGGGTAACATTCATTTTCTTCTCCCAGGTTCGAGCCTCTCAATGCCTTGGCTTCTGGTATTGCAGTGACCACCAAAGATGGACTCTTTTCTGCTAGGTATGATAATCAGCCTCCTGTAACTTATTTGCAGTTGATGCAGCAGGACTCAAAGATGATGCAGGGTCACTACAAACAAGAATGGTTCCCAAGGATATCAACTACAAATAGAGCAATATTTTTCTAATAGTGCAAAAGTAATTGAACCAATCATCACTGGGCCAATGAAAGGGGTTTATAATAATAGTAGCTCCACACTATAGTAAGGCCGTCTCCATCTTCTTTGTGATAAGTTGGTTGAAAGATAGGTTGCTGTTTTATTGTGTACGCAAATGCTCGTTTAAAACAAAAAACAAAATCGGAAATTATTCAATTTATAAATGTAACTAATTATTACATTAGGATATAGTAACTTTTTTGAATAATCACTCTATAATTAATTAAATTTATATTTGACACTTTCAGTCCGATTTACTAGGAAGTGGTGGAGCACAGCGTTAGCCACCTTGGCTTAACGCCACGCTCCACCCCTTCCAAAACGCTGGGCTGAACCGTATTTACAAGGATATGGTGCAGCCATGCATTTCCCCCTGCGCTGGTGCAAATTTTTGATGCCTAGTACCAATGCAGACACCCTTGCACCATAGTGCAAGGGTGCCTGCGTTGTAGGGAAAGACTGTTTATGTGCAGGAAGGTGTCCCTTCCTGCACATGAAGTTGTAGAAACTTCTATGTGTGCTGCTTAAACCAGCACACATAGAAGTTGCAAAACGACAATTCATTTTTATCCATCACTCAGTACTGTACCAGCCCCATAACCAATCATCACCAGCTGAACAGCAATAGAATACCTGACGCGATCTGGCACATAATGCTGGCCACTCCGAATACTGCATTCTAGTCCAGCATTGCAGGTCCCAATTAGCTACATTCTATGGGTGCTGATTTACATCTCACAATGGAACTCAGATATGAGATGCTGGTAACTATGTGCATCCGAGCAGATCTTCCCAACCAGTTCTCTCACCAAACATACCTTCTCAGGACCATGAACTGTAAACGAAATATCAGACTGGACAACCCAGCGCAGTAATGATATAAATAGATCATGATCATATGAAATACCACAAAAAAACCTACACAGTTGCTCAAAGCTGCACGAAAAACTTTGACATGCACAATTGTCTCATCCTAATATAAAATTCTTTTGACTTGTACTTATGTTGGTTGTCTATTTCCTTATATATTATTGCACAACCTCCTCTGATGTGTCTGTAAAACGTACCTTTTGTCCCAAAGTTTTGTCCTCTGAATTTTTGTCCTGAATTTTTACACTCCCCATCCTGAATTTGCAGCCAAGCCAGTTGGTCACCCTAATTCTTTATCGAGCAGCAGCATGGAATAATATAACGTCTGGAGCTCAAACAGTAAATTTACCAACTAATATAGGTAGTTAATTTGGCTGAAGTTAGAGATTAAATACAAATTGAAATTTTTGCAGAGAGATATCTAAGTAGGGTCGAGATTAAGCCAATCCATATTATGGAGTTTATCTCTCTGCAAATTATGGTTTTGGAGTTTTTGTTTCCATGCGGAACCACCATTCGAGAAGAAGGATGGAAAAGCTACTTGGGGAGGATGGAGAGTTGTCTGGTAAAATTGTGGATGTTCTTTATCCCTGGAGCCTCGACTGAAGAGGGTAACATTCTTTTTCTTTTCCCAGGATCGAGCCATCACAATGCCTTGGCTTCTGGTATTGCAGTGACCACCAAAGATGGACTCTTTTCTGCTAGGTATGATAATCAGCCTCCTGTAACTGATTTGTAGTTGATGCAGCAAGTCTTAAAGATGATGCAGGGTCACTACAAACAAGAATGGTTCCCAAGGATATCAACTACAAATAGAGCAATATTTTTGCAAAAGTAATTGAACCAATCATCACTGGGCCAATGAAAGTCCCATCACCATACTGCAAGGGTGCCTGCGTTGTAGGGAAAGACTGTTTATGTGCAGGAAGGTGTCCCTTCCTGCACACGAAGGTGTCGCTTCCTGCACATAAACCATCTGAAAAGGCATTTTGAAACTTCTATGTGTGCTGCTTAATGCAGCACACATAGAAGTTGCAAAAGAACAATTTTTATCATTGATTGTTTATGTGCAGGACGGGTCACCTTCCTGCACATAAACAATCAGTGGTCTTTTGCTGTTTCTATGTGTGCTGCACAACGCAGCACACATAGAAACTGCAAAATGAGGAGAAATGAAACATTTCTTCTCATTGCGCCTGTTTCAGACCAGGTTTTCCCTGTTCTTAATTTTGGTGGTGCCCTATATTTACGCAACCCTTGTAAATATGGGGCAGCGTCAAAACCAATGGGTGTTGTGGTGGAGCGCCCACCACAACACCCATTGCTGGCTCTTTCACACTAAGTATATCTGAAAGGGGACCTTATTTACAAGACAGCATTAAGACACGTTAAGTGGCTTAAAGATGCCTTGTAACTAAGGCGAAGGCGATATAGCCACAGGAACGTCACTAAAAGTGACCTTTCTGTGGTGACAGGGGCCTAAAAATATAAATATTGAGTGCTTAAAGACTGGTGAAAAATGACAAAATACTTTGGGGTTATTCAGTGCTTGGTGGATTTGGGACATCTGCAAATAACTGAGAGATTGCTATCAATAATAGTTAAAGTTTAAATCCTGGATATGCTCTCTTATTAGCCCACACAGAACATTCATCATTTTTTGGTAGATCTCCCACATCCACCAAACTCTAAATAATCCCTTTTGCCATTTTTCTCATTTCGCATGGAAGCAAACTGAGCTAATCCTTTGCTTAAAATGGTGGTGAATGTATGTCTGTCCATACATTTGTTTTTTATTTGACCTCATCTTATCCATTTTAAATAGGGAGTGACCGGTCCATTGGAGCTGAGGGGCCACACCCCTCCTCCTTTCGCCCCTCATGAACAGTGTCTGTCAGGCTGCACAAAGGTCGCCTGACTGACACTGTTTACTTTCAGTTCAAGCTGCCAGGAGCCAGACATGCGCATTTAGCGCAGGCTCCTGGCTGCCTGAGCTGAACTTTGCTGGGCTGATGAAGTCACAGCTCCTGTGGCCTGAGGTCCTCAGCTTAGCAAAGGTCCCTGAGGCCCTCCCCTCAGTGAAGAGTGGTAGTGTCACTGATTGCCACGCACCTGGACGCTTCAGTTTTAGGCGCTGAAGTGACCAGTCTCAATCAGTGACACTTCATCAGAGAGTAGGGTAGGGTCACCAGTCTCACTGACCACATCCGACTCTGTGATGACGTTGGGACTGCTGCCTTCCCTCCTTGGCTGACCTTAATGAGGAAAGGTAGCAGTCCCAAGCCTTCTGGAACCTCCGAGGCAGAGCTAGCTGCCGGTAAGTGTTTATTTTACTTTTAAACTCTTTGGTGCATGCGTGCGTGTATGTATGTACATATGAATGTTTGGTGAAGAGTGTTGTGAATGAATGTTTTTGTGTGTGCGTGCGTGTGAGTGAATATATTGCTTTAATTGTTCTGTGTATGTGTGCGTTAGAGGGTGTCCCGTCCGCCCCTCCATCCATGACGTACCTCAAAATTAAGATTTAGGCACACCATGAAGCACAGACTAGACAATCTGTTCCTTATAACTTCCATAGTAATCTCTTGTGTGAAGAATCCAATCAACTGCTGACATTTATTTTTCTTTTGTCCCATGCAGAAACGCTGGAGCTGTGCTCCCATCTTGTAAAACATGAATATATTCATCTCATGGACTAATTTATGGTTTACCTTTATCTTGACAGACTTCTGGACAAAGGTGAAAATGTCCATTTTACGTAACACTTCATTTGCAGCATTTGATGCCTCTTTCGTGGGGTTTCATACTGAGGTCCATGAAAAAACATAACATAACATAACATAACATGTGTATTTGTAGAGCGCACATTCACCCATAGGTAACTTGGCGCTGAATAACAGATGTTTATTGTTACCCAACTCAATGGTACTCATTTTATCGACCTCAAATGGATGAAAGGCTGAGTGGACCCGCCGGGATTTGAACCTGTGACCATGAGGTCGAACACAGGCCCCTGCAGTGGATGCATTAGTCCACTGAGCCACCAGACCCGGCAAAAAGGACACCCGCTCCAGAGGTTTTCGAATGTATCCATGAGTGTGCTACTTGCGACTTATCTACAACATCAAGAATGAAGCTGAAGTGTTGGAGAACAGTCCAGAGAATGAAGTCTATGGACCCTAGGAATCCTGACTGTTGTGGAGAGTGATGAGCTGAGATGAAGGGGGCTTTGTGCAGTTTCTTAAAGAGCAGCTCAAATTTGGCAGCGGCCCATTGCAAGCAGAAATTATGTAAGCCGTTAGGCTCTAAACAAGAAATCTCAAAAGCAGCAAAAGATGGAGGTACAGTCTATCAAAGCATAAGTGTCTAGAAGGAAGAGCATAGTGCTAGTGCAACAGCCAAGAAAGAAGCAACCTGATCCACAATGGAAAATCAGAACGTCTGAACTGTTTAGAACAATCAAAGTACATATTTCTAGATCTTGATTAACTGAAATCAACAGCCTGAGGAGACTCGGGTGCAAACTATAACTGTATTCTCTCCGCCAAGAAAACACCAACCCATTCTAAATGTACTGCCTTAGAGGTTGAACCTTCTTACCCAAAATCTCTACTATTAGATCAATCTTTGCTATTCTATGTGGTTTGGTTTAAGCTGTTACAATGTAAAATTCCAAACTAACAACAGATTACACCCTCATAATGCATGCCGCCACCGCACACCTATCATCGTTGCTTTTCAGACATTCATCCCCGTCATGCCTCATACCTTTGCACTCATTTTAATTTTGGTTCCTTGTTTGAGCTACTTACACCCACAATTGTACTACTCTATGCCACTCCACTTTACGCCACTCCACTCAACACCTCTCCACACAATTGAATTCTACCGCACTCTACACCACTCCACTCCAGACAACGCCACTCCGTGCCACTCTACTCAAAACCACACCACTCTATACCACTCTACTTTAACCCACTGTACACCACTCCTCGACCCCATTCCACTCTTCACCATGCCACTCTATGCCACTCCATTCTACACCACGCCACTCTACACCACTCCATTCCACACCACGCCACTCTACACCACTCAATTCCACTCTAATCCACGCCACTTCACTGAATGCCACTCTATGCATTCCTACTCAACTTCACCCAACTGTACGCCATTCTACTCTACAGCACTCCACTCTACTTTATGCCACTCTACTGCACACCACTCCATTTAACTCTACACAAGTCTATGCCACTCTACTCTACACCTCTCCGCTCAACGCTATTCAACTCCACTTTAACCACTTCACTCTATGCCACTCCATTCATTCACCTCCACTCCAATCTATGCCACTATACTCTACCACTTCACTCTACACCCACTCTACTCTATGCCACACCACTCCACGCCACTCAAGTCAACACCACTCCACTCTACTCAATGTCCCGCCACTCTAAGGCACTGCAAACTACTCTACAATGCTCTACTCCATGCCACTCTACTCTACACTACACTACGCTACTCCATGCCACTGTCCTCTACGCCACTTTCCCCTATGCCACTCTATGCTTTTAGCCATGCTGAACAGCTGCCACGCCGCTGATCAATATGGCTAAAAGACTGGCAAAACCAATAGGTCTTGCATAGGCAAGAGCTATTGACTTTGTCCATGGTTGTTTGTGTCTGCTGCTGCCTCAGGGCTTTTCAGGTACCTCCTGCTTGGAAAGCAGTGTCAGCCTACTTCAGCTACTGATTGGTTTTTGTGCCATTCACATTTTACTTCCACCTAGCACAGCATACAACACAGGGCAGTGGAACAGCCCATTTCAACTACTGATCAGTTAGCCAGCTATTCATGTTTTTGTATGCCCACAGTATTTAGGCCAACACTAAAGTATACAAAACTGTGATAGATAGAATGCTTGAATTAATCTCAGCCACTGGTAATTACTCAGGCCACATCCCAATCCATTATTTTGCATACCTTGCCATCTTAGTTTGGACCTAGCTATATGAAAATCTGTTCTGATCCTGCTCATATGGACACAGTCCAGCTTGAACTGCCAGGCCAGGTCCTTCATGAGATGAAGTAGGTTTAGGGCCGTCAATGTGTTCTCTGATCTTCTGCATTCTTTTCACTGAAGAAGAGGTTGATGGCATTTCACTTTTCTGTGGAGTGAGAAATAGGTGGATCTGGGAGGAGGGATGCAGTGCTTGATTGTCTTGAAGAACATTCTGCTTCTTTTGGTGGATTCGTTGATGGTGTTGGTATAGTACTGTACTTAGGCTGATGTGATGATCTGTCTGCATGTTGCACTGAGGACCTTCACTCTCAAGAAGCTCCTCAGGAGTTCTGTTTTTCTTACCTGTATCATATGGGCGCTAAAGGCCTTGCCTTGCACTTGCATTTTGTAATTTGGGTGTGGATGTTTGTAGGATGCTGGCTAAGTATGTACTGTACCAAAAAGAGGTATGGTGTGCACAGAGTCCAGTGAGTTCCCAAAGGTATGGCAGAGGTTAAAGTAGATAATACCTTACTTTCAATTCAGTGATAACTGGGCAGAGCAGCTAGGCTTATCAGAGGGTAGTGTTAAGCATTTATTGTACACTCTCAGGCAAGAAATTATGTCTCACACTCAAAGACTGAATCCAGAACAATGGGTTGTACAAAAAGTTGTTACTTTGTTGTTTTATTTATCGAACTAAGAATCAAGTACAGTTGTATGCTTTTGCGGTGATAAAGTCTGACACTTAAATGCAATAGATAGAACTACAATGCAAATCTTTTGAGGAAAACAATGTTAAACAGTTTGCAGGTAAGTAGCTTAACTTACTTCCCAGGGCTTCAGGAGTTTAGGACAACATAAGGCAAGGTTCAAGACCAGGTTGGTACTGCACTATGAGCGGTACTGGGGTGGCAGAGTGCAGAGGTCACTGGGCCCAATGTTATCCAAAGGAGCCGAGGGGGGGTACCTTGAAGTGGCACGGTTTCAAGGTAGGTACCCATGTTCTAAGGGCAAATGCCCTGGGGTTGAAGTGAGCACAGGGTGGCCACAAAACAGCACCTAAGCTATACCAACTGAGGCACAGGGTGGCCGGGTCTGGGGTACAGATCAATGTCGGGCACTTTATGCTTTCCAACGAAGTGCATCATTTTCGGAAAAAATGTAAATGTAAATGTAAATTGATACTTGTATAGCGCACTACTCACCCGCAAGGGTCTCAAGGCGCTTGTACGAATACTGCTGTGGAACCCGTCCTGGCTTTCCCTGTGAGGCGTCCACTCCTGGGCACCCCCAGGGTGAAGGCCAGACATCCTTAGCGTTGTGGGGGCCGTTGTGGAGATTAAGCAAGCTATTGCCCAGAGTTGCAGAGTGGGACTCTATGATTAGAATAGGCACCGAGGTGAGAATTATCAGGTCCGTGGAATTTTTGAGTCCAAGACCCGCCGAGGCGGGGAATTGAACCCTGGTCCCGGGCTAGACCTCTGGAGGCTGCAGGCTTGGAACAGGAGGCGGGATGAAGGCAGTTGGGCAGGTAAGTTGGATAGCTGGGGGACACCATCAGCTGGGCTCCCTAAAGTCAGGGGGCGGGGATGCAGAAGTGTCTTTTGTTGTCGAGACTTCTCAACTGGTTCCAGTCGCAGTCTGCCTGCAGCCGTCGAGGGGGAGATGGGGTCCTGGATAGGTCAGCCACTGATGCAGACAAGGTCAGGATCACCGGGTAGACTTCACAGGATAGGTGAATCACTCGAACTCGGGCTGTGGATGTCGGGTGCAGAGTGTGCAGGGGACACGGATCCGCCTGGATCCGGAGTCCTTGAAGTTGGAGTTTCTTTGTTGGAGAATTCAAGTCCTTGGAAGACAAAAGAGGCAAGTTAGGTCTCCAGGGTGGTTCAGCTCGCATGTTCTTTGAAGCAGAGGACAGGCTGGCAGGTAGGGGGCCAAAGCAGTTGTTGTCGTCATCTTCTCTGCAGCACAACTCTTTGGTTCTTCTTCATCTTAGGTTGTCGTATCTAAGGAGCGAGGTTCAGGGTTGTCCCTAAATACCTAGATTTAGGAGTTTACAGGACCAATAGGTCCCTTCCCTGGGGTGTCTACACCCCCCTTATGCCACTCTCCAGTGGGGGGCATATGCCTCGTCCTCATTAGGAGAGTCCCTCATCTTCAAGGTGGAGGGGACTGAGATGTGTGTTTCACTTCGCCTCCCCCACACCTCCCTTTCTCTCTAGATTTTCCCACCAATTCTCCTGCCCAAAGTGGGGGTCAGAACCTGTAGGAGCCAGTTCCTGATAGCAGCAGAGGCTTTGGCTAGCTTACAAGGGAAGCAAGCCTTTGAAACTTCCAGTTTGTGGAACCTGCCCACCCTGGGGTAGAAGGAAGGACACCTGTGCACAGGATGTGCTTTGTTTCAGAACCCAGAGAGGTGGCAGATGGAGGGTAGCCATTCAGGAACCACTGCAGGGATGGTTGTTTTCCCTAGATCATCTCTATATGCCCCCCTGAGTGCATTTTACATTAAATCCAACATTGGCATAAGTGTGGGTTTAATGTGCTGTGAAGTTTGGTACCAAACTTCTCAGTCTACAGTAAAGCCACCATGGAGCTGTGGAGTCCGTGCTGACAAACTCTCAGCCCATGTACTCAAAATGGCTTCACTGCACTTACAATGTCTGTGAATGGCACAGACACTGTAGCGGAAATTATTTTATTTCACAGAGTTTTATATTGTGCAAACTTGACCAGGGTTGGGGTATCAGAGTGTTTTACATAGCACCAGTTGTGTTACATGAGGATAAGTTCATTTTTGTTAGGCATGGGGAGATTACGTGATTTGCCCAGAATCACAGGATGTTCAGCGCCATTGCCGAGACTCGAACCCAGTTCCCTAGATTCGAGGTCAACCACCCTAGCCTTAGGCCAACTCCTCACCGCCATTGCTCATGCAGCTATGTCCTAACCTGTGGTATGGTGTACCTGCCTTTAGGGCTGTAATGCCTGCTAGAGGGGTGACATACCCATGCTGCAGGCAGTGTGGGTGGGCATTGCACACATGGAAGTGGGCCATGTCAACTCTTTAGTTGGGTCTGCAGTGGCAGTGTGTGGGTGTTAAGATGAGGGGGTCTCCGAGAGTGGCATGCCCACAGAGGGACCTCTCTGATCACAAGGCCCTTGGTATCAGGGGTACCGTTTACAAGGTACTTGCATGTGGCCCAGAGGTGTGCCAGTTGTTGATTTAAAGGTACAGTTTTGGGAAAGAATATAGGCTCGGTAAGCCTGAATGGCAGGGACCCAGGGCACGCTCAGTCAAGCTGGCATCATGTATCTGGCAGAAAGGTAAAGGGTTACCATGCAAAAAGGGGCACTTAAAGACGGAATTCAGACCTTTAGGTTGTACAATTTAATGTTATTTTGTTATTTTATTTCTAGAACCAAAAATCACTTAGTGCAGGTAAGTTTCACAGTGGTTTAAAATTAGCAATACTTTTCAAGAATGCAGTATTGATTTGCAGAAGCAGTTATATACTTTACAGTTTTAAGAATGTTTTGTGTAGAAGTCAATTAAGCACAGTTGTATGCTTTTGCAGTGATAAGGTTAGACAGTTCAGTGCAATAGATAGAACTACAATGCAATCCAACAGAGGAAAACAAAGTTAAACAGTTTGCAGGTAAGTACTCAATTTACTTCCCCAGGCTTTGGGGGTTTAGGACAACACAGGGCAAGGTTCAAGACCAGGTAAGTACTGCACCACCAGTGGTGCTAGGGCGGCCGTATGCAGAGGTTGCTGGGCACAATGTTACACAATAGTGCCTGGGGTTACCTCGAAGCGGCCCGGTTTGCAGGTAGGTACCCACGGTCTTAAAGCAAATGTCCTGGGGGTTGAAGTGGGCACAAGGAGGGTCTACAATGTAGCACCAAATCTACACCACCAGCAGCACAGGGCAGTCGGGTACAGGGTGTAAATCAGCATCTGATGCCCAATGTTCTCCAATGGAGGTCATCGGTTTTGGGAAGAGTCTGCAGCCTTGGACCATGAAGCTGCACAAAGGCGATTAACAACTGGGTATGTAAGTTGGATAAATGGGGGACACCTGGGCACTGTCGGCTGGGCTCTTCAAAGTCGGGGATGGAGGATGCAGGGGTGCCTTTTGGTGTCAAGGTTTTCTCATCTAGTTCTTGTCGCGGTCAGGGGACCCTTCAAACAGAGGCTGCATGAGTTGAGGGGGGTCCTCGAGAGGTCAGCCACTGATGCTGACGAGGTCAGTATCGCTGGGGAGGCTTCACAGGATAGGTAAGTCACTCAATCTCATGCCATTGGCATCAGGTACAGAGTGTGCTGGGGACACGGATCTGCCAGGATCTGGAGTCCTTGAAGTTGGAGTTTCTTTGTTGGACAATTCGTGTCCTCGGGATGCAAGAGTCTTTTTCGAAGGCAGGGCTGGTCTCTGGTATTCTTGGAGGCTGCTGGCTGCAGGACTCACCAGGTTCAGCTCACAGGGTCTCTGAAGCAGGAGACAGGCTGGTAGAGCTGGGGCCACACAGTATTGTTATCCTCTTCTCTGCAGCATGGCTCCTCAGGCCTTGTTTTTATTAGGTTGTCGTATCTAAGGAACAAGGTTACGGGTGCCCCATAATACCTAGATTTAGTGACGTTACAGGGTCCCTTCCCTGGGGTGTCTACACCCCCTCTTATGCCACACTCACGTGGGGGGGCTTATGCCTCGTCCTGATTGGGGGAGTCCCCTCATCTTCAAGTTGGAGGGGACTGAAATGTGTGCTTCGCTTCACTTCCCCTACCTGAGGGGTGGGGTTGACAAAGGTAGGCACACCTCCCTTTCCCTCGAGGTTCTCCTGCCAATTCCCCTGCCCAAAGTGGGAATCAGAGCTAGCGGGAGTCAGTTGCTGATAGAAGCAGGGGTAGCTGACAAAGGCAGATGGCCTTGGAAGCTTCACCTTTGTGGACCCTGCCCATCCTGGAGGAGCTGGCATGACACCTCTGCCTAAGATGTGCTTTGTTTCAGGACCCAGAGAGCGGAGGTTCTCTATGCAGGGGCCAGAAACCTGTCTAGAGGTGGTAGATGGTGTGTAGCCATTCAGGAACCACACAAGGTGCTTGTTGTTTTCCAGGGGGAATCTCTAAGAAGCACTATGAGTGCATTTTACATTCAATCCAACACTGGCATCAGTGTGGGTTTAATGTGCTGAGAAGTTTAGTATCAAGCATCTCAGTCCTCAGTAAAACCACCATGGAGCGGTGGAATTCGTTCTGACAGACTCTCAGCCCACATACACAAAATGGCTTCACTGCACTTACAATGTCTGTGAGGGCATATTGCTCATGAAGCTATGCCCTCACTTGTGGTATGGTGTACCTGCCTTTAGGGCCGTAATGCCTGCTAGCGGGGTGACTTACCTATGCTGCACACAGGGATGTGGGCCATGTCAACTCTTTAGTTTGGTCTGCACCAAAACACGCAGCCTGCCGTGGCAATATGTGGGTGTTAAGGTGAGGGGTCTCTGAGGGTGGCATGCCGTCAGAGACCCTCTCTGCTCACAAGGCACTTGGGGCCCGATGTAGGTAAATCTACCTTTACCACTTCATAAATACCGAATCATACCGAATCGGTATTTATGAAGTGGTAAATTAGAGGGGGGGAGATGTAGGTATTTCAGATTCGGTAAATACCGAATCTGTAAGATTCGGTATTTACTGATTCTGTAAATACCGATTCGGTATCCCCCATTGCTTCCTATGGGCCTTGAAGCCCATAGGAATCAATTGGCATTACCGAATCGGTAATTACCGATTCGGTAATTACCGATTTGTGCAAGGGTGCAGGGGGTGTCACTTTGACACCCTCCAGCACCCCAAAAAAAGGCATGTGAGCCATGTGGCACACAGACATGCCCTAAGGGCATGTCTGTCTGTCACATGGCATAGGTGTGCATGCACACATGTGCATGCACACCTGGATTCGGTATTTTAACACCCAATTGGATTGGGTGTTAAAATACCGAATCTGAAGGGCCTGTGGGACTGAAAGTAGTCCCACCTACATCCCAAATGTAAAAAATCGGTAAAATTACAGATTCAGTATTTCTGCGATTCGGTAATTTTACCGAATCAGTAAAATACCGAATCGGGCAAAAAAAGGTCCCCTACATCTCAGTAGGCCAAATACCGGTCGGAAACGGCCGAAATCGGCCGTTTCCGACCGGTATTTGGTACCTACATCGGGCCCTAGGTACCTGGGGTACCGTTTACAAGGTACTTGCATGTGGCCCAGAGGTGTGCCAATTGTGGAGACAAAGGTACTGATTTGGGAAAAAACATAGGCCCTGTAAGCCCGATTTGCAGGTACCCAGGGCACACTCAGTTAAGTTGGCATCACGTATCTGGCAAAAAGATAAAGGGGGTAACCATGCAAAAAGGGGCACTCAAAGACTGAATTCAGACCATTAGTTTGTACAAAACGTTGTTATTTTGTTATTTTATTTCTAGAACCAAAAATCACTTAGCGCAGGTAAGTTTCACAGTGGTTTAAAAGTACAATACTTTTCAAGAATGCAGTAATGTTTTGTAAATGCAGTTATATACTTTATCATATTAAGAATGTTTTCTGTAGATACCAATCAAGTACAGTTGTATGCGTTTGCAGTGATAAGGTTTGACAGTTCAATGAAATAGATAGAACTACAATGCAAATCTATTGAGGAAAACAATGTTAAACAGTTTGCAGGTAAGTACCTAAACTCATTTCCCCAAGCTTTGGGGTTTTAGGACAACACAAGGCAAAGGTTTAAGAACAGGTAGGTACTGAACTAACAGCTGCACTGGGGCAGCTGAGTGCAGAGGTCACTGGGCCTAATGTTATCCAATGGAGCTGAAGGTTTCCTTGAAAAGGCACGGTTTGAAGGTAGGTACCCACAATGTTAAACAGTTTGCAGGTAAGTACTCAACTTACTTCCCCAGACTTTGGGGGGTTATGACAACACAATGCAAGGTTTAAGACCAGGTAGGTACTGAACTAACAGCGGCCCTTGGGCGGCTGAGTGTGGAGGTGACTGGGCCTAATGTTATCCAATGGAGCGGGGGATACCTCGAAGAGGCACAGTTTGAAGGTAGGTACCCACAATGTTAAACAGTTTGCAAGTAAGTACTCAACTTACTTCCCCAGGCTTTGGGGGGTTAGGACAACACAAGGCAAGGTTTAAGAACAGGTAGGTACTGAACTAATAGCAGCACTGGGGTGGCTGAGTGCAGAGGTCACTGGGCCTAATGTTATCCAATGGAACCGGGGGGTACCACAAAGAGGCACAGTTTGAAGGTAGGCACCCACAATGTTAAACGGTTTGCAGGTAAGTACTCAACTTACTTCCCCAGGCTTCGGGGGGTTAGGACAACACAAGGCAAGGTATAAGAACAGGTAGGTACTGAACTAATAGCAGCACTGGGGTGGCTGAGTGCAGAGGTCACTGGGCCTAATTTTATCCAATGGAGCCGGGGGGGGGGTACCTTGAAGAGGCACGGTTTGAAGGTAGTTACCCACAATATTGAACAGTTTGCAGGTAAGTACTCAATTTACTTCCCCAGGCTTTGGGGGATTAGGACAACACACTGCATAGTTTGAGAACAGGTAGGTACTGAACTAACAGCTGCACTGGGGCAGCTGAGTGCAGAGGTCACTGGGCCTAATGTTATCCAATGGAGCTGAGGGTTTCCTTGAAAAGGCACGGTTTGAAGGTAGGTACCCACAATGTTAAACAGTTTGCAGGTAAGTACTCAACTTACTTCCCCAGGCTTTGGGGGGTTATGACAACACAATGCAAGGTTTAAGACCAGGTAGGTACTGAACTAACAGCGCCCCTTGGGCGGCTGAGTGTGGAGGTGACTGGGCCTAATGTTATCCAATGGAGCGGGGGGATACCTCGAAGAGGCACAGTTTGAAGGTAGGTACCCACAATGTTAAACCGTTTGCAAGTAAGTACTCAACTTACTTCCCCAGGCTTTGGGGGATTAGGACAACACAAGGCAAGGTTTAAGAACATGTAGGTACTGAACTAACAGCGGCACAGGGGCGGCTGAGTGCCGCGGTCACTGGGCCTAATGTTATCCAATGGAACCGGGGGGTACCTCAAAGAGGCACAGTTTGAAGGTAGGTACCCACAATGTTAAACGGTTTGCAGGTAAGTACTCAACTTACTTCCCCAGGCTTTGGGGGGTTAGGACAACACAAGGCAAGGTATAAGAACAGGTAGGTACTGAACTAACAGCAGTACTAGGGTGGCTGAGTGCAGAGGTCACTGGGCCTAATGTTATCCAATGGAGCCGGGAGATACCTCGAAGATGCATGGTTTGAAGGTAGGTACCCACAATGTTAAACAGATTGCAGGTAAGTACTCAGCTTACTTCCCCAGGCTTGGGGAGGGTTAGGACAACACAAAGCAAGGTTTAAGACCAGGTAGGTACTGAATTAATAGCGGCCCTTGGGCGGCTGAGTGCAGAGGTCACTGGGCCTAATGTTATCCAATGGAGCAGGGGGTACCTCGAAGACGCACAGTTTGAAGGTAGGTACCCACAATGTTAAACAGTTTGCAGGTAAGTACTCAACTTACATCCCCAGGCTTTGGGAGTTTAGGACAACCCAGGGTAAGGTTCAAGACCAGGTAGATACTGCACCACCAGTGGCACTAGGGTGGCCGGATGCAGAGTTCACTACGCACTATGTTATCCAATAGAGCCTGAGGATACTTCGAAGAGGCACGGTTTGCAGGTAAGTACCCACAGTGTTGGGGCAAACTCCACGGGGATTGAAGTGTGCACAGGGTGGCCACAAAGCAGCACCAAAGCTACACCACCAGCGGCACATGGGTAGCTGGGTGTAGGGCTCAAATCAGTGTCAGGCAACCAATGCTTTACAACAGAGGTCGTCGTTTTCGGAAATAGGCTGCAGGCTTGGACCAGGAGGCTGGATGAAGGCAACCTATGGTTATGCAGGTAAGTTGGATAGTTGGGGGGCACCATCAGCGGGCTCCATAAAGTCAGGGGGCAGAAGATGCAGGGGTGCCTTTTGGTACTGGGGTTTTGCAACTGGTTCCAGTCGCAGTCGGGCAGCAGGCATCAAGGGGGAGAGGTGTTCCTGCAGAGGTCAGCCACTGATACAGACGAGGTCAGGATTGCCGGAGAGATTTCACAGGATAGATGAGCCAGCTGAAATCGGGCCATGGACGTCGGGTGCAGAATGTGCTGGGGACACGGATCTGCCTGGATCATGAGTCCTTGAAGTTGGAGTTTCTTTGTTGGACAGTTTGTGTCATCGGAAGACAAGTCTTTTTCGAAGGCAGGGCAGGTCTCCACCGTTCTTGGAAGCTGCTTAGCTGCAGGACTCGCTGGTTTCAGCTCGCAGGTTCTCTGAAGCAGATGACAGGCTGGTAGGGATGGGGTTAAAGCAGTTGTTGTCGTCATCTTCACTACAGCGCAGCTCTTTGGTTCTTCTTCTTAGGTTTTCATATCTAAGGATCAAGGTTCAGTGGTGCCCCTATATACCTAGAATTAGGGGTGTTACAGGGGGGTGAAGGTTGGGACCAATGGGTCCCTTACCTGGGGTCTCTTTGCCCCCTCTTATGCCACCCTCTAGTGGGGGGGGGCATATGCCTCGTCTTCATTGGGGGAGTCCCCTTATCTTTCATGATGGATGGGACTAAGATGTGTGCTTCACTTCGCCTCCCTCACCTGAGGGTTGGAGTTGGCAAAGGTGGGCACACCTCCCTTTCTCTGTCGGTTTTTCCAGCAATTCTCCTGCCCCAAGAGGTGTCAGAACAAGCAGGAGCCAACTCCTGATAGTAGCATAGGCTTGGGGGGCTAGCTAACAAAGGCAGCAAACCTTTGAAGCTTCCATTCTTGGAACCTGCCCTTCCTGGGAGAGGAGGCATGACACGTGTGCCCAGGGTGTGCTTTGTTTCAGGACCCAGAGAGGTGGCAGATGGCGGGTAGCCATTCAGGAGCCCTCTTAGTGCATTTTACATTAAATGCAACACTGGCATCAGTGTAGATTTAATGTGCTATGAAGTTTGGTGCCAAACTGCTCAGTCTTCAGCAAAGCCATCATGGAGCAGTGTAGTTTGTGCTGACAAACCACCAGCCCTTGTGCTCAAAATCGCTTCACTGCACTTACAATGTCTGTGAATGGCACGGACACTGTATGGGGCATATTGTTCATGCAGCTATGCCCTCCCCTGTGGTACGGTGCATCCTGCCTTTAAGGCTGTAATGCCTTCTAGAGGGGTGACTTACCAATGCCACCAGCAGTGTGGGTGGGCATTGCACACAGGGATGTGGGCCATGTTGACTCTTTAGGTTGGGCTGCATCAAAACACACAGCCTACAGTGGCAGTGTGTGGGTGTTAAGGTGAGGGGTCTCCAAGGGTGGCATGCCCTCAGAGGCCTTCTCTGGTCACAAGGCCCTTGGTACCAGGGGTACCGTTTACAAGGTACTTGCATGTGGCCCAGAGGTGTTCCAGTTTTGAATTCAAAGGTACAGTTTTGGGAAAGATTATAGGCTCAGTAAGCCTGAATGGCAAGAACCCAGGGCGCGCTCAGTCAAGTTGGCATTATGTATCTGGCAAAAAGGTAAGGAGTAACCATGCAAAAAGCGGTACTCAAAGACTGAATTCAGACCATTAGGTGGTAGAAAACAATGTTACTTTATTTTATTTCTAGAACCAAGAATCACTTAGTGCAGGTAAGTTTCACAGTGGTTTAAAAGTAGCAATACTTTTCAAGAATGCACTAATGGTTTTTAAATGCAGCTATATACTTTACAGTATTACGAATGTTTTCTGTAGATGTCAATCAAGTACAGTTGTATGCTTTTGCAGTGATAAAATTAGATAGTTCAGTGCAATAAATAAAACTACAATGCAATCCAACCGAGGAAAATAATGTTAAACAGTTTGCAGGTAAGTACTCAACTTACTTCCGCAGGCTTTGGGGGTTTAGGACAACAAAGGGCAAGGTTCAAGACCAGGTAGGTACTGCACCACCAGTGACACTAGGGGCGGCCGGATGCAGAGGTAACTGGGCACAATGTTATCCAATAGAGCCTGGGGGTACCTCAAAGAGGCACGGTTTGCAGGTAGGTACCCGCGGTCTACTGGCAAATGCCCTGGGAGTTGAAGTAAATGTAAATGTAAATTGATACTTGTATAGCGCACTACTCACCCGCAAGGGTCTCAAGGCGCTTGTACGAATACCGCTGTGGAACCCCTCCTGGCTTTCCCTGTGAGGCGTCCACTCCTGGGCACCCCCAAGGTGGAGGCCAGGCATCCTTAGCGTTGTGGGGGCCGTTGTGGAGATTAAGCAAGCTATTGCCCAGAGTTGCAGAGTGGGACTCCATGATTGGAATAGGCACCCAGGCGAGAATTATCAGGTCCTTGGAATTTTGAGCCCAAGACCCGCCGAGGCGGGGAATTGAACCCTGGTCCCGGGCCAGACCTCTGCATCAGGGTCTGCAGCTCTAACCATTGAGCCACACTTCTCCAAGTAAGCACAGGGAGGGGCCACAATGCAGCACCAAAGCTACACCACCAGCGGGACAGGGCAGTTGGTTGCAGGGTGCAAATCAGCGGCTGACACCCAGTGTTTTCCACTGGAGGTCGTCTGTTCCGGAAAGAGGCTGCAACCTTGGTCCATGAAGCTGCATGAAGGCGATCAATGGCTGGGCAGGTAATTTGGATGGCTGCGGGACACCTTGGCATGGTCAGCTGTGGTCTCCAAGGTAGGGGACGGAGGATGCAGGGGTGCCTTTTGGTGTGAGGGTTTTCTCATCAGGCTCTTGTCGCGGATGGGCAGAACCTTTGAACAGAGGCTGCAGGCTTTGAGGGGGGTCCTGGATAGGTCAGACATGGATGCAGACAAGGTCAGGATTGCCACGGAGATTTCCCAGGAGGTAAGTCACATGAATTCGGGCAGTGGGCGTCGAGTGCAGTGTGCTGGGGACACGGATCCGCCTGTATCCAGAGTACTTGAATTTGGACTTTCTTTGTTGGACAATCCATGTCCTCCGAAGACAAGAGTCCTTTTCGAAGGCTTGGCAGGTCTCCAGAGTTCCTGGAGGCTGTTTAGATGCAGGACTTGCTGGTTTCCGTCCGCAGGGTATCTGAAGCAAAAGACAGGCTGGTAGGGATGGGGCCAAAGCAGTTGTTATCATCATCTTCTCTGCAGCACGGTTCTTCGGTAATTCTTCTTCTTAGGTTGCCGTATCTAAGGAGCAAGGTTCAGGGGCGCCCCTAAATACCTACATTTAGCACTGTTACAGGGGGTGCAGGTTGGGACTAATGAGTCCCTTCCTTGGAGTGTCTACGACGCCCCCTCTTATGCTACCCTCCAGTGGGGAGGGGGCATATGCCTCATCCTCACTGGGGGGAGTCCTCCCATCTTCAAGATGGAGGGGACTCAATCTGTGTGTCACTTTGCCTCTCACACCTGAGGGGTGGGGGTTGGCAAAGATGGGCACACCTCCCTTTCTCTCTAGGTTTTCCCGCTGATTCTCCTGCCCAAAGTGGGGTTCAGAACCGGTGGGAGCCAGCTGCTGATAGCAGCAGAGGCTGGGGTTAGGTAGCAAAGGCAGCAAGCCTTTGAACCTTTCTCTTTGTAGAACCTGCCCATCCTGGGGGAGGAGGGCATGACACCCCTGCTCAGGATGTGCTTTGTTGCAGGACCCAGAGAGGTGGCACATCGCAGGTAGCCATTCAGGAACCACTCCAGGGTTGCTGGTTTTTTCAGGGTGAATCTCAAAGCTTTCACATTAAATCCAACACTGTCATCAGTGTGGGTTTAATGTGCTAAGAAGTTTGGTGCCAAACTTCTCAGTCTTCAGTAAAGCCATCAGGGAGCAGTGGAGTTTGAGCTCACAAACTCCCAGCCCATGTGCTCAAAATGGCTTCACTGCATGTAAATGGGCACAGACACTGTAGGGGCATATTGCCCATGCAGCTGTGCCCTCACCTGTGGTATGGTGCCCTGCCTTTAGGGCTGTAATGCCTGCTACAGGGGTGACTTACCCATGCTGCAGGCAGTGTGAGTGGGCATTGCACACAGGGATGTGGGCCATGTTGACTCTTTAGGTTGGGCTGCATCAAAACACGCAGCCTGCAGTGGCAGTGTGTGGGTGTTAAGGTGAGGGGTCTCCGAGGGTGGCATGCCCTCAGAGGCCCTCTCTGGTCACAAGGCCCTTGGTACCACGGATACCGTTTAGAAGGGACTTGCATGTGGCTCAGAGTTATGCCAATTTTGGAGACAAAGGTACAGTTTTGGGAAAGAACATAGGCCCTGAAAGCCTGATTGGCAGGGTCCCAGGGCACACTCAGTCAAGTTGGCATCATAAATCTGGCACCAGGTAACCATGCAAAAAGGGGCACTCAAAGACTGAATTTAGATCATTAGGTTGTACAAAACATTGTTATTTTGTTATTTTATTTCTAGAACCAAGGATCCCTTAGCGCAGGTAAGTTTCACAGTGGTTTAAAAGTAGCAATACTTTTCTAGAATGCAGTAATGTTTTGTAAATGCAGGTATATACTTTACAGTATTAATAATGTTTTCTGTAGATGTCAATTAAGCACAGTTGTATGCGTTTGCAGTGATAAGGTTAGACAATTCAGTGCAATAGATAGAACTACAATGCAATCATACAGAGGAAAACAATGTTAAACAGTTTGCAGGTAAGTACTCAACTTACTTCCCCAGGCTTTGGGGGTTTAGGACAACAAAGGGCAAGGTTCAAGACCAGGTAGGTACTGCACCACCAGCGACGCTAGGGGCGGCCGGATGCAGAGGTCACTGGGCACAATGTTATCCAATAGAGCCTAGGGGTACCTCGAAGAGGCACGATTTGCAGGTAGGTGCCCGCAGTTTTAGAACAAATGCCCTGGAGGTTGTTGTGAGCACAGGGAGGTGCTACAATGCAGCCCCAAAATGACACCACCAGCGGCACAGGGGGGTCGGGTGCAGGGCGCAAATCAGCATCTGACGCCCAATGTTTTCCAATGGAGGTTGTCTGTATTGGAAAGGGGCTGCAGCCTTGGACCATGAAGCTGCACGAAGGTGATCAACGGCTAGACAGGTAATTTGGATAGCTGGGGGACACCTGGGCACCATCAGCAGGGCTCTCCAAAGTCAGGAAGTGAGGATGCAGGGGTGCCTTTTGGTGTCGGGGTTTTCTCATGTGATTCTTGACGCGGTTGGGGGACCCTTCGAACAGAGGCTACAGGTGTTGGGGGGGGGGAGGGTCCTGGAGAGGTCAGCTACTGATGCAGACGAAGACAGGATTGCCAGGGATACTTTACAGGATAGGTGAGGCACTCGAACTCTGACGATTGGTGTCAGGTGCAAAGTGTGCTGGGGACGCGGATAAGCCTGGATCTGGAGTCCTTGAAGTTGGAGTTTCTTTGTTGGACAATCCGTGTCCTCTGGATTCAAGAGTCTTTTTCAAATGCAAGGGCTGGTCTCTGGGGTTCTTGGAGGCTGCTCGCTGCAAGACTCCCCAGTTTACTTTTAGCTCGCAGGTTCTCTGAAGCAGGAGACAGGCTGGTAGAGCTGGGGCAAAAGCAGTGTTGTTGTCATCTTCTCTGCAGCACAGCTCTTCATGTCTACTTTTTCTAGGTTGCGTATCAAAGGAAAAAGGGTTACGGGTGCCCCTAAATACTTAGATTTAGTGTTGTTACAGGGGGGACAGGTTGGGACCAATTGGTCCCTTCCCTGCCTTCCCTGGGGTGTATACACCCTCTCTTATGCCACCCTCTAGTGGGAGGGGGCATATGCCTTGTACTAATTGGAACCCACCCCTCATCTTCAAGATGGAGGGACTGAGATGGGTGCTTCGCTTCACCTCCCCCACCTGAGGGTTGGGATTGACAAAGGTGGGGTACACCTCCCTTTCTCTTTAGGTTTTCCTGCTGATTCTCCTGCCCAAAGTGGGAATCAGAACCAGTGGGAGCCAGTTGCTGATAGCAGCAGGGGTAGCTAACAAAGGCGGCAGCCTTTGAAGCTTCCCCTTCGTGGACCCTGCCCATCCTGGGGGAGCAGGTATGACACCTCTGCTCAGGATGTGCTTTGTTCCGGGACCCAGAGAGCGTAGGCTGTCTACCCAATACTGCATTTTGTTTCCATTAACGACTTCCATCTTTTTCTGGCGGAAGATTTCTTCGAGGAAATTAAGCACCAAACAAATTTACATACCTTTCAGTTTCTGAGGTATCATGGAGGCATTCTGTTGCCTCAATCTAGGGCACACCTGGAGACTCCCACATCACTTGTGGAGTTAAAAGAGATTCTGAGATGAACACTGAACATGGGACCTACACAACCCAACTGTACAGTCCTTCTACTCATGCAGTTTGGGCAACACCCAGCTTCGCACTGGTAATGAGCACATCTAGGTTTTTGATGTTGGAGTCTATGTTGATTTCAATGATAATTCAGCTGCATTACCCCAGGATCACCCATTCCATGACAGACTGTTCAAAATACAGCCTGTCGTAGAACTTTTGTCTGCCAAGTTTCTAGAGATTTATGAGTCATCCGCCATAATATAAATTGCCCCCTAAACTTTTATCTTGAGTGATGCTCCTTACAGCGGGATTAGCTTGAGGCTGAAGCACCCACAACAGATGCACAGAGGAGGTGTGAGCAGTCTGCACCTTCACTATAAATAGCCAAATCTGATAGAAGTTAGGAAGAGAGACAATGTGCTGTTCACCTTCTAAGGAACTTTCACAACCTGAGATCAGATACTGCAGGCCAAATGCACTAAGTGGCGAGCAATTATAGTCCCAGACTGCATTGTATGAGATAGGCTGCGTCCAATTTCAATTATTCATCCGTGAATCCAAGTTTATCCAATGCTTTATTTATGGTGCAACTATTTACAGATCGTTTTAACTGTTTTCCAAGTATATTACATTATCTGAAAACAACTTAGACACCTCCTTTGTTGTCAATCAACTACCAATGCATTTCGGACAAACTGTGCTTTAGGGGAGATGATCTTATATTTCTGAAATACAAAATATATCTATCCTCAACTGAGGAAGCCTGATGCATGATTACAAAACAAATACATACCACTTGACTGTTTAGCATGTTTTTAAGGCTTGTGGACAGAAGGCCTACCAGACCCATACGACAAAATATTGGAAAAGGTTTCATTTAGGTTGAAATTAGAGTATTTTGGGAACTAGAACTAACAGATACTGCAGTTCCACAACCCTACCGTCCATCAAATGACTGTTCCACCAGCAGCTCTCTGTATCAGAAAGGACGTAATCGGATTTATAAGGGGAGGCTTGTCTCAACTTTTTCCACTTTAGTGTCTGGGTTCCCTTCCTCCAGTCTCAGGAATGTCAGCAATACATTTCCACTGGCAAAGCATACTCATAGCCATGTTGTGATATATAAACAGTCAAGGGCTTCTAACCTGTGTCACTCTGTTCACTCATACACTGCTCACCACCACACTAGCATACACGCACATGCTTAAGTGCATAGGACCTTACAATCAACATAAGAGCAATCCAACATTACCACCCCTTCACAAACTCACCTCAATCTTGAGTAACAGGCTACAAAGAAGGCCTTCTTCTAAACAAATAATTGAGAGCTACCTGTCCATACTTCAACTTGGTGACAATTGAACAACTGACCATCAGCATCATTGTCCCATTTTAGGCACACATTGTCATCTGCCACCCACACAGACTTTCAAGAACCTAGAACAACATCCTATATCAACTAAACCCCATTGCCACTGATTAAATTTGGCGACTACTCAACTAAAGAACGACAAAAGAAACACACTCCTCACAACTTCTTGTTGACAGTAAGCTAAACATTACATATTCCATTCAATCACATTGCATTCCTCTCTACTGCATACAAATCCCTCAGCACATCAATAACTCTCGAATCTCCCAGTGCTTATCCTCCTTTGACCACATCCTCATCCACTTGTTCCTCACAGTATCTCCACCCAGTAGTCACCTAAATCACCCGTCTCCAGACATCCCTGATTACCACAACACAGTGCCCAACAATCTCATTATTTCACCTGATCCCAACTCCTTCGGTAACCTCACAACACACTACACTTAATATTAGACTCACACTTCCCTTTGTGAACTATGACGTTACAAGCACATCACCCGGGATCTTTCCTGGCACTGATCTTTAATAACTAAAGTGCGATCCCAGATGTGCAGCTGGAAAAAATATCATAGTTCTGAAATCTTAAAAACATTTGCTTCTTGTCCTCACCACTGCTCTTGTCTAAAACCTAATCATACTAATATTGAAATCTCATCTTCATTCCAGCCATATCAAAACCATTATCTCTTACCTTAACACTACTGCTCCCTGACTACACAAATCTAACACATCTTCTGCACTTATTGCCAGTGAAGCTGTTGAATAATGTCACTCAAATATGTGCATTACGGCCACACTGCTACACTAAACAAACTTCTTCACTCTTACACCTGAAAAGACAAATGCCAAAAGCCACTTCTTTCACATCCTTACCCACAACCTCAACTACTGAATGTCATCCCATTCTGAAATCAGATAATCAAAATGCTGTTGAAATGTTGCCATGGAAGAAGACATACAGATACAACTGTGCAATGTATTTTATTTGTTAATGTAATATTTTAGGATGTCTTAGAAATGGCTCATTAATAAATGCTTGTTTTTGCAAAAAATATGTAACAGGCAGCTATATTGAATCCTGAACAGTAACAAGGCCCAAAGGCCTTTCTTTCAACCTTTGCTCATAGTGGAGCTTTACTGTGTGTCTGCTTAGCACTGATGCCATCTTAGAAATGTGCTGAATATAAGATGTTTGCTTAACTTTTCACCCCATGTTAGATCATTGCAATAGAATACTATGAGCTTACGAGATTTGTATAGAATAATTGATGACATAGACTTTTGTAAAATATTGCTTCCGAATAAAACATATACTTGTCTCTCCATTGCTGACTAACTTTTGTCTATACAATGAGTTTAAAAAGCATCCTTAGCTTAGGTAAGAGGGTTCTAATGAGAACCCTCCCTCATATAACAAACATAATACAATTTGTATCAAACTTGAAGACGAGTGCAGACTGTGGAAATCGAAAGAAAATGAATCGCGCGACTGGCGACACCATCACATGGACGACTTTCATTCTTCATCATGTGAAGACGCCTTTGAATAATTATACAATTTCAGAAAACCTAGATTAATGAGTGTTCCTAGTATAGCCACACTTCCAATTCATTTGCCTTGTCCAGTGATCGCACTGCTGGATTATTCCCTGTCCTTAGACTCTTCTTTATAGAGAGTTGATTCCTTTGGCTATTCTTGTCTGAAAACAGGTTAGCTTTAAACTGAATGATTGATCATCAATATTTAAATGCCTTCATCTTCTTTGCAGAATACCATACTTCACCACTCACCCCCCCAGCCCACGAGACAAATGCAACAAGTGTTTTAGTCTTCCATTAGCTATGTCCAAAACCTCAAAAACATACATGGTAAACGTAGTGCGACATTTAGCAACAAAATTACCAACACAGGATCTTCACTCGTATTCGTGTTTTATGCTCTCAATCCTTTCTGTGCACACATGATCCCATGTAAACCCATTGTTGCATTATTTCCTTTGCATTTCAACTACATTGAAGACTTTGTCCACAATTAGAACATTATTCAGAGAACTGTTTCCATCACCTCTCTGATCATACGTTCAATTGAGTTTATGCCCTTCTCAATTCCAGTCCATCTTCAAATACATAAAGCATGCATGGATAATTCTTTGCTCATCAGTGTGTATAAGCTACGGATTCTTCAAAATGTCCCTCATTTATATGAGCAACACGGGGTGATTTATCCATTTCTTTCTAATCTCCATCATCTGGCTGCCAATCAGGTTCCCATTTTTCTTACTAATTTTACAAACATCTTCTAACACCTTCGTGTACATTTTCACATAAATCTATTTGTTGCACTTCTACATAGTTTTGCAGTGTCCTTTTTCCTTCCCCACACTCTCAAATAATTTGTTTTGCTTCAATTCATGCTATGTTCCCAGCATACACATATACGTAGCTTTTTATTTTATGTGAATCCTTACTGTGATCTTTAACCTCATAGCTGCTATTACACATTCCTCCCCAGTGCTGCGCTGTCCATTCGAACTAGTGCTGAATGGACGTTCAATGGTCGTGCGCAGCACTGGGGAGGTAGTGCTGCCGTCGGCCAATGCACCGAGGCAGCACTTAAGGGGTTAAATGTTCTGTGCTATTCACATAGTCATAGACAATAATGTTTCTCACTCCTTGTCAGTGATGGGGTTGCTCGAGTGGTTCTCTTTTTAACTCTCCAATTGTTTTTTGCAATTGCGGATTATTCAGCATCCATCTCTCATCCTGTTGGAGTCACTGCACTGAATATGCTTTGCAACTTATTTCTTGCTTTGGTGTATTGTTCTCATATATGTAGAGGATACTGAAATCTTCTCTTTCCCTCTTTCACCCTAAAGGCACATTCCATCTCTACCTTTCATTTACCTGTCTCCTAACTATTTGCTACTACATCGCCATGGATGTCCTTCTAATTAATGCTGTAAAATCAAATAGATAAACTTCCAACCTCCACAAACCTTCTCATCTCCTTCCCATCTCAGAGACCATCACTCCATCCTCCACGGGGAGAAACGAGGGAATGATTATTGATGTTATTGATTCACAATTGAGGAATCACCTCCTCCATCTCCTCCACAGCCTAGGGACAGAGTATCAGCTCCTAAGTATCTGAAAAATCCAGCATCATCTCCCTTTCCATCCCAATACAAATCTCCTTTGTACACCTGTTCCCATGAACAAGCTATTGCAGTAATCTCAGTAATCTAGATTACTGCAATAGCTTGTTCATGGAACTCAACAAGTATGTATTCTCTCCCTTTGACAATGTTATCAGCTTCTCAACCTGAACATTCTTCTCCCTTTCACATAAAAAAAAACAACACTCCCTCTTGCTTTTAGGGTGTTTGAGTTGCAGCCAATGGCAAAAACCAGCTCAAAATTTGTACCCTAATTTTCAAAACAATTTATGGCCTGGACCCTCACCTGTCACGTCTCAACTTGATCACTTTGACCTGCTAATGCTCACAGCTCCCACCGTTTTATGTGCCAAGTACCATTTGTGCTAATCCTACCTACTATGTACCCTGAAACCAACAAGCCTTATTTATTAAGTTTAGTTTCACAATCTTACACAATTCCAGCCACACATACTTAAATGTATTTTGTGCAAGTGTTGGAGCAGATTTCATCTGCAGTCAGGCATTGTTTTATTTTTTGTGCTTCAGACAGACTGCATTTAAATTGCCATGCACATTTTGGTGCAAGTGAAAAACATGGCACATGAAAAACATGAAAGTGAGGCCTATTCAGTCTGAAATGCTTTTGCTGAATTAACATGTGTTTTTGCAGTGTAGAGAAAAGTGGCCTTTTTAGCTTTGAAGATTAATAGAATGTGTTTCTCTCTTCCCAGCTCATTCCTTGCAATCTAAATTCACTATTCCTGTCTTAAAAGACTTTGGCTTGTTGCATATTTTGATAAACATGTTTAGTTTAAAACACCTCTTTTTATAATGTGTGAATTAACAAATGCACCAAACACTACACATGGGGCTAAATGCTTTTTGCATGAAAAGCTATCTAAAACACTAAAGCATGTTGCTGTGTGCGCTGTATTAACTGTGTGTGCTTTTAAAATTTACACTAAAGGATAAAAATGATATGTTGCACATTGCTAATTTATTTTACATGTCATAAATAATAGAAAAGCTGCTTTAAACTAATAGCTTGGCTAGGTAAACATTTATAAGGGGTATTAGTATGGAGTTGGGAAACATAATGGGCTGATTTACATGAAATTAATATTCTCTTTGTGTCTGTTTTATTTTTTGGGCCTACAAAAAACATGGCTGCCTGTGAATCCAGCAAGGCTATGACTTGCATTTTCAGAGAAGAGTGTATTCGCAGACTGTGGCAGCTTTCCTCAAACCACAAAGAAGTCAAGGCCATCTTGAACTTTGTACATTCTTGTGATTGTGCCAATGTACCAGTTAGTTAAAATATCTGTCCTACTGCGCTGTGAAAGGAAGGAAGAGAATGAGAATGAAACATTTTTCCTAGCATATGTTGCAAATTTATAAAATATAGTTACTTATGTATGCTTCTTTTGTTAAGACTGGCATGCTCTAGAATTTTCAATGAGTCAGGATTCTGAGACATCTTGCCATCATGACTGACCAATCACGTACAAGTTTTCCTGAAGATGAAACATTTTTGTGTAGACTGCCAAGAATTAGAGTATAAATAATGACCTCTCTGGAGGTGTTGCTGGCTTTTTGCTCATAGGGCTCTTTGCTCACTGGCTGGCTTCTTGCTCATTTTGGCTTAGGCATTGCTTCATTCACATGGGTTAGGTACGACATTGTCACGGGTGCAGCCCTGGGCGTCCGAGGAGAGTCAGGTGGGGGGTTCCCTGGTGATTTTTTTCCAAAGTCCTTGCACGTCATATTTTGGCACTGCAGGCCACATTCCTTTGAGGCCTTGTGAAGGGCGGGCTGTTTTGCTCTTTAGACATAGACAGGAGCAGAGTGCAGTGGATTAGGATAGAATTAGATGCTAAACTTTAAGTTTATGCTTTGACTAATTAATTAGGTCTGAAAAGATTTATTTGACTTATGCATTTATTTCTCTTAATGGGAGATTTTTTGCCAACTATTTAATTATTGATGAGCTTTGCAAGACTATTTTTCTTAGAAACTCTTTAAGAATTTTGCGCCACATTTTCTTTCCTACATGTAATGCTTATATGCAGACTGTAATATGTTCTGTATTAATGCTATTTTTCATGTTTTCCAAATTCTGTAACCTGATTGATATTTTACTAATGAATAAAGGGTCAGAGAAAACTTAACTTTTGACTAGAAAATAAAACCCTTTAAAATACTCAACAACTCTCTTTATTGGCTTAAAATATTAATTGCATTTTTGACTGTTCTGGTTTATTTAAATCTCCTGAAGGTAATACATGGTGTGAAGGGCCCAACACCCTTTTCAGCGGTAAATTAGAGGTAGCATGAGGTTTTGGTATTGAGAAATTACCAGAAGAAATTTACCGCTCCATTACAAGTATAAAACCATGTTGGCTATCACAAAGAGAGGCAGAAGTGTTTGAACTAATGTTTTAGCAAACATTTCATTGTCTTCATTCAAGAGAACAATGATCAGTTTTTTCCTTAAAATTCATTAGTGAAGGTGGTAAATGTTAATTTTTAAGTGCTCCCATAAAGACTTCTTTAGGCGGCAAGGCAATGTAGGTTTTGTGACAGTTGTCAAATGTTGTCCGTAGGGACACATTCTGGACATGCAGACTTTTCTCAGGGCAGGATTCAGGAGATGGAATTCTATAGCCATAGCTACCATGAGCGATGTTTGGGGACCAAAGAGTCTAAAAGCATTTCACTTACTAAAAATTTAATATGAGATGGTGGATAATGAGTGTAGGAAATGGGACCCCCGGCCGGCCAGGGCTTGCGCCACAGCCAGTCAGAGACCGCCACTCCTATGAAAAGGTGGCCCCTGCTCGCCCTTCTAGGTAACGCGGCGCGGGCAGTCAGGCCTATCTCGGAGGACATGTGAAGCATTTGCGCACGCACCCACCAACAACAACATCCCGGGCCTCCCACAAAAGGAACTCCACACCAAGTATATATGAAAATAGTCTTTGTATTAAGCAGGACAAATAGGAACACACATTGTACAAGGTGCCAGGGGCACGGGCAGGGGCTACAGGGAAGAAGGTACAGCGCAGGGCCAAGGGACCACTGCCAGGAATCACATACAGGGGACATCTGGTATTCAGGGGGGGGGAAGTAGGACAAGGTACACAACATATAGGAGCACCCGTAGAGGTGCAACACAGAATACTCGTAGGGATCACATTAGTCTTAGTCCATAGCAATCCACAGGCCAGCGGGCCTTTCTGGGGCAAGGTGCCCAAGAGTCTCGATGTTCATGGCAGGCTGCAGGGAGCCCGGGGCAAACCTAAACGTAGCAGTTGCCCACGAAGTGCTGGGCAACTGAGGGACATCGTGGGAGCCTCGCCGGCCCTGGGGGAAAAAGGGTGCCAACTGGTGGAGCCACTCGGGCTCGAGAACAGGGGGGGGGGGGGCGGAGCCTTGCAGGCTCAGCTTGGCCCGGGGCCTGTGGTGGAGGCTCTCGAGGCTCATGGGGGCAATGGCATGGTGGAGCCTCTCGGGGCTCTGGGGCTGCCATATAGATGGAGCCTCTCGGGGCTCGGAGGCTGACATGTAAATGGAGCCTTCTCGGGGCTCAGGGGTTGAGGGGGCCACAGGTGGAACCTCGCAGGGCTCAGACCATTGGTGGGGCAGGCGGAGTCCCTCTCGGGGGACTCGGCTTCGTGGAAGGCCTCACGGGCCTTAGGGCACAACCGGAGATTCACTCGAGGGGAGGGGCGGACACCGACAACGTGTCCCGACGCCCCTCCTCTCCATTGCTCGCCGCAGCACTCACCGGTTTTGGTGCGCCGGTCTCCTTTGCTGCGCCAGCCTTCTCCTTGTGCTCCGGGGCTCTCTCCCTCTCGGGAGCCCCGGGGGAGGTCAGCAGCTGCACGGGGGTATCGCAGGAGCGCGGAGTGGGCTCCCGCCGCTCCTGCTTCGTCGTCCTTCTTCGGCCGGCCTCTCTCCTTCTCTCGGGCCGGCAGCCAATCACGGCGCGGCCTGGGGGATGACGCTAGTGGGGAATCCCGGGCCGGCAGCCAATACCAGCGCGGCCCGGGGATGACATCACTAGGGTCCCGGGCGGCGGCGGTGAACTCGGGGGAAATCGACGAGGAGTGGGCTCCCTCGTAAGGCACAAGGGCAGGGAATAAAGCGAGGTAGGCACTCGCTGGGGGTGTCGAACCTTGGTAGCACGGGGCAGACGCCGGGTGAGCACCGGCTTGTTGAATATAGCGCTACCAGCGCTCGTGCAGTAGTGAAGCGCCCCAAAGCGGTAGGGGGCAGGAAACAGCGCTTCCAGGCGCTGGGCAGAAGGGACAGCGCTCCCCAAGCGCTAGATGCAGGTTACCAAAGTCCATCGGTAGTCCAGGACCTCAGGGGGGCCCAGCAGCGCCAAGAGGGGGAAAGGGCCATCCTCAGTCCAGGAGTAGGGCAGGGCCCAGGGAGGCACGCCAACCCTGAGCCCCAGCAGCAGCAGCTCCGGGTAGATTCAAGTTGAGAACAAGAACAAGTCCAGAGTGTCACTGCACCCTTTTTATACACACATTCTTGGTCTGAAGGGGCAGGCAGGGGGAGAACCAGCTGGAACTGGTTATGGGGGGATTCTTTACACTGGCCAGGCTAGGAACATCAGCCGCACCCCAGGGGGTGGAGCCAGCATTGTCTGGGGAAAACCCAGCCTCATTCATGACACTCAAACCAGACAGTCAATCCACAAGCAGACCCAGGCTCACTCCTCCCCTCACATCAGCATGCTAAACACTCCATTCACCACCGGGGCAGACCCTCCCAGATCCTGGGAGCCAGGCTCACCAGCCAGCCTCGGCCAATCATACGCCAGGCACATATTCCACAAATATGCCAACTTCCAAAAGGGGGACTTCTACACTAGACACACTCATTCCTCATATACCGTTGCGCAGCATTCAATCTCACGAGTTCATACATACCAGACTTGACCCTGCACACCCTACGCATCGGGAACTACCGAGGACTCATCCATTTCCCATGTATTCCTATGGAAGGGTAGGTCGCTCTCTCTTCACACTCACTCAGAGGGGGAATCACCATCCCCAGGTTACATATACCATAAAAACTTCAGGGGCGGACCTGCCAGATGGGCCACGTCCAACACATGCCCCTCCCAGCCCAAACGCAGGGGAGACCAATCACTACCGTGATGGACTTCCCTGCTTGCAGGGCGATAGAACATGGACGTGGCCCGCGCTACCGAGCCACCCTCCAGTTCGACGCCTACCTGGACCGATAGACACACACAGACTAAAAATTTTAAAAAAAGAATAAAAAATAATAAAGACATAGGCCCAACCAGGCTACCCAACTGGCACGCCTTAGTTGTCCGTGACTAGGACCAGGCCCTAGGCCACCCAGATACCACTGGTCCCTGCTAATCCGAAGTGGGGGGTGGTAACCCCGGGCCCACAATAGCCCTTCTCCACTCCCTTTCTCAGGGTAGCCACGACTACCACTGTTCCTTCCACCTAGGGTCCACACCCTCAGGCTTGCCAGAGGTCACGGGCAAGAATGCCCCACCCTACCTCTACTTCTGAGGTTCTGCGTTCTCCCAGGAGAAACACCCTCAGAACACACTTTCCTATCAGTCTTGGAACTTCCTCCCTCCACTGGTCTTCCACCTGGGAACTAAGCGTTCAGCTCTCCCCAAGGCAAGCCGCGGCCGCGCCAGCAGGTCTTCCTTGTCTGGGATACAACTAACATAAATTCAACAAAACGAGCCACGGCAGCGCCAGCAGGTCTCAAGGTTCAGCTCTCCCCAAGGCAAGCCGCGGCCGAGCCAGCAGGTCTTCCTTGTCCGGGATAGAACTTAAAATAAATTCAGCCAGGGCGACACCTGACGCCTAAACCACATTCAGCGGGGTACGGAACACCGGATGCATCAAACACAATTAGCGGGGAACAAGGGGGGGGGACACCTGATGCATCAACCACATTCAGCGGTGCACGGAACACATGATGCCTCCAACACATTCAGCGGGGTAAGGAAGGACAGGATTAACGTTGATTCAGCAAGCTCCCCATCCCAGAGAACTTACACTCCATTACTCAGCATACCTCAACATTCATCCACACACCGTCCCCTAGACTGGTAGGACAGTTTTCCACCGCCCCTGATTCCTCAACCTGACCCTCGGGGCACGGGTACCATTACTCCAGGGAAGGGACAGGGACCATACACATTGACCACAATTACGCTGCCACCACTGGATCCCACCCTTCTGGTGAATCCAGAAAACACATTGTACTAGGGAGTTGATATACCCTCCCTAGCTAGGGCCACCTAACCAGAACACATCTTTCACAGAACGGACATTTAAGTAAACTCTTAAAACAATAATCTCCTTTCTTTGCGACCATTTACAATACAGAGTTTTGTAGGGAGGCCAGTTATCGTTGTGGTACTGCGCAAACACAAGTCCGGATCCCACCGCTAGCCACCAGTGTAGGAAATGGGACCCCCGGCCGGCCAGGGCTTGCGCCACAGCCAGTCAGAGACCGCCACTCCTATGAAAAGTCGACCCCTGCTCGCCCTTCTAGGTAACGCGGCGCGGGCAGTCAGGCCTATCTCGGAGGACATGTGAAGCATTTGCGCACGCACCCACCAACAACAACATCCCGGGCCACCCACAAAAGGAACTCCACACCAAGTATATATGAAAATAGTCTTTGTATTAAGCAGGACACATAGGAACACACATTGTACAAGGTGCCAGGGGCACGGGCAGGGGCTACAGGGAAGAAGGTACAGCGCAGGGCCAAGGGACCACTGCCAGGAATCACATACAGGGGACATCTGGTATTCAGGGGGGGGGAAGTAGGACAAGGTACACAACATATAGGAGCACCCGTAGAGGTGCAACACAGAATACTCGTAGGGATCACATTAGTCTTAGTCCATAGCAATCCACAGGCCAGCGGGCCTTTCTGGGGCAAGGTGCCCAAGAGTCTCGATGTTCATGGCAGGCTGCAGGGAGCCCGGGGCAAACCTAAACGTAGCAGTTGCCCACGAAGTGCTGGGCAACTGAGGGACATCGTGGGAGCCTCGCCGGCCCTGGGGGAAAAAGGGTGCCAACTGGTGGAGCCACTCGGGCTCGAGAACAGGGGGGGGGCAGAGCCTTGCAGGCTCGGCTTGGCCCGGGGCCTGTGGTGGAGGCTCTCGAGGCTCATGGGGGCAATGGCACGGTGGAGCCTCTCGGGGCTCTGGGGCTGCCATATAGATGGAGCCTCTCGGGGCTCGGAGGCTGACATGTAAATGGAGCCTTCTCGGGGCTCAGGGGTTGAGGGGGCCACAGGTGGAGCCTCGCAGGGCTCAGACCATTGGTGGGGCAGGCGGAGTCCCTCTCGGGGGACTCGGCTTCGTGGGAGGCCTCACGGGCCTTAGGGCACAACCGGAGATTCACTCGAGGGGAGGGGCGGACACCGACAACGTGTCCCGACGCCCCTCCTCTCCATTGCTCGCCGCAGCACTCACCGGTTTTGGTGCGCCGGTCTCCTTTGCTGCGCCAGCCTTCTCCTTGTGCTCCGGGGCTCTCTCCCTCTCGGGAGCCCCGGGGGAGGTCAGCAGCTGCACGGGGGTATCGCAGGAGCGCGGAGTGGGCTCCCGCCGCTCCTGCTTCGTCGTCCTTCTTCGGCCGGCCTCTCTCCTTCTCTCGGGCCGGCAGCCAATCACGGCGCGGCCTGGGGGATGACGCTAGTGGGGAATCCCGAGCCGGCAGCCAATACCAGCGCAGCCCGGGGATGACATCACTAGGGTCCCGGGCGGCGGCGGTGAACTCGGGGGAAATCGATGAGGAGTGGGCTCCCTCGTAAGGCACAAGGGCAGGGAATAAAGCGAGGTAGGCACTCGCTGGGGGTGTCGAACCTTGGTAGCACGGGGCAGACGCCGGGTGAGCACCGGCTTGTTGAATATAGCGCTACCAGCGCTCGTGCAGTAGTGAAGCGCCCCAAAGCGGTAGGGGGCAGGAAACAGCGCTTCCAGGTGCTGGGCAGAAGGGACAGAGCTCCCCAAGCGCTAGATGCAGGTTACCAAAGTCCATTGGTAGTCCAGGACCTCAGGGGGGCCCAGCAGTGCCAAGAGGGGGAAAGGGCCATCCTCAGTCCAGGAGTAGGGCAGGGCCCAGGGAGGCAAGCCAACCCTGAGCCCCAGCAGCAGCAGCTCCGGGTAGATTCAAGTTGAGAACAAGACCAAGTCCAGAGTGTCACAGCACCCTTTTTATACACACATTCTTGGTCTGAAGGGGCAGGCAGGGGGAGAACCAGCTGGAACTGGTTATGGGGGGATTCTTTACACTGGCCAGGCTAGGAACATCAGCCGCACCCCAGGGGGTGGAGCCAGCATTGTCTGGGGAAAACCCAGCCTCATTCATGACACTCAAACCAGACAGTCAATCCACAAGCAGACCCAGGCTCACTCCTCCCCTCACATCAGCATGCTAAACACTCCATTCACCACCGGGGCAGACCCTCCCAGATCCTGGGAGCCAGGCTCACCAGCCAGCCTCGGCCAATCATACGCCAGGCACATATTCCACAAATATGCCAACTTCCAAAAGGGGGACTTCTACACTAGACACACTCATACCTCATATACCGTTGCGCAGCATTCAATCTCACGAGTTCATACATACCAGACTTGACCCTGCACACACCCTACGCATCGGGAACTACTGAGGACTCATCCATTCCCCATGTATTCCTATGGAAGGGTAGGTCGCTCTCTCTTCACACTCACTCAGAGGGGGAATCACCATCCCCAGGTTACATATACCATAAAAACTTCAGGGGCGGACCTGCCAGATGGGCCACGTCCAACAATGAGGCTTTCGTTACCTGCATCTGCTCCATGCCCTATAAGAGTTGTAGGTTTTGGGTCTTGAGAGAGTCACAGGAAACCTTGCCCATAAAGTATAATGTGTTAAATTCATCCTTTCATGCACAATGATATCCATGATGTACAAACCTCTGTACAACAACCATGTAGTCTGGAATGTCTCCAGGCTTGATGGCTGGCTGATCAGGCCATATTGAGAAAACTGTTTAGGATAAAATGATGTAACCTAAAGTTGTGAGGATTCCTCCAAGCTACAGGCAGGTAAAATATAAACTTTTACATAGAGGCTCTGATTATAAGTAATTGGTGCGAAATGTATTCCTCCGAATAAAATGTAACTCCTCTGAGTTGGAATTTATTGTGTGTCATAAATACCCCCAATTGAGTCTTTCTTAGATAATAGGGAATAACGCACGGATTGTAGTCCTTACTACATCAAAATCAGCATGTTCTGGTATTTACCGGGCATCACTCCCTTCCAAGTAATATCCTCTGGTTTGACCTTCTCAAATTTATCCAGAGGATGTGATTTTTATTTCACTACTTATTACTACTGATACATATATGTGCAGGATTTGGAGTTACTGTAAATACTGAAATTTAAATGGCAGCTCATAATGAGGGCTTGTATATACTACACTCAAATACAGATGTTATCGTTTGATAAAATGAGTAATCTTTTACGTTTGAGAGGATTAAGCCAACCATGTACTTTTTTCCTTATTTGGAATGCCGTAATTACGTGTGTTTTGGAAGGAGGTAGCGGAATCCCCCAATAACATCACTGACGTCCCTGTGCCTTCACATACTGGGGTAATGTTGTTTGGGATGTCGGACGTTTAGAATCCTGCCTTGATTTATGTCAAGCTTTTAGGAATGTAGGATTGTTTGCTGCACGCTGGGAAATTGCCAGACTGTTGGGCAGAAGATACACACCATATTTTACAACCTGATGCACGGCAGCAGAATAGGGCATCCATACCGGTTGAGGTCATCTTTGCATGTTTATTAAACTAGTAGACCTGGGGAGAATGTTCCTTTGAAGAGACACCAACTGGTCTGAATGAAGGTGGTCATCCAATAATAAATTAGCCAAGAACCACATTGAGAATCAGCAGCCAAGTCAACAAGCATTTGCAATGCAATAGGTCTCGCATTAGGAAAGTTTGAGCTATTGGTATTGTAAATGACAAATTTTGTATTTATGTGTTGGTTTTGAAAACAGCGAAATTAATAGCTTTGGCATTTACAATGCCAATAGTTTTAACTTTCGCAAATATGACACCTATAGCATTTGTAATGCAATATGTGTTGTATTTATGTGACTTAGATGTATTGATATTACAAATGAAAATGGCTTTTATTTTTTTAAATAATTAATACTTAAATATAAGTTACTGTAATTTATAATGGCAATAGCTTTTGTAAATAACTTTTGTGAAGATTATGTTCATTGTATTTTATTGTGATGAAAAACCAAGAACAGAAGTGAAATATTTACATCTTTTTGTGACATTTGTAATAAAGCTTGAAACATTGAGAGAACATATTTGAACCAGTTGTTGAATGGTTGCACAGATTGATGCTGTGGTAGCGCTGAGTGATGTTGTGGTGGCGACGAGTGATGCTGTGGCATACAGTGATGCTGTGGTAGCGCATAGTGATGTTGTGGTGCCCCTGAGTGATGCTGTGGTGGTGCTGAGTGATGCTATGGTGATGCGATAGAGTGAGGGCGATAGATAGAGTGAGGGCGATCGATAGATAGATAGAGTGATGGCGATAGATAGAGTGAGTGCGATAGATTGACAGATAGAGTGAGGGCCAAAGATAGATAGAGAGATAGATAAAGTGTATCTATGTTGCATTGAGTAGAGTGTAAGTATGAGGTGTGTAATTATATGGCACTGAGTGGTAATATGGGGAGTGTATGTTGTATTTAGTAGAGTGTAATTTTGTGGCATGTAATTATGTGGTACTGAGTGGTATTTGGGGTGTATGCTGCATTGAGTGCAGTGTAATTATGTAGCATATAATTATATGGCACTGAGTGGTATTGTTTGGAGTGTATGTTGCATTGTGTGCAGTGTAATTATGTAGCATATAATTATGTGGCACTGAGTTTATGTTGCATTGAGTGATGTGTAATTATGTGGCGTGTAATTATGTGGCATTGAGTGGGATTTGGAGTGTATGTTGCATTGAGTGCAGTGTAATTATGTGGCACTGAGTGGTATTTGGAGTGTATGTTGCCTTGAGTGCAGTGTAATTATGTGGCGTGAAATTATGTGGCACTGAGTGGTATTTGGAGTGTATGTGGCATTGAGTGCAGTGTAATTATGTGGCATGTAATTATGTGGCACTGAGTGGTATTTGGAGTGTATGTTGCATTGAGTGCTGTGTAATTATGTGGCGTGTAATTATGTGGCACTGAGTGGTATTTGGAGTGTATGTTGCATTGAGTGCAGTGTAATTATGTGGAGTGTAATTATGTGGCACTGAGTGGTATTTGAAGTGTATGTTGCCTTGAGTGCAGTGTAATTATGTGGCACTGAGTGGTATTTGGAGTGTATGTTGCATTAAGTGCAGTGTAAATATGTGGCACTGAGTGGTATTTGGGGTGTATGGTCCAGTGCAGTGTGTGAGGGTGCAGAGTGTGAGGGTGTGCAGAGTGTGAGGGTGTGCAGAGTATGAGGGTGTGCAGTGTGTGAGGGTGCGCAGAGTGTGAGGGTGCGCAGAGTGTGAGGGTGCGCAGAGTGTGAGGGTGCGCAGTGTGTGAGGGTTCAGTGTGTGCAGTGTGTGTGAGGGTGCAGTGTGTGCAGTGTGTGTGAGGGTGCAGTGTATGCAGTGTGTGTGAGGGTGCAGAGTGTGTGAGGGTGTGGTGTGTGCAGTGTGTGTGAGGGTGCAGTGTGTGTGAGGGTGCAGTGTGTGTGAGGGTGCAGTGTGGGCAGTGTGTGTGAGGGTGCAGTGTGTGCGAGGGTGCATTGTGTGTGGGTGCAGTGTGTGCAGTGTGTGTGAGGGTGCAGTGTGTGCAGAGTGTGTGAGGGTGCAGTGTGTGCAGTGTGTGTGAGGGTGCAGAGTGTGTGAGGGTGCAGTGTGTGTGAGGTGCAGTGTGTGTGATGGTGCAGTTTGTGGGGGTGCAGTGTGTGAGGGTGCAGTGTGTGAGAGGGTGCAGTGTGTGTGAGGGTGCAGTGTGTGCAGTGTGTGTGAGGGTGCAGTGTGTGTGAGGGTGCAGTGTGTGAGGGTGCAATGTGGGCAGTGTGTGAGGGTGCAGTGTGGGCAGTGTGTGTGAGGGTGCAGTGTGTGTGAGGGTGCAGCGTGTGCAGTGTGTGTGAGGGTGCAGTGTGTACAGTGTGTGTGAAGGTGCAGTGTGTGTGTGTGAAGTGCCCACTATGAACTGAGTGTATGCAAGCACAGGCGTACAGGATCTGGTAGTCCACAAGGCATGGCTCTTTGTCACAGAGAGGTCACTAGCCTAGGTAGGGGTCAGGTCAGTTTGCCAACAATTAATCATGCTTGGGCCCTAGAGAGCACACACGCCAGAACTGGAGAGTCGCGATTCAGCACAAGAAGGATGATTTTCAAGGGGGATGACTGTTCTTGTGTGGGCTAGACCTCCTGAAGTGCAAAGTGCTTTTAGAAACTCAAAAGCCTCCTACCCTCTGAATACCTGCGAGTTCTAGGAAACACAAGACTAGATAGGGGGAAGGAGACGGGAGATGGCATGAGATCTAAAGATGAGAGAAGGGTGCGGGAAGATGAGTGAACATCGATGGAAAAAGTGGAAGATGGAGGGAGGAGAACTAAAAGGTGATAAGATGAGGCAGGATCACGAGGGGAGAGTACAGAAAGAGTAGAAGCTGGGGAAGGAGAGAGAAAAGAAAATAGAAGAAATGGAGAAGCATGGGGAGCGGGCAGGAAAGAGATGGGGGTGAGAGGATAAAGAGTTGGATAGAAGGACCAGGAGAAAAGAATGGAAGGTGGTGAGAAGAGGGTGGATGAGATAAGAGCGAGGATGTAGGTGGAAGAGAGAGACTCAAAAGAGATGGGAGTGGAAAGAGACTATAGAGGAAAAGGAAGCTGGAGAGGAGAAGAGCAAGAAAGAGATCAGGGGGGAGGGGGCAGGGAGGCCAGAGGAGCTGTGAAGCATCCAGACTGTCCTGAAGAAAATAAGGTGCGAGGTCGAGGTGAGGCCAGAAAAAGATGAGAAGGGCGGATGGAGAGGGGAGAGAGGAGGTGAACATATGGCGGTGGGGACAGAAACATGCTAGAAATGATGAGCAGGGAGAGAATAAAACAGATGTGGAGAAGAGAAGTGGTTTACGCAGGAAGAGGGGAAGTAGAACGCTGCAAGGCGAGGAAAGAACATCGGAAGATGAGAAAGAGGGGTGGGGAGAACAGAAGGAGATGAGGACGGATAAGTATAGGGAGAGAAAATAAAGAAAATAAGGCGAGAGTGGAGATGATCTCGAGATACAGAAGAGACGATGGCGGAGGGGACGAAAACAATGAGATAAGGATGAGAGGATGGGACGGAGGCTGGAGAAGTGAAGGGCATGGAGGGCGGGAGAAGGGTGAGGGAGCGAGCATAGGAAGGAGGAGGGAAAAAGCTTCTGAGGGAATAGTGGAGGGGAGAAGAGAAAGGAGAAGCAGAGGGAAGAGAGACAAGAATGAAATGTGGATGCGTAAGAAGGGTAGGAAAGAGTGATGGGTGAAGACTCTAGGGTGGAATATTGTAAGAAATGGGAGGCAAAGAGAAGTGATGTGAAGGAAGTGGATGAGAGAACATTATAAAAGAGAGTGCTGCTCTAGAGGGTACACGAGGAGAGGGAGGACAGGGCATGAAAAGAGTGCACCTGAAGATGCTTACAGGTGGTGAGAGGGAGCAAAGGGAGGGCTGGTGAAGTAATGATGTGGAAGAAGTGAGGCATAGCCAGAGATTGGGGCGGGGGATAGAGGAATAGGTGCAATGGAATAGTATAGTGAGGGGGAGTGGCGTAGCGGAAGGAGATAAGGAGCACGAGAGACTGCACAGAGAGGTCAAGAGAGTGACGTGTGTGGTGGTGTGCATCAGGAGGCACTGGGACAAAGGCAGTCAGAGAACGAGTGAAAAGAGACAGGCCACATGGAGTAAGAGACAGCGAAGTGGAGAGGGTGGTCACAGGATTAGAAATGGCCCAGGTAGAAATATGGGGAAAGAAGTGAGCTGCGGAAGGACTGCATGGTGCACGCGGGAAGGAGGGGAGGAACAAGGGAGGGAAAGGACACCTTCGGGTAATGATTGCGCTATATAAAAGCGCATTAAATAAATAAGTAAATGAAGTCCGCTTTAGAAATTGTAAAATTCCTGGAGTCCAGTTTGTTTTGCTCTTTGCCGTCAAGTATTTTCAGTAGAGCAAGGAGTACGATTACAAACATGAACATTAAGAACCTCCTGGAAATTAAAGATACTTGCTATGGCTGCAATAAATGTGCTGGTTTGTAGAGAGGATTCCTGTAAACAACAAGCTCTTGGCATTGCTGTGATTTGGGGGGGAGGAGAAATGTGGCTCGTGAGCAAATGGTAACAAGCGTGTGAATGGGAAGAGCGGCCGTGGGAGGTGGGAGGGGAAGTCGGAGAGTGCGAAGTGCAGGCGGGGGCGGGGAGCGGAGCCTTTGAAGTGTGTGTGGCTTTCATGTGGTGATGCAAGGCAGGCGGATAGAAGCGCGTTCACGAGACCACATGCACTTCTGGAAATCCGCTTTTTTCAGAGCTTAGTTTAGCTCTTATTTTAGCCCCTATAGTCTCCTCCTATTCATTCCTTGCGGAATGGAATAGGACGAGACCTAAAAATTGGTAATACGGCTTTTAAACCTGGTAGGGTCTCCAACACCCTTGCCCAGCTGAAATCTATGGGAGCCATTCCAGGAGATGGATGGCAAACACGTGCTCACCATGATCAACACTCTGATACACCTGGGTAAGATACCCCATGGGCGGTCTGTTTTCATCGGATAATGGATAATGAGCCTCTTTCTCCAGCAATCATCAGAGTCCCTCTCCTTTGAGTGATTTGAAAGATTGAGAAAGCTGCCATTCGTTACTGGTCTCTCTGGGATTGAGCCGTCCTGTGTCTGTTTCTGATGTTGTGGAGGCTGCACCAGGCCTAGCGCCATGCAGACATCTTTGAGGCTATTAATGGTGAGTCAATGGGCCTTGAGGGTGAAGTGAAGGCAGAAAGGATACCATCAGCTGTTGGGTATATTTTCTCTCAGCAGGTAGGCGGTTACATCTTTGAATTCTCGTTTTTTATCTAGGACGTAAAGGGAGACGTCTTGGAACAGCAAGATGGTATTGCCACTGACAAAGGTTGGATCAGCTCTCTGAGGCCCTTGTAAAATTGTCTCCGTCGGGTGAGACTCTGTATAAGCCAGATTCCACAGGAGCAAAGAGAAACACCTCTAACTTCCAAAAAAACAGCACCCAGAATGCAGTATAAAACACACTCCCGGTAAATGTTCTCTAAAAGTATGGGGGAATAAACCAGGGAGTTTCCACCACTCTCCCCATACATGGATGGATGCGCTGGTGGAAATGCTATGCCAGGAGTGACAGGTACTCTAAAGAAATAATAGGTGTGGTAACAATAATGCACAATACTCTCTTAAACACACTATACTCTTTTAACTTCATAGCTGCTATAGAACGTCCAGCTCCAGTGCTGGATGTTCCATTGCGCAGGTGCAATTGGAACGTTCAACGGCCGACGGCAGCACTCCTGAGGTAGTGGTGCCGTCGGCCAGTGAACGTGCGAAGCACCTAAAGGGTTAAACATTGACATGTGTTCAGTTCTCAAACTCCACTTACCCCAAGGTAGTCCTTTAATGGTCTTGAATGATAGTAGCCACATATGATGTCAAAAATGACTGGGGTCTTCAGCAGCGAGCCCTTTAAAGGGGACTTATCTCAAAGGGGGTGGTCTCACACAACATCCCCACCAGGAGAAAGTAAAGTAGAGGGGACAACAGAGGTGAGACGTTTCGCTCAAAAGAAGGGTAGAAGCGAAACACCCCCTAATGCAAATACAATCAAATAGGCAGCTCGGTGCGTCTCTGAGGGCAACTGGAGAGACACTGACACCTCTAAAAAGGGAAAGGAAGGGATTTGAGGTCTTCTGACCGGTTCCCATAGAAACTCTGAGGGCGGAGCAGACACACGCTCAAGAAGAGTGCCGTCCGGCTCTGGGAGGAGGTACAGAGCAGAACAGCAAACACTCAATGCGGGAAAGGAGGAGTGCCGTTCGGCTCCGGGAGGGGGTACAGAGCAGAACAGTGACACACTCGTGGAGAGTCCGGAAGGGAAAACCTTCTAGAAAATGACAGAACAATGCTTCTGTATTTGGCTAGGTAGGAAAGGGAAAGCGGAGCTCCATTCGAGGAAAGGAGGCAGACTGCGAGTAGGGCAATGCGCTTCGAACGAAGCAATAAAGCGAGATAGAAAAGCTGCCAATTGAAGGAAGAAAAGGCGTGAAAGCCTATGAACCAAGATTCTTTCCGAGAAAGGAAAGCGAAGAAAACTCCGAACTGGTAACTCCTCTGTACGGGAACAGCCAGGAAGCAAGGTGAGGGCGTGGTCACAATAGAATCAGTAAGCCAAGCAACAGCTTACTTTGGAGACGTCCCTTTACATCAGGGGCGCAACTAGGTCTTAATTTCGGGGGGGGCTAACATGGCAGATGAAGGGGCGTGGCTAATGTAAATCAATGGGGCGGAGCTAAAATGGCAGATAATCAGGATCCGTTAATGCTCAGGTCAAGCTGAGAAAAAAATGTGGTGAATTCTGCATTTGAAACTGGACAACAATTAAAGCACACATTTTTGTTAGTTTGATGCATTGCCCCCCAAAACCCATACTCACCTTGAATCTTAAAATTACCCCTGGCACACCAAAACACATACCCACGCTGAACCCTAAAATTAACCCCCTCACACCCTAAAACCCATACCCGCCCTGAAATCTATAATTACCCCTGGCACCCCAAAACCCATACCCATCCTATCCCTAAAATTATCCCTCCCCGGGACCCCAAAACCCATACCCACCCCACACCCTAAAATTACCCCCTGGCACCCCAAAACCCAATACCACCCTGAACCCTAAAATCACCCCCCTGGAGCCCCAAAACCCATACCCGCCCTGAACCTTAAATTACCCCTGGCACCCCAGAAACCATACCCATGCTGAACCATAAATTCCCCCCTTGCCCCCCAAAACCCAAACACACCCTGAACCTTAAAATTACCCCAGGCACCCCAAAACCCATACCTATGCTGAACCATAAATTCCCATCTGGCACCCGATAACCCATACCCACCCTGAACCCTAAAATAGCCCCCTGACATCCCAAACCCACACCTGCCCTACCCCTATGCTGAACCATAAATGCCCCCCGGCAACCCATAACCCACACCCTCCCTGAACCATAAATTCCCCCCTGGCACCCCATAACCCATACCCACCCTGAACCCTAAAGTAGCCCCCTGACACCCCAAAACCCACACCTGCCCAGAACCCTAAAATTACCCCTGGCACACCAAAACACATACCGACGCTGAACGCTAAAATGTCCCCTGGCACCCCATAACCCATACCCACCCTGAACCCTAAAGTAGCCCCCTGACATCCCAAACCCCACACCTGCCCTAAACCCTAAAATTACCCCTGGCACTATAAAACACATACCCACGCTGAACCCTAAAATTAATCCCATGGCACCCCAAAACCCACACCCACCCTGTACCTTAAAATTACCCCTGGCACCCCAAACCCCATACCCATGCTGAACCATAAATTCCCCCCCGGCACCCCATAACCCATACCCACCCTGAACCATAAATTCCCCGCTGGCACCCCATAACCCATACCCACCCTGAACCCTAAAATTGCCCCCTGACACCCCAAAACCCACACCTGCCCTGAACCCTAAAATTACCCCTGGCACACCAAAACACATACCCACGCTGAACCCTAAAATGTCCCCTGGCACCCCCATACCCACCCTGAACCCTAAAATAGCCCCCTGACATCCCAAAACCCACACCTGCCCTAAACCCTAAAATTACCCCTGGCACCCCAAAACCCATACCCATGCTGAACCATAAATTCCCCCCGGCACCCCATAACCCATACCCACCCTGAACCATACATTCCCCCCTGGCACCCCATAACCCATACCCACCCTGAACCCTAAAATTGCCCCCTGACACCCCAAAACCCACACCTGCCCTGAACCCTAAAATTACCCCTGGCACACCAAAACACATACCCAGGCTGAACCCTAAAATGTCCCCTGGCACCCCAAAACCCATACCTACCCTGAACCCTAAAATTGCCCCCTGGAACCCCAAAACCCATATCCGCTCAGAACCCTAAAATTACCCCCTGGCACTCCAATCCGTAACCCACCCTGAAGCATAAAATTACTCACTGGCACTCTAAAACCCACACCCACCCTGAACTCTAAAATTACCTACTAGCACCCCAAAAAAATGAACACTACAAACTTACACTACATTTGCATATTTGGAGGGGACTGTCCTCTTTGACGTTTCTAAGTATGTAAGTCAAGAACAACATTCACAGTAACCTAGATATGCAGGCAGTAGGTAATGCTGTGCTGAAAAATGCATTAAAGTTACTGGAACTTACACAAAAAGCTGCTGCCTGCTCTTCTGATACTATACTGTGGAGTCTGGCTGATCAGCAGCACTGTGTCCTGGCATCCAGCCCCTCCCGAAGGTCTCACTGTGTAGATCAATGTGGGTCAAATGCACAGACAGCAGGGGGAAAGGGATGGCCAGTGCAGGTGAAGCTTTTCCTTTGTAAATTAATTCCTGCTGGCGTCATAGCCCAGGGTTTGCTGTCTGTGCACTTGTATGGAATACACATCTATACAAGTGCACAGACAGCACACCCTGGGCTAAGATGCCAGCAGAAATTCATTTACAAAGGAAAAGCATCACTTTAACTGGCCATGCCTTCCCCCTGCTGTGCACATCTTCACACCCCATGCTCACAACCCATCAAGTGCTTAGGTGAAATCCCTGCCTTCAGGCAAGGATTTCACCTGTGCGCCACTCTAAAGGAAAACAAGAGGTCAGAGCAGGGGGGTTCACTCGCTGAAACTATTCAGAGGCTGGCTGTCTGGCTCGGGCTGCTGGGCCTCTCAGAAAGCATTAAAAAAATCACATTCTCGGATCGGATGCGCAGCCTTCTTGCATCATTTCAGTGCGTGTCATCTTAGCCCGGGCAGAGGAGGCGACGGGGGGGGGGGCCGGGGGGGGGGGGCTAAAGCCCGGTGAGCCCAATGGGTGTTGCGCGCCTGCTTTACATAGTTTAGGGAGCATCTCAAAATTACACATGGCAAAGGGGAGCCCAGTCCTGAACACACGTCAATATCTTCCCTGATATCGACTACCCCTAGCAGTCTTGTTGGGTGACACAAGGCTCTAAGCAGCCTTTGGCTACTGTTATGGGAGAGGGCACAAAAGCTCGCAGGACTAGAAGCAGTATTGCCTCTTATGGAGTTTCCTGTCCTCATTCTATTCCTCAGAAGCAGGCTCCAGCCTAAATGACCTCGATTCTGATTTCCCACTGCCTGCCAATTTTCAGATACATGTAGGTATCCCTGGGTAGGGTTGTGCCACTTCCGGTGAAGTGCCTGTTTGTATTGTGACTAAGACGATGATGCAGCTCTAATAGAGGCTTATCGATCTTATGACCCAGTTCTCACATGACCCGGATAGTGGAGAGGGGTCAACATTTGATACCCCCATAATGGAGGGAGCAGGAGATCAGTGTTAAAGCACCAGCCAGCCATCGCTGAAGCCAGGGTGTTTTATGACAGAGCCACGCCTCCATTTACAATGCATGCCTTTACTCGCATCCATTACCATGCAATGCATTTACCACACATGCATTTACAACACAAGGTAAGACTATATATTAGGTGATACCTTATATATTCATGTATATATGTGTGTGTAATGAATTTCATGTAAAAATAAACCGGTCTGAACATCAAGGTAGACAGCTGTGCTCTGTTTCCTAAGCTGAGTGGAATTGACGCTGTGTTCCTGGCTAATCAACAACAGACTCTGACTGACTCTTTCTCTCTCTCTCTCTCTCTCTATCTATATATATATATATATACATATATATATATATATATATATATAAAACTTTTTTTAAACTTTTTTATTTGGGGGGCCCATTACCAACCCATACCCCTACTGACCCCTAAGCCCTACAGACATTCTTTAGTGTAGTTTCTACATTCCCAGTAGGCTCTGCGCATTGGAATAACAAATCCTATAGATTAGATGTAGGACTGAGGTCGACTAGGTCTCTATCGAATATATTAAACTTAATAGTGAGTGTGCCAGCTAACTCAGAGGACACTAGAAACTTTCTCGAATACACAAGAAGAGATTCGTTTCTGACAACCGCATAAACATGACAACTTTGTTTCCCAAGAATAAGAAATATATCTCTAGAGTCGCGAAACAATAGATAAGTATTTCACTCAGTCAGTCGTGCATGCTTCGTTTCTACAGAGTTGCAGAGAAATAGAGAGACGGGCGTTTTCAATAAAAGAGGTTTATTGAACAGTCTTCTTTCTCATGCAAGAGAAGTGAACTGCTACAATCGTTATGCAGACTGCAAAGTATAATGTGTAAAGTGGGAATAGTATTATAAAATAATACAGTAAGTGCATTGTATGGTTTCTGAGCCATATAAAAATACATACATAAATGACAATGACTAAAAGTACTCAACTGGTGCTTCTAAAATACGCCTACCCCAATGTACCTAACCTAAGTCTGGTACGAGGGAAGAAGTAAGTATGGTTTAGCCTAGGTTTAGTTTTGTTTGCCAAGAATCTACCAAAGGTTTCTCTAGGTCCTAATCAGCTCCATTCCTTAGTTAAAATGAAGGAGGTCTGGTATCTCTGTCTCTGGACTCGAATTCCCAACACCCCGCAAGAGGAGCTTGGAAACACTGGAGCTGGATTCTTGTCAGGAGAAGAGACAGCGTCCTGATCAGTGCGTCAGCTGGAGGGTCGGCTTCCTTCGGCTCTTGCTGTAGCGAGCTGCGTCGGGCAAGTAGATAGTCGAACTGCTCCAAACCACTGTGTCTTGCTAGAGCAAGTGAAGGTATATTTATGCCTTGAAGGTATCTAGGAATGCAATAGTTTGATATAAAGTCGGGCATAATAACGTCAGGAAAGAATAGTTGTTCTTTGCAAAGTACATGAGTTCTTGGACAAATCAATATTCAAGCAAGGGGAAGTTCTCTAACTGCTTGAGCCTTTTTTCCAAGAAATTGTTGTGACGTTTGGCACGGGTGGATGTAGCCATGCCTGTATTTGGTCAGCATGGGCTATGTCTAAATAAGGGCTTGATTTATATGCCTACATAAGGGCAATGTGAATTGTACCTATATAAGGGCATGAATCGGGAACATTTACTCGGAGCCTAAAACACCACACAACAATTCTTACCATTCAATACCCTTACCCACTCCTAAGCCATAAAACTAACCTAACACAGTGCTTGTACCTACCCCATATCCCTAAAAATACCCTTACCACCCACTACTCTTACCCAGTGCTAAACCCTAAAATCACCCTTACCCTCTATACACATACCCACCCCATATCCATACAAACACCCTTGCCACACAATACCCTTTCCTGCTGATAACCCATAAAAACAGTTACCACCCAGTACCTCTATCTACCCCAACCCATAAATTTTGTATATATAAATATATATATATATATACACACACGCACACACCCCCCCCACACACACACACACCACACACAAACATTTATCTTAATTATACTTACCTTGCATTGTAAAGGCATGCATGGTGAAGGCATGTTTGTGGTAAAGGTATGCATTGTAAAGGCAATGCATGGTAAAGGCATTGCATGGTAATGGATGCGTGGTAAGGTACACAGTCAAAATATCAAGTTGCAAATATCGACCTACCAAAATATCGTGTTATAAATTTCGAAGGTATAGAATATCGATGTCAAGAATATCGTTGGACAGAATATCGACCCTAAGGTAAGTAATATCGAAATTATTTATATCGATGTAAGTAATATCGAAGTTAGTAATATCGATAGCATATATATCGATGTCACTAATTTCGATGACACTAATATCGATATTTGTATGAGTTTTTTTGTTTTTTATTATGTATGTGTTATATGTGTTACTTAAGTATGTAAAATACATAATATTCTATGTGTATTAATTTTATATATTAATACATTTATTTATAAGCAAATTATATGTTTTAGTACCGGAGCGGGTAGTGGGTTTATAGGGGAATAGGGTGGGAAGTAATTTAATTATGTTTAATTAATTATTAATTAGTAGGAGTTATAAAATAATTTTAATTAATTGATAATTCATTTTTATTAATTGGAAATTAATTTTAATTAATTGATAAATATGTTCTGTAGTGGGTTGTGTGTTTATAGGGGAATAGAGGGAAGTAATTTAATTATGTTTAAATAATTATGTATTAGTAGGAGTTATAAGTTAATTTTCATTAATTGCTAATTAATTTTAATTAATTGATTAATTGAAAAAAAAATTGTAGTGGGTTGTGGGTTTATAGGGGAATAGGGTGGAAATTAATTTAATTATGTTTAATTATTTATTAATTAGTAGGAGTTATAAAATAATTTTAATGAATTGCCAATTAAATTTAATTATTTGGAAATTATTTTTAATTAATTGATAAATATGTTCTGTAGTGGGTTGTGGGTTTATAGGGGAATAGGGTGGGAAGTAATTTAATTATGTTTAATTAATTATTAATTAGTAGGAGTTATAAATTAATTTTCATTAATAGCTAAATAATTATAATTAATTGGAAATAAAATATAATTAATTCATTAATTGATAAATATGTTTTGTAGCGGGTTGTGGGTTTATAGGGAAATAGGGTGGAAATTAATTTAATTATGTTTAATTATTTATTAATTAGTTGGAATTATAAATTAATTTGAAATAATTGCTAATGAATTATAATTAATTCGTTATTAATTTTAATTAATTGGTAAATAATTTTCATTAATTCATAAATAGATAAATGTGTTCTGTTGCTGGTAGTGGGTTAATAGGGGAATATGGTGGGAAGTAATTTAAATGTAATGAAGTAATAATGTATTCAAATTAATTGTTTTGTTAATAATATAATTGATAATTAATTATTAATTGGTCATTAAATAATATACATTGGTATTATTTAATATTTAATTTGGGCTAAATATAATTTGATAATCATGTATTTAATAATTATGTATAGGCATTGTGTATGGTTTATATTTATTTAATAGTTTACATTTGTATTACTAAAACATTTTTTTATTTATAAGTATGTTATTTTAACCCCTTCGCTTCTCCAACACTTTCCATACTGTTGCACTCTCTGGAGTGGGAATAGTAATTTTTACCCCTACGCTATCCAACGCTTTCCCTACTATTGCACTCTCTGGAGTGGGAATAGTAATTTATACTCCTACGCTATCCAACGCTTTCCCTACTGTTGCAATCTCTGGAGTGGGAATAGTAATTTTTACTCCTACGCTATCCAACGCTTTCCCTACTGTTGCACTCTCTGGAGTGGGGATAGTAATTTTTACCCCTACGCTATCCAACGCTTTCCCTACTGTTGCACTCTCTGGAGTGGAAATAGTAAATTGTACCCCTACGCTATCCAACGCTTTCCCTACTGTTGCACTCTCTGGAGTGGGAAAAGTAATTTTTACCCCTACGCTATCCAACGCTTTCCCTACTATTGCACTCTCTGGAGTGGGAATAGTAATTTATACTCCTACGCTATCCAACACTTTCCCTACTGTTGCACTCTCTGGAGTGGGAATAGTAATTTTTACTCCTAGGCTATCCAACGCTTTTCCTACTGTTGCACTCTCTGGAGTGGGAATAGTAAATTGTACCCCTACGCTATCCAACGCTTTCCCTACTGTTGCACTCTCTGGAGTGGGAATAGTAATTTTTACCCCTACGCTATCCAAAGCTTTCCCTACTGTTGCACTCTCTGGAGTGGGAATAGTAATTTTTACCCCTACGCTATCCAAAGCTTTCCCTACTGTTGCACTCTCTGGAGTGGGAATAGTAATTTTTACCCCTATGCTATCCAACGCTTTCTCTACTGTTGCACTCTCTGGAGTGGGAATAGTAATTTTTACCCCTACGCTATCCAACGCTTTCCCTACTGTTGCACTCTCTGGAGTGGGAATAGTAATTTTTACCCCTACGCTATCCAACGCTTTCCCTACTGTTGCACTCTCTGGAGTGGGAATAGTAATTTTTACCCCTACGCTATCCAAAGCTTTCTCTACTGTTGCACTCTCTGGAGTGGGAATAGTAATTTTTACCCCTATGCTATCCAACTCTTTCTCTACTGTTGCACTCTCTGGAGTGGGAATAGTAATTTTTACCCCTACGCTATCCAACGCTTTCCCTACTGTTGCACTCTCCGGAGTGGGAATAGTAAATTGTACCCCTACGCTATCCAACGCTTTCCCTACTGTTGCACTCTCTGGAGTTGGAATAGTAATTGTTACCCCTACGCTATTCAAAGCTTTCCCTACTGTTGCACTCTCTGGAGTGGGAATAGTAATTTTAACCCCTACGCTATCCAAAGCTTTCCCTACTGTTGCACTCTCTGGAGTGGGAATAGTAATTTTTACCCCTTTGCTATCCAACGCTTTCTCTACTGTTGCACTCTCTGGAGTGGGAATAGTAATTTTTACCCCTACGCTATCCAATGCTTTCCCTACTGTTGCACTCTCTGGACTGGGAATAGTAAATTGTACCCCTACGCTATCCAACGCTTTCCCTACTGTTGCACTTTCTGGAGTTGGAATAGTAATTGTTACCCCTACGCTATCCAACGCTTTCCCTACTGTTGCACTCTCTGGAGTGGGAATAGTAAATTGTACCCCTACGCTATCCAACGCTTTCCCTACTGTTGCACTCTCTGGAGTGGGAATAGTAATTTATACTCCTACGCTATCCAACGCTTTCCCTACTGTTGCACTCTGTGGAGTGGGAATAGTAATTTATACTCCTACGTTATCCAAAGCTTTCCCTACTGTTGCACTCTCTGGAGTGGGAATAGTAATTTATACTCCTACGCTATCCAACGCTTTCCCTACTGTTGCACTCTGTGGAGTGGGAATAGTAATTTATACTCCTACGCTATCCAAAGCTTTCCCTACTGTTGCACTCTCTGGAGTGGGAATAGTTATTTTTACCCCTATGCTATCCAACGCTTTCCCTACTGTTGCACTCTCTGGAGTGGGAACAGTAATTTTTACTCATACGCTATCCAACGCTTTCCCTACTGTTGCACTCTCTGGAGTGGGAATAGTAATTTTAACCCCTACGCTATCCAAAGCTTTCCCTACTGTTGCACTCTCTGGAGTGGAAATAGTAATTTTTACCCCTACGCTATCCAACGCTTTCCCTACTGTTGCACTCTCTGGAGTGGGAATAGTAATTTTTACCCCTATGCTATCCAACGCTTTCCCTACTGTTGCACTCTCTGGAGTGGGAATAGTAATTTTTACCCCTACGCTATCCAACGCTTTCCCTACTGTTGCACTCTCTGGAGTGGGAATAGTAAATTGTACCCCTACGCTATCCAACGCTTTCCCTACTGTTGCACTCTCTGGAGTGGGAATAATAAATTGTACCCCTACGCTATCCAACGCTTTCCCTACTGTTGCACTCTCTGGAGTGGGAATAGTAATTTTTACCCCTACGCTATCCAACGCTTTCCCTACTATTGCACTCTCTGGAGTGGGAATAGTAAATTGTACCCCTACGCTATCCAACGCTTTCCCTACTGTTGCACTCTCTGGAGTGGGAATAGTAATTTTTACTCCTATGCTATCCAAAGCTTTCCCTACTGTTGCACTCTCTGGAGTGGGAATAGTAATTTTTACTCCAACGCTATCCAACGCTTTCCCTACTGTTGCACTCTCTGGAGTGGGAATAGTAAATTGTACCTCTACGCTATCCAACGCTTTCCCTACTGTTGAACTCTCTGGAGTGGGAATAGTAATTTTTACCCCTACGCTATCCAAAGCTTTCCCTACTGTTGCACTCTCTGGAGTGGGAATAGTAATTTTTACCCCTATGCTATCCAACGCTTTCTCTACTGTTGCACTCTCTGGAGTGGGAATAGTAATTTTTACTCCTACGCTATCCAACGCTTTCCCTACTGTTGCACTCTCTGGAGTGGGAATAGTAAATTGTACCTCTACGCTATCCAACGCTTTCCCTACTGTTGCACTCTCTGGAGTGGGAATAGTAATTTTTACCCCTACGCTATCCAAAGCTTTCCCTACTGTTGCACTCTCTGGAGTGGGAATAGTAATTTTTACCCCTATGCTATCCAACGCTTTCTCTACTGTTGCACTCTCTGGAGTGGGAATAGTAATTTTTACCCCTACGCTATCCAACGCTTTCCCTACTGTTGCACTCTCTGGAGTGGGAATAGTAATTTTTACCCCTACGCTATCCAACGCTTTCCCTACTGTTGCACTCTCTGGAGTGGGAATAGTAATTATTACCCCTACGCTATCCAAAGCTTTCCCTACTGTTGCACTCTCTTGAGTGGGAATAGTAAATTGTACCCCTACGCTATCCAACGCTTTCCCTACTGTTGCACTCTCTGGAGTTGGAATAGTAATTGTTACCCCTACGCTATTCAAAGCTTTCCCTACTGTTGCACTCTCTGGAGTGGGAATAGTAATTTTTACCCCTACGCTATCCAAAGCTTTCCCTACTGTTGCACTCTCTGGAGTGGGAATAGTAATTTTTACCCCTATGCTATCCAACGCTTTCTCTACTGTTGCACTCTCTGGAGTGGGAATAGTAATTTTTACCCCTACGCTATCCAATGCTTTCCCTACTGTTGCACTCTCTGGACTGGGAATAGTAAATTGTACCCCTATGCTATCCAACGCTTTCCCTACTGTTGCACTCTCTGGAGTTGGAATAGTAATTGTTACCCCTACGCTATCCAACGCTTTCCCTACTGTTGCACTCTCTTGAGTGGGAATAGTAAATTGTACCCCTACGCTATCCAACGCTTTCCCTACTGTTGCACTCTCTGGAGTGGGAATAGTAATTTATACTCCTACGCTATCCAACGCTTTCCCTACTGTTGCACTCTGTGGAGTGGGAATAGTAATTTATACTCCTACGTTATCCAAAGCTTTCCCTACTGTTGCACTCTCTGGAGTGGGAATAGTAATTTATACTCCTACGCTATCCAACGCTTTCCCTACTGTTGCACTCTGTGGAGTGGGAATAGTAATTTATACTCCTACGCTATCCAAAGCTTTCCCTACTGTTGCACTCTCTGGAGTGGGAATAGTTATTTTTACCCCTATGCTATCCAACGCTTTCCCTACTGTTGCACTCTCTGGAGTGGGATTAGTAATTTTTACTCATACGCTATCCAACGCTTTCCCTACTGTTGCACTCTCCGGAGTGGGAATAGTAATTTTAACCCCTACGCTATCCAAAGCTTTCCCTACTGTTGCACTCTCTGGAGTGGAAATAGTAATTTTTACCCCTACGCTATCCAACGCTTTCCCTACTGTTGCACTCTCTGGAGTGGGAATAGTAATTTTTACTCCTATGCTATCCAACGCTTTCCCTACTGTTGCACTCTCTGGAGTGGGAATAGTAATTTTTACCCCTACGCTATCCAACGCTTTCCCTACTGTTGCACTCTCTGGAGTGGGAATAGTAAATTGTACCCCTACCTTATCCAACGCTTTCCCTACTGTTGCACTCTCTGGAGTTGGAATAGTAATTGTTACCCCTACGCTATCCAACGCTTTCCCTACTGTTGCACTCTCTGGAGTGGGAATAGTAAATTGTACCCCTACGCTATCCAACGCTTTCCCTACTGTTGCACTCTCTGGAGTGGGAATAGTAATTTATACTCCTACGCTATCCAACGCTTTCCCTACTGTTGCACTCTCTGGAGTGGGAATAGTAATTTTTACCCTTATGCAATCCAACGTTTTATATAATTAATTTAAAAAATATTAAAATTATACTTAATTTTGTATGTTTTTTACATTTTATTTATGTAATTGTTTTATGTTTGTAAATGTATTTGTAATTTAGAATATATTTTATTAATTTATAAATTACTAAAATAAATATTACAACTTTGTTCAGTACATATATATTATATATTTACTGTATATATTAAAATAATGTTTTATTATTATATATGTATTATTTATACATTTTAAACATTATTAGATACTTTTAACTATGTAGAATTTATTTATTAGTGTTATTTACTTTATGTTACATTTATAAGTTAAAAAAAACGATATTTTTAACATCGATATTTTTAACATCTATATTATTTTTTCGATATTTTTGTACTTACCATGTTGTAGATAGGATGTCGATATTCTTGCCCTCGATATTTTTGACTCGATATTCTTATAGGTCGATATTTTGGAGGTCGAAATTGTGTCAGTGATTCGCGTGGTAATGGTATTGCGTGGGTCTGACTGCATGGTAAAGATTGTTTCCCAACTCAGGGCCCTTCTCTCCCCTATGTTGCAGCTCAAAGCATTGCTACCCAGGTTTCTCCTGCATGTTTGCTCTTCAAGGAGTAACTCTTCACCCCCTCTCTGGTACACCTGAAGGTTGTAGTGCTGATCCCATCACGGTCACTGGAAACACTGCTTAGAGCCTGTTCAGTCCAGCTCGGGAGCTTTGACGGATGATGTGCACCACTGTGTTCATCTTGGATTTGCCAGCCACATGTGCTCCGAATTTCATCGGAGCTCTTCTCAGCCAGGCAAGCTTGTTGCGTCTAAATTTTCATTAACAGCGCCTGTCCCCACTCTCAGGGCTCCCAGATCAGCATACCTATGAACATCTCCAGTTGGCTGGCTTTATTTATCAGGTTTGGTGAGGACCTGGAGCACAAAGCTCAGGTAGTTTCCACCCTATCCATGACCTAGATATCAGTTCCTCATCCTTTTGTCCATGCTCTAAGATACAGCAACAAGGACGAAGATATTGATAGAAATTCCAGTAACAACACTCACTTGTGAAATTTATTCAGTGTCAAATGTATCACCACACTTCTGAATGGTGAGGTGAATGGGATTGGTGAGAAGATACTTTGAGGCAGACAGACTATCCACCAGATAGATTGCTACCAAAGATAAGTAGCTTTTTTTTCTGATGGATACTTCTAACTGCGCGTTCTGCACCTCTCGAATCATTACCCAAGCAGCATTGCCATAGTGGCAGATCTGAAGAGATGATCAAATTGGAACGTTTGAGGCACAGATCTGGCATAATGGCCATGCTCCCAGTCTTAAGTGGTAAGGCAATAATGCACGGGGATGGTAAGGAATGAAGCCTATATTGCGTCTAGGGGGTAATGCAACAGAAGCATTGTTTGCCAAGAGTGGTATGAGCCCTGATACCCTAAGGAAGCTCCTTTTTGGCTAAGGCATACCAAATTTTGATGCACAGCACAGCCCACTGAGAAACAGTCCACTCCTAATCACGTTGCCTTCCTTGGAATCAGCATAGCCCAGGAAAAGCTGATCATCAATCGGGTACTCACAGTCCTGGAACTGTAAAAACCGAGGGCCTGGCCAGTGCTCCACACAGTGCAGACGCTCCTCTTTTTTGGTGGGATGAAGATGTGGGTAAAAAGTCAGCAGAGAGTGCACTGATCAATGAGAAACTCAGTGACTTGCTACTTGTAGAAGACTAACCCAAAGACTCTCTATGCACATATATATTTTATGTATTTTTATGATTGTTTTTATTACATGGGGCCTGTAGACTACTAAAGCGGCACCTTATTTACACCTGAAAAGACTATTGTGGGTTTAGTATTATGCCATATCTGACAGATCATTACTACCAGTCAACCTCCCAATAGCATTATTGGGCAGATGTGCTAAACTATAACTTCTCCTGCTCACATACAAGCAAATAACATTCATAAACATGACTGCAAGTGAAACTGCACGTACGGTTTTCATCGTGCAGACGATTGACAATGCCATCCGACTGTAGGAAGATATACAGCTGAAAAACATCTGCACCCAAGAACATGATGGCACCTCTCCATATCTAAGTATGAGCGGAAAATCCGTTCCGCTCGCGGATTTTGCGGATTTTCGGTAAATTCGCAATCCGCGAGATTCGCGAATTTCCCGCGAAATCCGCAAATCCGCGAGCAGCGGATTTTATGGCTTGCTCGCACTGTTCTCGTGAGTTCGCGGCTTCCCAGTTCAACTTCGCGCCCCGCGAATAAGCGCTAAATTGCAGAAATACGATCTTAGCAAAACTGAAACTACTTACCAGGTTCAAAAGTTCAAGCTCATCATTAGTAGCCATTTCCTGTAGCGCTTCCTGAGGGGCCCCTCCAGAGTTCAGTTGCCTACTTGCAACTATTATGTGACCCTGCTCTGACCCTCAGAATAGTTACACATATGCCACAAAGGTCCTGAATTACAGCTAAGGGAGACAAGCAGGAGCCAGGCTGGAAGTTCAAATCCAACAGTGACACATTAATCAGCCCCTAATTCATTATTGTCAGTTGGGGCAGGGCAGGTGTTGTAACTAATTTTGCAACAATGAAAGCACTTAGCAAGTGCAAAAGATCACTAATCAGGAAGCACTAAGGAAGCAGGTGCCAGCTAAAAAAATATTCTGTGACACATTAATCAGCCCCAAATTAATTCAGGTCACTTGAGGCAGGGAAGGTGTGCTTTGCTTTGCCACAATAATGTACACTGGACAACCAGAGGGTGCTGTGATGAAACAGAGGGTGGCATGGGTGGGCCAGAGGGTGGCATGAGTAGTCAGAGAGTGGCAGTGGTGACAGAGGGTGGCAGTGATGAAGAAGAGTGTCCCAAACAGGCTGGACACGTAGAAACAACAAGTTCGCAAAACTTGCGACCCGACAGGTAAGTTCGCGTTTGCGAAATTGTACAAAACCCTCGCAAACTGGCAGAAACCCGCGCGAACACACCCAAAAAAAATCCGCAAATTCGCGAGAATTCACAGATTTTTGCGGATTGCGAGTTCGCAAATCCGCAAAATTCGCGAACGCGAGATTCGCAAAATTCGCCCATGCTTATCCATATCGCACATGCCACTGTATCACACATTTCTTCCACATTACACATATCTCTCATGCCTCCATATCACACTTATCTTCTGTATCACACATGCACAGAGCTCATTCTGAAGCAAAAAAATATACAGCAGCACAACCATCCCAAAGTAAGACAAAGAAGACACCAACAGTCAGGCACACAAGGGGCAAGAAATAGCAGAAAAGTCCATAATCCCATGTAGATGAATTCCACAACACTCATAAAAGCTAAACTGGCCAACTTTTACACACATGCTAAAATGGGTGGGTGGCTTTAGGTATTATACCACATATCCATATTCTGGCAATTTACAAACAGCAATCTGCTTGCAACGTTTAGGGTCACCGCTGAATTAATAAAAACACACACACAAATGCAGAATACTTGGCCTCACAGAAGCATGAAATTATTTTAGAGGCTGCTTCACCAGGCCACAAACTCATATTCAAATTTTGTCAATCTAGAAGAGGAATGGTAGGACCTGCAATAACTCTAAAGGAATCATATATACAGTGATCACTATCTAAGCCATCTAGCACTTTGTTACACCAGTAGGGGTCACTCGCTTTAGAGTGAGTAAGAGATGCAAAAGCAGCAATACAAATGCCTGTGTTTTTATTATGAAAACAAATGTGTACTGGGTGCTTGCTCTTGGTTACCCATTTAGGTACACCTATGTTGAAAAACTGTGCACAACAAACTAGGGGTGGGATAACACAGTGGGATCCTCTACCAACAAGAAGGTGGGTGTGGTCTGATCACTTCAAAGGTAGGACAAGCTGCCTGTGTGAGAGAGTGATTGCACGGGTAGATACATGGGTGTGGCTGAAGTCTTATTGAGACAGAATGTCCATGGAAGATTGGTTGACTCTGAATTGGAGAGAGAGAGAAATTGTTACAATGGGAAGTTGCCTCTAGTGAGATGGATGAATGAAAATCGCAGGGTGTGCCCTGGGAAGGGGATGTGAGGAACCCCAAGGCAAGGTCAGGCTTAGGCGCTCATGGCTAATCATTCAGGGTAGTCAAATCCCTTCTACATCCCAGAGGCCAGGACTGTCCACACGTGACAGGAAAACATGACTGAAGATTCTCAAACAACAGCAAATAGGTTGGGCTTGCAGGTCATCAATAGGGCCACCATCCTTGAGGGCGTACTGGGCAGTTTTCCGTGACACACGAGCTCTGACGCACAAAGGATCCAATATAATCCAAATAATTGAATCTCACTTCTTGTTCATCATTGTTATAGTTGTTAATATTGGATTGCCTGAATTTGGGCCAGAAACAAAATAGTATAGTGGACGCTCCTTTTCTAATTGTTGTGGTGTAAATTGAATAGTTTATTTTTTATTTTTTATTTTACAGACTTTTATTAGCGTGAACTTGACCCAAATCGGGTATCAGAGCGCTTTACATAGCACCAGTTGCATTACATGAGGACACAAACATATTTTGTTAGGCACGGGGAGATTAAGTGATTTGCCCAGAATCACAGGATGTTCAGCATCATTGCTGAGACTCAAACCCCATTCCCCAGATTCGAGGATGACCGCCCTAGCCGTTAGGCCAACTCGTCTCCCCTGTTGTGGCTTCTAGGCAGTGGGGCCATGAAAAGTTGAGTGTGGGATCACTGATGATATTTAGTACGATACACTTGTACAACGGTAGGGCCTACACTACTTTGGCTTATCTTTTGTGTACTAGTGTAGATCAATTTGAACGTTTTGCAGGTGGTGGTCCCTTGCAGTCATCCAGGAACCAGGACTTACTTTAGTAATCAGACTTTGACCCAGAGCACGAAAGAGAAAAGCAGAAAAGAGAGAAATTAAAAGGAAAAAAATTAAAATTAAAATTGTGAGAAAAGGCGAAAGCAATGATGAAGGAAGAAGAGACTCCAAGAGTGAGATAAGCAGTTAGGAAGTGTGGGGTGGAGGAAGAAAGATGCATGGTGTTGTGTCAACACTAGACAGCCATGGGGTTTGGCAAACCTGTAATTTGGGAATATATGATGTTATAACGCAAACAATTGCAATACATGCCTTTACAATGCGGTTTTTACATCACAACTACCATTACAACGCATGATTTTATAACCCATGCCATTACAACGCATTTTTCTAGAAACTACCATTACAACGCATACCATTACAATGCATAATACTTTGGGGGCAACAGTGGGGTAAGTGTTGGATAGTGTAGGGGTAAAAATTACTATTCCCACTCCAGTGAGTGCAACAGTAGGGTAAGTGTTGAATAGTGGAGGAGTAAAAATTACTATTCCCGCTCCAGTGAGTGCAACAGTAGGGTAAGTGTTGGATAGTGTAGGGGTAAAAATACTATCCCCATGTACCCCTTAACCCATACCCACCCTAAAACTAAAAAATCCCCATTACTTACCTTATAATGCATTGTAATAGCATGCGTTGTAATGACATCCATTGTAATGGCATGCGATGTAAAGGCAGTTGCATTGTAACAGCTGCGTTGTAAAGGTAGTGAGTTGTAATGACTGCGTTGTAATGGTTGTTTCCTGTCATTTGTCAGTGCTTTAAGAAAGGTGTGTGTCCTAGCACATTCCTTATCAAATGAAGCACTAAGCTAGATATTCTAAGGCCTGGCATCACAGATGAGCATAAACATTTACAGTATTGCACACACTATTTCACATTGTGTTAGCTTGTTCCTTTGAGCTTTTAATTTCTGAACTCAAGTGCAACTACTGTTTGCCTTTTTCTTTTGCACTTCCTCAATACGGAATTCACAGTGTATACTTTACCAATAGGCTAATTTAGGATTGCTAACTTCATAAACATTTTTAACTCAAATTTCACACACTTAAATGAATTACTGGATGGTATTCTCACACCCTGGTGATAACAAAGGCATACTGGATGAATGCTCACAAGAAAGGTGTTGAATGCATTTCCTGAGACGTTAAGAAGGTTTGCTTCTGCATAGGTGTCTCACCTTTGAATGCGCTTGACCCACCTCCTGCATTAAATGCCAATGTAACAATGTAGACACCAAGGGACAGAAAAACTAGAAAAATCTTCCCCTTATCGTGCTGAGCCATTATAAGATCCTAATCAAAAAACATGCTGTAATTGTCATGCATTGTACTTGTTTGCATTGACACCACTAAAAACAGTATGAATCAAATATTTCAACTCCCCCATCCAAAGATGGGACACCCCCATTAATCTACATTTTCCACCTTCAGTAGTGCCCCGATTTTCAATAGTCTTGCTCTGACTTGTGCAGCCCACTTTAGATCATTTTGTTATAGTTCTATAACACAGCTGCTTGACACTTTCTGAACCTCTGAGGACCAAAGCTTATCCCAAAAGTGAATGGTAGCTTTGTAGGCTAAACAATTCCACACCACCAAATTCCCTTCCACTCGTATTGCTGGGCACATTGTGCTTTTGAGTGGGCCTAGCAATTTATTCAGGCATTTGCCCTCACACATCTCCCAGCTTGCCTCTCTACCTACAGTCAGCAATTCAGCCCCATATAAGCATTGAGTTGTAACCATGGCGTTATAGGCTGTAAGTAAAGGGGTCAGAGAAGGTCCTCTCTATGTGGGTTTAAATTCGACTAGGCCACCATTAATGGCAAGGGCAGGTGCCTCCACCGTTTCTTTGTGCAGGGCCCAATGTAAGTTGTTACTAAACATCATACCTATATATTTATTCGAAGTTACAACCTCCACCTTATCGTTGCCTAATACCTACTTATATGGTTTCATCTTTTTTCCCAAAGATGATTGTTTTTGTTTTCTCCATATTTCCCTTTAGTTTATTAGCCACACAATACACATTAAACCTACCTAACTTCCTCTGTGGGCCCACTACTATCAAATCTAAAATGGCCAAGTCATCCGAATAAAGGATGTCTTAGCCCATAGGGATTCTAGAAGAGAGAGACCTATTTAAATCTAATTCTACTTGACCCCAATGCTGGTGATGCAGTTCCTGAAGGAATGCAAGAAAGCTACATGGAATGCTCAGGTGCCAAATGTTCTCCCACAATATAGTGCGATCCACTAAATCGAAAGCTGAACTAAAATCTATGAAACATCAAAAAAAATTCTCCGTCGTTTCCATTGCCTTCTGACCAAGAGCCCACAGACTGAAGCAATGGTCTTTCATAGAATGGCCTTGTTTAGAGCCTCCTTGTTCCATAGGGACTATATTATTGGTCTCAATCCAATCTTTTAGTGTCTGTAAAATCACCTTAGAATACAACGTAGCTCCGACATCAAGCACATTTATTAAACGGTAATTTTTTGGGTCATCAAACTCCTTTTTAGGTCGAGCCTAGCGCAGTGCGCATGCGTTGCTCTAGGAAAGGGCCTCTTGGAATCACTTCAGACTTCTAAGAGACTTCTCCGTGTGGGTCGGACTCCACCCACACATTTTATTGGCCATTGCATTTGGCTTTCAAAAATGAAAGCATGCAAATGGCCAAAGGCGGTAGTATGTCTTTGCCTTTTCTGTAAATGTTCACTCCCATGGTCTATGGGTCTTGGGAGCGAGCAGAGCGCACCACTCGCGGGCTTTCATCGCTTTTATATTGTGCCCGCTTTTACTGTTTTCCTCCCCCGTCCCTAATGCAATAAAAGTTTTCACTATCTCGAACTAATACTGTTAGTTCCACCCCCACCCTGCTGCCGCCACAAGTCCAGGTTCCAATGTACGAATTAAGCCCGCCGCTGCAGAAAGCGGATGCGCAGCTGAGGCAGAGATTACATTGTGAATGGAGATGTCATCGGGTCACTTAGGCCTTATTTGTTCATGTCAGGAGAGAGGAGCCACAACATAAATTAGCTGCCAGGGCTGCAAGCACTGCAAAAATGTATCACTTCAGCTGTGGGATTGCACTCCTGGGAAGGGTACGTTTTTTAAAATGAAAATGCTTTGTTGGGAGAATGCTGTGGTTGTCAAAACTAGCGAATCGGTAGCTAGGGTGCTGCGGTAGTGTATCTCAATGGCACGGGCTCTATTTATGATGTCACGCAATGCCACATCATCACTAATGGCATTTATGAGGGCAAATGCACTCGCCAGAGGAGTGGGTAGGAAAGCAAAGCTGCCAACATGCAATATGTGACACCTCTTCAACGCGGCACGAATATACGCGCTATGCTGAAGATTCAAAAAACGGGTGTGGTCATGACGGAACGGTTCCGTCATCAGCACAGCCCCACCGACGCTGATGATGGAACCGTTCCGTCATAAGCATCGAAGGGGTTAAACTGCCCTGCCCTTTAGCCAACGGTACCTAACAACCGTCCTCCGCCGTTTCCTGAAGCGCGTGAGTCACTGAAACTGACATGCAGTTAATTAATCTTTTTTGGCAGTGGAAGGCACAGTGCCCCTTTAACAATCCTCTTGAAGGCCCCCCACCCTGCAAGGCCCGAGCATTTTGCACTTAGCGCTGCAACTCTTTCTTTAGTCCAAAGAACAAGTATCTAGGTATGTTCACCTTGAAAGAAAGCTTCAGAGTGAAGAATTGATGATGGAAATGGACAAATTACGTGGTAAATTTACCCAAGTTAATTTGTGGTCTTGTTCCAAACAAAGCATCTTGTAAAATCATCATTACTGTTTGTTTGATAAAGTGGAATGCCAGTGTAAAACTATGCTTCACAACTATATTTGTGCAATTTGACTTGAGTATTAAACGTTTCCAGCATTAAAGGCTCCCCAAGTAAATTAGCTTTGTACAGCTGTTACGAGTCCCAATTTCACTTAAATATTCTGGGGCAGATTTACAAGACCCTTGCGCCACTTGTGCGTCACTTTTAACATGAGAAAAGTGACGCAAAAGTGGCGCAAGGGGCTTGTAAATCTGCCCCTCTGTTTGGCAATGTATCCTTCACCAGTCTCCGTAGAATAAATTAATCTATGAGAGCAGAGCCTTGTTCTGCTTTTGTTTATGCAAGAACGAACTTTAGGCGGCACAGGCACAGTGCAGATAAACTAGACACCCCTTGGCTACTTTAAGGCAGGTTGTCATGTCTTGGGATAGTCTTTCTGATTTCTGGGGGCTTGGTCCCATCCTGTCAACCCTTCACCTTGTAGAGATAGGTGTTGCAATCTGACTTTTTTAGGATTAGAGATAAAGTTATGCAAAGTGGTGGCAGCATACCCTACCACATTAAGATTGGTCGCAATGGCTCTGGCTAGCCTTGATGAATCCAAGGCAATTGGTTGAGTTGCGCTGCCCTTCCCAATGTGAGAATATGGCCTTGAATCTGCCTTTTGCGGTATTGGGAGATGAAATTATGGTGAGCCCTGCCAGCCAGGGGGAAAAAAACTACCCTCTACCACATTAAGGCTGGTCGCAGTCTAGCCTGGCTGATTCCTGGGCAGTTGGTCTCGTGTTTCTGACTGACAACATTGCCGAGATGTCGCCCACACCTTGCCGCTATCCTTATTTGAAGCGGACATTCATTGGGACCCTAACTTTGATCATAAATATCTTGGTGGCAAGGTTTTTGCTTCTCAAGTGTACCAATTCCAGCCTTTGCTCACTTGTAGTATTGTAGTATTTGTATAGCGCTTTATACCCCTGTGTTGGCACTGAACTGTTTACCAACATGGACATCGAGCTACACAGTGCAGGGTGTGTGGTTGGGACGGTGTTGAGTCTATGTAGGATGTGTTGTAATGGCATGGGTGATGACTGCAGAGGTATGGTTATGCTTTTCAACTAACGATTTTGCCCTCTTGATCTATGATTTTTGCGTATTGATTCAGTCTGTTCCTTTGTATTTGTACCACGTATTTCTATGGTTTCTGACTCTGGTCTGTATTTAAAACCATAATATTAAGTCAACGCTTTTATTGGCAAATCATGTTCCTAACCAAGTGGTGTTTTGCCTGAGAACATGGCCGCTATTGGGCAAAGTGTTTAATGTGCAGTTTTGCAGACAAGGGACGAAGTGCTACTGATGCTGTCTGTACTGTGATGGCTGTCAGAGCTTGCAGTAGCTGTCCTAGCTGTGTATAGTGTGTGCTCCGGTCTTCTACTTCACTGTACTCTGCTTGCTCTACTCACACCAGATGGCCTTCCACGTCCTCCCTCATGTATGTTGCCAAAATGTATTTGTGCATTGAACTAGAACTGACTGGTCAGTCCTAGGGATTTCACACAGATAATCTGTTTAACATCATGTGTTTAGCCGAGACTTCATTAATAATAAACTTTGCTTTTGTGAGTTTTTGGTTTGCATCAGCCACACACCTTAAGACTTGTACCTTTCATTTGTTACAGATATCTACTTGTGTTTTGATGACTGTATGCCTCAGGGCTAGTGCATGCTCCATATTCCTAAAAAAAGGCAGTAAAAAAAGGTCCAGGGTTTGTTTCTCTTCAACCCTCAGCTCATTACTCCTACACAGAGATTGATCTTTCATTCCTGTTCATCACAGCTGTCTTTTAGAGCTTACAAGAGCTCACTTGTACATAATGTCTTCTTGGTTATATAAATAAGGTAAAAAAATGCTTATAACACGTTTTTATTATAGTTTTTCCACATGCTGCACAGCAACCACGATTCTCTACAACATAGCTTGAAGACATTGGCAAAGCCAATGGTCTGGCTAAACACTTATAATGTCCCAAAGGCGAGACCTATTGGCTATGCCAAAGCTTGTTTGGAATTGCATTGCGACAGTGGGTGCGTTATAGTGTGCACACAGATCTCTGGGTAGTTTCAGAGGATACATATAATATAGGGATAGCAGACCAGGTGCTGTGGCCTAAAGGGTTCCACTGTCTAGTTCAATTCTTTCTTAATTCTTAGGTAATCCTTTAACTGACCATACTACACCCCAATTCATAGCACACAAGCAGCAGTAATGGTGCAAATTAATTTTCCCTTCTAATGTGCCAGTGTAAAGTTTCCTTGATACAGTCTCCTGTGTGGATAGTCCTTTCAATTCCCTACCACCATGTATAAGGCACTCTTTTCTACTATTCATGTTTTGTCAATCTGTATCAAGGCCAATCCTAAACAAAATCAAAATGAGTGCATTGTACTATATTGTACGTTCTTGTATATATTGATTTTATTTATTCATTTTTACAAATTCATAAATGGAAAAGCCCATTCCGACGCCCAACCTAGCATAAACAAAACAGTTTACACATACAACCAAACAATTAAAAACATTAACAAAAAAATGTATTGATGGATGTATTTATATAGTTGCAGTTTTTTTATTTTTTTATTTTTTATTGACAAACTGATGAGGAAAGCATACCAATATACATATAAAAGAAAAATATAGATTGTTGCCGAAACAAAACTTATTTCGAATTCATTTTTCAATTCCCACTTGGAACACATAAAGCCATAATTCATTTTGTTCATACAAAAGGTTAAACAGCTGAAATGTTACAAACTGATAACTAAAAAAAAGAAGAAGGAAAAGAAAAAAAAACCCAAACAACCAAGCATCTGCCAAATAGGCAGTGTTACATTATGTGTACAAGCTTCAAATAAAGTTACCCCAAATTTTTTCAATTTTTTTTAGTGAGCTTGCTCCTCTAAGTTTTGCCAGAGCTAGCTCCATGGAGTGAATTTCATTTACTAAAGACCACCATTCCCAGATGTTAGGTGGTTTGGGGCAGATCCAGGCTCTAGCAAGTGTTAGCTTGGCACAAGATAAAAGGATCGTCACCAGAGCTGGTTGGGATAGGGAGACAAGATGTACATCAAGCAATACTGTTAGAGCGGTAATAGAAGGTAAATGAATCTTCTTGATTTCCAAAACTTTGTGTACTTCCCCCCAAAAGTCCCTCAGGGTAGGGCATGAGAACAGCATATGTTCCAAATCTACTGCATAAGCTGAGCATTTGGGACATTTAGTACGATCGCCATAAGTGTTATTGAGGGACCACTTCGAGATCTTTTCCGGTGTGTAGTATAGCATACAAGTTGTTCTAAACTGTTGCAACCTTAGACTAGATGATCGTACTGAGTTGTTAATATTAGATAAAGAGCGCGTTATCTGTTTTGATGTTATATTTGAGCCAATTTTACTGCTCCATTTCTCTGCTAGTTTTAAGCAGTCGTCAGTTTTGAAGGCACAAAGGTGTCTGTAGGCTTCACTTATAACTGACTTATTTTTAGTTGTGTATAAACAATTCCAAATATCGCAGTCTGAAATATCATGGATTTGATTTTTCCGTATCAAAAAGTAATGTATTTGTAAATATTTAAACCTCATTGTTTCCGGCAAATCGTATAAAATTTTAAGTGTATGAAAGTCTAAGAACCCTTGTGCACTGTATAGGTCTCCCAAAACGTTAATTCCCTGAATAGACCATCTAAGGGCCATACCATCGTTGAAGATTCCCGGAAAACCTGGGTTACCCCACAGCTGAAGTTTCGGGTGGTATATGGAGGTCTTACAAAATGCTAATATATTAGCCCAGATCCTGACTATGTCCCTGGCAGTCTTAAATTTCACCCTTCTGAAGTAGTTAGGGTCATTTACACGAAATAAAAACATGTTTGAGTCAGATTTTAGCATAAATAAATGAAAAAAAAATTGTGCCTTCACTATTAAGCAAAGACCGGAGACGCCTAATAAATGAAGACCAAAAGTATAACTTAACATCGGGGAAGTTGAGACCACCCTGATCCGTGCTGTTCTTAAGAAGTTTCAGCGATCTTCTAGCTTTTTTGTACCCCCAGATAAAACTACTGAATATTCCATCCAGTTGCTTAAAAAAAGAATTATTTAATGCTAGTGGGATGGAACGAAAAAGATACAAGAATTTGGGTAGCACCTTCATTTTAATTAGGTTGATTCTGCCAATTAGGTTCAGGGGTAGTCTATGCCATTTCTTCAATATTAGAGTAGTAGATTTAATAAATTCGTTATAATTATTATTGTTGATTTCCCGTATTTTAGACGTAATTTTGACGCCTAAGTATGTAGCGACTTTGCAAATCTCCGGGACCGCTACCACTGGTGTATAATTAGCTATAATTTGTGTCTTATTTATGTTTAGCTTATAGCCAGATACTTTCCCTAACTTACAAGCCTCGGTAGTAATCCCTTGCAGTGCTTGATTGACATCAGAAGAATAGACGGCTATGTCATCAGCATATGCCGTGATTTTCAGTGCCTGTGCATTTGACTTAAACGGCACTATTCGAGATTGTGCCTGAAGAGCTTGTAAAAATGGCTCGAGTGAAAGGGCAAATAATAAGGGTGATAAGGGGCAGCCTTGACGGGTGCCCCGGGAAATCGAAAAATCTGCCAAGGTCAGCCCCCCATAACTAATACAGGCAGAAGGGTTGTCATACAGCGCCTGTATCCCCTTTAGAAAGTGCCCGCTGAACCCCATGTTCGTCATAGCGTGCCAGAGGTAGTCCCACCCCACTCGGTCGAACGCCTTCTCGGCATCCAGCAAAATCATGCCGAGTGGGGTGGGCTCTGTCTCAGCTACATCAAACGCCGTTATAGCCATATTAACGTGAGTGGTAGTGTCTCTCCCAGTCACAAACCTGTGTTGCTGCGGATTAACAATTTTTGGCATAAGGGGAGCCAACCTAGTTGCTAAAATTTTCGCAAATATTTTTGCGTCGGTATTAATCAGTGAAATGGGTCTGTATGACCCCCGCTCCTCCTTTGGTTTTCCCTTTTTGAGAAAGAATATTATTTTAGCCCTGTTCCATGAGTTGGGAGCTTTTCCAATTAACCCAATAGTTTGCATAACCTGTAGTAGAAGGGGTGCAAGTTCCTCTAAACAAATTTTATAGATCTCAAGAGGGATGGTGTCCTCCCCTGCGCCCTTCCCTGCAGGCAAAGCAGTGATGGCTTGACGGAGTTCTAGCCCTGTTATATCTTCGGACAATAAGTCTAATTCTGAGGTATTACATAAGTTGGTTGGGTTCTCTTCTAAGTAGTTCCGTATTGTAGCTGCACTAGGTTTAGATTCCGGACTGTACAAGGACCTATAGAAGTCCACAAATTGTTCTAATATATCGTGCGGCTGGTCATATAAGTTATTATCGGATCCCCGAATGTTAGCAATCAGAGTGCTAGCTCTGTCCTCCGCAACTTTGTATGCGAGGATTTTACCAATTTTATCCCCTCCCTCATATTGCGCGATCTTAAATTTGTGTATATTGACGCTACTTTTTTGGATGAATTTTGCCTTAGTATCAGACTTTAATTGACCGAGTTTGAGACCTATTTCAGCTACCGTTGGCATATTAAATCGTAGCGCTGTGCCAACAGTGTTTCCTGAGCAGCAATGTTAGAAATCAGAGATTCATCCAATTTACGACGCTCCGCGTTTTGTCTAAACAAGTATTCCTGCGTAAAACCCCGAATACTTGCCTTACAGACGTCCCAGACTATATCGCATGTAGAAGAATTCTGGTTGTGTTCTATAAAATCAGTAAGGTGTGTTTTTAACTGTGATATATAACCAGAATCTGATACTAAATATCTGGGGAAGGAGAATAGTCTGGGGCTTGTACGAGTGTGTGAAATGGGAAGTATCATCATTATGGGGTTATGATCCGAGGAGATTCGGGGGCATACCTCCATTGAGCTAGAGTTCAATAAATTAACGTTAACTAGAGCCATGTCCAGCCCAGTGCATAGTTTATAGGGTGCGGAATAGTATGTGTACCCAGGAATGTTTGGGTTTAGATACCGCCAAGCATCTTTGATATTGTGAATGCGGCACATGTCTAAAATAGAAATTCTAGTTTTGCGCATCCGCTGGAAACTTCCAGGCCTGGTGGTATCGTGTTGATAATCTATAATGCAATTAAAGTCTCCCATTATAATGAGCTCCCCTTCCCAATCCAAAAGTTTTACGTTTAGTCAAAAACCTGGGTTCATCTTGGTTGGAGCCATATACCACGCATAAGACATATTTTTTGTTTTCAATGCTCATTTGAGCGATAGCCCATCTACTATCCTTATCGTGAGCAGTTTGCAAAGTTTCTACCCTAAATCTTTTGTCCTTGAGAATTGCAACCCCTCTAGTAGAGGCCCCAAAACTGGAGCAGATTAGAATATCATAACCTAATTGGCTGAGCAGTTTTTTATCCTTGCCAGCGATATGCGTTTCTGATAATAACACAAAATGGGGGTTGTATAGTCTCAGCTCTTCTGACACAAGACGTCTCTTATTTTTACTGTTTAGCCCTGAGACATTCCATGCTAAACACTTTAATTAATACATTCGAAAAGTTCAAAAAGAAAGCAGACAACAAATCAATAACCAAGTGGAAAGCTTCTATCCTTAAGCCACACAAAAGCAAACATTTACTCATATTTTTTTCCTTAATAGCATGTCTCCCCATCAGGTTGAAAATACAGCTTTCCAAATTGTTATCCCCCAGCACCCCCCACCCTGCGGAGAACAAAGAACCCCCTCCCTCCACCCCCCTGTCTCCCACCCCCACCGGGGAGGGACCCCCCTTCAGCTTCAGCTGCCGCTGTAGAGGCAGCACCTACGATAGGGCACCTGGTACAAGCCCCCCCTCTGGAAAAAAAAATCCCCTTAAGCATGATCAATGCTTTTTATTGAGAACTGAGAACTGTGAACTGAAACTGAAAGGTAAAAGTGATAAACTATACCCCCTAAAGCTTTTTTAAATCTAAATCTTAGTCTCCCAGACTATTGTGTGTCATCCTAATCGTAGTTCTATCTGATCATTTACTGCAGTTAAGGACTAACTCTTACTTATACTAGATAAAAATGATTCAACCTCTTTGGTATCACTAAAGAAATATGTGCGCCCGCCTTTAGTGACCTTAAGACGGGCAGGTTCCTGAAGATAAGCCTGCCCCCCAGTAGATTTGATTGGGTCGATCAGTTTACGCAATTCCCACCGTCTGTCCATGGTGGCTTTGCTTAGGTCAGAGCGTACAAACAGAGAGAGATTCCCTATAGCTATAGGGGTGTTAGGGCGTGCTTTCTGCCAAACAGCCTGTCGCAATAAAAAATTGCCAAAACAGATGAGAAAGGGACGCGGGAATTTGCTCTCTTTGTTCTTTTGAGCTAAAGGTAAACGATGTGCCCGTTGGATTTGGGAATCCCAGTCCCAGTCTGATAAGTCTGGGAAAGCTTGGGGTAGCAGGCTAACAAGGAAGGCCCTTGGGTCAGAGCCTTCGGATCCCTCCGGTATCCCAAAGAGTCTCAAATTTGATCTTCTCTGCTGATTTTCCAAATCTTCCACCTTTAGCTGAATAGACGTCATCTGGGCATCGTGTTGACTTACTACAGTGTTCATACGCTTAGCCGCCTCCTCTACACCCACCACCCGGTGTTGTAGCTCTTCGATGTCCTGCGAAACCCCACTAAGATTAGAGGTCAGTTCTTGTAGAGAAGTCTGTAATTTATTATTGTCCTCCCGCAGCTGTAAGTAGTGCTCCTGCGCTTCTGCACGTTGGTTGGTTAGTATTTGCAGTATGAAATCCAGTTGGGAGGAATATGTCTCTTGTTTGTCCTCCCCAAATGGTGCTGTTCCCTGAGGCGTGATTGTGTTTCTGTTAGTGTTTGAAGTAGCTACTGGTGTTAGGGTGTTGATGGTCATAGTCAACCCATTAGGTGGTGAGGTTTCTAAACTGGGCCCTAGCATAGGCGCAACCTCTTGTTCAGGTGGTTCAAATAGTGCAGTTGGTGACGCATTTGAAGGTACGCTTATTGAGTTGACCTCTGGAGGGGCAGAACAGCCTAGAGTGCCTAAAGTGGAATCAAAGTCTGTAGGGCTTGTCCCTGATAGTCTTAATGTCATATTTTTAACTAGTCCCTTCGCCTCGATCCATTTTCTGAGAGGGCTCTTGTCAATAAGAATTTTCTTAGCGGTCGAGATGTTGCTTGTAATAGCTCGATTTAAGGTAGTTCCTGCTTTCCCCCCTCTTTTAAATTTGGGCTTAGTTTTCAGTTTGCGCCTTCTATTCATTGTATTGTCAGACGGATCGCCTGTCTCTTCCTCCGTCTCCACTTCGTAATCCTCATAAAAGCCTAAGTCAGCGTTCTCTTCTACCACCTCTGCAGAGATATTGTAGGTAGCCAGCCCATCATTCACCCCTGTATTAGAAGGTCCATTTTCGTTAGTGGCCGCATTAATAGTAGCCACAACTGTGGTCAGACCCGGGTCTAAGTCTAATGGTAGTTCAGAAGGACCCAAATTCCCATCATTCATCTTGCCGGTGTTGAAACCTGCCTTATTTATTTCTGCGTTTGCAGTTTCATTTGCTTTTTCCAAAACCAAAACTCTGTTGTTTAAATTCACATTTGCGTCTGGGTTTAAATCTTTACCATACATCGGGTCCTCTTTAGCTGTATCTAGTGTTTCCATAGAAGATATACGCTTAATGTTTAAGTTTGTAGGCAGCTTTAGCAGAGCTGAAACATTGTTGCTAGACTGCAGTTCTTCAATAGCACCGGTAACTTCTGCCGCGGCTGCTACATTCAAAGCAACTACATCTATCGGAGGAGTTGTGCAGCACGTTTCGCCCCCTGTCAGGGATCCTACTAGGGCCCCTGGCTTAGCCCCCGATTTAAGAGTACTTTTAGCAGCATTTTTCAGAGAGGAAGCAGTTGGGGCGTACTGATGGCTTACCAGTATTTGCTCGATCCGAGCCCTTGTCTCCTGTCACCACCGCAGCTGCAGAGGGCTTATCTTTAAGGCTGCTTGTTGTAGTCCCCCCCCGAGGGAGCCGGGAGCGTCGTGGAGTCCGAGGAAGACGTTTCAGCTGTGGAAGGAGGAGGGGCGGCGGCATTCCTAGTATTGCGAGTGGAGCGGGGTGGATTCTTTGGTGACATTCTCCTGAAGCTCCACACATGAGCAGCGGGCTGAAGACCGGACCAGCCAAACCCCGAGCCAGCGATCAAACTGCAAATCGCCTGCTGGATGGTCCGTGGAAAACCGAGGAGCCAGAGCATCAGTAAGTTCTTTAAGCAGACAAACCTCTTTTCTTCCGACTTTCGGGGTTTCCTCCAAGTTTCCCTCCGGCAATTAAATCCTAAGTGCAGAAGTGTAAAAAAGTGTTTCAAAGGGGCGTTATCGTTTCTTCAGTCCCCAGTTCACATCAGAGGGGGTCGGGAGCCGCCAGGTTAGCTACCGTTCGGCCGCGTCCTCACTCCGCCATCTTGGACCCCGGCTCGCCTTGTGTTGTTTCCTTGAATGGCATATAGTTTCAGTTTTTTATAACGTGTACCTGACCCAGTTTATAAGAAGGCTTTACCTAGGGAAATGTCACAAGAATTATCGCTTATCATAATACTGACCTGGTCCCTAGGGACAAACTGTGGTCCATTTTACTAGAAATGGGCCCCCCCCCCCCAACCTCTGCCACCAGATGAAACGGCTCCATGAATGCAATTTTGCCCACATCAGACATGGGAAGAATGGTGAGCTCACTGACCCCATTTCTATAGAAAGAGGAGTACGCCAAGGATGCGTGTTGGCCCCAACCCTTTTTTGTTTATTTATTAATGGTCTAGTGGAAACCCTGACCGCTGGGAGGGATATTGATGCCCCTAGGCTGGCGAACCTCAAGATTCCGGCCTTGATGTTCGCCGACGATACCCTCTTACTATCCAAATCCCCTATGGGAATACAGAGGGCTCTAGATATTTTCAATTCTTTTTGCAAAAGCAGGGGTTTAGAGATAAATACACAAAAACTAAATACATGGTGTTAGACCTGTCTGGCTTTTTGCCTAGTCCCTCCAATTTATTATTTATTTTGTCCCCTTTTTGCCCCTCATACCCTTAATAATTTTTGTCCACTGAGTTTTTCTAGGTGTTGGTCAAGGGGATAGGTGTTCCTTTCCCCCCCTCATAATTTTTCACCTCAGGCCCAGAGGCCTGTTCTGACAGGAAAAGTTGGAACCACACAAAATGGTGGCTACCAACTGCCCTAACTGTCAAACTCAGAACTTGCCCATAGCCTAGCATAGGACGTTCCAGAACCTTCTGGTCCATTCTGGACCACTGAGGGTCAGCCTATATAAGGCGGAATGCGGGGCAGCCATTTTGTCTACCTGAGAGAGTCAGCTGGAGGACAGGCTATCTTGGAAGGTGGGGAGAGACTAGTGCGAGGGTTGATCTCCTGGTCTGGGAAGCAGCCTAATTAATCCACTCCTCTACTCCTCCTTTGGGATCCTTGTCTTGTCCCCGCTGTGGATGTTTAAGGGAGACCCTGGGCGCCTGACTAACCCCTAGCTTGAAAATAGTGGGGTGGGAACAGGAGAAGGAGACTGTGGCGCTGCGAAGCGCAGTCCTCTGCCCAGTGAAAGAGACTCAGGAAGAATAACCCTCATCCCTAGACATCAGCTTCCATCCAGACTTGAATAGTAAAAGGACTTTGCGGAGTGGGGAAGTGGGAGCTGAGGTGAAAATCGAACCAGCACTGTTTCCTACCTTCCTGGGTGCTGGGGAAGGCTTGTGCCCTTGTGTCCTGAGAGGCCCTGGCCGGACGTGCAGTCGGCCGATCCCTGGATTTCCTGGTGAACTGGCAAGTGGTGAAGGGTGCCGGTTTCTCTGAGGCAGCGCCGCCTCAACTGTGAGCGGGACCCCTGGGGTACTGATCGCGCACTGTGATAACGCCTCCCCGGGATCCACTGAGCCTGAGAAGCCTTGCGAGGCTTCCCTTTGTGAGCGGGACCCCGGGGGCGCCTTCCGCGCTCCTGACGCATTGCCTGCTGCGCTCTGATTAACCTGGAAAGTGAGGGCGAGACACTGCTTAAAGGCGCCTTCGCGCATGCCCCAGTCGTTGTAGCAATCCCCACGCGAGTAGTGTCCTTCCTGGGAGCGGCCGCCGTGAGAGGCGGTACCAACGCGGGCGTCTCCGCGCATGTCAGCGGGAGTAGCAGCCCCCGCCGGTCAACGTTGAGGAGGAGCGCCGGCTACCGCTGCAGCCAGAGTGAGTGTCCCGCCTCTCCCCTCTGCTCGCGCGCCACACGGAGGAGCTGGCCGAGCAGAGAGGGGGAACTGAGGGGGCATTTTGTTATCGTTCCTTCCTTCCACTCAAGCGCCAAGCAAGAGGAGCTGGCCTGAGTGAGGAGGGGGGAGCAGGGGAGCTTTGTGAGGCAAGAGAGCCTTTACCACCCTCGTTTTCCCTGGCCATATCGGTGGTGAATTCCACCAAGCGACTGGCGAAGGAAGGACCCAGCAACAGATTATTCTCAAGTAAGGAGATGGATTGCAGGGGGAAGCGGCGCTAGCGCCTACAGTGAAGCAATTAAGGCACTGGTCGTTTTCAACCCTGTTTAATACAGGTTGGGGAGTAGCACAAAGGAACCTGCTGGATAAGTGAAGGAATAAATTCCTCATGGAGATTGCTGGTCTTTAACTAAACTTCTGATTAAACTGAAAACTCCTCATTGCAGTTAAATCTGGTCTGGTCAATGTTGGGGAATTGTTTGAATGTATAATTGATGACAAATACTGAAATAAGTTAGCATCCCTGAGGATAGAGTTACTGATTATAAGTCATTTAAATGTAATGTGATGAAAATTTTAGAGTACTGTGTTTTTGACATTATTTGGCATTTCTAAACGTACTGGTGTTTTTCCCTGACAGATTGCATTACATTGAACTGTAAGTTCTAGAACCAAGAGAACAAAGAGTATATTATTTTTATAAACAAGTACTTATTTTCCTAACCAATTGGTGTAGCGTCCTTTTTAAGTGTTATTGCGTGGATTTACTGCTGGGTGGTCTGCAACCTTCACACTGTGCCTCTAGAATTGCATGTCTTACCCCTAGGCCAGGCTACCCTCGGTGACCTGACGTCCCAGGTTCCAACAGATTGGTGCCTAGCGGTGGGATTCTGACTTGGTTGCAGCTACTCAATAGTAATTCAACGCAATACACTGACCTACACCAGGAGTTTTCTCCTTGCGGCCCTCCTAATTTGAATTTTGTTTTTTCTAAATTTATTTCTGGTGGTGGGTGGAGGTTAACCCCAGGTCACTTTTTGGTTTTCTCCTGTGTGTTAATTTTATTCCATAGTGAAAAATGGAATTACATTTGGAGGAGCTAGAATCCTACCCCGTGACCCAACTCAAGGAATGGTGTCAGCAACAGGGGGTATTCTTTAAAAAAGGTGCCAGGAAAGGCGAGTTGCTGACAAGCATAAGGGCATGGGTGGAGGCTCATTCCGGGGAGGAACCGGACCCAGAAGGGAGTGGCAGGGACATTGTCCTTGAGACTGCAATGTTGTACCAAGCTGGAGGGGGGAATCTACTGACAGGTCCCAGGACACCTTCAAGGGTGGGCAGCAGCGTCTCAGAGAGGGGTTTGACCGACGCCGAGCTAGAAGATAGGAGGGAGGAGAGAAGAATGAGGTTGGAATTAGCTAGAATGGATATGGAAAGGGAGGACAAGAGGTTAGCCCATGAGCAAACCATTAAAGAGATGGACCTACAAGCTTTAACCCTAAGGTCTTCCAATTCAGATAATGGTGGCAGCGAAACTAAGGTGAACACCAGGGAATCCAGACCCTATTTACCCAAAGATGTCGTCGCCAGTTACACCACAGGCGATGACATTGCCAAATGGTTGGCCGCCTACGAAGTTTCTCTGAGGGCTCACAGGATCCTAGAAATTCACTGGGGGGGTGGGCTGTATAAATACATGCCGCCTGCTGGCAGAGACACCTTGTTGGCTCTGGAGCAGGAGGAGCAAACCCACTACCCTACGATGAAGGTGGCCCTGGTGAAGAAGTTTGGACTTACCCCTGAAAGGTGAGAGAGCGCAAACTGACCAAAATGTAGAAATGCATCACACTTACACGTAGTAAGCACAAGTCATGAAGAGAAATGCCATGAGTGCTGATAGTATCCATAGTTATATTCTGAAATGTGTAGTTAATATAGAAATTTAAGTAGAAGTGGAACTAATACAGAAATGTGTGAAGCAATACGATTTTATTAAACGTGATTATTCCTGAATCCATGTTGTGTAGCTGCTAAAATGTAAGATGGCATACGGAAACGTTGAACGTGGTAGGCCTCAGGGCCAGAGCTAGGAGGGAGGGGGAAGGTGATTAAATTTCACAATATGGATTGCACTAATGTTTAGTAATAATGAGTAGGCTTTGATTTATAGATGTGTATACCGAATCAGTAGAATAAGAGTATTAACATGCTAATAATTAAAGAAGAAGTTGAATACTATAAAAATGTTGTAGAGCTGGAAAGCTTTAACGTTGATTTACACATATTAGTCTGGGCCGGGGAATGTTGCAACGCGGTTGGAAGACCATGAGAATTGGGATTTGGCTGCAAATGTCTGTCTGGAAGAGAAAAGGGGGTATTCAATTATTAATAAAATGAATAGAAGCTTGTTCAAGAAATGGACCAGACATGGAGGAGGGTTCCGGAATGTTTAAGGGGTATCAGCGGGCCGGAGAAGAGTCTGAGAAGCAAGGTCGACTCTAACCACAAGGCCTCATCATGGAAAAAGCCAGAAGCTACACCACGTGAGGGGCGTCTCACGAGGGGCGTCCTAAATGTAGTTGGATTTTTGTATTAGGGACAGCACCCCTGGGTGGAGTTAGAGCAGAAGCCTGAGGACCCTTTAGAGAGCGGATGGGTAGGCAGAGAGGGGCCATGATTGGAGAACTATAGGTTTTCACCAAGAGTTTGAGAGTGGGTGGCTTCCCTTGGGAGTCATTCACTGCTGACACCTTTTGATAGGTTGAGACCTGGTTAAGTAGGGATACCATCTAGAGCAGGGTAGGGTCAGCCTAACCTGTATTTTATCTCCGCCTGTAAATGACTGATAGATTTCAATATGTGTCTATGCTAATAGCACTATTGTTTTTAGAACTGGTATTGGTAGTTTCCGTTGTTCGTCTGAGGGCTTTCAGAGAACACATGTACGTAGTTGGGCCCGTGTATCTGGTGAATCTCATTTTGAGATGCTTGTACCTGCAACTTATCTTGACTTTATAATAAATCTTTGAAAGCTAGAAGTTGTTTGTGATCCTTTGAAGCAGAGTCCTTTATTGGGAGAACTAACTTGGTAAGAGATGCACTTTCTTCCCTCAATGACAGGCAATAAAGGTTCAGTCGACCAGACCGGGGTTTTAGATCGATAGTGATAAGGTATTGATCAAAATCTCGCCCTTCCAGTTGGTAGCAGAGGATGGTTGCCTTCTTGAGGAAGGTGATCTAGGCCAGGTTAGATTACCCCAAGGCCCCTAGAGACCGATGATCGGAAGAACCGCCCGCGGAAGAAGGACCGGATGACGTGAGACAGAAAAGCAGCAGTATCGGTCGAGAGTGAGTATAAAGGGTCATGCGTGCTAGATTGCGGTGTTTTGTATTGTATCTATGTTGTAATGTCTGGCGGAGTTGAATGCCTGTAGAGAGACTGTGGAACAGGTTGTGAGCGCGCGCAACCGGTGGAAATCTTAAGCTCAAGGAGAGCTTAAGTGGTTCGGGTGTATCGGACACTCAGAGTAATTGTTAACCAGTGTAAAGGGGGTCATGAGGTACCAGTGATCACCCGAAGGACCAGATAGGGGGAACGTAAGAGTGAGTGCGTGAGTAACGGACGCTGGTCGGAAGTTACTGGGTGTGTAAAGAACCTATCAGAGAGACGATAGACATCTCGTCAGTTGTGTTGACAATTACAAATAGACTGTGGACGTACAGTCGAGGGAAGTGACCGCTTGGTCGGAAGTAGTCATTTTTCGGTGTATGAATGGGACGCATGCATGACCGCGAGGAGAGCTGAGAAAGGAGGGGTGCTGCTGCGAAGCGGAGACGAGTGACGTCAGAAAGTGCCGCGCTGGGATTGGCCGGCCGGTGAAAGACCGCGCTGCGATAGGCCAGCTAGCAAAGCCGCGCTAGGATTGGTGGATTGTCATCAGGAAGTAAACAAAGTATTCAAGCTGGAAATCTTGCGCATAATTATGAAGTGTTTTAAATGGTTGAGAGCGCTGTTTAAAAGAGAACGCAGGGGATCGTATGAAGGGGAAGAAGCCCCGCCGGAGGGTACGCCAGCTCGTTACATGGGGACAAATGTTGGGCTGCACACGATTCTGTGGATCTCAGAGTGGAGTAAGATGACAGATGGAAATGAGGAACTCACGTTCCCGAAGTACGGGACGTTCAGACTAGAGGTGCTACACAGATTAAAAGCAATTATGACCTCTACGAGACCCTTGCCTAGACCAACTCAGTTTGAAGCCCTTAATGCATGGATTAGGGCAGCGCATGAAAAGAACATGAATAGACGGCAAGAAAGAGTGAAACGTTCGGTAAGGGCAGTACAGGATGCCAAGTGGGATGAGGATGCTAAAAGATGGAGGGTGCATAACATGGAAGTTAATAAATTATATCCAGTGTTAGAGATGCCCGGGAACAAAAGCCCCCTAGAAGAGGATGACGAGAGCGAGACAGAGGACAGCCTGATAAACAGATTATTGACAGACAGGCCACCTCCGTATAACAGAGCAGGGGGAGATGTCGAGAATGGAGAGAAGGGGGGGGGGCAATGCAGGAGAGCATGGGCCGCTTCCCAGTCTCAATTGGGATCCCGCTGCAAAGAAAGAACTGTCCCAGCCTAGCCAAGTGCAACAGGTGGTCGGGAGGTTTGTGGTGCAAAGAGCGCCAGAAACAGAGTGTGCCACATCCTACGCATTACCTGATGCACTACAGGTACCTGTTACCATAGGTCCTATAGTATCGGTATATGACCCAGACAGGGCTAGAGGGGAAGAACGGGTACGGAGGGACAGAGAAAGAGCAGAGATGGCAAGGAGGAAAGATACGATCAACTCCCCAAGTCAGTTGCCGATACCAAGAGATTGGAGCACCCCAGTACACACAACAGGAGATCTGGGGGACATTAGATGGCCAGAGGATATGAGGGGACCAGGACGGAAATCCTTTCAAGAGTTAAACGAGTACATGAAGAAATGGGATGAGGCAGTTGAGGCTCACAAGAGCATCATAGCGGCGGAAGCTGAAAGAGAAAGTCAGGACAGCAGAGCCCGGACTCACTGCGGGGCTGGAGAGAGCAGTCCGGAGTGGGACGGGAGGGAGAAGGACAGTAGGAGAGTCACCCATTGGGCCCGGAGTGGAGGTAGATCAGACCTGGAAAATGGGGGCCCAGAGAACGGGGGGGTGTCTCGCCCAATACATAGTGAAGAAGGCAGGAGAGCTCGGGAGTACAGGGACAGCTTTAAGTGTATCCACTGTGGGCCCAGCAGGAGAGAACAGAGTGGGAGTTGCGAGAGGCCGCACCATAGTCCCTGTGACGACGGACATGAGCGCAGCCCAGGGAATATGGGAAACCAGGAAGGATCGTATCAGATACTAAGTGATACGAGGCCAAGAGAGAATGGAGACCGAAGGGAGGATAACAGAGAGTCCTACTGTGAGAAGAGAGGAGAGAATGGACAAAGTAAGATAGGGGGTAACAGGCCCGTGTTCCATCACCTTCCAAGATCGGATGGCCGAGCATGGGATCTGGAGAGATGGGAACAAGAGAGAGCACTCCCCAACTCTCCCGAACCCAAACGTAGGGCCCGGAGTTGGGATGGGAGAGATACCTGTGAACCTCCCTCGAAGGAGTTATTGCGAGCAGAATTAAAAGCCAAAAGACTCGATGTCTCCAGCTTAAAGTCAGATCTGGATGACATGGTAGACGGTACCCTGCCCTTAGAAAGAATGGACATGTATGAGCAGGATGAAATTCTGTTCATGGCAAAGGACGTAACTCGAAAGGCGAGAGCAATCCATGAGAAATTAGTCGAACTAGCAGGCAAATATATGGTAGACCTGTCAAGGACCAAAGCATTACAGGGCAACCACAGGCTACATTACACAGACCGAGATCTAGATGAGAGGAGAACCATCGGATTGAAAACACACATACGGGAACTGATCACTGGAATAAGGACATGGAGGGCCCTAGATAAGTGGGAAGAGAGGTGGTCCAAGAGAGGGACCGTCAGGAGAAGCACACTTGGGATGACACCAGGAGGACAGCAGGGAGTAGAGACGTACCCTTTGAGGGAAGTCGCAAATGGGACCTATGTCCACGTCCCTTGGAGTAGGGGGGATTTAGCTGCTTTTACCACCTCTTTCCCCAAACTGCGGGAAAACCCAGTGGAGTGGTATAAGCAAGTTGAGAGATTCGTAAAAATCTCAAAGGTCCTATGGATAGATTTGAACACGCTGTTTGACATAGTAGTGCCAGGGGATTTGTGGACCGCATGCAAGGTTAGCGCTGAGTGGCCCACCATAGAGCCAGAGAGAGATGCTAGGACTAATGGGCCGTCCGAGAGTGTGATGGCAAAGTTCGAGAGAGTATTGACTTGGCTGAAAGATAAAGTGCCAATGCAGGACATAGATTGGGTAAAAATTGACCGAACAAGACAGGAACCCAAAGAGACAGTTCACGAATACTACGAGAGATTGCTGAAGGCGTTTAAACAGTATAGCGGTCTGGATGTCATGGATCCGAAGGACATAGGGCAATTTGTGTCCAAATTCGTTTTGGGGCTGAGACCGGATATTAGTTTAATGATACAGCAACACTTGATCTGTTGGCAAAATAAACCCCTAGACGAAATACTGAGGTATGCCAGGTACTGCTGTGATGAGATAGACTCCAAGGCTAAGAAACTAAAGGAGAAACTGATGGTGGTACAGATGCAGGCAGCAGGGAAGGGGGGACAGCAGCAACAGCAACCAGGAACAGGTACTGGAGGAAAGAAACAATACAGCCAGAACAAGGGCAATGAGGAGAACTCCACCTTTAGACCCAGGATAGATATAGCTGCCTTAAAGAAAACAACTAGGTGCCACCAGTGTAACGAGGTGGGACATTGGAAACGCGAGTGTCCCTATAATGTTGAGATAGGAGACCAAGAGGTAGAAGAGGAAGAGACCCAGAGTGCGCCTACAAGAGGGGTAACGCAATACCAGGGAAAGGTGCTCAAAGGGGGGGGGCCACCTCCCCGAGCTCAGTTCCCGCAGCCACCCAGAGTAGGGACCATGGGTAAGACGTATAGACAGATGCCCCTGTTTGTCGGAGGAGAGGAATGCTATTATGTGGACCCACTAACTGGACAGAGAGTGGAAAGGGATGACTGCACCCTTGGGGCAGCCCTGGAGGTAGACCAGAGGGGACCCTATGTTGAGGCTGAAGTGGCAGGGTTCCCCACGACATTTCTAGTGGACACAGGAGCCACTCGATCCACGATCAGGTCGGCCGCAGTGCCAGGCCTGCCCATGTCTGGAGAGACCATACAAGTGGTGGGGGTCGCTAACAAGAGAATGACCAGTCCTCTGACTGAGCCCGTGCAGGTGAAAATAGGGAAGTACAGTGATGAGCACCAGTTTGTGGTTTGCGATTCTAGTCCTGTATGTCTGCTAGGAAGAGACCTTTTGTGCAAATTGAACTGCACTATATACTGTACACCGCAAGGAGTGGAGGTACTGACAAATGATGATGATGCTGACTTTAAAGTCGCCAATTCCAGAATATGTGTGGAACTGTATCCCACTCTGACAGTAGACGAGCTCCCCTGGGATTTGAGAGAGACAGTTGCTCCAGAAGTGTGGGATTTCACTGGGGAAGAGATTGGGTTGGTGAAAGGGGTGGACCCAGTGAAAATTGTAGTGAAGCCTCATGCTGAGTTTCCAAGAACACCTCAGTATAAATTGACTCCAGAAACGATTGCAGGCATAAAACCCGTGATTGAGTCCATGATTAAGCAGGGAATACTGAAGGAAATCGTGGGTAGTCCATGTAACTCCCCGATTATGGGTTTGCAGAAACCAAATGGGAAATTTCGGATAGTGCAGGACCTCAGAAAGATTAATAACATAGTCGTTTCGTGTTGTCCAGTGGTACCGAATCCATCAGTGATACTGTTTCAGATACCGTTCCAAGCAGAATGGTTCACTGTAATTGATCTTTGCCAGGCTTTCTTTTCGATCCCTTTGGACGAAGAAAGCCATTTTCTTTTCGCATTTAAGCTGGAAGGTCGCGTCCTAACATGGTGTCGTATTCCTCAGGGGTATACAGAGAGCCCATCGATCTTCAACCAGCTCCTGAAGAGAAATCTTGAAAGTCTAGTGCTGCCCCAGAGGTCAGTTCTGGTCCAGTACATAGACGACCTTCTTGTGGCGTCAGAAACAGAAGAAGCTTGCAGGGAAGACTCTATTGCATTGTTAAACCACCTAGCTGAAAATGGGCATAAGGTGTCCCCGGGAAAATTACAGTACTGCCTGACAGAGGTACAGTACTTGGGACATAGAATTGAGAAAGGTAAACGAAAAGTGTCACCAGACAGGATAGAGGCCATCATGAAGATGAATGCGCCTAAAACGCAGAGAGAAGTCAGGATGTTTCTAGGAATGGTGGGATATTGCCGACAGTGGATTGCAAACTTTTCACTGAAAGCAAAGCCCTTGCAAAAACTGACGCACAAGGAGGTGAGTGATCCGGTACCATGGGACAAAGACTGTTTGATGGCGTTCCTGCAGCTGAGAGAGGACTTGTGTCGTGCTCCGGCTCTGGGAATGCCAGATTACGATAAACCATTCTTGCTCTATTGCTGTGACAGAGAGGGATGCGCGCTGTCTGTGTTAGTCCAAATCCATGGGAATGCCCGTAGGCCAGTCGCGTATTTCTCGGCTACTTTAGATCCAGTAGCCGCAGTGTTGCCCGGATGTCTCAAATCCGTTGCCGCAACAGGTGTCAGCATTGAGAGATGTGAGAACATTGTTATGGGGCACCCGTTAGAGGTATACGTGCCCCATTCCGTTGAACTGTTAATGACCAGGACCAAAACACAGCATCTGACCAACAGTAGGCTCACGCGCTATGAGCAAGTTATACTTGCTGCAGAGAACGTGACCCTCAGGAGATGCTCTGTTTTGAACCCTGCCACCTTGATGCCACTCCCAAATGACATAGATGATGATGAATGTACAGACCATGACTGCCTCGATGTGACTGAACTATGCACCAAACCAAGACCCGACATCGTAGATGAGCCACTGACCGACCCAGATGAAATTTTCTTTGTCGATGGCTCATGTGTAAGAGACGAAGTCGGGCAGTTGAGAGCAGCTTACGCTGTTTGTACAATTACTGGAGTAGTGGAAGCTGGATGCCTGGAAGGAGTATACTCCGCTCAGGTAGCCGAGATTATTGCCCTGACGCGTGCCTGCCTGGCAAGCAATCAAATCCGAGTCACCATATACACTGACAGTCAATATGGTTACGGGGTAGTTCATGATTACGGGCAGTTGTGGTCTCAAAGAGGTTTCATGACCTCTTCAGGCTCTCCCATTCGCAATGGAGAGTTTGTGCGCCTGTTGTTAGAGGCGTTGCAATGTCCAGCAGGTATCGCAGTTGTGAAGTGTACCGCACATACCAGAAATATGGACTTCGTGTCACAAGGCAATAGATATGCCGACGAAGTCGCACGGTATTGCGCGGAAACAGGGTACTCTTTCACAGAGGTGGAAGTGGGTGGAATAAATGTAAGGACTGAATTAGCTATGATATTGGAAACTGTTGATACTTGGGACGAACTGAAGGAGATGCAAGAGAATGCTCCTGACTGTGAAAGAGAAACATGGCAAAAGGCAGGATGTGTGATGGGTGAGGCCCATTTCTGGGTCTCAGCAGATGGCAGAGCAGTGTTGCCCAATGAGATGGTGAGCCCAATGGCCCGACACATACATGGTCCTGTCCACTTAGGAAGAGATGCTATGCTGAGAGTGTTTAGACAGACCTGGTACAACCCCAAGTTCAGAGTAGCAGCCGAAGCAGTGTGCCAGCGTTGTGTGACGTGCCAGCAGTTGAATGTAGGGAAAAAGACACCAGTTGCACTGAGCCACATAGGGAGGTCAGGAGGTCCATTCAATCGAATGCAGATAGATTTTATCGAAATGCCAAGGTGCAGCCGCCTCCGTTATATCCTGGTGGTTGTTTGCGTTTTCTCCAGATGGGTTGAGGCATATCCTACACGCAGGTGCGACACCCTCACAGTAGCTAAGATACTGCTTAGGGAGCTTATCCCGCGCTTCGGGGTGCCGGCCTCTTTGGAATCAGATAGGGGAACGCATTTCAACAGCTCGCTTGTGAAAATGATTTGTGCAGCTTTGAACATAGATCAGAAACTACATTGCAGTTATCGACCAGAAGCTTCAGGAATTGTGGAGCAAATAAATGGCACCATCAAGGCCAGAATTGCAAAGGTGTGTTCATCAACATCCTTGAGTTGGCCTGATGCGTTGCCATTGGTCCTTATGAGCCTCCGTAGTACCCCGGATAGGAGAACGGGTTTGTCTCCTCACGAGGTGTTGATGGGAAGAGCAATGAGGTTACCTTCTGTCCCAACTGCTGCACTGATTAGCATCACAGATGATATGATCCTGGACTATTGTAAGGGGCTGTCTGACGCCATTCATTCTGTGTCCCTTCAGGTGCAGGCTGCCGAGGTACCATCGTGCCAGGACCCGTGTCATGACTTGCTTCCTGGGGACTGGGTCCTGGTGAAAAAACACGTGAGAAGCAGCTGCTTGGATGTTCGTTGGCGTGGGCCCTTCCAGATCATCCTGACCACAAACACGGCAGTGAAGGTGGGAAGCCTGCCCAACTGGATCCACGCGTCGCACACGCGGAGGGTTCCAGCACCTCTGGAAGAAACAGCTCCTCTCTCGGATAGACGTCCAGCAGCGGACCGAGAAGCCATAGAGGGGGCTAGCCAAGCTGTAGAGGTGCCAGCGGAAGCGAGGAACGAGTCTGACCAAGCTGAGGACGGTCAGTACAGCAGCGAGACAGACGACGCTACTGAAGGAGAAGGTAGCTGGGAGTACGAGTCAGACGCTGACAGGTCTGACAGAGAGCGTGAAAAAACAAGAAGAAGACGGAGTAGAAGGGTACGTGGAGAAGCTGATTGGCCGCAAAGAAGGAGCTCTAGCCTGAGGTCAACTCCGGAGAGAACCCTTCCTCCGATATCAGAAGACTCAGACCCAGAAGAAGGTGCTCAGGGCGCTGAAGCACCGGAGTTGAGGAGGTCAAGAAGAGTGCGTGTGCCTAACAGAAGATACTCCACCCCTGAGTGGACATATCTGGCGACAGATGGCTTCGAAACCAGTGACAGGGAGGATCCGAGCGGTGGTAGTGTCCAGTTCTGAGCCCATCGTAACAGTGGAGATACGACTGTTAGTACCCGGAGTCGAACAAGAAGGGTCACTGACATTCATGCTCCCCCGACCTCCCCGCCTCAGCAAGTTAAAGCACATGTTTCTCACAGAATTGCAATTCCCCGATTTTGGTACAAAGATATCAGCCCCAGAAGAGCACAATCTTCGTATGGAAATATTGAATTTTGCTATCGAAGCTGCAGGCGAGCGCCTGATAGTGGATGCTTAAAAAACTTTGTAAATAAGCGTGAAGAAAAGGAGATTACCTAGCGCCTAGGAAGCAGAGAATCTTAGGGACTTTCCCTGAGTTGATGGAGAAGGGCTAGGGTTGTCTGTATTTGAACTAAAAAGAACTTTTGCGGAAAGGGTTGTCAGCTTCCAGTTGCGTGGTTCTCAAGACAAAAAGAGTAAAAAGACTGTAAAGGAACGAAAAAAGAAAGGAACTTTGTGCTGAGTTACGAGAGAGCCACACTATCTGACGAAATGGAGGCCGGTACCCAGAACCGCAGAGCGAAATGTATAATAGGTACACTAATAGTAGGAGTAATAATATTAATAGCTTTAGTAGTAACGGTCTCCTATGTAAAGGGACGTGAGGAAGAGGCAAAGGTAACTGATGTGACATCTGTAGAGGTGCTTACACCCACCGTTGCTGGTGAGAAAGGGAAAAACACACAAGAGAAAGCGTTATTAGCTGCAGAAGCCCGCAGGTTACACGTGGATGAGTCCCAAGGTGACTTTAGGTCAAATGCTTATGCTAAATTATTATATGAATACGTGGATGCCATGGAGGTCAAGGACTGTTACGTCTGCATGCAGTTGCCGGCGTCTGTAGATGAAGGCATTCGATATCATCACCTCCCGCTGACATATGGCATTACATGTAGCTTGTTGCTTAGTATATTTTATGGGAGAGATAGTTTTGAATACTATTTCTCCAATTATGATGCAGTGTTACCAGAAGTCCCAAATTATAAACAAATGAATAAATGGGACTACTGGAAGAGTGAAGACAGGTTGGCAAAGTTTTTCATTCCTTGGATTACTTTAGATACTTCACATGCCCGCAGAAATAACCTGACATGCAAGGTGTCAGAAGTCGAGAAAAAGTTCATAGGGCAGGTGGATGATCGGAATAGGAGACAAAAGATTTTGAAAAAATCAGGACAATGGAAAACAGATTGGACCGAGGAAGAAAAGGCACACAAGAGAAGGGGTAGTAGTGGTCCAATAGCTTTAGATAGAACGCAGAGAGGAAAGTTATGTCTTCATAGAGCCAAAACGTATTATGAAAATGTATACGTGGGAGAAGTTAGCTGTGAACATGCTTTCAATTTAGAGTACTACACCAAGGACTTCCTGAAGGGAATGCAAGTGATTCCAAATGTATATTTCGTATGTTGAAGAAATGCCTACGTGAGGCTACCTGATAATTGGTATGGCTCATGTTACTTGGCAATTATCTTCCCTAAAATATATCATGCCCAAGACTTAGAGATCATCGAGGGCAAGACATCATCGAGGGGAAGGAGAGATGTAGGAGGTGTAGAAATGGTTGGAGATGTCTTTGGGGCTGTGTTCCCTCTTCTGGGATTAATTCTTAATGATGTTAAAATTAGACGACTAGCAACAGTCGTAGACAGGTTGTCTGCCAGCACTGCTCAGTCCTTAATGCTGGTAGAAGGAGAGATGCAATCGATAAGGGCTATGGTTCTCCAGAACCGTCTTGCATTAGATGTCCTATTAGCAAAAGAGGGCGGAGTCTGTAAGGCTTTGAAGGTCCAGGAATGTTGCACTTACATTCCAGACAATTCGAAGCCCCTTGAAAAAGTTATTAGGAACATAACTGATATTCACAAAGAGATCGAAGACCTGAGCAGAGAAAATGTCTGGGAAAAGGTGGGCCAAGGAATAAGTGAAGCTGGAGGTTGGCTCACCACCTTAGGCAAAAGCTTTGTGTGGAAAATACTAAAACCTATCATCATAATATTGATCTGTGGGATCGTGTTATGGGGTTTGGTGAGGGTATTCAAATGGAACAGAGCAAGAAGGTCAGCGAGGGCTCAGAGAAAACAGCTGCAGAGATTGGCTGCCATACAAGATAGTCAGTACCGGAGTCTGAGGGCTCTGGAAACACAGAAACGAGTTATGCTAGCAATCACTGCAGTTTAATATTAATGATGACCCCGAGAGGTCATCAAAGGGGGGAACTGAGAGAGCGCAAACTGACCAAAATGTAGAAATGCATCACACTTACACGTAGTAAGCACAAGTCATGAAGAGAAATGCCATGAGTGCTGATAGTATCCATAGTTATATTCTGAAATGTGTAGTTAATATAGAAATTTAAGTAGAAGTGGAACTAATACAGAAATGTGTGAAGCAATACGATTTTATTAAACGTGATTATTCCTGAATCCATGTTGTGTAGCTGCTAAAATGTAAGATGGCATACGGAAACGTTGAACGTGGTAGGCCTCAGGGCCAGAGCTAGGAGGGAGGGGGAAGGTGATTAAATTTCACAATATGGATTGCACTAATGTTTAGTAATAATGAGTAGGCTTTGATTTATAGATGTGTATACCGAATCAGTAGAATAAGAGTATTAACATGCTAATAATTAAAGAAGAAGTTGAATACTATAAAAATGTTGTAGAGCTGGAAAGCTTTAACGTTGATTTACACATATTAGTCTGGGCCGGGGAATGTTGCAACGCGGTTGGAAGACCATGAGAATTGGGATTTGGCTGCAAATGTCTGTCTGGAAGAGAAAAGGGGGTATTCAATTATTAATAAAATGAATAGAAGCTTGTTCAAGAAATGGACCAGACATGGAGGAGGGTTCCGGAATGTTTAAGGGGTATCAGCGGGCCGGAGAAGAGTCTGAGAAGCAAGGTCGACTCTAACCACAAGGCCTCATCATGGAAAAAGCCAGAAGCTACACCACGTGAGGGGCGTCTCACGAGGGGCGTCCTAAATGTAGTTGGATTTTTGTATTAGGGACAGCACCCCTGGGTGGAGTTAGAGCAGAAGCCTGAGGACCCTTTAGAGAGCGGATGGGTAGGCAGAGAGGGGCCATGATTGGAGAACTATAGGTTTTCACCAAGAGTTTGAGAGTGGGTGGCTTCCCTTGGGAGTCATTCACTGCTGACACCTTTTGATAGGTTGAGACCTGGTTAAGTAGGGATACCATCTAGAGCAGGGTAGGGTCAGCCTAACCTGTATTTTATCTCCGCCTGTAAATGACTGATAGATTTCAATATGTGTCTATGCTAATAGCACTATTGTTTTTAGAACTGGTATTGGTAGTTTCCGTTGTTCGTCTGAGGGCTTTCAGAGAACACATGTACGTAGTTGGGCCCGTGTATCTGGTGAATCTCATTTTGAGATGCTTGTACCTGCAACTTATCTTGACTTTATAATAAATCTTTGAAAGCTAGAAGTTGTTTGTGATCCTTTGAAGCAGAGTCATTTATTGGGAGAACTAACTTGGTAAGAGATGCACTTTCTTCCCTCAATGACAGGCAATAAAGGTTCAGTCGACCAGACCGGGGTTTTAGATCGATAGTGATAAGGTATTGATCAAAATCTCGCCCTTCCAAAGGTACAGACAGAAATTCAGGGGAAGTCACAAACTGAGTACCCAGAATTGGGTAGACTTCTTAGACTACGCCAAGAAAGCTTTGGAGGGTTGGGTCAAGGGCAGCGAGGTGAAGGATTATGAGGGGCTGTACGATCTGTTTTTGAAAGAACACCTCCTCGAGAAATGTTTTCCCGAGCTGCGCCAACACCTGGTGGACAGCAAGCTGGCCAATCCCCGGAAGCTTGCAGAGGAGGCGGACACTTGGGCAAGTACCCGGGTGTCCTCAAAGGGGACTGGAGGGGATTCTCAAAAAGCCGGACAGGGCGCCCCCCAGAAGAAGGAGGGGGGAGATAAAAAGAAGGAGTTCTCCAAAGGTCCCCAAAATAATTTCCAAGGAAAGGGAGCAGGTTTCACCCCTAAGGCAAACCCGCCCAGAAACCCTAATCCTGGCCAAAGCCAGCAGCCAAGGGTTCTCCACTGTTTTGAATGTGGTGGTGTTGGACATTATAAGGGAGATGTCAGATGCCCAAAGAGACCACCCCCTCCCACCGGAGGAAAGTCACCGGGAGTAGCTAGTGTAGCGCTCGGGGAGGAGTTGCCCTTAGATAAGGGGGGTGAGTGGGCGGGTGTCACCTTAGTGTCCCTGGGAGAGCGGGAGATGGTTCCAAAGATCCAGGTGCCCCCAAATACTACAAAGTATGGGCAGTGGGTCACCATCAATGGCCAGAGAGGGGAGGCTCTGAGGGATACAGGAGCCAGTATGACTATGGTGAGAAGTCAACTGGTGTCTCCAGAGCAGGTTGTTCCTAATGTACTCCACCCCGCCGCGATGGCTGACGGCAGAATGGGTCACTATCCAGTGGCTGAGGTTCCCTTTGAGTGGGAAGGGGTTGCAGGTTCACTTCGAGTTGCCGTAAGCCCTGCCGTGCCAGTCGATTGTCTGTTGGGGAATGACATGGAACACAACACTTGGAGAGAGGTGAAATACTGGACGCATTCTGCGATGCTGGGTACACCTGACTGGGCCTGTGCAAGCACACGGTCTGCGACTGCCCGGAGAGGGAGTTCGCCTGGGTTGGAGCCTGGAACAATGGCCCAACCCGCTGCTAAAAAGAGACAGACCCGGAGACAGGGAGAGCCTGCTCCGGCTTCCACACCCCATGTGATAGATCGGCCACCTGCGGTGGTGGACCAGGAGTCCGTGGAGGGGGAAGTAGACTCTCTGGAGGATTTACCCATCCCTGCCGAGTGGCATGTGGAGGGAGGTCCTAGCAGAGAGAATTCTGTAAGGGGCAGAGGGAGTGCCCCACCCTTGAGGGACTGAGGCGACAGGCTGAAGCCCAAGCAGCAGGTGATGTTACGGGACACTACCATATTTACTGGGAGGATGGACTCCTCTACAGTGAACCCAAGGTACCCTTGCCTGGTTCGTCAAGGGCCTTGGTAGTCCCGCAACAATACTGGGCCTTTCTTTTGGAATTGGCTCATGCTATACCCCTGACAGGACACTTAGGCCAGGACAAGGCCTTTGCACGGCTTGTCCTCCACTTTTACTGGCCTCAGATGAAAGTGGCGTCCAACACTTACTGTCGGACATGTGTTACCTGCCAGGCCAGTGGGAAAACAGGGGTGAAGCTAAAGGCTCCCCTGGAACCACTTCCAGTCGTTAGCACACCCTTTGAGAGGGTGGGCATCGACATTGTAGGGCCTTTGGATCCACCAACAACAGCTGGTCACAGGTTTATCCTGGTTCTGGTGGATCATGCCACATGGTACCCAGAGGCAATTCCTCTGAGGACAGTCACTGCACCTGTAGTGGCGAGAGCCCGAATGGGGATCTTTACCCGAGTGGGATTTCCCAAGGAAGTTGTGTCCGACAGGGGGACCAACTTCATGTCAGCTTACATGCGGGCAATGTGGAAGGAGTGTGGAGTGACCTACCGGTTCACTACTCCTTATCACCCCCAGTCGAATGGACTGGTTGAGAGGTTTAATAAGACCTTGAAGGGCATGATCAGAAGTCTGCCCGAAAGCCTGCGGAGGAAATGGGACGTCCTCCTACCCTGTTTGCTCTTTTCCTACAGGGAAGTGCCACAGAAGGGAGTGGGCTTCAGCCCCTTTGAACTTCTGTATGGGCACCCTGTACGCGGTCCTCTCAGCCTGGTGAAGGATGGTTGGGAGAAGTCTCCCAGGAAACCCCCCCAGGATGTGGTGAGCTATATGCTGGCCTTCAGGAGCCAAATGGCGAAGTTGTGGAAGCAAGCTTCTGACAACTTGGAGGCCAGCCAGGCAGTCATGAAGGAGTGGTATGACCACAATGCTCACCAGGTGGAATTGGAGCCTGGCCAGAAAGTGTGGGTGATGGAGCCTGGAGAGCTTAGTGCCCTCCAGGATCACTGGACAGGCCCCTTTGAAGTGTTGGAGAAGAAGGGTAAGGCCACATACCTGTTGGACCTTAAGACCCCTCGACAGCCCCTACGGGTGCTGCATGCCAACCGTCTCAAACCCCACCATGAGAGGCCCGAAGTCATGTTGATGATGGTGACTGACGGGGAAGAGGAAGCGGAAAGCGAACCTCTCCCAGATCTATTTTCGTCTCAAGAGAAGGATGGGTCAGTGGAGGGAGTGATTCTCTCTCCCACTCTAACTCCTGAGCAACGGGAGGACTGCCGCCGGATCCTGGAGCAGTTCTCTACGTTGTTCTCCCTAGTCCCGGGAAGGACTCACCTGTGTACCCATGACGTGGACACAGGGGACAGCCCACCAGTGAAGTCGAAGACCTACCGGCTGTCCGACAAGGTGAAGGCTAGCATCCATGGAGAGGTTGCCAAGATGCTAGAGCTGGGAGTTATTGAACCTTCCAACAGCCCTTGGTCCAGTCCGGTGGTGCTCGTGCCAAAAGCCGCACCACCAGGCACCACACCCGAACTGAGGTTCTGTGTGGATTACCGAGGACTGAACTCAGTGACAAAGACTGATGCTCATCCGATCCCTAGGGCGGATGAATTAATTGACCGGCTAGGAGCTGCCCAATATCTGAGTACCTTTGACCTCACTTCAGGGTACTGGCAGATCTCCTTGACAGATGGAGCAAGGGAAAGGTCAGCCTTCTCCACGCCTGAGGGACACTTCCAGTTCTGTGTGATGCCCTTTGGGCTCAAGACGCCCCTGCCACATTTCAGCGGCTGGTGAACCAGGTCCTCTCTGGAATCGAGAGTTTCTCTGCTGCTTACTTGGATGACATTGCTGTCTTCAGTAGCAGTTGGGAGGACCATTTGCAGCATTTGCAAGCAGTTCTCCAGGCCCTGAAACAAGCTGGATTGACAATCAAGGCCAGCAAATGCCAGATTGGACAGGGGTCGGTTGTGTACCTTGGACACTTGGTGGGTAGGGGGACTGTGCAGCCCTGCAGGCGAAGATTGAGGCAATCATGGCCTGGGAACCCCCCAAGACACAGACTGAGGTCCGAGCTTTCCTGGGCCTCACAGGCTACTACCGTCGCTTTGTGAAGGGGTATGGCACTATTGTAGCGCCCCTCACAGAGCTCACCTCAAAGAAACAACCTCGACGGGTAGTTTGGACGGGAGCTTGTCAGCAAGCTTTTGAGAAATTGAAGCAGGCAATGTGTGCGGCACCGGTCCTGAAGGCCCCAGACTTCTCCAAGGAGTTCATTGTCCAAACAGATGCATCAGAACATGGCATTGGGGCAGTGTTATCGCAACTAAATGAAGAGGTCCTGGATCAGCCTGTAGTCTTCTTATCCAGGAGACTGCTTCCCCGGGAACAGAAGTGGAGTGCAATTGAGAGGGAAGCTTTTGCGGTGGTGTGGGCTCTGAAGAAGCTGCGGCCATATCTCTTTGGCTCGCACTTCCTGGTTCAGACTGACCACCGACCCCTTCGTTGGCTGATGCAAATGAAGGGGGAAAATCCCAAGCTGTTGAGATGGTCCATCTCCCTACAGGGAATGGACTTCCGGGTGGAACATCGGCCTGGAGTGGACCACGCCAATGCAGACGGTCTCTCCAGGTATTTCCGCCTTAGTGATGAGGACTCCCAAGGGGTTGGGTAGTTCTCCCCACTTTCAGCTGGGGGGGACGCGTGTTAGACCTGTCTGGCTTTTTGCGTAGTCCCTCCAATTTATTATTTATTTTGTCCCCTTTTTGCCCCTCATACCCTTAATAATTTTTGTCCACTGAGTTTTTCTAGGTGTTGGTCAAGGGGATAGGTGTTCTTTTCCCCCCCTCATAATTTTTCACCTCAGGCCCAGAGGCCTGTTCTGACAGGAAAAGTTGGAACCACACAAAATGGTGGCTACCAACTGCCCTAACTGTCAAACTCAGAACTTGCCCATAGCCTAGCATAGGACTTTCCAGAACCTTCTGGTCCATTCTGGACCACTGAGGGTCAGCCTATATAAGGCGGAATGCGGGGCAGCCATTTTGTCTACCTGAGAGAGTCAGCTTGAGGACAGGCTATCTTGGAAGGTGGGGAGAGACTAGTGTGAGGGTTGATCTCCTGGTCTGGGAAGCAGCCTAATTAATCCACTCCTCTACTCCTCCTTTGGGATCCTTGTCTTGTCCCCGCTGTGGATGTTTAAGGGAGACCCTGGGCGCCTGACTAACCCCTAGCTTGAAAATAGTGGGCTGGGAACAGGAGAAGGAGACTGTGGCGCTGTGAAGCGCAGTCCTCTGCCCAGTGAAAGAGACTCAGGAAGAATAACCCTCATCCCTAGACATCAGCTTCCATCCAGACTTGAATAGTAAAAGGACTTTGCGTAGTGGGGAAGTGGGAGCTGAGGTGAAAATCGAACCAGCACTGTTTCCTACCTTCCTGGGTGCTGGGGAAGGCTTGTGCCCTTGTGTCCTGAGAGGCCCTGGCCGGACGTGCAGTCGGCCGATCCCTGGATTTCCTGGTGAACTGGCAAGTGGTGAAGGGTGCCGGTTTCTCTGAGGCAGCGCCGCCTCAACTGTGAGCGGGACCCCTGGGGTACTGATCGCGCACTGTGATAGCGCCTCCCCGGGATCCACTGAGCCTGAGAAGCCTTGCGAGGCTTCCCTTTGTGAGCGGGACCCCGGGGGCGCCTTCCGCGCTCCTGACGCATTGCCTGCAGCGCTCTGATTGACCTGGAAAGTGAGGGCGAGACACTGCTTAAAGGCGCCTTCGCGCATGCCCCAGTCGTTGTAGCAATCCCCACAGGAGGGGCCTAGGACCGAGCAGGCCCGTGCGAGTAGTGTCCTTCCTGGGAGCGGCCGCCGTGAGAGGCGGTACCAACGCGGGCGTCTCCGCGCATGTCAGCGGGAGTAGCAGCCCCCGCCGGTCAACGTTGAGGAGGAGCGCCGTCTACCGCTGCAGCCAGAGTGAGTGTCCCGCCTCTCCCCTCTGCTCGCGCGCCACACGGAGGAGCTGGCCGAGCAGAGAGGGGGAACTGAGGGGGCATTTTGTTATCGTTCCTTCCTTCCACTCAAGCGCCAAGCAAGAGGAGCTGGCCTGAGTGAGGAGGGGGGAGCAGGGGAGCTTTGTGAGGCAAGAGAGCCTTTACCACCCTCGTTTTCCCTGGCCATATCGGTCGGTGGTGAATTCCACCAAGCGACTGGCGAAGGAAGGACCCAGCAACAGATTATTCTCAAGTAAGGAGGTGGATTGCAGGGGGAAGCGGCGCTAGCGCCTACAGTGAAGCAATTAAGGCACTGGTCGTTTTCAACCCTGTTTAATACAGGTTGGGGAGTAGCACAAAGGAACCTGCTGGATAAGTGAAGGAATAAATTCCTCATGGAGATTGCTGGTCTTTAACTAAACTTCTGATTAAACTGAAAACTCCTCATTGCAGTTAAATCTGGTCTGGTCAATGTTGAGGAATTGTTTGAATGTATAATTGATGACAAATACTGAAATAAGTTAGCATCCCTGAGGATAGAGTTACTGATTATAAGTCATTTAAATGTAATGTGATGAAAATTTAAGAGTACTGTGTTTTTGACATTATTTGGCATTTCTAAACGTACTGGTGTTTTTCCCTGACAGATTGCATTACATTGAACTGTAAGTTCTAGAACCAAGAGAACAAAGAGTATATTATTTTTATAAACAAGTACTTATTTTCCTAACCAATTGGTGTAGCGTCCTTTTTAAGTGTTATTGCGTGGATTTACTGCTGGGTGGTCTGCAACCTTCACACTGTGCCTCTAGAATTGCATGTCTTACCCCTAGGCCAGGCTACCCTCGGTGACCTGACGTCCCAGGTTCCAACACATGGCTTTTAATGTAAAAAATACTACTCGACCAAACCCACAGCTAGATGGTAAACCACTGGAGAAAGTGACCATTTTTGAATACCTAGGGTTAACACTTACTGAGAAGATGGAGTGGAGTGCACAAATAAAGAAGGCCAGCCTTAAGCTGGCACAGACAACAGGGGGCTGGCCAAAGCGCTCAGGAAGCGTACCCATAAAATGGTTGGGCCAGTGAAGGAAATTTACAAAGCCCAAATAATGGGGGCGGCTTTGTATGGGGCAGAAATTTGGGGCCATCCGACCCCCTATCTAAGAATGAGAATTCCTTTGCCAGACAACTTCGTAGGCCTCCAGTTATGTACTCCACTTACGCCACTTCGAATGGATCTTGGGGTTGGTCCAATTGCAGAGGAAGCCGCCCTCAGACCCCTTCTACATTGGCGCCGCTTATGGAGCACCCCAGAATTAGAAGCTTTCAGAGTAGAGCTAAAGGAAGTGCTGAGCCTGCAAGGCGCCAGCAAAATCCCATGGCTGGGGTATATCAAAAACTACTTAGAAGATATGGGGATGGGCGACCTATGCGCTAACGCTGATGGAAGTAGCATGTCGATATCCAAGAAGACCCTGTCAAAGATCTTTAGGGAATATAAAATTAATCAGCTTAAGAGGAACCCTGCGGTTGGTACATTGACTGCATCCTTTTTAGAGATCAAAGAGCAGTACAACCTAGAACCTGTTCTTGATGTCATCCAACCTCCCCTTGCAAAAAAGCTGTACCTACAATTTAGGCACGGAGCACTGCCGCTTCGAGCCTTTACAAATAATTGGGGGGGCACTCTAACTCTGGGCTGTCCGGCCTGTAACCACGTTTCGGAGACAGTCCAACATGTTTTTTTCTCTTGCCCGGCATATAAGAAGGTCAGATGCCGAAGGCTGGCACAGGTATGCAGAAACCTTGGAACAAATCATTGTGCGGCGGCCTATAGGATTTTAAAATATAATACTAGTATGCCCATTGTGTACTCTGTTTCCCGATACCTATTCTGCATGTGGTGTGTGCGCCGAGCTATTTTAAAATCAGGCTCCACCTAATTTGGTCACTCCATTACTCCATTGTGATTTTATACTGGTATCAACTTTACCCTTTTCTTTTTAAATCTCAAATACCATTAATGCATATTTTAATGTATTCATTACATTTTATAATTTTTAATTGGTATTCTTTGATATTGTATTGCACATGCACTTTATTGTCTGGAATCTATATGTTTGAATTGTGATGTCTTTTTTACTTGTGCTTTTATGGTCATATTGGTCGAAATAAAGAATTCATGAATTGAATAATACTGATACACGAGGTTAAAAGCAAGAGTAACAACATTTCACAATATATATAAATGGAACAACGAACAGTTTAATTCGTTTAAGTGGCGAACAATGTATAGACATATAACAGACTTATTTACAGGATAATTGAAAATAATTTACAAGGAGTTTATGTACTAGCCAGTACTTTTCGCAGACACACTCCCTTTATAGTGTCATAAGGTAATGGAACAACAGTCATGTATGTTCCTTTCTCCTTTTGCATTATAAGTGGTTGCATTTACGTCTGGTGAGATGAAGCTTCAGAAAGTGGATGCACTCCCAACAAGCATTTACAATGCAATGGTTTTGCCTTTGTTAAAGTTAGAGCTATTGGCATTGCTCTTGACATTATTTTTATTTATGTTTTTTTTAACATAAATAAATGGCATTGTCATTTACAATGCCACTAGCTTTATCTATCGCAAATGACACACACAAACACACACAGAGCCCCCCACACACAGCCACACAGAGACCCCCACTCACACAGCCCCCCACACACAGCCACACAGAGCCCCCCACACACACAGCCACACAAAGCTTCCTACACACACAGCCACACAGAGCCCTCCACACACACCAACACAGCACAAGCAGGCAACAGGGGCACACGGAGGCACAAGCAGGCAACAGGGGCACACGGAGGCAGAAGCAGGCAACAGGGGCACACGGAGGCAGAAGCAGGCAACAGGGGCACACGGAGGCAGAAGCAGGCAACAGGGGCACACGCAACAGGGGCACGAAAACGGAGGCACAAGCGGGCAACAGGGGCACGAAAACGGAGGCACAAGCAGGCAACAGGGGCACGAAAACGGAGGCACAAGCAGGCAACAGGGGCACGAAAACGGAAGCACAAGCAGGCAACAGGGGCACACGGAGGCACAAGCAGGCAAGCTCTGTACCCCCACGCCGGGACGCACGCGCGTGAACATATTAGCTACATTCTATTAAGCACAAGCACTAAGGACACCCCAGCAAACACTCATGTGCATAAATTAGGCACGACAGACACACCGCTCTGCCTGAGACAATGCAGCACACCTGGCACATTCCTACACACGATCTGCCACTCCCCCCCACACACACACACAATACCCCCATATTCCCCTTCAATGCCCCAATAAACTTATGGTAACTATAAGGCCTGTCCCTGCCCTGAGCCCTGCAGGGCAAACTAAGAATTCCATCCTTACGTGTTGGTTCAATAGGTTACTTGTGAAATGTGTTCTTTACAGCGCTTGGCAATGGCAGAAGTTCGGTATTTAGCACTGTATGGAAAACATCTTAGATGTATTTTATGTCGGGCAAAGATTGGGACGCAGCTGAGACTGGTCAAAGGAGCCTGGAAAACATTGTCATTGTTATGTGGCGCAGAGCCATCCGTCACCGATGTCACGACATTTCTTATAGTTTGACGTCGAATTGTTCCGCTCCTACGCCCCAGTTTTTTGGTGCATGTAAGATTTGTACGTGTTTTTAATTGATAGTTTTTAATTTTGCCGAACGTGCCTCGAGCCTCTCTCTCTCTCATGGAGGGACCTTCCAGTGAATGATGCCTCAGTAAGTCTCAGCTGACGTCATCAAACCAAGGACCGTTCGAGAATGCTTATGGTTGGCGCTTGTTGATGAGCCGGGGTCAGGAAAAGAGAAAGGCTTCTCCTGCCCTGGCTGGCCCCCCTTTTCGAAAAACTTAAAATCTTGATTAACCTGCAGCAAACCAACTGAAAAAAAACAGTTTCTGTTCCTATTTAACCGGTATGACAACAGAAGATGTATCTGCTGAGGCTACAAGAAATCAGACTGTACAGAGACTAAAGATTAGGGATCCATTCATAAAAAACTCGTCATAATATTATCCATCCATTCATAAAAAACCTCGCCATAATATCACCCATTCACAAAAATCTGGCCATAATAGGATCCATTCATAAAAACCTCAACCGTAATATGAATGTGTTGGTCTGAGATTGTGACAAATACATGTAGTCAGGATGGCACCTGGTAAATCTGAAGTTACAGTGAGTTATTTTACGGGGAGCAGGCAAGTCTCGCTATGATAAAACTTATGGGGCTTAGGAACCTAACACCAATCAGAGCGCTTCGGAACCTCGCCAGGGGGTTTGAAGCGCTATAAAAATAATGCAATCGGGCCGCCTAGAAACAGCTCCGGAGCTCGCGGGGGATTTGAAATCACATTTCAAATATCTGTCCGATACATGGCAGAGGGAGGCGATGTGTTCTGCTGAATTAATGTCTCACTCTCGCCCAGAGTAATTGACAAAAAAAATCGTGTGATTCTGGGCAAATCGTTTCGTCTCCCTGTTTATACAATTGTAAATCTGAGCCATAATAAGAAAAAGCGTGCAAATATACACTATAAGCCGTCTATAAATGTGTGTCGCATAAGTCGTAGTTCTAAAGAGTTCTGTGAGCGCTCCCGGCTACCGCCTGCATCGCATCCTGTGCTCTGAGTTCTGGGGTCAGCCCGAATATTCACCCAATACTGTTCTCCTATTTCAAGGGGCCATCCATTGACGAGTAAACTGTTCTCTTTACCCGTCACTAACAATCACCGACAGTGGCGTTTCTTTGTTGGATGTTGTCTGCTTGGTTTTGAGGTGCATGGGACTCCGTTCTGTGAATAGGTGTAAATGCTACAGTTACATGTTTTCTGCGCTTTGTATCCAGTTCCTGATATGTGTAATAACTCACCTAAATAAAATACACCCTCAATAGGGGAACGTGAGTGCGAACATTCCGGCAGGCGGAAATCATTATAAGGAAGGACGTCTATCACTTGGGCCGCAGGGGGACCCCCTGCAGGTCCCTCTGCCCCAAGTGTCGTAACAAAACGTGCACAGTGATGATGTGAGCAACGCGGGGGCTATTGTTACGTCACTGCTCGCCCCCCCCCCTCCTCCCAGGTCCAAAGGAACTCAGACTGACACCGCGAGCCTTGTTACACCCTGACCATCGACTCACTGAGCTGCCTCCATTTCGAAGCACGGTTTCCAACACTACAGTGAGTTATTTTACGGGGAGCAGGCAAGTCTCGCTATGATAAAACTTATGGGGCTTAGGAACCTAACACCAATCAGAGCGCTTCGGAACCTCGCCAGGGGGTTTGAAGCGACACAAAGCGGACCCCCTGTATCCCCCCGTAAAAATAATGCTATCGGGCCACCTAGAAACAGCTCCGGAGCTCGCGGGGGATTTGAAATCACATTTCAAATATCTGTCCGATACATGGCAGAGGGAGGCGATGTGTTCTGCTGAATTAATGTCTCACTCTCGCCCAGAGTAATTGACAAAAAAAATCGTGTGATTCTGGGCAAATCGTTTCGTCTCCCTGTTTATACAATTGTAAATCTGAGCCATAATAAGAAAAAGCGTGCAAATATACACTATAAGCCGTCTATAAATGTGTGTCGCATAAGTCGTAGTTCTAAAGAGTTCTGTGAGCGCTCCCGGCTACCGCCTGCATCGCATCCTGTGCTCTGAGTTCTGGGGTCAGCCCGAATATTCACCCAATACTGTTCTCCTATTTCAAGGGGCCATCCATTGACGAGTAAACTGTTCTCTTTACCCGTCACTAACAATCACCGACAGTGGCGTTTCTTTGTTGGATGTTGTCTGCTTGGTTTTGAGGTGCATGGGACTCCGTTCTGTGAATAGGTGTAAATGCTACAGTTACATGTTTTCTGCGCTTTGTATCCAGTTCCTGATATGTGTAATAACTCACCTAAATAAAATACACCCTCAATAGGGGAACGTGAGTGCGAACATTCCGGCAGGCGGAAATCATTATAAGGAAGGACGTCTATCACTTGGGCCGCAGGGGGACCCCCTGCAGGTCCCTCTGCCCCAAGTGTCGTAACAAAACGTGCACAGTGATGATGTGAGCAACGCGGGGGCTATTGTTACGTCACTGCTCGCCCCCCCCCCTCCTCCCAGGTCCAAAGGAACTCAGACTGACACCGCGAGCCTTGTTACACCCTGACCATCGACTCACTGAGCTGCCTCCATTTCGAAGCACGGTTTCCAACACTACAGTGAGTTATTTTACGGGGAGCAGGCAAGTCTCGCTATGATAAAACTTATGGGGCTTAGGAACCTAACACCAATCAGAGCGCTTCGGAACCTCGCCAGGGGGTTTGAAGCGACACAAAGCGGACCCCCTGTATCCCCCCGTAAAAATAATGCTATCGGGCCACCTAGAAACAGCTCCGGAGCTCGCGGGGGATTTGAAATCACATTTCAAATATCTGTCCGATACATGGCAGAGGGAGGCGATGTGTTCTGCTGAATTAATGTCTCACTCTCGCCCAGAGTAATTGACAAAAAAAATCGTGTGATTCTGGGCAAATCGTTTCGTCTCCCTGTTTATACAATTGTAAATCTGAGCCATAATAAGAAAAAGCGTGCAAATATACACTATAAGCCGTCTATAAATGTGTGTCGCATAAGTCGTAGTTCTAAAGAGTTCTGTGAGCGCTCCCGGCTACCGCCTGCATCGCATCCTGTGCTCTGAGTTCTGGGGTCAGCCCGAATATTCACCCAATACTGTTCTCCTATTTCAAGGGGCCATCCATTGACGAGTAAACTGTTCTCTTTACCCGTCACTAACAATCACCGACAGTGGCGTTTCTTTGTTGGATGTTGTCTGCTTGGTTTTGAGGTGCATGGGACTCCGTTCTGTGAATAGGTGTAAATGCTACAGTTACATGTTTTCTGCGCTTTGTATCCAGTTCCTGATATGTGTAATAACTCACCTAAATAAAATACACCCTCAATAGGGGAACGTGAGTGCGAACATTCCGGCAGGCGGAAATCATTATAAGGAAGGACGTCTATCACTTGGGCCGCAGGGGGACCCCCTGCAGGTCCCTCTGCCCCAAGTGTCGTAACAAAACGTGCACAGTGATGATGTGAGCAACGCGGGGGCTATTGTTACGTCACTGCTCGCCCCCCCCCCTCCTCCCAGGTCCAAAGGAACTCAGACTGACACCGCGAGCCTTGTTACACCCTGACCATCGACTCACTGAGCTGCCTCCATTTCGAAGCACGGTTTCCAACACTACAGTGAGTTATTTTACGGGGAGCAGGCAAGTCTCGCTATGATAAAACTTATGGGGCTTAGGAACCTAACACCAATCAGAGCGCTTCGGAACCTCGCCAGGGGGTTTGAAGCGACACAAAGCGGACCCCCTGTATCCCCCCGCAGGGGCTCAAGAGCCTCCGTGGATCTCCCAGGCATCCCGTAACCGGCACACAAAGCCCGGCCATGCGGGCGGCCTAGCGCCCCTAAACATAGCCCCGGCCACGAGGAGGAAGACAGGTTGGGGCAGGGGCTCGGAGGGTAGGGGAGGAGGGAAAAAAACAAACAAATAAATCGACTCACCTGGTCTGGGAGGCGAGCAGCGACAGGCTGGGCAGCCCAGACAGAGCGGCAGGTTGGAGAGGCACTTCTCCGGTCTCCCCGCGGGCGCCGCCATAGTGCTTGCCGTCTTCCTCTCCTTCTTCCCCCGGGCTGCGGGGGGCGGGCACTTCCGGCCGGCCGCGCTAGGATTGGCCGGCCGGCCAGTCACGGGGTTAGGAGAGACGCAGAAGTGCCGGCAATGCCGGACCAGACACGGGGGCGTTCCCGGCGTCCCGTGACGTCGGCAAAAGCCAAAGAATGTCGGGAACGCCCCCGTGTCTGGTCCGGCATTGACGGACAGGCCCCTCGTCCAATGGCAAGGCTCCGTTTACGGAGCCAGCCAATCAACGACGAGGGCCGAACCAAAGCACCCTACAGTTCTCAACAGGATTTCGCCTGCGCGAAAAGCCATCGACTCACTGAGCTGCCTCCATTTCGAAGCACGGTTTCCAACACTACAGTGAGTTATTTTACGGGGAGCAGGCAAGTCTCGCTATGATAAAACTTATGGGGCTTAGGAACCTAACACCAATCAGAGCGCTTCGGAACCTCGCCAGGGGGTTTGAAGCGACACAAAGCGGACCCCCTGTATCCCCCCGCAGGGGCTCAAGAGCCTCCGTGGATCTCCCAGGCATCCCGTAACCGGCACACAAAGCCCGGCCATGCGGGCGGCCTAGCGCCCCTAAACATAGCCCCGGCCACGAGGAGGAAGACAGGTTGGGGCAGGGGCTCGGAGGGTAGGGGAGGAGGGAAAAAAACAAACAAATAAATCGACTCACCTGGTCTGGGAGGCGAGCAGCGACAGGCTGGGCAGCCCAGACAGAGCGGCAGGTTGGAGAGGCACTTCTCCGGTCTCCCCGCGGGCGCCGCCATAGTGCTTGCCGTCTTCCTCTCCTTCTTCCCCCGGGCTGCGGGGGGCGGGCACTTCCGGCCGGCCGCGCTAGGATTGGCCGGCCGGCCAGTCACGGGGTTAGGAGAGACGCAGAAGTGCCGGCAATGCCGGACCAGACACGGGGGCGTTCCCGGCGTCCCGTGACGTCGGCAAAAGCCAAAGAATGTCGGGAACGCCCCCGTGTCTGGTCCGGCATTGACGGACAGGCCCCTCGTCCAATGGCAAGGCTCCGTTTACGGAGCCAGCCAATCAACGACGAGGGCCGAACCAAAGCACCCTACAGTTCTCAACAGGATTTCGCCTGCGCGAAAAGCTGCGCAGAAAGCGCAGCTTTCGCTAGGCAAAACCTAAAAAGGGATTGCTTTTCTTTGTCTTCTTGGAGCTTGTGCAAGCTGTAAACTTGGCATGGGCCACCTGTGATGGACAGTTTCTGAATGAGATAGATTTGAGTAGCAGAGTGGGGTACATTATGGGTAATGCATGCTAGGTTCTAAACACTTTGTGCCTCATTGGGAAGCCATTCGAATATGAGGAATTCTGGATAAATATGACCCAACTTTCATGAGCCAGTGACTAGCCTATCAGCTGCATGCAGTGCTTCTTTCAAAGGTGCAAGGTGTAGTTTGTAATTCCTACGAGTAGGGAGATTCCATAGTCCAGCCTAGAAATTCTGGGATTAAAAATGAAGTACCCCTTAGGATCTGTTTGGCTGCCCCGGGACACCAAAGGTGGCCACCTACGCGGGCGGCCACCCTTAGTGCCAGAGGATGGCACAGACCCAGGAGCGGTCTAGTGGTTGGGGGTCCGGAGGATCCCCTGGTGATGTCATTTATGGCCAGGTACGGGGCAGTAGTGTCTATATGACCCAGGGGGCGAGGGTCAAGCACCCTCTTTGTTCCTGGACGCGGCGGCGAGCTGACCCTCGCCCCCTCACCCCCCGTCTTCGCCCGCGAAGTGCCCGGCGCTTTTACGAGGTGAGTGCATGGAGGGGATGGTGTTCTTTGTTACGGGGATGGTGGGCCCGGGGTGGGCCCTGGGAGGATGGGGCCGGGGGTGGGGAGCCTCGGGCTGCGGCGCGCGATCGTTGACTTGTGCTTGTAATCTGTTAGGGGGGCTGAGGGGCAGGACGGCCGGTGTGATATCGAGGGTTGCAGGGGACTGGCGCAGCAATTACAGGAGATAAGGAGATCGGATGTAGCCTGGCTCCCCGGGTTGGGCAGGATGGGGGCGACCGTTTCGTTTTGCAGGGTTTGCGCACTTTAGGTTGCGGAGTTGTTTAGGGGCGGCGGGGGGGTTGCTGCTCGTTAGTCGCGCGCCTATAGGGGCCTCACCTTGTTCCGGCGGGTTGCAGGCTCTGGGCGGGGGGCCTCTGGTGGGTCAGCGTGGTCGGGGCGGGTCGCTGGGGGGACCTTGGTCGCTGCTTTCTGTGTGGATTGCGTGTTGCCCGGTGGGGGCTACCCGGCTGTTCCGGTTGTCCTCGTGATTTTGGGTTACACGTTGGACGGGCTAGTGATACCCTGGTGGATCGTGGTAGCGCTTTTTGTCGGAATGTTCACGTGTGTGGTCCGGGGGCTCGCTCTGGCCATCGTGTTGGTCCTCGTGGCTGGGGCACTCAGAGGGCTTTACTTAGTTGTTGTGACAATGGCCGCCGGTCATGGGTTCGCGCATGCGCAGATCGCGCCGGTCATGGGTTCGCGCATGCGCAGATCGTTTAATCTTCAGCCCTATTCCGTAACTCCTCCCCGCCTCGCTCGCCGCTGTCTGCGCTGTGGTGGGGGAGGGCATCCCTTCCTGGCCCTCTCGCGCTCCAGTGGAGACATTTTAATATATATTGCACGTATTTTAGTTTCGCTTGGCGATTTTGTTTAGCGCGGTGATGGGGGAGTGCTTCACACGGGGAACGGAAATAGTGCTGCTGGACTTAATGCGCTGGCGGGCGATTGTCTTTTGCTCCATTTAATGTAACGTTCGCTTCTGTATTTTGTTCACTTGTAATGTTCTCATGTATCAGGGCTGTTCCTGAGGTGCGGCGCTCTGGCGCCTGGGGGGGCGGGGGGTCCGCGCTGTATAAGGGCCCACAAATAAAATGAATGAGTGTATTTAAATAAATAAATATAATTTAAAAAAAAAGGTATTATGCTTTTGACTGTTTGGGTGTTATAAATTAGTAACACTTTATTGGGCTCAGGGGGATGGACTCGTTAGTGTCAGGTTGGGAGGGAGGGGAGAAGGGGGGACTTATATGTTGTTTTGTTTTTCTGCAGGGCAGCGGCATCTGAGAGGACTGAAACGTGCTATTAGTCACACAACATGTGGCTCAGGATTGGGGGCATCATGTATACTAGATAGGCGTTTTCTTGCAATTAAGCTCGGAGTGGATGTATTTACAATAATTTGTGTAAAGGTCCAGGGCATGTCTTCAGGGGGGGGGGGCTGGAGGTATTCACATATCTTGTTTTGTTTACTACAGAGCATCAGCGAGGAGAGGTTGTATGGACGGACGTCATGGATTTAAACTGAGGTAAACTGGTGGGGGTACTGTGGTCAGTACGCTGGCTAGGAGTGAAACAATTGCAGTGTGTGTGGCTAATTGGGCTTTCTATTGCAGGTATTGGTTGTGGAAGATTACAACCACTGAGGGGATGGTGGAAAAAGGAGTGGGAGCAGGTGTAAGAAGGATTGCGGATAGCAAGGTGTTTTTCGGAGGGGGGGCAGGGCGGTGCTGGGCTCAAGGCTGGCAGGAGCAACTGGACACACAGTGTGGGATACTTTGCTGACACCTCTCTTTTATTTCCATTCAGCATTGCGCACCGTGAAGCCTGGTTCGGCCTGAACTTCGCCTACGCCTAATTGCCACTGATTGAGTAAGTAAGTCAGGGACCAGGGGACAGGGAGGTTGCTGGACCCGCAGTGGGTTGCCCGAGCTACTAGAGTGTCAAGGACTTTTCTCATTCTCCCTTTATCCTCCCCCCTCAGATTCCGAGACGAGCCCACATCGCTATATGGAAAGCCAGGCCTCCCCATCGCTATTCTCTCAGATGTCGCAGGTGGACGACTCGCTGCCTGAGGCGTCACTGGAGGCGCAGTGGGCGGCGTTCATGCAGATGGCCAGGGGGAAAGGGCTATCCTGGGCCAAGGGGATTGCGAGGGATGTCGAACGAGATGACTCCGGAGTCATTTGCGAGGCTCCCCTGCCGGATCATGACTTGCAGGAGGCCTGTCACACTGGATCGTCTAAGAGGGCGCAGAAGCAAACGTCCAAAGAATTCCCGCCAGACCCTCCCGCAGGCAAGAGCAGGACAGTGATAGCTCAAATCGAGCCCCCACCACGAGCCGCGTCACCGTGTGTGTCACTGGTTGCGCCACAGGCACCTGTGCAGAGCTCAGCTGTTTACGCCACCCGAGAGGACCTTGGTAAATTGTCAGATTTCCTGAAAGACTTCATGAAGGAGCTTTTGGGAAATAGGGTCTCCTCAGCACCTGTTATGTCATTGAATGGTGCTGCGGACGGCGGCGAGGGGGCGAAGGCGGCGGCTTCGACATTGAATGGTGCTGCGGACGGCGGCGAGGGGGCGAAGGCGGCGGCTTCTGTGTGGGTCGCTCCGCCGCTTGCTTCATTGCCATCTACATCGACTCTCCCTCCAGTGGCCAGCTCCAGTTCTACTGTGGCGTCATTGGCCACGCCGCTGTCGAGCGGAAACACTGGAGGAGCCGTGGTGCCGCCTCCTCCTTTGGCGCCCGTTCTCCCTTCAATATCCACACCTGCCAACACCAGTGTAACATCCATCTCCACAGACACTGAGTTGATGAAGTCGGCTCCACCACATGGTACGTCTGCTGCACCGACTCTTGGGAGCGGTGCCTTGATATCTCCTTTGTTGACAAATAATCTTTCTTCCGCAGGAAGCGTTGATAGCTTAAGCCCACTTGCAGCACCTCTGTCCGTACCTACGTCTGAGCCCAAGGTGGCGGCAGCAGCCCTACTGTCTGGGCATTGTCATTTGGTTTGGCAGGTACCCCTGGATGCGAAAGAAATGATATGGAGGAGAGAACTTATCGATATTTTCTCGCTGTTGCTATTAGGACAGGAGGGCACTGACGTCAGGAAAGCTGGGTTGAAAGAGGAGGATAAAAAGACAAAGTACCAGCAATGGCCTGAGAAGACAATCGAGAACTGGTCAGATGCATTTGCCATTTTGCAGGCAGTTATATTAGAGAAGCACCCAGAACAGGCGCAGGCGCTGGTTCAATACAGCACACTGATCAGGAAGGAAGCTGCTCGTTGGGGCGGGCAGGGTTGGGTGAGTTACGACCTAGAATTTAGGAGACGAATGTCCTTGTGCCCAGAGATGAGATGGGACCAAAAAGAAGTACAACTGTGGTTAGATCACATGGGTTCTAACCTGCTCCGCAATGCGGGGAGTATGGATAAGAAGCAGGGGAATAAGGACTCAGGCAATAGCACACAGCGGAGCGAGACACTGGGGGATAGACAGTCCTTTCGGGGTGGCTACAGAGGCAGAGGGGGCAACAGGGGGTCGTTCAAGAGGTCGTCCCCAGGGGTATGTCGCCTTTTCAACTCCGGTCATTGCACTTGGGGAAAGTCCTGTAAGTTTGCCCACTCGTGTAACAAATGTGGGGGCTCCCACTCTGCAGGATCTTGTTCAGTGCAGCAAGGGGGCACTTCCAAGATCACTAAGGATGCAGGTAACAAGCAATGACAGTAGTGCATGTCCGCCCCTCGTCAGCACCCCCCATCCTTTGCACCCCACAGCACAATACTATGCTTATCCTGGCACTGTAATGGGACCCTCCCCGTGATCCTGTCTAACATGTTACCCCTCCTGCTAAAGTATCCGCTCCCCCGGGACAAGCTCTTGCTTCTGGATGGTTTTAGCGAAGGATTTGAGATACCCTTCATGGGCCGTGAGGGCCCCAGAGAGGCAGAGAATTTAAGGTCAGCTAGAGAGATGCCTCTGATAGTCAAAGCAAAGGTAGAGAAGGAGAGACTGTTAGGGAGAGTGGCTGGCCCTTTTGACAAACCACCTTTAGAAAACTTCGTGGTGTCACCTTTGGGGGTGGTACCTAAGAAAGAGCCTGGGTCTTATAGGTTAATACACAACTTCTCTCACCCAGAAGGAGCCTCGGTCAACCATGGTCTGGAGGAAGGGTCCTGCTCTGTGTCATACTGCACGCTGGATGTGGCTTTAGACCTAGTAAGAAGAGCAGGCGTAGGGGCATGGTTGGCCAAAGCAGACATTGAATCGGCTTTCAGGTTGTTACCTGTGCATCCCAGCAGTCAACATTTGCTAGGCTTCAAAGTGGACGGGGAGTATTACTGCGATCGCTACATGCCGATGGGATGTGCAGTGTCCTGTGCCTACTTTGAAGGGTTCAGTAGCTTCCTGCAGTGGGCACTACAGTCTCGCTATGGGGTCAGCGAGGTTTCGCATTACCTGGATGACTTCCTTTTTATAGGAAGTCAAGGGTCAGAGGAGTGTAGCGAAGCTTTGCAGAACTTTGAAGCACTGACTGCTAGCTTAGGGGTCCCCTTAGCTCCAGGTAAGACAGTCGGCCCTGCGCAGGTGTTGACCTTCTTGAGGATTGAAATCGACACAGTGAAGGGTGAGTGTAGGTTACCAGCAGACAAGGTCCGGGATCTGGCACAAACCATTCATTCTGCTCTGGGGCAGGATAAGGTGACGCTGGGTTTTTTACAGAGTCTGCTGGGCAAGCTCAACTTTGCTGCGAGAATCATCCCCACGGGAAGGGTCTTTGCGCGCAGGTTGGCGAGGGCATCCGCGAAAGTCAGCAAGAGCTATCATTTAGTGAGAATCAGCAAAGGCATGAGAGAGGACCTTAAGATGTGGGCCACCTTCCTTGGGGACTTCAACGGCTCTGTAGTTTGGAGGGCGCCTTGGGCAGGGTCTCCTGGCCTTTCTATGTTCACGGATGCTTCTGGAAGAGAAGGTTTTGGTGTCATTTTGGACACGGAGTGGTGTGCGCAAGCATGACCGAATGTGTGGCGAAAAAAGAAGGTTACATCCAACATTACTGTGCTAGAGCTGTTTCCCATTGTGGTAGCATTTCACCTGTGGCCAGAGAAGCTAGCTGCATGGAGGGTACTGATGTGGTCAGATAATTTAGCAGTGGTACAGGCCATTAATTCGCAGTCAGCTTCATGCCCGCTAGTGCTATGTCTACTCAGAGAGTTGATGAGAGTTTGCCTGGTGAGCAATGTGGAGTGTAGAGCGCGGCATATTCAAGGCGTCCAGAACACAGCGGCTGACGCTCTTTCTCGCTTCCAGTGGCACAGGTTTCGCGAGGCATGGCCGAGAGCAAAGGAAGAGATGACCCGTTTCCCCGAGAACCTATGGTTCCTTCTGAATCTGAGAGGCGATTGAGAGGGCTAGGGGAGCTGGCGTTGGCCCCGCGGACGATCAAACGATACCGAGTGGGCGTGGAGAAGTTCTGCGCTGTCACCGGGGATTGGGAACAGGAGAGGCCTACGCTGGAATCCCGGACGCAGGACTTTATTCTGTGGGCGAAAGATGAGGGCAAATCACAGTCTTGGTTTGCGGGGCATCTGTCAGCCATCAGCCATCACGCTCGATTGAGGGGGCAGCTAGACCCAACAAAATCATTTTTAATCAGGTCAGCGCTGAAGGGCTGGTCCAGAAGCGAGCCTCGTGCTTCAGATAACAGGGCAGCGATTGACTTTGCTACATTAAAGGGGATGCTGGATAGCATCGAAGGGGCCACAAGTTCTGGGTTTGAGGCAGTTCTCTTTTCCGCAACATTTGCGCTGGCCTTCTTTGGTGCCTTCAGAATAGGGGAGATAGTCGCGAAGTCAAAGACTGATAGATCGGGCATAGCTTTGTGTATCCAGGATACTATGTTGTCGGGGGATTGCTTATCACTAAGGTTGAGACAATCTAAGACGGATCAGGAAGGGGCTGGCAAAGTAATAGTGCTGAACAAGTTAGAGGTTGCTAGGTACTGCCCTGTACGTCTGGTTGAGAGATACCTTTCCCTGCGCCCTCCTGCTGAAGGTTATTTGCTGGTTCATGCTGACGGAGCACCTTTGACCAAGTACCAGGTGCAGCGTGTCATGGACACCTGTCTAGATTTATCTGGTAATAAAGTACTGGGCAAAAGATTTTGTACACATTCCTTCAGGATAGGGGCAGCGACCACGGCGTTTCAGGCAGGCTTGCCAGTTGAAAATATAAAACAGGTGGGGCGCTGGGAGTCGAATTGCTACAAACGATATATACGTTCATAGGAGAAGCTATAAGCATCAGGTTTCAAAACATTTTGTCCTTGGCGTGTTATTATCGCAATGTAATTGGTTTGCAGTGTGTATATCTTTGTGTGTTGTTAATAAACAAGGTGTAAAACATCTGCATCTCTTATTTACTAGGTAAATCGGTCTGGGTGACAGGACATTTGAGAATGCAAAGGGTAGCCCAGTGGGCGGATAGCGGAAAGTGGAAGCATGGTTTCACAGCGACCAAGATAAAGTGGATAGTGTCGCCCAACATGCAGTAGAGTAGCCTGATGAACAAAATAGGCAGTTACTGGACGGGGGTGAATTAACACCTGACTTACTAATAATACATTTAGGTGGCGAGCAGTTGGTGCATGTGGGCCGCAAGGGCCTGTTGCACATGATGAGGAACACTATGTGCGATGTGAGCAACCTCCTGGGGACCTGTGAATTATGGTGGTCCGAAATCACACCAAGACTTCATTGGAAAGGCGCTAGGTCAGGGGTAGCATTGGAGACTTCCCGCAGGCAGGTGAACAGCGCCATGCGCAAATTCACAGAGCAAAGGGGATTTGGTTTCATAAGACACGGTCTGCTACACACGAAATGCACGGGTTGCTTTGATGGAGACGGTGTTCATTTATCTGAAGTAGGGATGGCTATTTTTCTACTGGATTTAGCGGAAGCTATGGGAGCAGCAGGTTGTATCTAAGGAGGAAGAGTATGTGGGGGGGCTCTGGGACGGCGGCGGCCGCACCCAGAGCCATGGCGGATTACAGGGCGATCCAATGCAGGAAGGTACAGAAGGGTACTCTCTACAGGAGCACCGGAAGGGTGCGAGAGCAAAATATCCCCAGGGAGATCCACGGTCGGATCCTGGAGGAGTGACGGCGCCCCGTTAGTCCTTCGGGCGGATGTATACCTGAGCAACCGGGGGTTGCCAGCAACGCTCAACCCCCCGTAGGGGGAGGGGCGTGAGCAAGGGGCGGATTGTAGGTCCGCCGGGGGAGAGGTTAGACCTTCCCCCTAACTGACAATGCCCCTGCGGTTAAGACCACGGGGAGTTATGGCTCATCAGGTGGGCAGGTCACGAGGGGCGGCCTGCTCCTGGATCGCCCGTAAGCTAACCCAACATGTTGGCATAATGTATATGCTAATAAAGCTGCAAGAACTTTCTCCAACATTTCAGAGTGTGGTGTCTTTTATTCTGAAAAGTGGGGGGAAGAGCGGTCAGGGTGTGGTGCCGATATTGGCACTATGTTTGGCTGCCCCGGGACACCAAAGGTGGCCACCTACGCGGGCGGCCACCCTTAGTGCCAGAGGATGGCACAGACCCAGGAGCGGTCTAGTGGTTGGGGGTCCGGAGGATCCCCTGGTGATGTCATTTATGGCCAGGGGCGGGGCAGTAGTGTCTATATGACCCAGGGGGCGAGGGTCAAGCGCCCTCTTTGTTCCTGGACGCGGCGGCGAGCTGACCCTCGCCCCCTCACCCCCCGTCTTCGCCCGCGAAGTGCGTGTGCTTGCCTGGCGCTTTTCCCGCCCATCCGCTTACCCTGCTTTCGGGCATCAGGGGGGGGGGGTGCTTGTGGCTACTAATATTACTGTCTTTTGTGTTGCAGGCGGAGTTACAGGGCGATCCAATGCAGGAAGGTACAGAAGGGTACACTCTACAGGAGCACCGGAAGGGTGCGAGAGCAAATTATCCCCAGGGAGATCCACGGTTGGATCCTGGAGGAGTGACGGCGCCCCGTTAGTCCTTCGGGCGGTTGTATACCTGAGCAACCGGGGGTTGCCAGCAATGCTCAGCCCCCCGTAGGGGGAGGGGCGTGAGCAAAGGGCGGATTGTAGGTCCGCCGGGGGAGAGGTTAGACCTTCCCCCTAACCTACAACGCCCCTGCGGTTAACACCACGGGGAGTTATGGCTCATCAGGTGGGCGGGTCGCGAGGGGCGGCCTGCTTCTGGATCGCCCGTAAGCTAACCCAACATGTTGGCATAATGTATATGCTAATAAAGCTGCAACAACTTTCTCCAACATTTCAGAGTGTGGTGTCTTTTATTCTGAAAAGTGGGGGGAAGAGCGGTCAGGGGGTGGTGCCGATATTGGCACTATGAACCTTATACTTTATCTACCCCTTTGGTAAACGAGTTGATATGCACTTGTAGGTTCAAATTCTTTTTCATGAAGTGGTCTAGAGTCACGGCACATTTTGAAATCGCAGTTCAACATAGTAAGTGTGTTGAGCCCGGTTGGAATAGGGATTGAGCAACTGGGAACTCATTTTAAGCAGTGGTGGCTGGTGAAATGTTAAAATAGTGAGGCAAAATATTATTGCTTTTTTTCTCAGCCAGCGAGCTGGATTTTTCATAGTGAGGAAAGGTTAACGATGTTTTTCTGTGAGTAATACTGTTATCGAAGACTGCAGCATGCGTACTCATCTTTAGCCTTTCCCTAGTCTGAAAAAATTATGCGTGCTCGCTAACAATAAAAGTAATAATTTTACACTTGACCAATTTGACACTTCAATAGCCGCCACAGATTTTAATGCGCTGGGTTTCACATGATGCATCCTCATCCTGGACTAATTGTCAGTCAAAACCTGGGCTATGATTTCAGTGCATCTAGGGGAGGACATTTTGAAATACGGCTGAACATAGTGTACAGTTGGTATACAATATTTGATTGGTGGAGAGAGGAGTCCTGTGGTTCCAATTCAATATCAAAAAGAGTGGGAGAGAGAATTGCATCTTGAATATCACTTCTGTGAAGCATAAAGGATGTAGAGAGAAAGTTTACCAATGTTGTATTAAATCGGCTCAGGGTGTGATGAGAACTAGCTGAGGACGGCTACATTCAACTACATTCTATCCATAAGGAGATCCAGGAAACTGGGATGATTTACTGTGCCGAAAGTACTGAAGTGTCCAGGAGGATGAGGTAGAAAATGCCTTTGCCTATGAGACAAAGTGCAACGGTTATAAGTATAGTAGTGTCCATGCAGCGTCCTTACCTGAAACCAGGTTGCACCTCGCTTAAGTGGTCGTTTTCAACTATAAAACGGTTGAGCCTGGTTTCAAAGCAACTTACTAGGACTTTTGCAATGAGGGGTAGGTTAGAAATCACACATCCCATACCCTTGTTGAGACATCAAAATACTTCTTCGTTACAGAGGGAGCGGCTACTCTGTTTGCTGTGCATGGTAGTACATTGTAGGTTTTTAGAGGGGGCTAGAAGTTCGGAAGGGTGCTCCAATTATGTATCATTTAACATGTAGTTGAGCTTAAGCATCAAGAGAAGTACAGAGATGTCAAAGAAATAGAGTCTTATGTGCTTATACTTACCATATTTATCATCTTCAGAAGATTAGGTAAGTGTCTATCGCATTGTTTGATTAGTAGAGTTTGTGACCTTGACTCTGCTGGCTGTAGTTTCCAAAATATTTTGTGGACGTTTGCACTGATCTCAAAAAACATTTTGATTTGCTTCTGGCATTTTCTCTTGGCTGGCAAATTGAACGTGAGCCACAGATATGTAACGTGAAATGTAGTATTATTATTTGTACATTCTAATTATTATTGTTACTATTTTTGCATTGTTACTATTAATATTATTATCAGATATTACAATGCTCTAGTGATGTGACTTTGCTCAGATCCTCTCAAGGGAATTATGTTGATATATTATTTCTAGTTTATAATATTAAAAAATAATACTTTCTAAAATGAACAGCAGGGCCTCAGATTTTTCCCAGTTGGGTTTGTTGGTTGACATGATATCACTGCCCCTATGTTTGCTGAAGCATGAGGCCCCAAACATTCAGGCTCAGTATTTTTAAATCAAGCATAGGGGGTTGGTGTGATAGCTCGTGAGTGTGTGGATGATATTGTTTTGCCGGATGTAATCTGTGTCTCCCGCCCTTCTCTTGCTTGGATGATGAAATAATCTCCAATACTCGCTGGTATTCTTGAGTAACTTTATTAGCATGGGTGAGTCCAACCGACATCCATAACCCACTGTGAGAATGTCAGTTGGCACAGGGAGTGCAGTTTAGAACTCTCAAGACATTCTAGGGGCGTTCTAACGGAAGGGAAGAGGGGTGGAGGAAGAAACCAAGGGTAGAAGACAAAAGAAGGAAGTCAGGATACAACAGACGACCAGGCTGCAAAGTTACTGATGGGACAGGTATGCTTCCTCCCCCCCTGTTGCACCCCTACCCTTTGAAACCAAAAGCAGGAACCTCACTGACACTCCCCTTACATGTCCACCCTCTAACTCGGACACCTGGGGGCCAGTGGGCTAAGTACATCCTCTCTCGATCATCGTGCATAATCGTCCATCCCAATAAACCATAAAGTTGAAGCCTCCTAAACCAGGAGTGGTTAGGAAGACCCTCTTTTCTTCCTATTTTTTTGCACTTTTTCACAGTTTTATTAATTTTCACTTTCACGTCCCTAGGTAAGGGTGGGCCTTAGCGCGTCCATACCACCAGGGTTTAATACACTTTTCAGTCCTGAAGAATTGCCCGGTAAATTCACACCGTTTCGTGGCAAGAAACATGTCGATTTATACTTAGGAAACTACCACTCTATTAAGTGTGGACTGCTTCCATACACATAGCTTTTAAATAATGTCTTTAGTGATAATAGAATAAAGTTCCTTTTGATACACTACAGACTTTTTTAAATACCCTCATCACTCACTAGCTTAGTTTGCACCAACACGCCCTAATTCTCACCAACCTGCTCCGCAGTAGATCTGGCGTTGTAGCACACCAAAGAGACACTCGGTCTCTTTGGTGGAGCCCAATGATGAAGCATGTCATCACCAGGTGGTGAGTGAGGGCTTTCTACAAACGTCCTAAATCAGGCCGTTCCCCAACCCCTTTGTGCTCCCTACATGTGGTTAAGTGTAACCATAGGACACTCTTTATTTGTTGATTGATTATAACCGGGGAATAAGAGTGTCAATCTACTCTCCCTACCTCTCTTCTTGTTTATAGATAATCGTCCATCCCCTCATCATGCGGATCACCCCGGTCCTGCTCCTTCCGCCCTGACCTGGAGATGACATCTTGTATGATCCCCATCGACTAGCGGCCGTATATTTCAGAAGTCCCAATGTCTTTTCTGTCTTTTCCCACCTTTTGATTGGACGTTTTGGTTAATGTTGCAAGGACTGCCTGTCTCTCTGCAGCTATGGCCTTTCCCATGGGTTTTGTGAATTTCTTTTTAGGCTGAACTTTTCTCCAATGGTTCAGTCTCGGTGGCCGTGTCGTCAAAGCCAAGGTATTGGTTGACTTCCCATGAGAAAATCAGTCAGGATGGGTGTCCTCAGCGGTAACTGAAATTGTGGGCCTTGAAGTGCTCAGTCACAGGGTGGAAGTTCTGTCTCCTCTGCACAGTGAGCATTGACAGATTCTCTAGGGTGTGACCTTCAAATTCAATTTTCCTTTCGTTCCTGGCGGCATCCATGATAGCTTCTTTTTGATGGAAATAGTGGAAGCATGTTAGAATATCTGGGGTCTGAATCACCCTAGTGTTGCGGAGAGGCATGCGATGTGTGTGATTGAGCATGATACCTTCCTCTAGCAGGGTAGGGAGTATATGTTTGAAGAGTCACTTGACATATGCCTCGATGTCATCCACTTCCGCCTGTGGAGGTGCTTCCTTAATTCTGATGCTTTGTCTCCGAGAGTGGTTTTCTCCATCCTCCTCTTGTGCCTGGAGGTCCTCTGCATGTTCTTTGAGGTTAAGTAGCTCTTGAGATAAGAATTCCATGTATTCATCTTTGGAATCATGCTGCCCTTCCAATGTGTCCACCCTGTCCCGACCTCTTTCAAATCATGCCTTAGGGTCTGATTTCAGACCTGAGTTCCTTTTTGAGGGAGGAGAAGTCCTCTATGAGGCCTCTGAATAGGCCCTTCATGAAGGATCTCATGAGGGGAGCTTCAGCTGTGCCCTTCCGCCGATCTGCAGAGCCATGACGTTCCGGAGACAAGCGTATGTATTAAAAGCCGGTTCCATGTGTTCCTATTTTATTTGGCCTAGATTGATAGGATTTTCATGGTAGGGAGGCTATCCCTCGCTGACCCCAGGTACACTTCTCTATTGTTGCGCCAATCGCCACTGCCAGAGTTGCACCAATGCTGCCAGCGGGGGACAGGCTGTCCCTGCCACCATTGCACATCTGACCAGATTTGTCCCTGGTCTCAGGCTGTCTTTCGTCCTGAATTTGTGCAGTCTCGGAGCTCAAAACCACTTCAAGTACCCTTTTAGGGTTCCTGTGGATGGGTGACCCAGAGCTATTACGGTCTTGAGCTGCAGTCGGGGGTTTAACTTCTTCTCTGTGGGATATCTGCATGCTCTGTCAGAGTCATAAAATCTCTGTAGATTGCCCCCAGGGCCTAGCCCGACTGCCTCCCTGCCGGGTCCCCCGCAGAAGCGATACTCCGTGCAGGTCAATGCTCCATTCAGGCCTTTGATCCCAGGCCAAGGCAGGTCTCTTGTATTCAGGCCGCCCTGCTCTCAAGACACGGTAGGCCCCACTCCTAACTCCTTCAAGGCCTGACTAGGTATCTCCACCTCAGATCTTCTGCCCTTGTCCGCAGCATCTGGTCCTGGCCCAGTCCGTCGCGAAGGGTCCCGCCATTGTCGGTGCTCCTCTCCAGACCTGATAGTCTTTTGCGGCCACCCACTCATCGCCTCAATCTGCCACTGGTGTGGATGTTGGTTCTTGAGGCCCTTTCTGGCCCCCACCACCTTCTGTGTGCTCCTTCCCCTCCCTGGTTGCAGCAGAGGACCACTCTGTTCTCTGCCGCCAGAGGCCTACTAGGGAGTTAAGGCACCCCCTCAGCTTCTGCCTGTCAGGGGGTGCACAGGGAGTCTGTTGATGCTGTTGATACTCAGGATGGCAAGGGTATACCTCATCTTTGCCCCGTCCACCATGATTACCATGCCAAATTCACCAAGCGTGTTTATAAAATGAGTGGCTGCCTCAAGTTTTGCTTCTAGGATCAATAAGTCACCTGCAAAAAAAAGAAGCTGTTTTTTGGCTCAATAAAAAGAGAGAAAAGTAGGAGAGAAGGGGTTCTTACCTGTCTTGTGTCTCCCCTAAATTGAAAAGCTTCACTAAGATCAACATGTAATATAACAGCTGTGTTTGGGTGATGTTGTAAGGCTCGGACTGCAATAAAAACTATGATGAAATAAAGAAAAGACAGAGCATCCCAGATATTCCCACTGAACCAAGTCAAAGCGGCTTATCCACAAACTGCATTTTGTTGTAAGTAAAGTAATGGTTCAGTGATACCACTCATGTACTACAAAATGCTATTAACAAGCATAAGTACGGAGACCTATGCCTTTGCTTTATTTTCTGGGTGAAGATATCCACCATGTTGGCGCACAAAATTGTATATTTCAGTAGTTAATGTGGGAGGGACAAGATAGAGTGCCTGGAAAATGATGAATACTTACTCCTATTTTCGGTATTCAGCTGTTACAACGCATTTTTTACAACGCACTACCACTACAACGCAGGCATTACAACGCATACCATTACAACGCATAGCGCTGGGGGGCGCTCTAGGATAAGAGGTAAGTTTAATTTACTATCCAACACCTTCCCTAGGGTCCACGGGGACTGGAGTTAGAATAGTAAATTATACTTACCACTATCCAGCACCCCAAAGCGCTATGCGTTGTAGTGGTATGCGTTGTGAATACCGCGTTGTAATGGTATGCGGAGTAAAAGTATGCGTTGTAACGTCATACATCCCCTATTTTCTCCTGAAGTGGACTCACTTTTCCTCTGATGACTGCTCCTCTCAATGCAGACACATAAATACTCAAAATGACGTCATTCACAAAACATGATGCTCTACACACAAAGGGATAGGTGAATCAAAGTAGCAAGAGAGCTACATTTTTTACTATTATATGTATGCTAACTGCCGGTTTGTCCAGAATGTAAATGGTAGCATAACATACTTAAGTGGGAAGGGGGCTGGTTTAAATCCACTTTAGGTATATATGCATGCATGCACAGATTATAATATGTTCTCCTTGAATCGTCCAAGTGCCACTTGATGTCACATCTAATAAGTGAAAGATTTTAAAATTAGGGGTGGGCAGAATTTTAATTCCGCCAGGAATTGTGTAATTTAGTAATTCCACTTTACTCATGTAACTCGGAATTACTCATTAATTCCGCTGTTCCGCCATTTCGGAATTAAATCAGCACTGTAATGGTTTTGAACAGAGATGGAAGGAGTAGTTCCTCTACGTTTAAAACCCTCAACAGATTAAACTTTAATCTGCAGGATTGCTCACTCTTCCAGCCTTGTAAATACCAATGCAGTGCACTGCAGTGAATACTATAAGTGTGTAAGGGCGCTAAGTGGTATGCACTGGACTAGATTAATACCCCTCGGAGTCGTAACATAAGAATGTAAAGGCACAGAGGAGAATGAACTTCACAGTAGTGTAGTGCATACCCCTCAGCGCTCTTACATAAGTATGTAAGGGTACTGAGGGGTATCCAGTGCAGTGCATACCCCTTGGTGCCCTTACATACTTATTTAACCCCTTCACTGCGGCAGCAATTCCGCCGCAGTGCTAGGGGGTGAGGGGGTCGCACGGCTCACCTGCGCTTGTGACGGAACCGCTCCGTCACGCGCCTCGGGTGAGCTGTGCTAGGGACGGAACGGTTCCGTCACGAACGCCCCCGCTCAATAGATCGCACCGCGCAGGCGCGAAATCAGCGCCGCGCAGGCGCGTCGAGCGGGCCGTGACGGATGTAATTCCGCGGAATAAAACTCCGCCAATTCCGCCCATTCCTACTTAAAATACCTATGAAAACGCAGCACTGAGAAAGCAAACTCACATTTTGAACCATGTATGGTATGGATGTCAAGAGCAAGCATGTAAACGGGTAGACTGAATGAGCCTGGGGTTCCTTATCTGTCTTGAAATTACCAGAGAGTGTTTTAGAGTTGTCTGTTAATGGAAATTCTTTCTGTTGAGGAAGCAGTAAATCTTCTGCTGGAGGAGAATTGTCTTGCACACGTATAGTTGCAATGCTAGCACTACCCTATGGAGGATTGTACACTGGCAGAGAATACATCATGTAATGTACCACTTCCTCAACAAAATGTAGGAACTTCTGCTACCAACCCTAAATTACGCTGTTTGTCTTTGTTTTCATGATTGCTTTCTTTTCAAGTATCTGTTCTAAAGCACATCCGATTATATAGGGAAAGAAGAAGCAGGCTTCTTAGAGCATATGTAACTCTTTCAAAATTAAAATCGACTGAAAAAGGGCGTAGAAGAGGGGCCATAACAATGAGACAATCTGTTTTTGTAATTCCAATTGTACTATGAGAATTAAATAATCTGCCAGGACTCTCAAGTCAATAGAGGAAATAAAGGTACAAGCATAATTTAAGTGGTAGTTTACCATCCCATCTAAATACAAACAAAAAGGTGAGATGTACTTTACTAAAGTACATTATTCTCGCACTCATTGATTTTAATTTATGAACCACCAAAACCAGGAAAGAGCATTCAAGGCAAAGCCAAACATTGTTTAGCGAAAACATCATCAACCCATCTGGGCGGAGAGGATTCTTAAAATTGTTTTGAAAAGTGTAAGATCACCAGCCCGCCTGAAAAACGAAACCTGCCTGCAGGCGATATACCTGCCCATCCTGCCGAACTTGGCTTTCACTCAAAGAAGAAACAATCAATAGGGGTGTGTGCTTCATACCTTTCCTAGACACGTTTTGCGAAGGTGCCTGTGTCAAGGTCGGATCAGGTCACGACTTTCCCTTTTCAGAAAAAACCTTCAATTTTTACCAAAAACATCCAGAAAGAGAGGACTGGACGAAGAACCTGTTTGGTTAGAATTTAAGGATTCTTTCGCATTTTTTTTAACTAAAATTCTGTGTATTGTTTTCAACCATCCAAAAATATATATTTGTAAAAAAAAACGTATACAACATTATGCTTGACCTCGAGTAAACTTTAGCGCCTATAGGCGACTGGCAGCCTCAAACAACTTACTATATAACATATAAAACTGTCTGTATTAGCACTTGCGTTGACATTTTGTAACCTAGAACACATTTAATACATTGCAATTTACAATGGCATGGGAGCAGAGCAACGCCTGGCACTTCGAGAGTAGCTTCACTCAGTTGTATGCTCGTGAGAGCTAAGTTATACATTTCCATGGTGACTTTTAGTACAGATAAACGATAGCCAGTCCCCAGTGGGGTTCAATAAAGTATGCAGAGTGCGGTCTGCACTGGCCTTACATTTAGTCAATGTTACAGCCGGCGTCTGTTAAGCTTTACAAGCGCCTGTGAGGCTGTGTCTACTCAACACGCATTAGTTCAAGTACATCTTCATGCAACTGTTCGTTTTATTGGGTGCAGGAGGGGTGACATTGTATGTTTTCATATAACTGTATAAAACTAGTATTTAACTATAAGAGAACAGGCTGAGATCTGTAGTGGAGGAGGTGGGAGAAGGGCAGTAACACCCCTGCGGGCCGGGGTAGCGCATCCCCCCTGCTCCCCAGTTGCAGGCGGCGTCGCAGTGTGAAATACAGGTGGTGGCTTAATCAAAGAGTTGGAGGGAACGAAGCTTCACATGGCTAAAGCAAGTGAATTTTATGTGCATGAGATACTTGATTAAGGGTTTTTAAGTGCGTTGGAACTTTTTGTCCGTGTTTGACAAGGTGTGTGATATCCGCTCCATAGCTAAAATGTGCCAGCTGTGGGTGAACCATTGCGGTATGGAAGGGGGGACTTTCTGTTTCCACATAAGTGCTATGAGTTGAGTTGGCGCTCTGCTAGGGGAAGATAGCTGATGAGTTTCCAGTCAGTGTGAGTCATGGCACAGAGATCTGAGGGCCTAATGCCCAGAATGACGTGAGGTACGAGGACGGGAGAGGGTAGCCTATGACCTCCTTATGTTGCCCGGTATCTCTTTCCATTATGTCGTTATAACCTTGCAGGACCACCAATTATGTTGAAAGTCTCCCACAGCACCAGCAATAAGAGGGTGTTCCCGGGTAGATAACAGAGAGATGAGTTGGTGTAAGGTACCATTGGAACGTCAATTTGTAAGCCGTTTCCCTAAGTGAGATACTGTGATACGTCTTAGGTATGTTTTGCCACAGGGTCTCCCATTGATTGGGCGATATCTCTGCCTGCGCAGTAGTCTGCCATGTCGACTGGTACAGGTGTGTGCGCAGTGGCGTGGAGCGCTGGACTGTCTGAAAGGTGTTAGATATGAGACCCTTTGAGCCAGTAAAGGCATGGACATGTGTCTCAAAGAGTGTGTACGGTCGGCTGACCGCAGGGTACACTGAGGGGTGTAACGCCCAGTGTTGCAATTGGCAGTACTGGAGCCGTGAGGTGTCCACCTTGCACTGATCGAAAGTCTTCATGTTGAGACCTACAAATAGATCACTAAGCGTCTGGCATTCCCCTTCACTCCAATGGCTGAATGAGGAGAGGGGAGAGCTCTGGGGGTAAAATCAGAATTGTGTGTGATGGGTGTGTTTGGGGAAGCAAAGGGGGTCAGGCCCTTTTTAGGGCTACTTTGTCCCCAATGTTAAACACTGTATGGTTTGGGGTGGCGATGTACGCACTATGGGATTGCGTGTGTTTAGGCAGCCATGCTAGGTCCCACAATGGATGGCAAGCCACTGCTCTGTCCATGTGAAAGCAATGCTTTTCACTATCCCGGACCACCCACTCGGAGATATAACGTAAGTGGGTGGCCCAGTAGTATTCCAGGAAGTTGGCGAACGGTAGACCACCCCCGGTTCTGTGGGAGCATCAACAATGCATTAGCTATTCGGGGTCGTTTACCGTTCCAAATAAAGTTCTGGACATCGCGTTATAAACATAAAATATCATCTTGGGGGATCGGTGTGGGTAGGGTTTGAAATAGGTAGAGGACTTGTGGAAGAAAGTTAATTTTGACAACGTTCACACACCCCACCCATGATACATATAGAGGCTTCCATCTCTGAAAACCCGCCAAGATGGTGCGACGTAGGTGAGGCCAGTTAGCTTGCGTCTGAGAGGAGAGTGTGGGGGTGATATTGAGGCCCAAGTATTTGATAGAATCGTGGGACCACTGGAAGGGGGCTAGAGCGGGGAGCTCCAAGGAGGGGGATGGTCAGGTTGAGCACTGAGGATTTGGTCATGTTAATCCGGAACCCCAATACTTCCTCATAGACCTGAAGGCAACCCACCACCCCTGGGAGGGAAGTCTCAGGCTGGGTAAGTGTGAGGAGTAGGTTATCTGCAAAAAGGCTAATCTTATGTTGTCCCACTAAAGAGACGCCTCTCATTTTGTCTACATTACTAATCAATATGGCTCAGGGCTTGACCACCAACGCAAACAGTAGAGGCGATAATGGGCACCCCTGCTGCATGCTTCGCAGGATAGTAATAGGTTTTGTAAGTTGCCCATTGAGCCGGACCCTAGCCCCTGGCGCCGTGTACTAGACCATTATTTTGGAAACCATCCCCGGGCCTAGCTCATTCTTTTCTAGGATAGGCATTCTTTTCTAGGAAAGACCAATTTACCCCATCAAAGGCCTTCTCAGCATCAAGGGAAAAAAGGCATGCTGGGATATTATGGCAATGTGTCTGTTCCACTAAATGCGCTATGCAGCAGACATTATCAGTACTCTGCCTATGGTGTAGGACGCCAACTTGGTCTGGGTCGATAAGGCCTGGGAGATAGGGTTCCAATCTTTGTTCCAATATTTTGGGAAACAAGTTTGCATCAGTGTTAATAAAAGCGATAGGGCAGTAAGAGGAGCAAGAGGTAGGGTCTTTAACTACTTTATGTATGAGAGATTTCGGCTGAAGCCATCATGGGTGTGAGTCCTGTCTTATGGAAGAAACAGTTAAATAAGCGGACTAGGTGATTTTGTAAGTCGGGTAGAAAGAGCCGATAAAAGGAGACCGGCAGGCCGTACAGACCAGGTGTCCTACCCACAGGAAGAGCACCGACTGCCGTCTTAAGGGTAATTGGTTCATCAAGAAGGTTAGGGTGACATGGGGACAACGGTTTCCATTCACAGGCATCCAGGTGGGACTTGATCATTTCTGGGGTGGGTTTTTCCCCAGAGTATAGCGTTTGATAGTAATCGTAAAAACTCCGGTGTTTGTCTCCCTCTGCTGTCACCCAGTTTCCATCTTCTGACTGCAGCTTAGCAATATGGATCTTGGCTTGCGTTTGGCGTAGTCTGCAGGCCAAGAGCCTACCTACTTTGTCACCCTCTTCGTAGTAGCGCTGTTTCAGTGCTACTAGCACTCGCTCTGCCCTCCCCGTTCTATGTGTGCGAAGTTGGGCTCGCAGCACAACAAGCTCCCTTTTGGGGCGGCGGGGACAGGTAGCCTTGTCCTGCTGTTCTAATAGTTCAATTTCCACAGTGACATTTGGACTCTACTAGCTTAGATTCTCTCCCTCGCGTCATTGCAATAGATGTGATTGTGCCTCCGATAGTGGCATTAAAGCTGTCCCAGAGGGTGTGCAAAGAGAGTTCCGGTGGTCTTTAAGAAAGAAGTATTCAGTGATGCTTTTCTGAATTTTGGCTACATCGGCGAATCACGCAAGAGGTGTGGCGGTAGGCGCCAAGGTGTCTGAGTTTTCACAAGGAGACTTGTACCCTCCCATATTAGTTCTACATGCGCATGATCTGAGATAGAAATATCAGACATTTCTATGGCATGTTGGTTGCGGAGGAGAGAGTGTGTGGCAAAGACGTAGTCGATGCGAGAGTAGGAGACATGTGCTTGTTAGAAAAAGGAGTAATCCCTTGTGTATGGATGCTTGCAGTGCCACGCATCAACTAAGCCCAAATTTTCAATATTGCGCTTAAGCTGTAGCGACATAGCCCCCGTGTTTTGGAAGGTGGCTCCACTGCGGTCAAGGGTGGGGTCCCACACCAAGTTTAAATCCCTGCTCACTAAAATATCTCCCCCCTCTAGCTGCTCTTTCAGGACCCCTATAGAAATCCTGGGAAGCATTTGGGGCATATATGTCAAGCAGAGTGAGTTTTTCCCGCCCCTTAAGGAGGTGGAGTGTGAGATATCGTCCTTCCCTGTCTCGCACAACCTTAGTGACAGAGGAGTAGAAACCCGCCTTGCACACGATTTCCACAGCAAGTGTTTTCGTGGTCATGTATGCCCAGTGACGTTTTAGGTATCGTTGATGCGCCATGCGGTGACAGTCTGTTTTCAGCAGGTGGGTCTCCTGTAGAAGGAGGACATCAGGATCATGGTGTAATATGTATTGCCAAACTTGTTTGTGCTTATTGGGAGAGTTTAAGGCCTATATGTTCAAGAGATCAATTTAATGTTGTCCGCCATTAGTGTAAGCTCAGGGGTGAAAAAGGGACTCTATTGCACTGGGAGGGTTAGTGCTGATGAGCGCACTGCATTGGTAAGGAGGGAGGTAGCCCCCACGCCCAGGCCCAGGTGTGAGCAAGCCAAGTGAAGCCCCTATCCAACTCCAACTAGAGAGGGTGTGAGGGGGGAAGCAGTCGCGCTCGCGCCTATATCTCCCGCCTCTCCAGTGACTTCGTAGGGCCCTGGTGAGCTGTGGTGAAGCCCGCCCATGAGATAGATCGACCTGTGTAAAAAAAAACAAATTGCAACCAGAGTTAACAACGGACCAACAGGGCCCAACAGTGAACTCCATTCTGGCGAAGGCCAACACTTAGTGCACTAGGCCTGCTGGAAGTGTCACCTTCCTGGGAGGGTGGTCGTCAGGAGGTGGCCATCAGAAAGGGGGTGGAGCTCTCCATGAAGGCTAGATGGTAGGTCTTTCTCGGGCCCCAGGGCCCAGCGTCGCCAGAAAGATGTTAGTAATTCTCAGGACAGTATTAGGTGATGAACATCAGCCAGCAGGTGCGGGGGGAGGAGCTGATTCAAAGAAAGCTAGCAGTAGATCGCGTTGGGAATGAAATCCCTCCAAGGCTCAAGAGATGGTGAATTATGTCCTGCTTGGTTTCCTGTCTGGATTCCTCCGTCTGGCGTTTGTCGGGACGTTGTGGCTTAACCATGGTCCAAGTGGATCAAATATCTTTTCTGGGGGGTCTCTGGTCAGCGTGTCAGCATGATTGCCAGTGTCATCAGGGAGGCATACCAGTTGTTTTGCTTCCACAAGCGATCTCAGCGATCGATGCCTGCCCTCCCATTGGAACAGAAGGGCAAAAGGCTAACTCCACTGATATCGAATCCCCAATTCACGAAGCTTGCCGGTGAAGGCTTGAATTCTTGTCGGTTCCGAAGTGTGATAGGGGACAGATCTTGATAAAATTGCACTGTGTGACCCCGAAAGTTCAATTCAGGTGTGCCCCTGGCAGCCTGAAGGATCGTTTCGTCTCGGCGAAGAAGTGTTGCCTGGTCACAATGTCCGGTGTCACATCCTTCTGCCCGGGGCCCACAGCCACCCGATGCGCCCTGTTGAGGGATGGTGGAGAGGTATCCTCGTCTCCTCTGATCTCTTGGTCAGCTCTATACGACAAGATGTTGTTGCCCTCCGCGCCTTTAGGAACTCCCCGTATGCGTTGGTTGTTACGGCGACTTCTATTTTCCAAGTCTTCCTGCTTGGATTGGATCTCAATATTTTGTTCTTCTAGGGCTGTCACCCGCTGCCATAGCATCTCCTGGTCCTCTGACCGTGCATCCATGGTGCATTCTACATCGGCAACTCTCTTGCCCATATCTGTGACCTCTTTCCGAATGTCCTTCAGGCAGGATTTGAACTCGTCTTGAGGGAGCCAATATCCAACCGTATCTCGTGCATGAAGCGGTCCATTTAGGTTTGCGTGATCGGGACTGCAGGTGGGGCTTCAATCGTCGTGGACCAGAGGGAGGCTCCTTTCGCTTTTTTAAGAAGGAATATTTCAATTTCCTCACAGGGACTGCTGGGTGTTATCCTGGGTGACAGGATAGACCTGTGTATTGGAGGTGGTTGGCATTCTCTGAAGAAGTTGAGGTGAGAAAAGGAGTGTTCAGCTTGCTGTCTTCTCCCTGTGATGGGAATGAGTCTTGAGGCTCGAGATAAGAAAGGACTCAAGTCCTGGCGGTAGTGCTTCCAGAGATGTTTGTACAAGGTTTTGCATCCTAACTTGAGGTAGCATAGTAAAGATACCATGGGCCCGGGTGCAAGGACAATGGTACCTTCAACTGCTGTTGGGGTAGTAAAATACAGCATTGTCAGTGTTCAATAGGACTGCACTTCAAAAATCCCCGTTATTGCCCTGCCCAGCCAAATGTTTTCTTCCTAGTCTTTCACATGGAAGTTTCTGCTGCTTTTAGCAGCCACAATCTCCATATGAAATAACACAATGGATCATTCAGATTGACCAGTAACTCCCGTGTAGTTATATATTTAAAGTTTTGCATATTACGGACCATGTCAGAGTGCTTTACAATTTATAAAAAAACATTGCGAGGAACACATCAGTATAGCATACCTACATATATACGCACACAAATTGAGATGTACACTCTTTGCTAGTCAGCTATCATTATGTCAGTTTGATATTAGTGATGTGATATATTGATTATAATACAAAATAGGCATATGGGGCCGTAGTGGTGCTGGAAGAAGGGACTTCCCTAGTAGGTAGGATGGCATGTTTATATGAAAATATATATTGTTTTTGGGCAAGATACTAGTTTTGTTGTAAAGGATACTAATAGTTTCAGGGTGGTATTGTCATAATGTAGAACTATAGATTAACTTTTTAGATGTGTTTTGTGCAGCACTGACTGCACAGGCTGTCAACTGAGGGAGGGTACCCTTGGAGAATTATATTCCATGAGCCCCAGTCCCAGGGTTCCCAATACAATGCCTCTCAGAATGGGGACTCTAGCTCATAGCTGGGCAGAAACTAGTGCTGTACCCTGCATGGCAGGAAAAGATGAGAGCAGACCTGCTGAGCCTAAACCTTGAGATTACTTGTGGCATTTCCTGGTCTGTGGAGAGGCTATCTGGGGCATATGGGTGATCATAGATGCACTGGTATGTGATGAGGTTGATAAATGCAAAATTACAAAGATGTCTGGTCTTGGTTCCACCTTATGCCTCTTTTCTTCACCATCCTACATTGTTATCTTGTTCCCTAGGGCCCTTTTCATCCCTGCAGTCTTCCCTTTTCACTATTTTCCTATCTTTCTCTTCCTTCTCTTGCTTTCTCTTTCTTGCTGAGGCCCAAAAGTCTGCTGATGAAAAATAAGTCCCGGTCCATAAAAATGAGTCCCACTGCCCACCCCCTGCAACCATCCCCAAAAGATAAGCACAGCTCCTACTTCCTCTAAGGTCATTGGTGTGCGTGTAATAATATTCTAAACTCACAGGAATTGAAATGTACAGAGCATTCCCAAGTGCTGTGAAGAAGTGAGGTATTAAAACATCACAAACTAATATTTGTTTGGTTGAGAGCTCTAAAACGCATTCATAAGGAACATTTATAACTTGTGTGATCTATTTAAATCTGACCGAAGTGGTCTATCTCTATGCTTGATACAAACAGAAATCTTGAAGACATAGTTATAACATAGGAGCAATGATAAAACATATTGGCTCCTGTGTTGGGTCTAATTTATAATTGTTCCATATTATAGCCATCTTTCTTTCTGAAATAAACATTCAGTTACACACAGGCTTCATAAATGATAAACATTATGTATGGATAAATTCACAGAGTGAGACCAGTTGTGCAGCCATAAGAAAGAGAGTGATCACACAGATCTGGCAAGAGCGCCACGACTGTCATCAGTAAAGAATGTCAGTGCTAAAGCTGTCTATTAAACCTTCTTGGATCATTTTCAGCCAACCCTGGGCAAACACATGCTTTTTTGTCCTCAGGTAAATGATTACATTCAACACATCTGTAAATAAGTAGGTGCTTAGTCAGTGCTTGCTAATGTTTTTAAATCCAAGCCTTGCCTCAAGATTTATTTTAGAAACCTATTGTGGTTAAATTGTGTTCTGCCCACAGTGTGCCCTATAAACATTACCACACCTACACAGTACAATAATAGTTATTTCCCTTAAACAGCTCAATAAGAGTCCTGGCATCAGCATGAAATCACCTGTCAACCAGTGATAATAAATTCATCGATTATGGCCAATATAGTGCATTAATGAAGAATATTGCCCATCGATGCCGGTGTAAACGCATCCAGTGTCCCAGAATATTGGCCAATAATGCCGCAGAACACTGATCAGCCACAGTAAATTAACACAACTGAAAAAATACATCACTGTGCAATGCTCCTGCTTTTTCCCAAACACCTAAAACTGCTTCGCAAATGTATGGTGGGTAATTAATGGTAGGTCACTTATCTTAGCCTTGAAAAATGTATACAGTGGCAAAATTCATTCTACCCTAATGAACAAGCCACCTGTTTTATTCTCTTTGAATACATTCAGCCCTCATCTGATTTAAAGACCACTGATGAGGAACACCCTGGATCTGAGCCAGACAGCTCCCTTTGAGATAATAAGGCTTATAAAAAGTTTAGAATCAGGAGGGTGTTTGGCAATATGATCTTGCACACGCTTGTCCTACCACATGTATGAATATATGGGCACATCCATGTTTGGACGTTGTTTCCTTATAACTTTCGGATAGGAGCTTTACACTTTTCCATCTTAGCTTTTTATCTGTTCTGGACATTGATGGTGCCTACAGTGGCATACATAAAACTGACAATTTAAGCCAATTTTGTAGAGCAGAGTGAGACTTGTGAGGATGACCTTTTCATTTCCTACATTTAAAAGTGTTCTGTGATAAACTTCTAGCCCCAATGATAACTAAAATGGTGCCATTGGTGATCAGGATGTACTGCCAAAATGTAATATTTTAAACAGTTTGGATAATGTATATTAATGTTAATCAGTAAATTAGTTATTTGGGACATTTTAGTTAGGCATCTATGGATGTATGAAGTAAACGTACTCTCATCATACTGGACTGTGGTCATTATTATAGCCTTGGAGCCCGATGTAGACAGCTCTACCGGCCATTAAAGGTCCACTCCCGCATTTTTGGCTCAGGCCTTTAACAAGAGAATGGGCCTTTAATGGTCGGTAGAGCCTGCTACAGAGGACTCTAAGGCTATTCGACTATTCTGTCCCTGGAGTGCAGAATGTTCTAATTTGTTGCTTTTCTGCTCCAAATACTATAAGCAGCTTAGATGCTGGATCGTTCACTAGGAGTTAGGCAGTACATGGTTTCTCTAGGAATCTGCAGGGTTAATACCCCTCCTTTCATCGTTTTCTCAGTTGCTAAATTCCTAGAGAGCATTTGGCTGATTTGGTGTCAAATGTATCTGCCATCTACCCGTACTGGTTAAGTACATTGCTAGCTTGCTGACGCCTTAAGAACGGTGTCACTCTGAAGATGTGAATGTTTTTTAGTCTTAAATATGATTAGTTTAACCAACAGTTTAACACATGGTTTTATTGTCTACTAGCTTACCCGTTGCGCGTTGCTGCGATCTCAGAAGAAAGAAAATTTAAGGAAACTTGTTATGATAACATTTAATTTACATTGTGTCATTTTTATTGAAACTTATTCATTTTAATATGGAAAACATTTTAAAGTGTTGTTTTAATTCTGTTTATTTATTCGAGTGCTTGTGAGTATTTTTTGTTTTTCCGTCTGGTGCGTACACAAATAAATCAGAAGGTTTTCCGACGCGTGAGCTGGCCACATACAGTGGTCCATGTGAGAAGCACGGATTCCTCAAATCTAGTCCACACACTTACAGCGATTGTCCTTGTACTTTGTTGATGGTCATTGCAAAAGCGAGTCGCACCGGAAACTGTAAACGTTCAGTATTGGAAAGATTATGAGGGCCCTGGGGGCCGATATTTAACAAATGTTTCTTTTTTTTTTGCCAGAAACCTTCGTGGGAGTGTACTCAACAACTTTTAACATTTTTTTATTTTTTGCCAGAAACCTTCGCGGGAGTGTACTCAACAACTTCCCAAAGTTTCATGCCGATCGGATGAATGGTGTAGTAATGCATAAAGGACAAACAGACAGACATACTTTGGTTTATATATATATATATATATATATATATATATATATATATATATATATATATATATATATATATATATATATATATATATATATATATTATGGTATCTGTAAAATTGCTCTTTTTGTATTTTCGCAATTTTATTTAACAACACACTTTTTAATAACTGTATATTGTTGGGTTTATGTATTATATTATTATGTATTTGTTACTTCTATGTTCTATGACTGAAATAAAGTATTTATACTAGAACTGGATGGTACCCCTCAAGCACAGGAGAAAAAGACCACACAAACTTCTTAGTGGGCCACATGGTGGACACTTATGCCAGATTCAGGACTTTCCTGCAATTTCCAGCTACCTTATGTAGTACAGCCTTAAATTTATAAAAAAGGGCATGACTCCTGTTTGATGGTTTCTTTACACCTAGAAAAAAAACTTATTCTGAAAGTCAGATAATTCCTTATAAAATGTATATCTTTGTATTTCACCGTTTACACCAACACAAAATGTACCTAGAAAGGTCATCAAGAGCCCAATAAGTGCCTCAACTTACACAAGAATTCATATATTATATTAAAATACTTGTAACTATGTTTTCTTGATCTAGAATTGTATTTGAACTTTTCATGAAAAATATTTTTACAATCTTTTTGTACCACAGAAGCATAAAAATATAAAAGCCAGAAACAGAAAGGTCACTAATACACATAGTTACATTTGTTACATTTTAATTAAATAGAGCATGATAATGTCGATTATTTGTGTACACAACACAAAGAACGGATTTCCAATCTTCAGATATATGTCTAGATAATCCTGACTTTAGAGACAACTGTTTCTAGAGGCTCTTGTTCTCAAACGTTTCCAGAAAATCTTCTATTTACAGCTCAGCTTTTAACGTCCAATTCTGTTGCGTGATTGTTTTGGCTGATAGGGTGTCTCTCAGAAGTAAAGCCAATATTTCCTCTTTAAAGTCATAGGCATTTGAAATATGACTAAACATGTTTTGTGTATGAAGTTCTTACATTTGGGGTTAGGCAACATAACATAATCTTTTGATAATCTCTTTACAAAAAAGGTACATGAGTACATTCCCAAAACTCTTACTTCATATCTAAGTAAGAATTTTGACAACTACAGCATGAGCTGTCAGTTTTATTCCACGCTTAAAGATTTGAAATGGAGGCCAATAGATATATACAATGTAAATATCTTCCTAGACAGTAATAAATGAGGACAATTATAAGTAGTATGTCAATTTTGAGCAAGGAAATATGTAATGTCAAGCAAGGAAAATTTTATTAAAAAAGTCAGTATTTATTTAAACATGGCAAAATAAAAAACACAATAAGTTTTGCAATTAATTTTCAAACACTAAGCATACAATACATTTTAAACACAGAATAAACGATTATAATAACACAGTTAAAATCAGAGATAGGTCTTTATCTAGTCTAATACATAGTAGTGTGGCGAGATTGGGATTAATTCTGACGCGCGTTTCGGCGCTATGACAGCGCCTTCTTCTGGGAATCGAGCCACAGATTCCTAAAGATGATGAAGATATAATCTACATTAAAAATAGTTATACAAGCTTGACAAGGAGATTCAATTACATTAGTGCTCAAGAGAAATGACATAAACAATGAACATTTGGTACACATGTATTGCCTTCAAATGAATTTCGAGAAGAAACAATGTCAGACCAGATAAGGGGGGGGAGAATTGTTTATATATACAGAGTATTGATCTATAAATGTAATAGTCCAAAAGACATAACAAATATGTATATAGAATGATTTATACATAGCAGGATTTAATAACAAGATTTTACTAACATTACTCTAATATATATAAGGAGTAGAAAAAGTAGGACCGAACATAGTAAAGATAGTAAAGATAGCAGAATAATAGGAAAAGGATGTATAATGTGTGTTATACCCAGAAAGGAAAAAAGGTATAGATCTGATGGAGAAAGGTATCAACAATATCACCCGGGATCCATAGATGTGTTGATTATGTGACATCCTAGGGAAAAGGATCAGGATAATGTGATCTCTAATACCTGTGTTGATATGAGCCAACGATCTATATGTGATAGGGCTGGTACTTCTTGGCTATTTATAAATGTATCAATACTGAAATATATTAAGAGACAATGTTAGTGATAATATACATATATTGAATCCTAAAAAGGGGGTATTTATTAAAAAACGATGTATATAATGCTAACCTTCAGGTTAAAAACGATTTAATTTGTATAGTTCCTTATGTTCTGATATACAAGGCTGTAGTATAGTGATGCTGAGGCCTATCACGAAGGGGAAGATTGGAAACACTCTGGAGGATAAAAAATGGTTGATAAGTTAGTGAAAATCCAAATTCATAATATGTGACACAGTTCATAAGGTTACCGAACCAGTTGTCAATGATCATTCATGAAATAGCTCTAAGATGTTACCTTGTATGATAATTGAAGAGGGTTCCGACTGGGGTAATCCTTCTGTGACTTATTATGTTCCCGGTGCCCAGAGGTTTAAAAGAATTGATTGATATGGGTGTTTCTGTTAGAAGAAAGGAACAAATCTAACTAAGACCTTGATATTCAAAGCGGTCTATTTATAATGATAGAAGGGGGGAGGGTGGGGGGAAAGGGGGGAAGAGGGGCGCCAAGGTGGGTGGCGGTCTATTTGAGCTCCCTTTTTTTTAAATTTCGTTGTGGGCGGTGACTATGTTATGGGAAGGATCCCATGTGCGTGAGCTAGTACGGTAAGGTACTCGCTAATTAGATGAATAGTAATGTATGATATTATGGGCGGTAGGTATAATGCAATATATTGCAAACTAGGATAGGTATATAAACACCGCAGTATTCTATGAGGATTCGATAATGCACAATGGGTAGATTTAGGCTATTTAAAGTATGTAGCAAAGATTGCTGTTCATACGTTTGCCATGTATAAGTGGCAGAGGAAAGAGAAGTCGAATTAGTTACATAACGTATTGGATTCAGACTATTTAAAGTATGCCGTAAAGATTGCTGTTCATACATGGCATATCGCTCTGATGATTTATGGAGTCTAAACAGTGCATGCTGGGGGAATTAAGGTACTATTATTGGCGGTACAGGATTGCTGTGCATGAGTACCAGGGAAGAGGAAAAATTAAAGTGGGTTCATGGATGCCATAAGGGTAGTTGTATGTAAATAGCCGGGAGGGGGGGGATATAGCAGCTTGCTAATATAATGTCACTTTAGTAAACAAATTACTGGCATCTTGCTTACCGGGTAAGTGTACGGGAGTCTGCCTGGTCTTCGGATAGGGTTCTGGTGTCAGCTACTAGCCCGGATGTCAGAGCCGACTGAAAATATATCGGTGTTAGTATCGCGGGATTACGAATAGCGCCACAGGCGAATGCGTGGGATAAGGCCAATAGATATATACTAATAGTTTGTACAGCAAAAGTAATGTCTCTGAAAAGGTATTGATGAACAAACCTTTTCAGTCCAGGTTTTCTCTATTTCCAGTTCTTCTCCCCAAATTCCTTCACGTTTCAATCTTTTATATTTTACCATATTCTGCTAATACTTATCCAACTGATAAATCTTGTACGAAGCATGGTTCTTCCCCATTTAGCATATGATTTAATGTTTTTACCTCATATAAAATACTTCCCTCACCAGCCATTAAACCAGGTAGTGTCTATTGTAACAAATTGTATGTACTTTCTACTTCTAGTACATTTTAAGTGCTTTATTTCAAGAAACAAATAATTCCCTGGTTAATTTCCAAAATATCTCTGTTTATTAAACTTCTCTAAAATATGTTTTATATTCTGGTTTCGATCAGTGAGCAAAACATACAATTCTCAGGAGTCTCATAAGCTTTATGATCCAAAAGAAGACAATAAAATGACAATGTTACCGATGTATTTTAAACTAGAGATGTCATTATAATTCCATCCATGTCATATTTAGAGAATAGAGTTAAAGTGAGTGGAATGGATGCAGCTAGTTTATTTGAAGTTTAATCTAATTAGGTTTCTCAACTTCATCTTATCTAAAGAAAGCAGTGGCCTCTTGCAAAGGTATTGCTCGATAATAACTGGTTGTGACCTTATCTAACCTTGCAAATTTGGCAGTGATTGAATGCTCAGAAAGCAATGAATCATACTGTACCTTTCCTATGTTTCTATTTTGAATAAATTGCAAGCAGCAAATTGTCATCTAGTGCAGTGCCAGTGTGTAAATGTTAACATTGTAAATTAATCCATTAAACGTATTTATGTATTGTCTTCTTTAATTCTGACATCAATTATGTGACTATGAAAATTATGTGTAATTAAGTCTTCTTTTTTATTCTTCTTCCTGGCTCAGCAGAGCACTAGCATGTTCGAATCATGTGAAAGCCAAATTATTTGTTTCCGAGGTCTATATTTAAGGACCTTTCAATTTGATTTTAATATGTATTATTTACAATAAGTAGAAATTATAAAATTTCTGGTATGAAGTTCTCTATGAAAACGTTATTATGACTTTGTCGGTATTAAATGTTTTAATGGGGGTAATCTAAGAGTAATATACTTATACCAATGAATTTACATGCCCCTCTATTCGCTGTCAATTAGATAGATGAAATTAGAATATTCCAATTACTGAGGAGTTTGCAGCCTTATCGAGACACAAGAGGCATAAGATCACTGGCTGAGTTACTAGCATCATTTATATTATGTACATTTGGCGGTACTGTTTTTTAATAATGTTCTTCACTTACAAAAACGATTAAATCAAAAATATAATTATAGTTAACATCGAAAGCAATTCAATTAATTATTACAAGAACCTACTCTATATTAGAACATTGGAATGTTGAGCGCTCCATTGAAGACAATGAAGTGCTCTGGGCTTCTGATGGCTGGTAAAGCCCAGAGCATCACCATTCCAATGTTTGTTTACAGCTGTTGCAGTACACAGTGGCCTCCCTGAGCCCCAGGGGATTTCAACCCCCCTTTGCACGCTGGGCAAAGTTAGCCAACCCCCAGACTACCATTCCATTTAGCTGTGAGGCTAGGGGAAGAGTGCCCAGCTTAAACCCTATGCAAAGAGCTTTGGTAAAGGGTGGGTCAATCTCATCCATATACGCCTTGGGGGCGGGAGAGGGCTAAAACCATAAAAAGTGATCAGTAAGGCACCCTGAATCTTAGTGACTAATCAATTTAATATCCTCTTGGTCCCGATAAAGGGACTTCAGCTTTTTGGAAGAGGATTATGTGATGGTGTTTGTGTCGATCCAGTATTTTCGCGTGCCCAAAGATTAAAGGGTCTGCTTTACATGTAGTAAACATGGTAAAATCACCCCTCTTTCTTTGCCTGAGCAGTATTTCACTTAAACCAGCTCTGTAGTGTAGCAATTTGGGGTAGACCAAACTCGCATCCAGTATAGTATAGGTTTAAAGCGCACTAGAGGAGTGATGGACCAAATACCTAGGTCTTGTTTGAAAATCAAGGGGGTGCTTTGGGGTAGTTTGAAATCTGCGCTCAAGAATTTATTTTCAGCTACTCCCAGAGCATCTATGTTTCCATGGCCTCAAAGGTCTGCGCCATAAGCAGCGGCTGCTACTGCTTTGGCTCTCCAAACTTCTAAGTGTGGAGAGACGGGATGGAAGGAGGTCTTACTTGCAAATCTTGAGCTTGTGGTCGCCCTGTGGTTCAGCGTGAGCATATTTTTGTAACTTGGCTGGCCCACGAGTTAGAGCTGGATAACTATTCCAAGGTCATTGAAATCGAGTACTCTTTCCAGCGCCGACCTCCCAAATGTTAGAACCCCTCTAAATCCCCTGTTTGGGTGTATTGCCATAAACTTAGTTTTGTTGATTTTGATAGTCAAGCCAGAATTTGAACAGAATGATTTAAAACTTTGGAGGAGTGTCTCTATATCCTTTGGAGTTTTACAAACTAGCAACCCATCATCTGCAAACAATAATGCCAGTAGTTTTCTGCCCACGTGTACTGGGGAATCAGTGTCACAGCCCATAAGGTAATTAACACAACTATTGATAAAAAAAAGAAACAGTGTGGGGGCAAAGACGCATCCTGGTCTAACTCCCTTTTTAACCTTAAAGCGTTCTGTGGTTTCCCCATTTATTCTCCAGCAGATTTGAGCGAAATTGTCACAATGTAATCTAAAGATGATGTTGTAAAAGGTAAAGAGGGGCAGGGAGTCCTAGATCTCTAAGGGTTGCATCAGTGTTTATTTCTGGGGACCATATCATATGCCGCTTTAAGGTCAACGAAAGTGATATATAACTTTGCCCTTGTTTATGGTGACCTCTTTCAACCTAGCAAGTTGAAACCTAAAAAACCTGGTGAACAGTCCTGGCTTTGGAACAGAAACCAGCCTGGAATTGAGATAGAATCTCTTTATCACCAATCCAGGCTAGCAAGCGGTCCAAAATCAGGTTACAGAATATTTTCTGGCTAGAATCTATAAGACTAATAGGGGATGATCTAAGCACCTTTCCAGTTAGCTGGGATTTCAGCACCCGCCATTATGGTATTGGCTACACAGCTAAAATAGGAGGCCCAGATGGCTGGTTCTGATGTAACAAGAACTATTGGGATTTTGTGTACCACTGGGGCCTTGCCAGACTTCTGAGAGCAAATAACAGAGTAAGTTTCTGCAGCAGTAAAAAAAAAAACCTCTGCATTATTTGAGGCTTGCAATTGGGGAATCAATCCAGATATGTCCTGACTTAATTAGACGCGGAAAATGTGTGTGTGTATGTGGGGGGTGGGTCATCCGATCACTGTAAAGAGATTGAAAATGTTTAACCCAGGATCTGGGAGAATATTGGATTCTGGCCTCATTTGTGTCATCTTGGCACGATGCGATATTAAATGCCAGAAGGCTGCCTGTTTCCAGATCGCGCAGTAGTCAGGATGTCATTTTAGATAACTGTATCTCACAAGCTTTGTGCATTATTTAGGACAGTTTTGTAAGAGGCTGTGGCTGACTGGATGCCTTTGGGGGAGCCAGCTTAACAGTGCTAATTAAATGCCTTTTTGCCACCTTGCAATCTCTATTATACCATTCAGGATCTATAGCGCACTCCTACTGGAGGTGGGGGTCTTAAAGAAAAAACGAGATTTCAGTTCTTCAAGCCACTTAACGTGGACATTCATGATTTTGTGAGGAACAATCTTGGTCTCTGATAGAGCAAGATTGGAATAAAACCCTAATATAATTGGGCATGGGCACCCTCGTTGTTCACCACACACTCATACCTGACCTTTCTTCGATTATTACTAATCAGTAAGTCTCCACGGGGCAGGCATTGAATCTCAGATATAGTATCTAAGTTGCCCCACAGAGAAAGGTACAGGGGTAAATGGCCACTCTCAACTCAGGGCAGAACTTCCATGTGAAATATATTGTCCCAGGAACTGAGGTCTACAAGAATATAATCTATGTGTCTTCAATAAGAGTTACTTCTAAAGGTGGATCACCGCTCTACATCAGACTTTGTCAGACTTTGTTCTGCCATTGATAGTGCTCAAGTGACAACACACAATAGAGGCCTGGAAGTTGTGGTATACCCCAGGGAGAGTCCTCCTTAGTAGGACAACAGGACATTTACTATGAAAGGGTGAGAAAGTTGTAATTTGATATAGTCAGTAGTACTGTCTGGAGATGTCAAACGAGTGGCCCTAATGATATCAGAATGAATAACACTACAACACTTCCTAACATCTCTTATCCAGTGTATCACTTTCTTAGTTAGAGAGGCCTCATCCTTCCTAACATGTGGATGGAGTTTGGGGACACTTGTTATATAAATTGGCCTAATATGCGAGAAGGTGTCACAGTTGGTATTGACCGACGGGTGAGTCTGCAAAAAAGACACAGTTGGAAAGTCAGATTTCTAAATTGTGGGTGGTATAGTAGTATGTTGATTGCGGAAATAAATTGGATTAGGCAAAAGATTACCCAATTTCCCCTCTTTAAAATGTCTTGGGTGAGTTGATTGAGGGGCCTCTCCAGCCCTAGGAGGAATTGACACGTTGCTGTATGCAAAAGGGATGTCGGTTGCTGGTTTCGGAACCCTGGGCTGGATGAAGTAACCAAGGGCGCCTCATTGTGTGGTCTACTGTATGATGGGGTGGGTAGAGGGTCAGGTCTAGAGGAACGATTCAGAAAAGGGTGTGGTGATGAACAGAGTGTCTGAATTAAGCAGACCACTCTTACCCAGTCCAAAGATCAGGGCTTGATCCATCACCGTTATTTATCTCACTGCACCATCCCAGCTCAGAACCTGGCTATATGCAAATCAGTCTGTCCCTGGCCCAGTGCATCATGGGAACAGGGCAGACTAAACTACCAAGCCAATTCTTCACCAGAAAGGAGACAAGCTACCGGGGACCGGTTTCTGGCACTTCAGCCGTCGTCGGCCCGGCTTGCTTGAATCCTGATGGTGCAGTGAGAAAGGGACTCATGTCTGAGTATACCCTGCCACACCTATAGTGGCCAAAAACGATTCAGAAAAGGGGGTGGTGATGAACAGAGTGTCTGAATTAAGCAGACTACTCTTACCCAGTCCAAAGATCAGGATTCAAGCAAACCGGGCCGAAGACGGCTGTAATGCCAGAAACCGGTCCCCGGGAGCTTGTTTCCTTCCCAGTGTAAGAATTGGCTTTTGTAGTTTGGTTTGCCCTGTTCCCATCATGCACTGGGACAGGAACAGACTAATTTGCATACAGCCAGGTTCTGAAACTGGGATGGTGCAGTGAGCTAAAAAACGGTGTTGGATCTAGCCCTGATCTCTTGACTGGGTGAGAGCTTTCTGCTTAATTCAGAGACTCTGTCCCTCACCACCCCTTGTTGTAAATATTTTTGTCCACCCTAAGCGTGGAAGGGTATTCTCAGATGTGAGACCCTTGCTCATTGCACCATCAGGATTCAAGCAAACCGGGCCGAAGACGGCTGTAATGCCAGAAACCGGTCCCCGGGAGCTTGTTTCCTTCCCAGTGTAAGAATTGGCTTTTGTAGTTTGGTTTGCCCTGTTCCCATCATGCACTGGGACAGGAACAGACTAATTTGCATACAGCCAGGTTCTGAAACTGGGATGGTGCAGTGAGCTAAAAAACAGTGTTGGATCTAGCCCTGATCTCTTGACTGGGTGAGAGCTTTCTGCTTAATTCAGAGACTCTGTCCCTCACCACCCCTTGTTGTAAATATTTTTGTCCACCCTAAGCGTGGAAGGGTATTCTCAGATGTGAGACCCTTGCTCATTGCACCATCAGGATTCAAGCAAACCGGGCCGAAGACGGCTGTAATGCCAGAAACCGGTCCCCGGGAGCTTGTTTCCTTCCCAGTGTAAGAATTGGCTTTTGTAGTTTGGTTTGCCCTGTTCCCATCATGCACTGGGACAGGAACAGACTAATTTGCATACAGCCAGGTTCTGAAACTGGGATGGTGCAGTGAGCTAAAAAACGGTGTTGGATCTAGCCCTGATCTCTTGACTGGGTGAGAGCTTTCTGCTTAATTCAGAGACTCTGTCCCTCACCACCCCTTGTTGTAAATAGGTCTAGAGGAAGGCCTCCTCTTTCAGGCCCCAGTGCAGTCTGGGAAATATGGTCCTCCAGGGTTTGCTGTAAAGTGCCCCGCACAGCGGGGTGGTTACAATGCACTTTATAGTGTTACGAGAGCCCAGGTGCAGGCGACGGAAGGGCTCTTCCTTCAGGCCCCAGTGCAGTCTGGGGAATGTGGTCCTCCCAGGGTATGCTGTCAAGATGTACTTTTTTCAGTTGTGTATGAGACTTTGGTTAGAGGTGTAAATCTGACAGCATTTGCTTACCCCCCCCCACAATAAATGCAGCTTCCCCAATGTTAATAGGACTGGAGTTAAAATAGTGGAGCTAAGCTTGAATAAATGCACTTTCCCAATAATTGTGAGACTGGAGTTAGAATTGTAAATCTGACCTAAAATATATGCACTTTAGCACTTTATCTAGTGTTTATGTGATTGGTGTTAGAATAGTACATGTGACAACCTCCCAAATAAATGCACTCTCCTCAATGATAGTGAACTGGAGTTACAATAGTAAATATGTCACACACTCCAAATATATGCACTGTCCTCAATGTTGGTTGGACTACAGGGGGAATAGTACATCTGCCATCAACCCCAAATGTAAGCACTTTCCCGAATGTTAGTAGGACGGGAGTTAACAGTAAATCCGCCCACAAATAAATGCACTTTCCCCAATTTATACTCGTCTGGAATTAGAATAGCTACTCTAACCCATCCCCCATATATAAGTATGCGTCCAATGTTTGTTGCAATGAAGTTAGAATGGTAAATTTGAAACACTCAAACATACACTCTTACCCCAGTGCTTGTGGGGCTCCAGACAGAATTTTAAATCTGCTACACCTTGCCCCAAACAGATTCATTGTGCCCAATGTTCGCCCAATCTTGGTATGACTGGAATTATATTTGGAGTGGTACATTAGGAGGTTAGTTAAACAATTTTGACTTCATGATGGGTGAGTGGAAATGGTGAATTTACCAGAAGATAGTATCTCAGTTTTTATGTGTTTAGTTGCAGGTGATTAATTTGCATCCAATTGTAAACCACTAAGAGGCATTGGCCAATAACACCGGACTATAATAAGTATCATTTGGATGTCATTGGTGAAATAGTTGTTGATGATGAAGGAGGTGATCAGCTCTGGGCTGTGGCCTCAGGTATATGTTAAAGAGGAAGGGTTAATGGAGAGGACCTCTGGCCACTCAGGAAGAAGACATTCCAATGGAGGATAGTGACACTTATCCATATAATGGGCCATATCGAAGGCAGCAGAAATGTTCAATAGCAGAAGTGCAGTTACTGGTTGCCAAAGAGATTATTTTCATTCAGCTGATATTTGTATTAAGGCAGCTATTTCAATTAAGTTGGCTATAAGTGGAACATTGTAAATTTGGTAATAATTAGACGGGAGCTTTGGATTCTCCTGGGAATAGCCCAGATTTCAGGGAATGGTTAATGATAGCTCTGACCAAGATGGCAGCTGAGGTTTTCATTAGTATGTCCTTGACAACATGACCTGTTCTTTGGTGCGCTAGTGATCCTGATGTGCCACCTGCTTTTGTAAGATTGCTATAGTCATCTGAAGCTTGAAGGAGAATAGTTCCAGCCATGGAATGGATTGAGAAGTAAAGATGTTATGCTATTTGAGCTGTTGGACAGCCAACTTGTTTGCCCCAAGATACCGTTCCTGATCTAGGAAATTAAGTTGTCAGCTAGGGTGTCACATAGTTTTTGTGGGGTTTGCAATTTTGAGGGTTGAGCATTCTATGTTAAGGATTTTGCTTATTGTCTTAAGAGGGACTTAGGTAGGCATGCTGCTTCAAAGATGCCGCTTGAGTGATGAAGTATTTTGTGTTTCTTACTACTGTTTTATCTATTTTGGAATGATAGTGCAATGCCAATTTGTCATTAGGGTTGTTTGTCTTTTTCTTATAAATTTTCCAAACATCTTTTATTAGATTTCAACACTTATTGACATTCAATTAGCATTCTGCCACTTAGTTGGGATGGTGTTTGCTGAGGACAGATGAAAAAGAATTTGTGTCCATGGTGTCCCCACCTGTCTGTGTAGGACCAGTGACAATGTGAACTAGATTCAGTGATTCCATAATGGCGATCAGACGTTTGGTTAGGCGAAAATAGATTTTTCAAACTAGTTACTGAAGTTCCTTAGTGTGGATAGGTTGGAATGTTTTGAAGTGATCTGAGCCCAAATCATGAAGAGATCAGGAAATGCTGGATTGTAACATGGAGGCCTATGGAGAAATGAGGCTGGGAAGGATGGTGTGGAGAACTTTGGATGAGCAGAGTGTTACCTTCTAGAGTGGTGTCGTTCACAATGGCTTTTGTGAGTAGTGGTGTTTTTATGGATGACAGCTACTTCTTCTCCAGTCTCCTTTATGAAGAACTTCCTCATAATAATTTTGCAGCTGGAAGGTATGGCTTCATGAAGGATTGGTGCCGCATCTACTTTTTCTTGAGTTCAGTGATAAAGAGCAGGTTGATTTTAAAGTCTGAAATCAGTTCATAAATAATCACGGAATTCTTTTTCAGATTTTAGTATTTGTAGTAGGTAAGATGGTTATCTGGGATCAAGGGTAAGTGAGAGTAGAGTCCCGTCCTGCATCAAGCAAGCTTAAAATCAGCATTACAGGACTGTGGCGGGAGGGAAAGGAGGTGACAGTAAAAAGGGCAAGGGTGAGTTAGTAGGCTGGGAGTTTGAAGAAGAATTAGTATATGCAAATTCACAAGTTGAAGGGTAAGAAATTGCAGGATCAAGGAAGAACGGGATGAAAGATTGAATGGGAGTAGTAGGGAAGGGAGAGTTGAAACTGGTGTTGAGACATAATATGAAGTCTAGTGAGCAGGTAACTGTGAGTGAAAGAGGAGGAGAATATGAATTATAGAACTAAAGCAAGGGTGTACATGAGAGAATGAAGGAAGTGAATTCCAGAAGGGTGGGTAGAGGAAAAGGAAGTCATAGGAAAGAGTGTGAGGTATTAGGATTACAAAAGTGAGAGAAGTCCATGTAGGAAAAAGTATAAGTATGGAGGCAAGCAGATGGTAAGCAGAGAATGAAATGTTATTGAAAAGTAAGTAACAGAAGGAGGATGGAGGGTAGGTGAAGATGAAAATGACAAGTCATAAATAGAGGCAAGAGCTAAGTTAAAGATGGTTAGTAGGGAATGTGTGAGATTCGGCATAACAAGAGTTGGGGAGATAGAATCTGAGGGTAGGGAAGGAGAGCGGAAATAGGTAGGGCAGAGTTTTTCATTTGCAGAGCGTATTAGATGAGATAGGTGGGATTATTTTAGCGTACTTTTTTCTGAATGTTGACATTGTTGGCACTATTTTCTGCGGTGGTAAGGTCAGTTTTCATGACCAAGAAAGCGGCTGAATATAGGTGCTTCTGAGAGGATAAGGTTGCAACTTTGATGAAAATGCTTTAACACTGTGCAGGAACTACAACCTTTCAGGCTAAAGAAGTAGTTAGTATTAAATGAGCCCAGGAAATGTACGTACCTCTGGAGGACTTACCATCTTTGTTGAGGGTTGGATCAAGGTTTTACTAATAGGAATGGTGCTTAAATCTTTGCAGCTCCACTAAAATATTTTGTTATATGAGATTGTGATGGCAGTTTGGTTAATGGCTTGGAAGTGATCATTAGAGTTGGTGAAACAGATGATTATTCAACCAGGCCCCTTAGGGCCTACATGGATACAAATCCAATGTGGTTTGTTGTTTTGGTAGGGAGATAGTCACGGTGCCGTTGCTCGGTGGTCCTAGAGTGGCTTTACTAAGCGGCAAGTAGAATTATTGTTTGGGAGTGATCCGCAAGCTTGAGGTTCTTAAGGCTGTTAGCAGCAGAATTCAATTTCCAGGACCATTAGCAGGCGTGAGATGTAAATGAAAGTTCTGATGTTGACTTGGGGTGCAGTGACTAGAGAATGTGGGACAGAAGCTCAATCAACTAGACCTCTGATGGAGGTAAAACTTTCCATTTATGAAGGGGTCATTAGATCTAGAGCAGGGATGTTCAGACACGAAGACCACAGGGAGCGGTGGATCTAATAAGAGGAAGCTCAGCTACCTACCAGCTCTAGATTCATAACACAAACACTGACAGTTTTAATTGAGGATGTGGCGATTTCAGTCTGCATCTTGAGTGGCACAGGAGGCTTTGTACAAGGAAATCCATTGCTGCAGATGCGGTTTCCGATATTTATTTCAGAGGACATTATTAGATCAGTTCAGTTCAAATAACTTTATTCGATTCAATTGAATCATAAAAGTTTACATACAATCTTAAAACAACAAAATAAAAATACTTGAGAAAATTTTGTACAAAGAGGAAGAAACTCTTACCATACTACAACACATTTATACAAGATACAAAATATTTAAAAAACCCTAAGATCTATAAAAATGTGGGTTCATTTTAGGACTCATAGCGTTTCCTAATTAAAAATGCAATTCTAAGGAAGTTTAGCACAGCACTACATATAGCAGCAGTAGACAGCGACCACAGATAATGAAAGCCCTCCTGATAAGAACAGGAACGAATTTCCTTTAAAACAGGCGTAATAAAACAAGTCCCTGGGTCTCTGTAGAGTGTGCAAAACAGCGTTAAGTGCATTGTACTCTGATAGGCTAGATTACTACAGGGGCAGGGGGTTAGGGTCTCACACCAACCCGCCTGCTTGGGAAAAGCCACAAGAAAGTGCAGTGTGCAAAGACGAAGTCTGGTCATAACATCAAATGGCCTGGAAGCACTTTCTAGATTTGCCCTCAAGTGTTTGAATGATGGCAAGGTGGCCTGATACAAACACCAAAAGGAATACGTATATAAATTGCCACCTTGCAAGAAAAAAAACGTTTTGCGTTGGGTGGAATTCTGCATTGTGTGCAACTAATGAGACTGAGCATAATTCCCTCTCAGTTATATATAAAAAAAAGATAATTTTCCAGGTCTGGTCTTTAGATGCCTCCTCTTTTACTGCTTTCCAAAAATATAGAATATCTGAATGGATGAATCAACAAAGTGTGGGGGTGTGAAAGCAGTTCTTCAGTGCTAAGCTCATAGTTTCTGTTCTCAGCAAAACAAAATCAGGAAACATGCACAGTTAGACAAATCGTCAAACGTCAGCACTTTACTGCCTGCTTTCATGTCAATGACTCCTCCCTTGGTGGTGCAGCACATTCCCAGCATTCTAGAAGTCACAACAAGAGATCATTATTAAAAAATACTCAAAAGCGTGTTAACTTGAAACAATCAAAGACAAAACAAGGGGCGGCATGACTGCCCCGGACCCTCTGGGTGGCCTCACTTTCTACAGACAGTAAGAGAAAGCAGACACTTTGCACTGTTTCTGCGTGAAGTTATTCCGACATCAGCACGAGAGATCTGCATTCCTGAAGCTGAGCAGACACTGCAGGTGAATAGTTTCGAGGTGCCATGTGATGTACAGGGCTAGCGCCTCTCCAGGTATCAGATCGGGACACGGTTCAGTAAAACAATTCAAAACGTGTTTTTAGATGCACGTTTGTAACATTGCTTTCCACAGTTATTGTTATTATGGAAAGATAATATTTTGGACCTCCCGGATGTCTTCTCGGCTTCCTTAAAACTTTGGGGCATATTATCAAGGGGGTTTATCTCCACTTTTTTGGCTTTAAAAGCCAAGAAAGCAGGGATCAAATTATCTCCCTATTACCTAGCTGTCACTAACACCAGTTACAGCTAGTAGGAGATAGCGACCATCTTGGGCCCCGCTTTGCATGTCAGTGATATTTATCACTAATGACATGCAAAGTGGGCGTGCCAAGATGTTAGCGACTGGAAACAATCACTAACATCGCTATCTCCTATTACCAACTTTTGGAGATATTTGCGCCAAGCGCGAATATCTCCAAAAGCTAACACCTGCCCTGAGCAGTTCTTAGCCATGTTATCCAATGGTAGGTGGATAACATGGCTAAGAGCATTAGCTCGGTAATGCATGAATATCGCTGACTTTTCTGCGATATTCATGCATTTCGGCTGATTTTTATCGCTTAGGAGATATACCTTGATAATAGCAAGGTTCCTAATCGATAAAAATCGCCGCAGCTCTGCGATAACAATATCGCCGCTAAAGCAACATAGCGATAATTATCGCTAATTGTTGGTAATATGCCCCTTAGTTTACAGTTTAACATCACTTTGTCACCAAAAAACAACTAAAATCTCTCTTTCATATAAAAAATATTAACTCACACTTTGTGAGAAAAAAAACCCGGAAGCAAAATGTAGTAAAATTAAAAGAAACCACACCAGTAGCATGTGTGCTATTATCAGGATCTTGCCGCTGCTGTAGAGGCGTGTGGTCGCTCAGAAGAACCAGAGGTTAGGTGGGGTGCCCTGAGTGGTGGTCATTTATCAGAGGCTGCCAGTAGCCATTACAGCCTACTGTTTGGAGCTGCGATGTCATCAAATGACTTCTTGTACTTTTTAAGGAAATATTGGCCCTTCTTACTCCAGAAATACTGCATTTCAGTAAATCACAACTCAACCGAGATTAGCACTATTACAGGAAGTAAAGTTGCAATATTCCTATTTATCCATGCAGCAGAGATGTGGCCTAACAACTAGAGACATGGACCCTTGGTACTAGGGAACAAGGTTTGCATCTGAGCGTTAACTCAACATCCTTTGGTTCTCAGTAAATCATCTTATTTCCCTGTTTCTGAAAAATATGTAACGTCTGGTTCTCAGTTGAAGCCCTATAAAGCAATTGGTTCCTATTTTGTGCTATATAAACCTGCAAAAAAACAAATATGTATGGACTCAGCTATTAGGGAATCACCCCTCATCTACATACAGTTGGTTGCAGCAGAATGTATTTTCTTGAAAGGCACCCCGAGTGCAAAAGGTACCAATGTCCATAAAAGATTTCTTTATCTGTGTCCCTGAAACACATTTCACTAATCTATCAGGTGGAGTGTTGTTACCACATAAAATCCATATTTCACACTCATGCAGCTGCTAACATGTTTTATCTTTTGAACACCAGCTCTGATCTGATGATATTGCGGGTGATAATTTCCACTATTTTAAAGCCACATCATTCTACAGTGAGGACCCTCAACAATAATACAATTATCTCCAGCAGGGATGTATTTAATAGCAGTGATATTGTTACCACCTGTGATGACTTGTGGTGTTGCTCCTCACTAATGAATTTAAAGTGCTGAAGTGCAGAAGGAGGGTAGTGTGCATCCAAAAGGACATGGGTCCTAAACAAATAAAGAAAACCTTTACAGGACAAAATTCAAAGTCAGTGCCATAAAGATGTATTCAAAGTTTAGAATCATTACAGAAGGCAAAAAAGTAGGAGCATATTATCAAGGACGGAGTTCAAATTATCGCCGCTTTAGCGGCAGGAAACTGCAGCTGAAGCGGCGATAATGGGCTTGTTAATATGGACTGGAGAATTCCAATACAAGCCCATGTTCACACCAGAACATGGGCTTCTATGGGAATTCATAAGGACATATTATCAAGCCCATAATCGCCGCTTTGGCGGCAGTTTCCTGCCGCCAAAGCTGCGATAATTTTTATCGCCGTTTCTTGATAATATGCCCCGTAGTTAGTTAGACTGATTCAAATTAGCACCAATAATGCTTAAAAATAAAGCAGATTGCGAGAGGATTTAACATAAGCGAATTAGCCATAACCAAATGTAGCTCACTAATGGACTAGCAAAAATCTACCTAATTTGCAAGGAAGAGTAATCAACAAACTCGGAGTCTGCCTCTGAGAAAAAGGATAAATCAGCAGATAGTTTAACATGGAGACCAGTCAGCTCAAAAGCAAAAAAAAGTTTAATTATAAAGTCAGATAACAGCTGACATAAGGACTAGTTGACATGAAACCAAGGAAAGGGTCTCTAAGCATAATTCAAATAAGTGAGCAAAAAGTCTTGCAAAAGGCTCTGGCAAGTCTAGCACACATCCCAGAAAGGGCACATTTTATAGTTTTCAGAGAAGTGAAAAACAACACGCTGGACATGGCATGACGTCGTATCATAGGGCTCTGCTAACAAAGGTAAATGACATGAACCAATCAGCATTGTAGAAACAGTGCTACACAAAATAAGATGTACTAGTAAACAGTTACATCATTAATAATTAGTTGACTCCCTTTGCCAAAAAAACAGAGAAATTATTGCACTATGAAGCAAACTAAACAGAACGCCATTTTAAAATGAATTAAAATACAGGTTGGCTTGGGCAGAATAATAAATGTTATTCCACGCAACAAAACAACACCATGAAATGAATCCCATTTCATCTATTTTATGAAAATGGAAAAACACAGTAGAACTAAAATGCACTTAGGAAACTCGCTCATGCAATTTTAAAAGCCACATTTTCTACAGCAACTTTAAAATGGATGCCAGTTCAAACAAGCAAAGGCACATTCATTTAAATTAGTGGTTACTTACCATAACTTAAACACACATAAATAAACATCATTTTCCAATTAATCTTTTTTTATCAGTTCCCCTCTTTGATTATTTTTTAAATCATCCAGAACTACACTATACTACTTTACACCAATTCATCTATGTTCTTTTGTTTCTTCAACTTTTGTCTTCTCAAAGGCCTTTACTTCATCATAGACTCGAGCTTTGATGTCATCAAGTATAATATCTTTCATCTGGTCATTTCTTCTTCTTTGCACAATCACATTCAAATCTCCCTTAAATCTTATAACTATTTTTTGTCATTTGAAGGATGCTCAACCAGATAATACAAACTCATTAACATGTCAATTAAAACTCGTACAATAAAAAAACTATAAAGAGCATGATTTTTAGAGCCAAGCAAATTAGTTGTTTGGAAGTAGACATTTACTTTCTATAAATACTTTAAAAAAAATACTGTGGGCCTAGTTTAGACTTTGGCAAATGGAGTATATATACCGTCGCCTTGGCAGAGTTCTTTGCTTCTGCCATCGCGAGGGTACTACCCCTACTAAATTTAGAGATGTCCCCCCGCCCATTGGACATATCTTACATTTCCAAGAACCACCGTCACAGCGGTTCCTGCAAATGCATTGAAAGTTTGATGGACAGCTCCATCAACATGGAAGACTTTAAAAAAATATATATTTTCAAAAACAAAATCCCAAAGCAAGATTTTCTGTTTCAAAATGAAAACGGAATGACCCCTTCTTCTTCTGAGTTTTCTCCCACAGTATTGGGTTTGTTTAGCAGTTTTTGCTGAGGGTGAAGGATAGTGGAAACTTGCAATTTGTCCACCCACTCTATATGGGGGGGGGGGGGGGGTGGACGAATGGCAAAACCTCTGACAGCCCTTACTCTGTTGCGCTGTCAAAGGTGTATGTTGGTGGTGGAGACGGAGTAGTCTCCGCCATCAAAGTACTGAATGTCCTCTAAATGAGGCAGGTGGACCTTCAGTGTGGTGGAGAGAGGACTTTGCCAAACTCTAAATCAGGTCCTAAATCTCTAATCAAGGTGCAAAAATGTCAAACATTAAATATTCAACAAGTGTTTGCAATTTGATGTAAGTTATTTCAGTTTTCAAACATATATTGGGTCACACTGGTATTGGGTTTTAATTTAGCTGTTCAGTTCATAAACTTCAATGTAGGCACAAAATTAGCTTCAGCCGGTTTTCTAAGGTACAAAATTCTTCTTCTTCAAAAGTAGGTATTTCTATTGAAAAATACAACCATAAACAAAAATCTCTTGAGACTCTATACTAAGAGAGTTATGCAGGGACACTATGAAAAAATCAAAAATGCATTCTCAAAGATTCAAAAATTCAGTTGCATAACTTCATCAGGAAATCATGCAATGTTGATCATCTTCATTCTCAGATCACATCTATTCATGGAGGCTCCTCAAACAGGAATTAATAGTATCTCAGGTCTGGGGGCCAGAAGTACGACACTTACATTTTGTGGCTTGCAAATTGCGTCGCTTTGCGACTCGCAATTTGAGACTCGCAAAATGCAATGTACAACAGTGTCACAGTCAGACACTGTTAGCGATTCCCATTGGGGTCGCAAATTTAATGCCTCATCAATATTCATGAGGCAGGAGCTATTTGTGACCCCATTGGGAGTGGCTAGCACTCCCAGGGATGGTGGCCTGCTGGGGTTAGCAGACCACCATGTCTGGGACTGCTTTTTAAATAAAGCAGTTTCTTTTTTGTTTTAAATACAGCCCGTTTTCCTTAAAGGAAAACAGGATGCATTTAAAAAAGAAAAATTAAACTTTTCAGTTTCATCATTAAGGGCAGGGACCACTGCCTACTCTTAAAAAATATTTTCTCACACACTCACAAAGGGGCCCTTCCCGTTTGCAAGTGGTTTGCGATTTTTAAGTTGGTGGTAAACTGCGAGTGTTTTGCGGCCGCAAATGCGGTCGCAAAACAATAGTACATGATAGTGAGTCTCGCTATTAGGAAGTGACGCCCCTTCCTAATAGCGAGAGTCACAAACTTTATTTTTAGAGTTAGTGACTCTCAAAATAGCATTTGTACATGCCAGGACGCTTTTTGTGTTTGCAAATGGACAGATCTCCCGTTTGTGACTGCAAAATATGGTCATACATCTGGCCCAATGTCACTTCCTTCTGGTTCAATCTTTGCCAAATGTTTCAATTTTACAACACTGATTTCATCAAGACAGTGTTCAGGTGTGCCAAAAGTACGGAATGTAACACTGTTGTTCATTAGACTGAAGCAGCAGTAGAACAGTTGTGAATTTACTGACGGACTGGTTCTTGTGTTGGAGGCCCTCACCGTTCACTGGATGTACCCTCATATATTGCATCACTCATAACTTTTACAATGACTGCATTTATAACATCCTTAAAAATATCTGAAAAGACATAATTGATTACAACACTGTGAATGACGAGTGCACGAGTTATAGCTTCTTTGTGGCATGTGTTTCTAGTTACTTAAGATAACTATAACTAGTTCATTTTAGTGGGTTTGTTATTTTAACGTTATGTGTTTTAGCAGAAACTTTCATCTAACTAACGTCCCTTTAACCTTTGTTTTTTTCAGTGAATATATATTTTGTTTTGGTAATACCTTTGGTGCAATTTGACAAATCTTTACAAAATGTTCCCCAAAAAACAGTCTAGACACCTCAGCTCGTTCCCGTAAAGCTTTGGGGTGATTCGTCAGCAAAATATTATTCCTATGATTATTCTCACAGGAATTTTGGGAAGCAATGCAGAAAAAGTCTGAGAGCAGAATTCCACCACATTCAGCAGAAGGCTAGATGGAGAAAATTTGCTTTTTGTAATTTGGTGTAAATCTGTTCAGCCGTTTTTGAGAAATGAGAGTTCAAAATACAGTGATATCTGGACAGTTGGTACCCCTGGAGATCCGCAATATTTCTGCGATACTACAAATTTTAAAGTTAAGCATTCTGATTGGCAAGCCAGATTTGTTTTCCTGTCTATTCCTTCTGTGCCATAGGACAAGAACTGGTCCTGCAGGACCGAACAATCAGATTGGCTGGCCACAGCATGAACAGAAATGTTGCACCCACATCTCAGGATTATGGTGCTTGTTTTGTTTGTTCTGTGTTATGAAAACAAATACAAGCAGGCAGAGAAGTGGTATCCCAAAGGGCCACCCCCTGGGCCAAAAAAATAATAATTATGTGCCGCGAACCTCACAGCAATCCCACAGGATCCAGTGCAGCCACCACCATGTGGTACAGTGGTACTCTTGTGGAAGATGTGGTACCGCCAGACCACCCTAGTATCAACAAGTGAAGTTGGTGCAGTTTCGCAGTCCTGCGGGTAGGGCCTCAGCTGTGTACTTAGTAGGTACAGTAGAACTGAAAAAAGCCACAAAAAACCTGTGGGGTGGGGGTTTGTGAGTGGTCACCACCTGCAGGTCAGGCTTTGTCCCCAACCCCAGGCCATGCAGTTTTTGAAGGCCATGTACAGCGTAGGTTGACTGCTCACAGGGTGTTGGGTGCAGGGCCTGGCTAAGGGCTTGTCCCTGCTCCCAACTACATAACACGAATGGCTGAGACCATACCTGGAAAGGGCTGATTGCCTTAGTGAGGGGTGGGTGCAGGCCCTGCTGCCAACTCCATGCCAAACAGCCAAAGGCCATTCGGGGCAGGCATTGCAGGGAATTGGCTACCCTAAGGGTAAGCTCAGGTCTTGGTTGCACTAACATCATTCGAGATGTCATCAGTGATATCATTAACCACATCGCTGCTGTGGTTATTTTTCCCCTGTGCTGGAAATCGGTATTCTCCTGGATTCATGACGAGCTCAGCTCGTCATCAGCACAGCTCAACTGTGCCTCATGACGAGCTGAGCTCGTCATGAGCATGGAAGGGGTTAATAATAATTTCATTTTTTTAAACTTTTATTTTACAAGTTTTCCAACAACATAAACATGCTGAACAATACACGTCATCTGCTACATGTGCTTTATGCTCCTTTCACATTTTCAACTACAATATTACATCATCAGTGATAACTGCAGCTTAGGCCAGTTCATCTAGATAAACCAATACATACATATTTTAAACTGCTCCTGAAGTCCATATCCCAGTTATATACTACTGTACATTGTGTCTTTAATTGTCAGTATTCTCCAAGTTGGTCTCCTGATTTGAGCTAGTACCTCGCTATAGTTAATAAACCATTATTCCAAAGGTAATCCCCATGTTTCCACATCCTCCGGAGCTTTCAGATCAAACCAGGACATTCTTATATGCTGCACTTCTGCAAGTGCCTCTTCCAGCATGTCTCCTGTATTATAGCCTTTTGAAGTACTAAAAACGGAACGGAAACTCCGAGCTACCCCCTCTCATCAGCAGGTTTACCAATGTCTCGTCCCTTATCGTACCCTTTAAGAGACGCTTCCCCAAATTATCAGAATCCGCCATCCACTTAGAAGCATGCTGTAAATGGACTGCATAATAATAAAGCTGTAAGTCTGGCACAGCACTTCCTCCCCCTTCCAAATCTCTTTTCAACACTGGCAAGGTGACTCTGCTGCATTATCCTGCCCGCACCTGAGAGATCAACAAGCTGTTTAAATTTTGAAATATCCCTTGACCAAGCAGATATAGTGTCTGTGTATAGACATCTCAGGAGTAAAATATCTTGTCTCCAAAAAGAGAGAGGGGCCCTATTAAACCAAAGGAGTAGGGCACCAGATAGTCCAAAGTCATACAAAAATTCCCTTTGGGTAACTACAATCACACTACATTCATTCTCAAAAGAGAATTTTTTATTACCAAAACATAAACAACCTCTAGCCCCCAAATCTCAAAAAAACGAAAAAATGGGGCACTTAAACATTACATATTTATTATCCATACATTAAAAAACACATCTATTTTATATAGCAAAATTGATTTAGCAGTTTCTTAAAAGAAAGCAAACATTTGGAACAGATGTCAATATGTAGTCAAATTGTTTCACAAGTCACAACAGTTCATAAAAACAATTATTAAAAACATTTATTAAGCAAAGACCTAATAATATACTATGGGAGAACAAGCAAGAACGTTATTTCTAGTCATGTAAGCACCACACCCATCTAACACAAATCACTTATTACACATAGAGATAACAATTTCTCTTATCCTTTGTTTAGTGTAACAGTAGTCCTCAAAGATCTAGGGTGGGCTTTATCATCAGAGCCTCAACGCGTTTCGGTGTGTACTGTAATTTGACTGCCACCTTCATCAGGACAAAACAATATCTCCCCAAGTTCAAATCGTGGTCTGTACTATATTAAAAAAATGAAAATATCACAATTAAAAGAACAGTCAACCCACTGTTTGCAGGGCTATAGACATTATTAGTGCCCTGGTGATAAAATAACTAAAGATGCAGCAGAGATACCAATCATTCTTACATCTACTCACATGTTTAATACCTAGTAAACACTATGGCATCATGGCGGAAGTACCTTACGAACCTTCCAGAGGAATTTCTAGTCCACAATGGGATTATATCTTTGTTCAAAGCAGGAGATGTGTTTCTCTACCTCCCTTTATCATGGAATCTGAAATTACACAGCACAATATGCTAGTATAATCCATGGTGTGAACTTCTATAGGTATACTTGTATTAAACACCCACACAAAATCAAAGAATGGGCAACCTCGCTGATGGAACACCAATAATTAGAATATATTATAAGGGTCCAATGCCTGTATATAAAAAGGGGGATGAGAACAGCCCTTACTATTTTTCTATAATACAGAGATGCTGGTCACTATTAGTCCTATACACAACTACCCATTTCACTGACCTTCAATTACCTTCAGGCCTCCACTGGATAGTAAAGGGCAGGATTGCTCTCAGCTCTTTTCTCCAGTACTAATCTTCGCTAGCAAATCAAGTAGCGATCCTTAATTGTTCCCAGATTTCGGGGTATATTATAAGGCTCCAATCTCTGTGTATGAATAGTGAAGACAACATACCTTACTCTCTTTTAATATAAAAAGGTGCTGGTCACTATTCGTTTTTATAAAGAACCAACTTTCCAATTAATCTTCAATCACCTTCAGGCCTTCACTGAATGGTAAAGGGCAATATCACTCACTGCTCCTTCCTCCAGCAAAGGTATTTGCTAGTAATTCCGATGACAGTCCTTCATTTTCATCTAAACAAAGAAAGGGGATACAAACAGGTATTGGTTGACCCTTTTCTCCCGATCTTTTAACCCCTGCTTTGAGACCGGCACTCTCTCTTAGTATCCACCCAGGGAGCTCATTCCTATTAAGCCCATCTAGGAGCTAGCTGCAATATATAGCGCGTGACTACCTATCTCTAATACCAACTACCGGCGTCAAGAGAAACAGCCAGCGTCTCTCCCCAACCACAAGCTATTACCCTCCTCCGGCCATCACAAGAAGGGGTATACACCTCCGTGAAAATAGGGATAGAAGATTAGTACTGGAGTAAGGAGCTGAGAGCAAACCTGCCCTTTACTATCCAGTGGAGGCCTGAAGGTAATTGAAGGTCAGTGAAATGGGTGGTTGTGCATAGGACTAATAGTGACCAGCCTCTCTGTATTATAGAAAATAGTAAGGGCTGTTCTCTTTCCCCTTTTTATACACAAGGACTGAACCCTTATAATATACCCTAGTTCTTGGGGTCCCATCTGCAAGGTTGTTGAAGGTAACCCTTTCTTTGTTTTGGTATAGGTATACAAGTATACCTATAGAGGTTCACACCATGGATGATACTAGCATATTGTGCTGTGTAATTTAAGCTTCTCTGATACAGGGAGGTAGAGAAATACATCTCCTGCTTTGAACAAAGATATAATCCCATTGTGGACTAGAAATTCCTCTGGAAGATTCTTAAGGTACTTCCGCCGTGATGCCATAGTGTTTACTAGGTATTAAAAATGTAAGCGGATGTAAGAATGATTGCTATCTCTGCTGCATCTTTAGTTCTTTTATCACCATGGCACTAATAATGTCTATTGCCCTGCAAACAGTGGGTTGACTGTTTTTTTAATTGTGATATTTTCAGTTTTTTAATATAGTACAGACCAGGATTTGTACTTGGGGAGATATTGTTTTGTCCTGATGAAGGTGGCGGTCGAATTATAGTACCCACTGAAACGCGTTGATACTCTGATGATAAAGCCCACACTAGTTCCTTGAGGACTACTGTAACACTAAAGAAAGAATACGAGAAAAGTTATCTATATGTGTAATAAGTGATTTGTGTTAGATCGGTGTGGTGCTTTCATGACTAGAAATAATGTTCTTGCTTTTTCTCCCATAGTATATTATTAGGTCTTTGCTTAATAATTGTTTTTATGAACTGATGTGGCTTGTAAAAAATATTGAACACATTGACATCTGTTTTTAGAAACTGCTAAAATAATTTTGCTGTATAACATTGATGTGTTTTTTTAATGTATGGATAATAAATAAGTAATGTTCATCTGGCCCATTTTTTAGTTTCTTTGAGATTTGCGGGCTACACATTGTTAATGTTTTGGTGATAACAAATTCTCTTTTGAACATGAATGTAGTGTGATTGTAGTTACCCAAAGGGGATTTTTTTATGACTTTGGAAAAACATCTTCGCCACCGGCCTCCCGACCCATTACCGAAAAAGGTAATGTATTCCAAAGCTCCACTGATTTTGAAAGGCCCTTCAGAACCCTGTCCACATTGAGGCATTGATGATTATCTGCCATATCAGTGACCATAATTCCTAGATAATGGAAACCTTCAACAATGATGTCATTTGATATGTCATGAGTTATGTAATATGTGAGGTTATAAGCAGTGCATGGTGGTGGCACAAGTTATAGTTACGTCAGTAAACTATAACTAGGAAATTTCTGTGTTTTTTGGTTTTCAGACTATTTTTTCTTGCAAGACAAGTATGTCACATTAACATTAGTGTTTTTTGGGTGAATTTCTAACGTTTTTAAATGAATCTAAAATCTTATCACTGTACTGTACCCAACTATAACTTCATTTTAACCTTTCTTTTTTGCAATGAATATATAAGCAAACACAAGAAGATGATGAACGGATCGCTGAAACTTTTCAGACACTCACTCCCAGTCACAGATCTGGATTGAATCCATTATCATTCGTTAGCTCACTTAGCCACCTCAGTTCAGACCCAGCTATATGCTAATCAATCTAGACCCTGTGCCTCATGGGAACAGTCTAGCCCAAACTGCCAAGTCAAGTCTTCCCTGGACCGGAAACAAGCATCCTGGGGCTAGTTTCTGGCGAACAGCCCTCATCATCCCAGGATGAAAGTATTTTTAAAAAAAATCATATTAAAACAATTATATTAATAGATTTAAATTGATTTACAATAAAGTTAATTTTAGGAGGTAATGTGTTCTATCTTTTTCTTTATGTAATCTTCTGGTGTCAAAGATCTCCACAAACAGACGTTAAGTTAATAATTGTAACGTTACACTGTTAAATGTAACTGTCCGGATCTCCACCCCGCCCCTCATTTCAGGAGGTAGATACTCCTTAATCTACATCTATACTACTATAATAAAGGAAGAACTTTCAGCCTTTGAGACGGGTAAACTCGGGAACCACAGCGCCAATCCACACACCCAATACACCGTTGGAATCGTCAGGGTGTGTAGATGGTTATAGGCTATATAAATGTAAAAATAAACCGTTATTTAAAAAATTTACAGTAAAAAAAAAAGTAGTCCCTCCGAAGTAGCGCTGGCCGTGACGTACGTGCTCACATCAAGAGCGCGGGGAGGAGCGGCGTCCAGGAGCGTGACGAGGAGTGCCGGACATGGCGCGGGGGAGGAGCGGAGACGTGAGGAGCAGCGGCCAGGCCAGCGGTGGTGCGAGCAGCGGACAGGCTGGACGAGCGCCGGCTCAGGTAAGGGAGTGGCGGACATGGCGTCTGGGAGGAGCTGTGACGTGAGGAGCAGCGAACAGGCCAGCGGCGGTGCGAGGAGTGGACAGCCGGGAGGAGCGGCGGCTGAGGTAAGGGGACCCATGTCGGGGCAGGCGGGGGACGGGCTAGGCGGGGGCCCAGGCTGCAGGAAAAAAGAGAATGATCCCGTGTTTTTATGGTGAAACAGCAATCATTAACACACCTCTAGGCCAAAAAGATTAGCTATGATGTAAGCTTTCCCAGCCAATGTAGACTCTGTAGAACGGATTGCTCAGCTGTACACCTCTGCAAAGAAGAACAGACCTATTTAAATCAGTATATCAGCAGCGGACAGGCGGGAGGAGCGGCAGCTGAGGTAAGGGGACCCATGTCGGGGCAGGCGGGGGTCGGGGCAGGCAGGGGATGGGGCGGGCGGGGGTCAGGGAAGTCTGTTGCTCCCGGACAAGGTCGGGACGGGCTGCTAGTTTAGATATAAATCTCCATTTGTAAATGACAATACTAAAAAAGGGGAGAAGTTAGGTTAAGTTAAAAAAGCTTATAAAGCGTGGCAGATACCCACTCTTGGTTTCCCAGCGCTATGTCTACAGGCAGGGATGTGCACTGGCCCAACTGGCCCAGAACAGCCACGTCTTTAATTGTCTGTAAAAGGTGGTTAATGAGGTAAAGGTAGGAGTAGAATTTGATCTGTGGAGTGGTGTGGCTCACTGGTTAGAGGCGGCAGACCCGGAAGCAGAGAACGGCCCGGGACCAGGGTTCAATTCCCGACGCGGCAGGGTTGTGGACCAGGGTCAACGGACTCGCTAATTCTCGCCTCGGTGCCTACTCTATCCAGGGATCACACTCGGCAACTCTGGGCATTAAGCTTGCCTCATCTCTACAACGGCCCCCCACAGACGCCGGGGATGCCTGGTTTCACCTTGGAGATACCCAGAAGGGACCATCTCACAGGGAAAGCCAGGACGGGTTCCCCAGCGGTCTTCAGCGCCAGGACACCCCGAGATGGGGTAACAGTGCGCTTTACAAGTATCATCATTACATTACATTACATCTACACTTGAGTAGATTTCTACATGTAAACTTTCCTTTGTGAATCAGGCCCATGGTTGCTGCTGTTCTCTGTCACACGTCTATTTGGTAGTGTGAATCACCTCTGATCATCATGAAATTACTGCAATGATGTTCAAAAGTCAATTTCCTTATTGCTGCGAAGTTCTGTTGCACAATGAAGTAAAGAACTGTTCTTCATACAAATACTGCAATATTCTTGCAATTTTCAGTGTATTTGATACAGATTAGTAGAGACACTGCACAGCATAAGGTGAAAATGTGTTTAAAAAATCAATAGCCTTTTGGAGAACTACTTAACTGTCTGGGTTGCCTGAGGTTGTGGAACCTGCCCTTTCATCAGTTGTTATGCTTGTGTGTCATAATTTGCTCTCAATGAAATATCAAAACACCGACTACTATTCTCCATGTCTCAATCATCAATACCTCTAATGTTCTACTATGGATAGCTCGATCCTAGTCTCATCCCTAATTTTTCTTTATTTCAGTGTGATTTTAAACCTCACTTAGTTTTCCGATGTCAATGGAGTAGATCGGAGAGTGAACGAGAAGGTGAACTCTATTGGGAAGACACCGCCTGAATGAATTTTGACAATCACATGAAACTCAATGGATCCCTGAAGAAATTGTAAAATACAACTAAGGGAAATCAGGACTGAATAGATATTTAGTCGTATTTATGGGTCGGACTTGTAGGCCTCAAGTTGATAAGGATGTTGTAGAAATCAAAAGGGTTGATAGGAAATTTCTCCTGTGATGACCATTATTGGTATCTCTTACTACTGTGATTCGTGTACTTAAAAAGGGTACACTAGACATTATCAATTCTGTGCTTCATAATATTGATAAACACTTTATAGATGCACATAAATCCTCTTGAAATATAAAAAAGAATATGAATATTGCGATCAACTGTATCAATTTTTGTGAGGAAAACAATTGTGTTAGATGTTTAATTTTGTATTCCTTTTTTAATGATAAGTGTTTGGACATACCCTTTGGTCCATATTAAAAGACACCTCAAAACACCAAGCAGTCTTTTGAATCTTTTTGCATAATTGTTTTCATTGTCAGGATTTAAGGTGGTATACAAAATGTACTTTGAGAGAAATGCATGATTGTGGTCCTTGTTTGTGTAAATTCTTGTAGAGGGAGAAGTTCAACCCCTCCCTTTGCATGATTGGTTCTCCAAAGTTTATCCTGTTTTGCTCAACACATTGATACTCTATTTCTAAACTGTTTGTGTTGTGACATATAATTAATTTCATTACATAACATTCGTAGGAATGTAAGCTATCCTGTTTTTTTTTTGTTTTGTTTTTTTACAATAGGGCTGTGGTTCACCTGAGTTGATGTGCCTCTTTTAACTCGCCAGAAGAGCTTTGTGGCCTTAGTTTGCCTCATTTAGTATCCTTAATTGAACTGGTGCATTACTAATGATTTCAACCAAAGGCACACTGATTTGTGCAAAATAATGCTTACTTTTCTTTTTTTGGGTGATATAATTTACATTGACACATTGATATACATTACAGTTTGGAACACACAAACATTAACATATCCATAATACTCCAGATCCCACCCTCCCTCCCCCTTGCTCTACTACAACATTGTGCTAAATAATTCTTAATGCATATCTCTGAAATAGTTAGGAAAAGTGTCTATGTCTCACTCCCATTTTAATGTGACGAAAACAATTAACATACCTAGAATTATCATCACACATAATGTATGAAATTTTGTTAGCAACAATTTAGAAAAAGCCTCTTAAAATATTAAATATGACTTTTACTGTTTGCACAGTCTACATCTAAGGGCTTCAACACATACAATAAAGATTAATTGTATTCCCTTATCTTATTTTATGTCTTTTATAACTGAGCCCTCCATGAAAAACGCAAATGTACATGCATCTAGAAAGTGTACTGAAAACATTCAATCGGTCTCTTAAGAAAGCTTGAACAAACAGAGAGAATTTGAAAATCCCATTTCATGAAGCAGGGTTTCCTTTCTCTCGATGGTGGAAATATTACTAAGCATTCCTTCATCCCTGGCTCAACAGCACTTACTAAATAATCTTCTACACTCTCCGAAATGGATGTTTTAGGTCTCGCTATTCGATGCGCATGCGCATCGAGCTTGCGAGATTATGGGGGCTTAAACAGTCATTAACCAACTTGCAAGGAATCGTGGCGATTCCTTGCAGTGCCCGTGAAATTCAAGCTCAATGCGCATGCGCATTGAGCTTAAAAGCGCGTGCACATCAGTTTCCTCAGCCGCACTCCAGGCCCCTGCTGCTTTCACACCCTCTCCCCGTCCCGCCCCCTCCCCTGCCCACCGTGTCGCATTTCTCCTCCCCCCTCCCCTTCTCTCCCTCCGTCTTGTTTAATGTAGCGTTCTTCCATATCCGCTTTTATCGCATTCATAATACACCATCCGCTACTCTATACACGAGCGCTTGCACTCTCAGTGTATGTTGGGATGAAGGCACATGTCACACACTGTGGCAGGTGAATTGCTTTGCCGACTTCCTTCATCGTAAAGGGTACTTGTCCTCATCGCAGGGTTATGGTCATTATTTTCGGTCCCCATCACATTATTTTCCTTTCTGTTTATTCTTGTGTTCCATATCCGCTTTTAACGCGTTCATAATACACCGTCTGCTACTCAATACACAAGCGCGTGCACTCTCAGTGTATGTCAAGAGGAAGGCGTGTGTCACTCACCGTGGCCAGTGAATTGCTTTGCCGACTTCCTTCGTCGTAACGAGTACTCGTCCTCATCGCAGGGTTTTGCGGTTTCTTAGTAACGTTCGGCTGCATTCTGGTAACAGACAATGTGCACGAGGAGCTTTAACACATACACGCAGCCACCTATCTTAATAGCTGTGCAGTCGGGGATACAGGAGCTTTCCTAGCTACGGTGCTGGGTGCAGGAGGCAGAGGTCATCTGTATATTCATTCTTCAAGATCTTATGTTTGCTCAGTATGTTCCCTCCATTAACTGGCACCTTTCGATTGTATGCATTCGAAATGTCTCTGCATCTCTCTCTCTCTGGTCGAGCTCCTCTGTGTTTTGTTTTAAACTACTTTTATTTAAAATGAAACAGGTGTGGTGAAAGAACGGCACATCCTCCGCACCTCACGATAATAATTAGTTGATCTTTAAATGGCTTTGACACGCAAGGTAGCAACACGGAGAAATTTTTAGGAAAGGGTTTATTTATTGCACAGTTGGAGTTTCATACAATCAATAAGGAATGTATCTGTGTCGTACAGCATATTTTAAATGCCAGTTTTCAAAGTGACACATAAACTACTGAAAATATATTGTGACACATTAAACTACTGAAAATATATTATTGCAGTTTCCTTTGCGAATATGCGAACAAACTCCCCGACCCTACTTATTTCTCCCACTCCCGCTTGCTACCCTGCTCCCCCTCCCCCGCCTCGCACCAGACTACCATTTGTCGCATTTAGACTACCTGCTCCCCCACCCGACTTGAAAGGCAGCCTCACACACCAACATTTGTCTCTCACACCACAGACTCCTGCTCCCCCGCCCACCCAGCAATGCCGAGAGCTATTCCCTCCCACTTGTTACTGTCTCGGCGCTATCTAGCACACAACGTGTTTTTTTTCCGGGCCCAGCTTTCACCTTTGAAATGTGGGGCACGTGGACCCGCTGGTAGACGGGGAGCGAGGGGGTGCGGGGCCTAGCGCTTAGATGGGCATCTCGTTCTACCCAGCTACACCCTTTCTATCCGTCAGGGTGCCGTTGTTGTGATGATTGTACCAATAGTTTTATATATCAACAGGTCTCGCCCCCTACGGCTCTGTACGCCTGGCTTTACATTTCAAAATATTAATCTGTAACTCAGGGAGCTGTTGATGTAGTGATGCGTCTACTGTTTATAAACGTATGCATACACCTGGTGCTCGTTGTATCAAAGGGAGAACCTATTTGCACGCATTCGTGAAATATATAACACATATAATGCGGTGGTAAACATGTTTGCAAATGGAATTGTACGGCAATTTTCGCGCACTTTGCTGAACGAGGAACTTTGCCGAGCTGCGTTACCCTTTGTTAGATGCTCTGCGTTCGAGTTCAGGGTGTACGATGGTGATCTGCAGCACAGGAAACAGGACAGCAACTCACTAGAACGTGCACGTTTTTCTTATAGCTACTGTTTTTATTTGTACATTATATTATAGTATTATTTTTATTTTTATTATTACAAGATTTATTTGGTTTATCACAAACCATGGACAGCATTAGTATAAAACGCTTATAGTTAAACAGTCAGTTGCATCCTCCGGATATTCAGTTCCTCCGGTCAGTAGGGCTAAGCCCAAAAACTTCTCCCCCACCCCCAACCCTTCACGATCTCTTCATCTGTGTACATTATCCAAAACCATTGCATTGCATATACTGTGGGAGCATCTACTCCTTCCTAGCTATGTTTCGAGGGTTTGTTTTACCTTTAAATCACCTACAAGCTAATACATCAAAAGTGGAAGGTTGACTCAGTCATTGAAGAAGGGTGTTAGTAACTTTTCGCTGTTTTCCAGGCTTGTAAATTTCAGTGGAGTAATTTTTCTGGTTACATAAACATGCACTCGCATCATAAAAAGTATAGATATTTCTTAAGTAAGAAAAGCACACCTGAATATCATAAATAGTAGAGCTGCCCCTCAAGATACAAAGAGCTACCCTCGGGTTGCACCAGCCCGCTCGCATTATGGACAGCAGACAACCGAACTGTTCCTTGGGTTACCAAGACACTATTGGCCCCATCAGACATCAGCACAGTTCCTTAGGTCCAATAAAGACAGCAGAACTGTCACCCAGGTTACTTAGACACTCTAGGCTCCCATCAGTTATCAGCACAGCTCTTTAGGTCATAGACACTAAAGGCTCCCATCAGTTATCAGCGCAGCTCTTTAGGTCATAGACACTAAAGGCTTCCATCAGTTATCAGCGCAGCTCTTTAGGTCATAGACACTAAAGGCTCCCATCAGTTATCAGCGCAGCTCTTTAGGTCATAGACACTAAAGGCTCCCATCAGTTATCAGCGCAGCTCTTTAGGTCATAGACACTAAAGGCTTCCATCAGACATCAGCGCAGTTCTTTAGGTCATAGACACTATAGGCTCCATCAGACATCAGCACAGTTCTTTAGGTCATAGACACTAAAGGCTGCCATCAGACATCAGCCACCACATCCACCATCACATCCACCACCACCACATCCACCACCACCACCACCACCACCACCACATCCACCACCACCACATCCACCACCACCACATCCACCATCACATCCACCACCACATCCACCATATCCACCATCACATCCATCACCTTCACATCCACCATGACATCCACCACCACATCCACCACTTCCACCGCATCCACCACCACCACCACATCCACCATCACCACCACCACCACCACCACCACATCCACCACAACCACCACATCCACCACCACCACCACATCCATCACCGCATCCACCACCACCTCATCCACCACCACCGCATCCACCACCACCACATCCAACTCCACCACATCCACCACCACCGCATCCACCACCACCACATCCACCACCGCATCCACCACACCCACCACCATCACTTCCACCACCACTTCCACCACCACTTTCACCACATCCACAACCACCACATCCACCACCACCACATCCACCACATCCACCACCACCACATCAACACCACATTGACCACCTCCACCACCACCACCTCCACCATCACCACCACCACCACCTCCACCACCACCACCACCACCACCACATCCACCACCACCCCCACATCCACCACCACATCCACCCCCACATCCACCGCCATCACCACCACATCCACCACCACCACCACATCCACCACCACATCCACCACCACATCCACCACCACATCCACCACCACCATATCCCCCAGATCCACCACCACCACATCTACATGTGTGTGGCTCTGTGTGTGTAGGTGCAAATGCAATGTTCTTGGATTGTCGTCACAATAAAATACACTGAACATAATCTTCACAAAAGTTATTTACAAACGTTTAAGCTAGTGCCATTATAAATTACAATAACTTTTATTTAAGTATTAATTATTTACAAAATTAAAAGCCATTGTTATTTGTAATATCAATACATCTAAGTCACGTAAATACAACACACATTGCATTACAAATGCTATAGGTGTCACATTTGCAAAAGTTAAAACTATTGACATTGTAACTGACAAAGCTATTAATTTTGCTACTTTCAAAAACTACACATAAATAAAAAAAAGTGTCATTTACAATACCAATAGCTCAAACTTTCCTAAGGCGAGACCTATTGCATTTCCAATGCTTGTTAGAAATAGAAGGGATTGAGGGCAAATGCCTAGAATTGTTACTAACTTCAGTAAGACACAACGTCAAAGTACATCAAAGTTGACAGTATACTTTTCAATTGATTGGTATGCCTTCATGTCATTGAATAAAAGAGAAAACTACAGTCTGCATAAACAATGGCTTACTGGCTTTATACCAAACATGACAAACTCAAGCGAATTATCGCAAAATAGTTGAATCTATCGGAACTGTCATCTCCCTCTTCACCAACACATTCTGAGTTTCAATTGTTTGCAAAATCTTAGCAAACGAAGGCCTTTATCTAATAGAAAATCACAGAAACGTTTTGGAAAATTATATACATAATGTGATTCCACTAACTAGTTGGTGCAAACATTTGACTTCGGTATGAAAAACAAATAAACATACAATTTATACAAGGGGGTCTTCTAACAAAAGGATGATTGCTAGAGATACAACTGCCTACATGCTATTCCAGTGCACATATTTGTGGATAGCAAAAAGCACACCTTCTGGTCAGTGGAAATAGCTTAAAGAATTCATTTATCAACTTCTCTTGATATTCGCTTATCTGGGTCAGTTATTTCCTTTAATGCTGACTAAGCAGTACCTGCATATGACAAAGTTCAACTTGGAGCAGAATGGCTGCAAAAAAATATTAGTTAAGAATAGTAGATCTTCCTTCTCTTTGGGAATCAATTCATGTATTTTCCAATGTTGCAACTGGCCCTTTCTGAACACACTTTGTACCAAATATGTGATGATATCTGATTGTTTCAACAATATCTTGGAAATCCATGTGTTGTCACGGGACTGTTGGTGTGTATCCCTGCCTTGAGTGCCTGACTACATGTGAAACTGATACCCTGACCATTTTATTTGACCCTTGCATCATCCTTAATCTTGTGTATGCACAGAGGCCTAGGCCTGTCTGTTGTGATGGAAATGTTAGAATCTGTTCTGCACCAAGCGTGCCGTCATAGCAGACGCTGGACTACTGCCCATCCACCGGGTAAATAACAGAAAGTGTTGGTGGCAGCAAATTGAGATTTTGGAATTCATTAGTGTGATCAGACCTTCTTCTTTGTGTAACGGAGAGGGTAGTCTACTCTTATGTAAAGTGTTACTGTTATGTGTACCCCAAGTGCATATGTGTGTGCAGTCAGTCAGTGACACATATATGGTAGTAGGACTCATGTGTAGTGGAATAATGAGTACTAGGGCAGTTGGATCAATTTTGAATAGCCTGGCACAAGACAAAGAGTGGGCATAGCATTCCCAGACAGTGGAAGTGTGCAGACTGCATTCCTGTGACTGGACAGTGGAGTCCCAGACACTGAAATGAAGGAGAATGGAGATATTCTCACTTTAGAATTTCGATGAGGAGTTGTTAGCACAGGCAGGGGCGTCGTGAACACCCCACTTTAGCAGCTATAGCGAGGGTGGAGTTATTTATGGGCCTCTTCTGTGTGCAACTTGGCAGACAAATGCTCGTAAATAACCCCAAAGATGGGTGTGTTGATAGAAAAGCAAAAGAAGCATTGTGAGAAGCTGGCCTGGTATATTATATACGCTTATGAAGTGGACACCTTGCACAAGTCCAGACAACCCTTATGGTGATTTAAGAGGTCTTGGACAACCTTAGAAAGCTTTCTAAGTGGTAGCTGTGGATAGCAGCCTTCAGGCTTAGTCCAGAAGGAGTGTAAAGCAGCTTGTTTTACCAGAATGCAATCTTAGAGTATATATTAAATGAAAAATAACCACACAAGGCATTTATAAAAAAGATGTATTTATTATACAATACTCTTTAACACATACAAATATGTCTTACCCCTATATATGCACAATGTACACAATACTTAGCAAAGAAACACAGTAAATAGCACATAATACGCAGTGGACCTCAGTGGGGACCAAAACATATACTTAGAAAGTTGTGTAAGAGCCACAACTCGGATCAAGACAGTGTCGAGAGGATGTAGAAGTGCTGGGGACCCAAGGAACCACCGAAGGTAAGTATCTAGGAACCCAACGGAGAGCGTGTGGGAACACGACTGCGTGCTCCGTACAAGTCTACGTGTAAGTCGCGATTGGATTTTTAAAGATTAAGGACCCTTCCCAGAGGACCATGAAGAAACCCAGTGGAAGACAGAAGGTTGGAAAGCCACCCCACCCGTGGATACCCTAGTACCCCAACATTACCTACACCAGAGAAGCCGGGTGCATACATGTGAAGTGGTGTCCGAAACCGCTGTCGTTTCCAATAGAGGACTTCAGGAAAGTGCCGCTGCTGGAAGAGGATTAAAGTGTCCGATGGAATCCGAAGGTGGATTCTAGATGAGAAGAGTGACCAGAAGACTTGGAAGACAAATGCCCTCCAATGTCGGTGTTGCAGGAGAGTTGACGAGGACCTTAACTTTGCAGCTTTGAGGACCAGGTGACGCTGAGAAAGACCAAGAGCCATGCACAAGCTGTCTTTGAAGGATGTTGAGTGCTGAGGGGTCGTTGTTCCGTGGGAGCACCAACAAGCCTTGGCAAATGCAACCAACGCAGGAGTTTAAGAAGGAGCAATGTCAGGACCAGCAAGATACTGGGGACTCACCAAAATCAGGTGAGTCAGGGCAGGCCCCAATCAATCAGGGGTGCTGAAGAGACCCTCAAATGGACCCACAGGCCAGAAGCACTGGAGTCACGAGAGAACCTCAAGCAGCTTACCAAAAGATGCAGGCCACGATGCACATGATGAGGTGTGGCTGAAGATATTGCTCACAGGAGATGCTTGAGGTTGGGGCTACTTGGAGCCCAAAGATCTTCTTGTAAGAAGTCAACAAGCCTTTTCAACAGCAAGTAGTTGATGCTGTGCACAGGGGTCCGGTTATTGCAACCCCCACAAGGAATACTGATCTCAAACTTGGTGAGAGGGCAGGGCATGCCTCGGGAGCTGTGGAAAAGCACCTCCTGTATCGCATAGCCATTCGGAGTCTGGAGGAGCTCAGGATCAGCAGACCGGTCGACATAGTTGTGATGCCTGCGAATGCAGGGGAGTGACTCCTTCACTCCAAGGGAGATTCCTTCAGGTGTCTTTGATGCCCACAGGCCTTGGAAGGTTCCTGTATGGTGCACAGAAGATGCAGCAGACTGGAAGGGGGATGAAGTTGAGCCCAAACGAAGTCCAGGGTGCCCAGATGGTAGAAAAAGAAGTGGTGTCTGATCTGAATCTTATCCCATGACAAATCTAGGAACCTACACCCAGGTAAGCCCTTAAGTACCTTAGGAAAAGGTTAGGATTATTCAGGGGACCGTCCCAGGGGAGGTTTCTCCCATGTCCTTTGTCCAAATTCACGCCAGAGCGGGAGCCAATGGCTCCCAGGACTGGTTTGAACTAGACTATGCATGGGGACAACAAATGTTTCTCTCATACAGACTGAGTGGCGCTGGCAAGTGCACCCACCCTATCCCAGCACGCTAAATGATGTCTGGGAAGTGGTCAGAACTCCCTGTGACAGGATGCCTATGGTTCTGCCTTTCCCTGCTCAAGTTTGGCTCAGCAGCAGGAGGGCAGAATCGTGTCTCTGGTCAGCAGCAACCATTTTATGCTATCTGGGTCTGAAGACTGGTGCAGGGGACATGGAGAGCCTAACAGAGGTCTCTTTCAGTGCACGGAATCATACCTCCCACACTGTTTATGGTGTGGGGGTATGATTCCAACATGTTTGAAACCAAACATGATAGGATTCGTTGCAGCCAGTTTTGAGATGGTTATCTCATAATTACGCAGTGCCCCTCTATATGGTATATGGCTGCTTCACTGACAACCCGAGAGAATGGACTCTATAGGCTGTAGGGTTGTCCTGCTCATGCAGGGGCACCCTCTCACTTAGATCCAAGCACCCTGCTTTCAGGATGGCAAAGGCCTGCTATAGGGGTGACTTATAGGTTTTAAGTACAGTGACTCTAGATATAGGAAATCTATATCATTAGTAAGTGGTGCTAGCACCAGCTTACACAGGCTGCAATGTCAGGCCTGTAGTTCCATTTTAAATGGTCTCGCCTGGGCAGCATAATGCATGCTTCAGCCCATGGGGGACCTCTGGGGTGCCAATGCCCTGGGTACCTTAGTACCCTATACTTGGGCCTTATAAGTGTACCCCAGTATCCAATCTAGGATGTACCTAACTACTTGTAACAACACTTTAATGAAGAAAACAGAGATACTGGGGTCCTGATTAGCAGGATCGCAGTCAGACTAGTCCAAAAACAGCTTAGCATCAGGCAAAAAGTGGGGGTAACCATGCAGAAGGATCTTACCTTCCTACAAGGATGGAGGGTTATAATGAAGGGTGAGTGAAAGGATGTGTGGGTGTGAGAAAGGTTGAATGGATGAAACTATGGGTGTAAGAATGTGTCTGAGTGAAATGATAGAAAAAAGGGTGGATGAGTTAAAGGGTGACTGTGGAGAGGTGAAATGATGGATGGGTGAAAAAGTGGGTGAAAGGGTGGTTGGCTGAAAGTATGGATTGAATGGATGGATAGAGAAAGACTGAAGGATGGATGAAAGATTAACTGGATGACAGAATGTAAAAGTGAAATGGTGGATATCAGCGGGTGGATGGAAGGGTGAAAAGATGAATGGATAAATACGTGAATGGAAGAGATGATGATTTTGGAAGGCTGGTGACAGCCAGGTGCAGAGACATCACACTCTCCTGTGCCCTTATTTTTGATGCTTTTTCTTGAATCCAGTATCATTGCTACCTGCATTGTTGGAGAAATAGCCAGAAAATAACATTTGAAAGAGAAGCAACCAAAACCAAATCTGAAACCTGAAACCTTAGAGACTGGATCCAAATCCACCACCTGGAAAATGTATATAGAAGTGGGATACCAACCACCCCACTTTGTTTCACTTCCAAATTCTTCATAACCAAGGAAACGAAGGCTCCACAGGGTACTCGAAGTTCTGTTCTGTGACTAGGGCCGGGGTTTGCATGACAACCACTCTCCCAGAGGTATGGAGACATCATATAAAGTATGAGCTTTCGGCTGGAGGAGCTGAGTGTCTGCCTGGAGTCCAGAAGACTACCTGCCTCCCAGCTGAGAGTTAAAGAACATACCTGGCCCTATAAGAGCACAGAGGGTCCAGGTGGAGAAGTCAACCATTGGAAGGGGTTCCCTTGTCTCCCAAAACAGTTCTGGTCAAGAACCACATCAAAGCAAACACAAGGAGATGATGGACGGAGCCCTGAAACTTTTCAGACACTCACTCCCATTCACAGATCTGGGTTGAATCCATCATCAAGCCTTCGGTAAAAACAATGTGCCAGTAGTGATTGTTAGTATGTCGTGACTGAAAGACTGATGCTGTCACTACCAACATCGAGGTCTGTGTGCTCGGTCTATGCAGAGAAGAGTGCCCTGATTGGCCTGGAGGCTGCAACAGGCAAAAGTCATTTACAAGGTCAAAATCATCCCGGAGTCCACACCTGCTGTGCTAGCATCCCATCTACATCTGGCCTACAGAGACCACACCTGCTAAAGACAAGTTTGTCCAGTCTGCACATGGCCTCGAGAGACTGCAGCCAAAGACAAGAGCAGCCGCTGGAAGACATCCCTCTGAAATTCCTGAAGTCTTCAAGTTCTTAGTGATTCAATTCCTGCTGGCCCAACAGCTCAGATGCCACGGCAGCAGGAGAAAGATCACCTCCTGCATCCTTCCCTCATCCACCTGGAGCACAATGTTCAAACAGAGGTTACCAATGGCTTGAGAACCGTGTGAGAACGAGAGATTGACCTGCAGCCCGAGGTCTTCCTCATGAACGATGGCTGTTTACCAATAACATCCATCAGAGAAAATCCAACAGAACTATTGGGTGCAATTATGCTTTTTGGGTTACTGAGTGAATTGCACTCATCCCTAGAAGGTGCTGTAACCCAGATTAGACAACAGCGATTACAGGCCTGGAGTACTCCATTAGCAGGGAAGGGTACTGAGGGGTGTAATGCCTCCAGATTGTAAACAACATTTCAGCCCTGTATTGCTTCCTCACAATTTCACTGTGTTGCATTAATTATTTCTTTATTTAATTCAGAAAGTTAAGCACTGGACTCAACAGCGTCTTAGTGTCTCTAGCGGTGGATTGAAGAGTTCTGAGTCCATCCCCCAGCACTACTTCCCTGAGCAGCCTTTTGAGGTTCCGTGAATTCTGAACCTGGGTCATAAAGGTCGTGGTTCTGTTACGATTTTGGTAACAGCGAACCGTAAACAGTGAGCTCAGCGAGTATGAGTGTTTTCATCATGTTACACCGATGGATTCACTGTGTATTTAGGGATTTCGTTCTGAACCCTTGGGTTCCATTTTGTGCATGACAGCCATTTTGTGGTTGCCCTCACATAGGCCGATGACTTTAGCTGGCTTCTGGATAACCTGAGTGAACTGACCCTGTTGCCTGAAGCTGACCTTGTTAGACCAGTTCCTTGCCCAGTACCTGGTCAAGATTAAGGATCAGAGCACAGGAGATTGTAAAGTTTGGTATGCACATACACACCCCTTATCCTACTTCTCATCTGTTTCTGTTCCTTCTTTTTATGACTTGTTTACGATATGGGTTGTGGTCTTTTATTATGGGTTTGTCCGGCTTGTGTAAGAAGGAATGTTGGGCTTTTTACATGCTTGCAAAAGCTAGGACTGCCCCTTACTTTTGTGCTGAGTTTTGTAACCCTGAGCATATAAAAGGCTTCTGTTCTCTGTATTCCTCAGACTACCTCATTCAGTTGCTACGGCTTCTGTGTGACGTGGCCTCATTTATTAAATTTAATAAAGATGTCTTTTCATATTTCAGCTTCTGTGCCAAGTTCTTTATTGATATTAGTAAGACCCCTGAGAATGAAGATTTTTCAGTTCCCCACTTTGACTACACACCCCAGCTACCCTGAGAGTCAACTGCTGAAACAGTTGTGCTTCAACACCAGTGGCAAACGATCTCAAGCTCCATGCTTGGGGCCCAGTAGCCACTGTCAATACTCTGGGCCCCTAAATGGGGTCTGACACCAGGGCTAAAAAGTATCTGCTGAATAGTTGTTAAACAATTGGGTTGGGTAACAATAAACTGCTGTTATGTAGCACCAAGATGCACCCACTGGTGATTATGCACTTTCAAAATATATTTGTAATACATTATTTTTTAATGCTCACACTATAAAAGGCAACAACCATGAATGGACCAATTGGAGTTTCCTAAACAGACCCAGCAAATTGCAGATACACTTCCACTTCTCCTACTGCTTCTGTTTTTCACTGATGTCAGTTTTCTTACTGTCATTTCCAAAATCCTCCTTGCCTGTTACCCAAATTATGATGAACGTGAAGGAGCGATGGGTCTGCCTCACCCCTCTATTCAAGTAGGTTCTTGAGTGAAGATCCAATTACAAGTGCTAACAGCAGGACTAATCAATGCAGCATACAATACGAGGATGGGTCACCTGAACAGGACGCTTCTGTCTGCCCAGGAATTTTGCTTCTCTCCAAGGACAGTCTCAGCTCAAGTGGTTCAAAACCCAAAGGCGGATCTTTTGCTGGATCCCTCAATGTGTTATCCCTTTATTTTTGTCTTGGTTTCCACTGGATTGTCATTGAGGATTGATGCACATGGTCTATTCAGATCATGTTCAAATCATGAATGCATTTCCCTGTTTCAAACATATTCATAGGCTTCTGGCTGGGATCCCGAGGTAGTGGACACAGGTAATAGTGGTGGTTCCCTTTGGCCTCAGATAAGGTTTTCTGCTACCTAGCAAGTGTCCAAGAGTGTAATTCTTCACTAAGTCACAGGTTTCTCCATGCATCCTGCCACCAGCCCCCACTGTCAGCCTAAGACTGTAGAAATGTTGAGCTTCTGACTAGAGGCAGTGCAGATCCTTGGTGAAACATGTCACAATTTGCAGAAATATTTTCATATATCTGCGGAAAAAAGATAAAATTGCCACAAACTGCTGTGAAAAAATGAATGTATTATTTCTTAGACCAATGCAAAAAATAATGAAGGAAAATAAAACAGCACCAACTGTACGAATTTTGGACATTTGTGAATGTTTAGAAACAAGCTTATTCAAATAGGCAGTCTTTGTTCCCCTCACGTTTATCTCTTTCTTTGCAGCAACTCTTTAAGAGACCAAGAGCCAGATTTATCAATATTTCAGGCAACAAAGCAAGAAAACTTGCTATGCTGCATGAAAGGATGAGGACAGGAATGCACCATATTTACCAATATGCGCACAATTTACTGCCTAGTCCCAACACAGGCACTCTTGCGTCATGGTGCCAGGGTGCCTGTGTTGCAGGCAGGATTGTTTTTCAGGAAAAGAGGCTTTCCTGTACAAAAACAATCCTTAGAGTCTTTTTCCCTCTTTCTATGATTCCCCCAGAATGCAGCACACTTAGAAAGAGGAAACAACAAGGATAAATAAAGATATTTCTCCTCGTTGCGCCTCCCCTTGAAAAGCTTAGCATTTTAACACATTTCCAGGTTTGCCAGTGTTGGTAAATCTAGTAAATGCGCCAAAACCAAAGGGTGGATGTGTGGGAACACCCACACTCCACCCAAGGAGCGCCTTCCCATGGCAGAATAACGAGAGGCAGCGACTCGCGCTGCCTTGCGTTTCTCCAGATTTACCAAGCAATGCTTGGCCATGTAAGGTGGCCTTGCGTTGCTTGATAAATGTAACTTAAGTAATTGCGGTGCCCTTGCTTCACCCTGTGTGACACAATCCATTCATAAATCTGGTCCATAGTATTTAGAATCTACTCTCCTTCGCCAATATCTCAATATACACATCTCTCAGCAGCATTCATATGTCCTCAAGCAAAACTATATTGCATGCCTTTGAATGTGTATACACACCATTCAGTTTCAGAGAATGCAGTTAGCATTTATGCGCTCTTAGGTGTCACCAAGTCTCCACTCCTGCCAAGTTTCCCAGGTCCATGCGTGACGTGCAGCTCCAGTCTAGGTTTTTTCTTTGAATTCTGGGACTTGTAGTCTTGTTTGTTCCATTATAAACCAGGACTACAAGATGCGTCCACCTGGAAAACGTGGCAGCTATGATTTCAGTCTCCCTCTGGGATATTGAAGGGCGGGGTTACTTGGGCTACATGGCTTTCCAGCAAAGACTTAGGGGCAGATTTATGTCGGACTTGCGCCACGTTTACGCCACCTGTGCGTGACGCAACGGCGCGGAAACGTGGTGCATCCCTGCGACCTATTTACAACGTGACGCATCTAGGCAGATGCGTCACGTTGTAAAGCCCTGCGCCACATGGAACCTGCGTCAGGTTTCATGTGGGCGTTCTGGCGCAGGGTGGCTGTTCCCTCGTAGGAAAGCCCCATAAAACTGACGCAGTGAAATCTACAAGATTTCACTGAGTCAGTTTTACGACGCTGCTGCGTCAAATCCTTACGCCTGCTTGAAGCAGGCGTAAGGAGTGACGCACCACGTTATGTATGGGTGGCCTCTGTACATTGCAGGAGTTGCGTCGCACTTGCGACGCTTCTCCAGCAATGCGCCGCCTGTACGCCACAAGATGCGTCACGCATCTGCCCTTCCTTGCACCATGGTGCGCCGCATTGTAAATGCAGCGCATCTGTGGTGCCGCAAGGAGGGAATTGCGTGACGCATCAGTTCTGGCGCATCTCTGCTGATTTGCAGAGAGGCGCCAGAACTCATAAATCTGTTTGCTGGGGACTGGGAAAATCTGTGTTTTCTGCAGAAAAAACCAGTATCGCAGGGTTGGGTAATGCCTACGTTTGACTATCAGAGGATGAGTCCCTCTCTAGCTAGACTTCCTCTGATCCACTGAAGATGAACATGTTCACATACCGTAGATGGAACATTCACGATGGGTACTCATACTGGATGGCTGGATGGGTGAATTTATGGTGGTGCCTGTTACTGCCGCTCAAGCCTGTTCCCTCGGTTTCCAACGGTATAACCTCTCAGGCTTTGTGATGCGCCCACCTTAGACTGTCTGTACAATCCTGGGCATACCAGTGGCCATTAGCAAAGCTGGATTATAGTGAGCTGATATGAAAACTACAGGGCAGATTTACAAGGTTGTCACTGCGCTGCACTGCTTGACAGGGAATGTGCAGGAATGTGCCATATTTAAAAGAATACAGCGCATTCCTGCCTTTTGCACTGCGTTGGCGCACTTTAGGCAACCTAGCGCCAACGCAGGCACCCTTCCACCAGGGTGCCTCTGTTGCATGCAGGGTTCTTTTTGTGCAGGAAGGCGCGCCTTCCTACACAAAAACAATCCCCTGAGGCATATTTCACTGTCTAAAAAAAAGAGGAAGTAACGAGGAGAAATAAGGATATTTCTCCTTGGTACCTCTCCTGGGAAGGTGTATCTTTCTGGTGAATTCCCAGGTTTAGCGTTCTGGTAAATCTGGAAATGTATCAAAAACCATGGGTGTTGCGTGGGAACACCCACTGCAACGCCCAAGGAACACCTCCCTAGCACAGAGTAAGGGAACACAGCTTTTTGCGCTGCGTGTCTTTACTCCAGACTTATGGGGCCTCATTTAATATCACTTTTTGTGACGCACCAGTGGCGTAAAAAATGCCCCTAGTTGCACCTTATTTACAAAGTGACTCATGTAGGTAGATACGTCACTTTGTAAACCCCTGCACCACAATATACCTGCGCCAGGTATAATGTATGCAAGGGGACGTATTGACGCAAGGAAGGGTTGTAGACGTGACACAGTGAAATCTATGAGATTTCACTGCGTCACTTTTAGGAGGCCGTTGCGCCAATTTCCTACGTCTGCCTCACAGCAGACGTAAGACTGATGCAGGCCCTTTCACATGGGGCCTGGCCCCATGTGAAAGGACGCATTGCTGGAGTTGCGTCACTTTTGTGACACACTCCAGCAATGCGTCACTTTTGCGCTTACAGATACGTCAAAAATACTGACGTATCTGTAACTCCTTGCGACATGATGCGTCATACATTAAATATATGACGCATAAGGAATGTCGCAAGGAGTGCGCCCTGAGAAGTGACGCATCGCTGCTTTCACGCAGCGATGCGTCATTTCTCATAAATGAGGCCCATGGAATCTCTCAGGGCCATGCAAAATGGCCTTGCGTTGTTTCATAACTCGCATTTAAGGTTTGCGTCACGCATGTACCACTTTGCGTGGTACAAACCCAACACAAACCTGCTCATAAATATGCCCAGTCATCTGAAAGGCAAGATTGGTACATAGGCTTGTTTGAGATAGGACGGTTGGGTGGTGAGACTCATTAAAAACATGTGTAGTCAATAGGTATACAAATAAAGAGGGTGGTGCGAAACATATACTAGTTCTATATTTTAACCTAAAGACCTCTGCATGAAAGTTAAGGGCTCAATGACCGTAATATGGTCTAACTACTTTATTTCATGAATTCAATAATATTATTTTTATTAGTGGTTCATATAAACCGTACAAATATAAATAACATGTCAAGATTGTACTATGTTATAGCACAGACTGAACAATGTCCTGTTCATCGCTGACATCCTTTATTGTTCGTAATTCGACGCAAAGTGACTTTACATTAATGCATGCATGTTCACTGTGGAATAACTGGCACTTGCTTTATAAATAACAGTGGGGTTATGTATGCGGCTAAATAAACCCTGCTTGTAATCAAAGCACAAATTTGGGCATGAAAAATAATATTTTATAAATGTATATAAGGCAGCCGACGCTTGTTTTGGGATTAAACAGAAACACGTCTGTAGAAAAGCTCGAGTCGGAGTCAAACACTAGTTCGCACTCTTACCTGATGCTTTGCTGCCACCTGTTGGTATACTTGAAGTATAACTGGACAAGAAACCAGACACTCTTTTTAAAGACTCGACTTTCACATTATATTACTATAAAATAATGTATTTTTCCAAAGAATTAAAGTTCAAGCAGGAGGACCTCCCAAAAGACATTGGTGAGAGCTATTGCTAAAAGGGGCCATACATTGGCATTCATGCGTGGCAAATTTCGCTCATAACAGAGGAATTATCATTTGTGTCTCAGAATCTACCCCAAAATTGAAAATGAATACCAGAAACTGTTGTGTGCATTCTAACAGGCCTGTGCTGATAATACTTTAACTACTCTATAGGCAATTTATTTATATAGTTTTTGACTTAATGTATTTTATATAGCCATACACAGAGCTTTAAATGGGAAAAAAAAGTGCAGGTACTCAATAAAATAAGCTAGAGGTGTGGCAAGTGGGCGGAGCTAGAGGCGGGGCTAAGGGCAAGATTTGATGGTACATAAGGTTTCTGTACCAGTTGCAGCACATATCATAACACATAAAAAGCGTTTATGTAAACGAAACAGGTTAACTCATTACCTAAAACGAAAGCCAAACAGGAGATGTTAAAATGTCCTTGTTTTGTATCATTTGCTGTTCCTTAATGCCCTACTGTTATTGATTGTTGCATAATAATAATTCTCAAGCTCGCACACAGATAGAAACAAGCAGACGTACACAAAAGCATTCCACACATTCCCTTTAATATATCTCCTGAGAGTGTCCTGTTACTCTCCCTCTTTCTTACTCAAAAGCAGGCACACACAAGCAGGCAAGCACACAGACATGAGCAAACACTCACACTTAAATCCATTAATGATTTCAGAACTCAGCAAATAAGTTCGAGCTATATAAAACTCTCCCACAAAAAATCTGTCATTTTTATCTGAAAAAGCGGCAAATCCTAACTTCACCTATCAACTCACTTTACATTCCTCCCTCCCTCGTCCTTCTATGTTCCTCTCCTCTTTTCCCCAACCAAATGCATCAACAGTTGTCATGGGAGCTAATTCCCCGGAGTGTTCCAACATTCCCTGCTGTGCATTGCCCTAGGGGCAGAGCTGAATTCACACCCATTGTACCAGTACCCTGCTGCCCAGTCGTGATATCTTGTAAATATCTTGTAAATTAGTGTTTGGGGTGGGTGGTGCAGGGGGCACACAAAGGGAAGCAGCTCCTGTGCTAAACATAAAGATTAAAAGAAAAACGTTTTTGGTCGAGGATTGGATAGCGCAGCCACATGTTTTAGTAGGGCCAGTGCAATACACTAAATGGGACTGGATGACTGTCTGGCAGTCCCAGCCCATTTAATTCACCTAATGGGGAGGGGGCGGGAGAAATCGCTTTCAGTGGAATGGTCGTTCCACATCTGATGAACAGTGCAGGATCTGTCTAGACCCTGCACTGTTAATCACAGCGTGATCTAAGCCGTCTCAACACCCTGCAGTCTTTGGACATTCAAGGACGCGCTGCTGGAATCTTCAGCAGCGACTGCCCTGAGCTTGAGGAGATGCCTAACCTGCGCCTGCCGTGCCGATGATCAGGGTACCGGTACTCTTCCCTGGCTGCAGAGAAGTGCCGGTACTGTCGGCAAGAAAATTCGGAAGTGCCGGTACTCAGTGCCCGTGAGTACCGGCCCATTTAAAGCACTGGCCATACATGAAGCCAGTCGGCTTCGTCAGAGCACGCAGCGACGGCTCCTCCGCTAAGGCAGATGAGCGCCACCCTGCTCTTTGAGCAGTGGAATTATTTTTCCTTACTGAAGCAGGCTTACGGGGCGGGGCTGGGCTGTCATCTCAGCCAGTGGTGGAGGAGTGTTTGGGGGCACTTAAGGGTGCATGACGGTTTGGCCGGCCGTCTTGGGCCGGCCAAACCGTCTTGCATACTTAGCATGTTCTCCATCTGGCTGTATTGCACAGCGTGGGTGGAGAACATGCACAGGCTCCCACTGCCTGTCTGAGTGCTGAACCACGGCGCTAAGACCAATCACAACGCTGCTGTCATGCTGGTGACAACAGTGTCATGGTTGGCTTAGAGAAGTGTGTGTGCTTCCTGCTTCTGGCAGGAACAAAAAAGGACGGAGGCGAGGCGGTGGCCAGGTAAGTCAATTTTATTTATTTTTCTACACCCCTCCAACCAGCCCCACCCTTACTACTCGGTGGCAGCCACCACTGAGAGCATGTGTGGGTAGAGCAATAGAATCACACTATACCAGCAAGCAAATACAATCTGTTCACCCACATTCGTACATTGATTTTAGTGATGGTGGAATATATTTTAGAGTGGAGGTCCTAGTTGCTATTTCATAATGGACTTAAAACACACTGAGGTACTGAGCAAGCTCAGCAGATGAGCAAAAGACGTTTAGTGGAAGGATGTGTTTGTGTGTGTGTGGACATGTTTCAGTTCGAATCACATACACCTACCTATATACATCTGTTGAGGGCATACATGTTGCATATATAGTATGGATGGCAATTTATATATCATTTATCAACCAAAAAATTAATTTCGGGGCTGGTGAACGAATTCACAAGAAGCAACCAATAGGAGCCACTTCTGAGTCTCTTAAATGGGGAAGCAGACAATTCTAAAAGTTTGGGAGATATGATAGGAATCTAATTAAAACCCCTTCTGCTCACACTTTTCAAGTGTACCACTCAGGCATTGCTACTCTCTCCCTTTTTTTGTTTACATTTCTTTATTGAGTTTTAAAAATGTTAGATACTGTATTACAAATTCTTGTAAAGATTACATGTATGCACATATGTATATGAGTAGACATACATCAATGAGAAACTGCATTAAGTAGAGCATGTGCGCTCTGCATTGTCTGCTCGCCATCTACCATGTTTCATAGCATCAGTACTTAAAAAGAAAACAGGGGATGTATGAACTGGGATATTTTCGTGTTGCACCGCAAAGCGCATGTGTTGGCCCTCCCACCCTTACTTTTTCCCAATGTGAGAAGTTGGCCTGGTATATGATGTCCACTAGTTAAAGTGGGCATCCTGTACCAGTCCAGATGACCCTTATGGTGATTAGGTAAAAGATAACCTTTATGAAAGCTATCCTAGTGGTAGCTATGGAGAGCAGTCTTCAGGCTAAGTCTTGAAGGAATGTAAAGCAACTTGTTTTACCAGATCAGAACCTCCTGAATGATCAAATGAAAGGAGAATCACACAAGTGTTATATAAAATATATGTATTTAATACTAAACACTCTCCCTAATCTCTTTATGAGATTAGAGCACAAGGCACACAATTCTTAATCAATAGAACAACAGCAAATAGCACAATACACAGGGGGCTCCAGGGGGAGACCGAACCATATACTAAAGAAATGGTATAACGACAACGACTTCACTAGACAAAGTGCCTAGAGCATGAAGAATTGCTGAGACGCCAAGGCACCACCAAAAGGAGTGACACAGGGAGCCCACAGAGGACGAGTGCAGTGTGGGAACACAGACGCGAGCTCCGTACAACTCTATGGGAAAGTCGGGGTTGGAAAATTGCAGTTTAAGGACACTTCGGAGAGAGATTCAAGTAAACCATCTGGAACATGGAAGGTTCTAAGGCCAGCGCCCTTGTGAGTACCAATGTACCTTTGTTACCTATCCCAGAGGAGCCGGGTGCATAGGAGTCAGGTGGTGTCGGAAACCCTAGTTGTTTTCAATGGCGTGATGCAAAGAAGTGCTGCTGCCGGGAAGATGAAAAGGGTCCAGTGGTATAAAAACCGGATCCAAGGTGAGGAGAACCTTAAAGCAGAGGGTAAAGAGTCTGGGTCACTTCAGGGTGACCAGGGGCTTGGTAGACGACTGCCCACCAATGTCGGGTGCTTCAGATGAGAAGATAGGATCCTTGACTCTGCCGCCACGGGGACCAGGAGACGTCGACAATGACCAAAGTCTGGAGGGAAGCTGTCCCATAAAGGATGTCGAATGCTGAGGGGGTCAGTGTCCGGATTGAACACCAACAGGCCTTGGCAAATGCAACACATGTGGGCAGATGAAACAAGTTACGGTGAGGACCAGCAAGGTCCTGGGGACTCTCCAAGCTATGGGGAGTCAGGGCACATCTGGACTAACCAGGGAAGCCCAAAGAAATTCAAAGTGACCCTCGCTAGGACCCACAGGCCAACAGACCAGGAATCGAAAAGGTACCTTGCGCTGAATCATGAAGTACCAGCCTAAGAAGCACTCGTGGAGTGGAGGCCGGAGATTTTTGGTGGAAATACTGCTCGGGTCAGGACTACACGTAGCCCAATGCATAGCCTCAGGGATCGCCAAAAAGTATATGCAACTGCAAAAGTACATGGCGCTCAGGCGTTCGGGTTGCACGGTCCCCACGAGGGATACTGGTCTCAGGATTGCTGGGAGAGCAGGTCGACCTCAGAGACGCTCGGGAATCCACCTCCTGTGTTGCAGAAATCTTCAGAGTCCTCGGGAGATGCAAAACCAGTCAGATGCATTAAGGTGCCTGCTGCTGGGGGAGTTACTCCTTTACTCCAAGGGAGATTCTTCTGTCGTCCAGCAAAATGTAGACCATCGAAGTACGTGGTTTCTGCTTGCAGAGTTTAGTCCAGGTAGAATCTAAAGTCATGTAGTCAGGTCTCCTACCTTATACCCAAGGAAGGGGTCATACAAACTCTGGGGACCCACCTAGGGGAGGGTCAGGTCAGAGGGGTGGCTACACCCATGTCCTTTGTCCAGTTTCGCGCCAGACCAGGAGCAAATGGCTCCTGCAATCGCTTTGAGCTGGACTATGCACAGGGACACCAAATGTGTCCCCAGTGCAGGCTTTCTGGCACTCTCCCAGCCCCAATACACTAAAGCCTGTCTGGGAGGTAGTCACACCTCCCTGTGACAGGAAACCTATTGTCAGGCATTCCTCTGCTCAAGCTTGGCTCAGCAGCAGGAGGGCAGACTTGTGTCTGTGGCTGGCAGCATCCACTTTGTGATGCCCAGGTCGAGAAAGCTGGTACAGGATGTACCGGTTTAACATAAGTCACCCTTGAAGGGTGGAATCATACCTACCCCCCCAGTTACTGGCGGGGAGGTATGATTCCAAGGTGTTTGACACCAAACAAAACATGTTTCTAAGCAGCCGTTTTTAAGTTAGCATTTACCGTGAGGTTATAATGCACTTAAATATATATGGTTGGCTGCATCACAGACAACCCCGGAAAATAGGTTCCGAAGGCTGCAGAGGGGCTCTGCTCATGCAGGGGCACCCTCTGACATAAAACCATGGCCCCTGTCTTAAGGATTGATAAGGCCTGCCATAGGGGTGACTGATAGGTTTATAAGTGCAGTGATTTAGAATAGACATAGGTAACCTATATCGAAGTAAGGGGTGCGTGCACCACCTAACACAGCTGCAGTAGCAGACCTGTGGTGTCATTTTGAATGGCCTCTCAGGGGTGGCATAATACATGCTTCAGCCCCTTGGAGGCCTCTGGGATACCTATGCCCTGGGTGCATGATGTACCATATATTAGGGACTGATAAGGGTATCCCAGTATCCAATCTGGAATGTACCTAAAGTTCATGCAATCAATTTAAAGGAGAAGGCAGATATACTGGGGTCCTGAATAGCAGGGTCCCAGTCAGTCTAAGTCGAAAACAGTGATATATCAGCAAAAAGTGGAGGTAACTATAAGAAGCAGAACCTACTCTCCTACACCCATTACCACAACTGTGTTATGTATTGCTAATACATATATTTCTTATCTACCTGTTTAGGTTGTTTTATTCTAGCCGCTATGGATAGAACTTAAATTACATGAACGTGGGATGCAGCACCAGCTGGGGAACGCAGACTTCTACCCGTGGAATTCCCAATGATGTTCAGTACAGTCTATGTGAGTCCCTCTGTCCATTGAACTGGAAGCGTCATGTAGGTGATTCAGGTGCCTCCGGATCATTTTGCCCTGGATTTCGAATGTCTAGTAAAACCGCATTCCATTCCCCTGCCAGCAGGAGCACCCGCAGGCCCAATGTGTCCTCTCGGTGCAACGCCACACTCTCCGCCTGTGCCCAGCATGTCAGCGACTGCAGCCAGGATTTTTACGTTTGGTGGATCTGGCAACGTCCAGCACCTAGTAATTAAGCTCTTGGGTACAATGTGCCCAAGGTCTATAAATCGGGACGTGACTTTATGCTTTTTTTGTTCTACAGTATAGCCCTAGAAGGCAGGTGTCCCAGGAGCACACAACTATGATCAGATGTGTGCATGCCCTCGGCATATGCAGTAGGTCCGCACCTAATACTCCACATCTAGGGCACTTAGTGTCTACATGGTTAAAATACCTATTAATCTTAGCTGGTGTTATATACGGTCTCTGCAGTATATAGTACTGTATTAAGTGTAACCAGGCATTTCTGGGGATATGTGTAGATCCCTCTAGCATGGCTGACCATTGGCGACCAGTAGATTGCCTTTGTAAATCTGCGTCCCAGTGCTGCATGAGGGATGTCAGTGGCTGTTACGAATGCCTACGTAGGGATTCAGTGAACCATTTAGTAAGGTGTCTGCATGTGCCCAGCTTGTGTAGGTATTGAATGGTAAGATAGATCACAGGTTCTTGAATTATGTCACCCCACAAAGTTTGCAGCGCCTGTGTCAGTGTGGCATATAAGAGGAATTGGCCTATGGGGCAGTTAGCTGGTGTACCCAATATGGGCAGGGAAGGGGCATATGGCACGACTTCCTTTGTGAGTTTTAGGGTCCGGCGGAAACATGTATAGCAACCGAAGCCAGTAGCTATGTCGGGCTACACCTCTACTACCGGGGTGGAACAAGGCTATCATTTGGGACTGCGTATATCCAGGCTGCAGCGTGCCAGTGTCCGCCAGCTGCCGGCTACCAATCCAACGGGCCACCCACTGTATCTTTGATGCCAGATAATAGTGCTCCATGTTGGTAACTGCCAATCCGCTGTGGTTAGCGGGTCGATGAAGTTTCGCTAACGCTACCCTATAGCGTGTCCCATGGCATATGAATTGCCTCAGGTCTTGTTTTAGTGTATGGAAAAATGAGGGTCTGGCGTAGACTGGCACATTTTTAAAGTGATAAAGCAGCCAGGGTAGCACCACCATTTTCAGAAGTGCTATACGGCCCATGGTGGCTAAAGATAGAGTGCGCCAGAAGGACATCTGGGACCTTACTGCCTGCGGGGCCCATACGAGGTTACCTTCTAGTAGGTCTTCCCGCCAGCGGAAGATACAGATCCCCAGATAACAAATGCTTGAGTCCTGCCATGGCACCGATGTGCCCCTAGCACCAGCTCCATGTTCGGGGTAGTTTCGGCAAAGGGATACAGGCACGACTTCTCCCAGTTTACACGTAGCCCTAACAATGAGGCGGACTCTGATAGTGCCCTCTCGATCGCTGAGTATGGGCTATGCACATCTCAGAGATAAATCAGTATGTCATCCGCATACAGCAAAACTTTGTGCGTATCATCACCCAGAGGGATAGCCCTCTCTGAGCTGGTCTGGTGAAGAGATATGGGCAGCGGCTCAATGGCGAGCATGAATAGCAGCGGGGAGAGCGGGCATCCTTGCCTGGTGCCATGCTCAATTGAGATCATCTGCGATACGTACAGGCCTGTTTTGTTTTTGGGAATGTATAGCAATTTAACTAGTCCTAGGAAATTTTCCCCCAGCTCATACCTGTCAAGGGCCACAAATAAAAATTCCCATTCCAGAGTGTCAAACGACTTCTCCACATTGAGAAATATACAACCAGAATGTGTCCACCTCTCAGCAGTTTGCCACCCTGAAGAATCTGCGTATATTCAATGACATGCACCGAGCAGGCACAAACCCGTTCTGATCCACTTGCACCAGGGGAGCTAGCCTGCATGCTAATATTTTGGCCAACAACTAGTAGTACATATTCAGCAATGCCAGGGGCCAGTAGGAGCCCAGCAACTCCGGGTCTCTGCCCTGTTTCGGAAGCGAGACCAGCAGTGATTCACGGTGCGTCGCCAGGATGATAAATGACTTCTGTAGCCTATGGTACATGGTGAGCAGGTGAGGGGCCAGGACTGATTGGAACGCTTTGTAGTATTCGGCGGGAAAGCCATCAGGGCCAGGGGTCTTACCAGTCCCCAGTGCCTGATAGCCGCCTGCACCTCCTGTAGTGTGATAGTCTCTTCTAGTTCCGCTCGCTGCTCCACCAACACCGCGGGCAGCGGCAGCTGGGACAGATACAAGTCCAGCTATTGCTACTCTCTCTGTTTAAACCTGTCATATTTCTATCAGAAATATTTTGATTCCAATTGGATCCACATATGCACTACAGGATGTTGTCTGACAGCTATTTGTTTTCTCTCTGAAGAACTAAACTAAAGCAGAAGTAATGTTCATCATAAATAAAATGCAAGGAGAACTACTAGCCATCATGAAGACAGTGTCATGGCAATAAAACCTAAGGTTAAACAATCTGAGGACTATAGCCAAGGAGCAATATACTCCGATCGGAAATCCTATATTTAGGGATCTATTCACGAAGGTAATCCTACACATGTAGAATAACTACAAGTACATTTACTCTTACACTTTTGAATAACTTTCTAACTTTGTCTATTCACCATTTATGAGTGTAAAGTTACTCAAAAGTGTAGATTTACATGTTCACATCCTCTTGAATAGGGATTGGAAGAAGTCAGTAAAAACATCTAATATGACGTAAAGTTACTACTAGTTTTGGTTTCACGACTTTTTGGATGGTCGGTAGACTTGGTGGAGACCTCCACAATTTGGGTTGAGATTTCCCTAAGGTAAAGTATAGGGAAAATGATAAACGTTTATTAGATTAAAAAAGAAACATATTTTATATTAATGTTAATTAATTGTATATATTTATTTTAATTTTATTTAAAAAATTACATTAGTAACTTACTTTCAAATAAAAAAATGTAACCATGCTGACTATACAATTAAAATAACATTTTGTTTTAAGTTTAAATTTAAGTCTAAAATTAACAAAAATTCTACCTAAGTAAATTATTAAAAATACAGTATCAAATTAATAAAAGTAGTTTAATTATTCTTAATAAATATTATGTTACATTAATTGTTAAATTGAAACAAGCATTTGCAATGCAATAGGTCTCGCATTAGGAAAGTTTGAGCTATTGGTCTTGTAAATGACACATTTTTTATTTATGTGTTGGTTTTGAAAATAGCTAAATTAATAGCTTTGTCATTTACAATGCCAATACCTTTAATTATTGCAAATGTGACACCTATAGCATTTGTAATGCAACATGTTTTGTATTTGCGTGACTTAGATGTATTGATATTACAAATAACAATGGCTTTTAATTTTTTTAATGATTAATACTTAAATAAAATTTATTATAATTTATAATGGCACTAGCATAAACTTTTGTAAATAACTTTTGTGAAGATTATGTTCAGTGTATTTTATTGTGATGAAAATCCAAGAATAGAAGTGAAATATTAACATCTTTTTGTGACATTTGTAATAAAGCTTGAAACAATGAGAGAACATATTTGAACCAGTTGTTGTGGAATGGTTGCACAGATTGATGCTGTGGTGGCGCTGAGTGAGGTTGTGGTGGCGACGAGTGATGCTGTGGAGTTCAGTGATGTTGTGGTAGCGCATAGTGATGTTGTGGTGCCCCTGAGTGATGCTGTGGTGGTGCGATAGATAGAGTGAGGGCGATAGATAGATAGAGTGAGGGCGATAGATAGATAAATAGAGTGAGGGTGATAGATAGATAGACAGAGTGAGGGCGATCGATAGATAGATAGAGTAAGGGCGATAGAGTGAGGGCGATAGATAGATAGATAGATAGATAGATAGATAGATAGATAGATAGATAGATAGATAGATAGATAGATAGATAGATAGATAGATAGATAGATAGATAGATAGATAGATAGATAGATAGAGTGAGTGAGGGCGATAGATAGATAGATAGATAGAGCAAGGGCGATAGAGTGAGGGCGATATATAGATAGAGTGAGGGCGATAGATAGATAGATAGAGTGAGGGCGATAGATAGATAGATAGAGTGAGGGCGATAGATAGATAGATAGAGTGAGGGCGCTAGATAGATAGATAGAGTGAGGGCGATAGAGTGAGGGCGATAGATAGATAGATAGATAGATAGATAGATAGATAGATAGATAGATAGATAGATAGATAGATCGATAGATAGATAGATAGATAGATAGATAGATAGATAGATAGATAGATAGAGTGAGGGCGATAGAGTGAGGGCGATAGATAGATAGATAGATAGATAGATAGATAGATAGATAGATAGATAGATAGATAGATAGATAGATAGATAGATAGATAGATAGATAGATAGATAGATAGATAGATAGATAGATAGATAGATAGATAGATAGATAGAGTGAGGGTGATAGATAAATAGATAGATAGAGTGAGGGCGATAGATAGATAGATAGATAGATAGATAGATAGATAGATAGATAGATAGATAGATAGATAGATAGATAGATAGATAGATAGATAGATAGATAGATAGAGTGAGGGCGATAGATAGATAGATAGAGTGAGTGAGGGCGATAGATAGATAGCTAGAGGGCAATAGATAGATAGATAGAGTGAGAGCAATAGATAGATAGATAGATAGATAGATAGATAGATAGATAGATAGATAGATAGATAGATAGATAGATAGATAGATAGATAGATAGATAGATAGATAGATAGATAGATAGAGTGAGGGCGATAGATAGATAGCCAGAGGGCGATAGATAGATAGATAGCTAGAGGGCGATAGATAGAGTGAGGGCGATAGATAGATAGAGTGAGGGCGATAGATAGATAGCTAGAGGGCGATAGATAGATAGATAGATAGCTAGAGGGCGATAGATAGATAGAGTGAGGGCGATAGATAGATAGAGTGAGGGCGATAGATAGATAGAGCGAGGGCGATAGATAGATAGATAGAGTGAATGGCGATAGATAGATAGATAGATAGATAGATAGAGTGAGGACGATAGATAGATAGAGTAAGGGTGATAGATAGATAGAGTGAGGGTGATAGATAGAGTGAGGGCTATAGCGAGATAGATAGATAGATAGATAGATAGATAGATAGATAGATAGATAGATAGATAGATAGATAGATAGATAGATAGATAGATAGATAGATAGATAGATAGATAGATAGATAGATAGATAGATAGATAGATAGATAGAGTGAGGGCGATAGATAGATAGATAGAGTGAATGGCGATAGATAGATAGATAGATAGATAGATAGATAGATAGATAGATAGATAGATAGATAGATAGATAGATAGATAGATAGATAGATAGATAGATAGATAGATAGATAGATAGAGTGAGGGCGATAGATAGATAGATAGAGTGAATGGCGATAGATAGATAGATAGATAGATAGATAGATAGATAGATAGATAGATAGATAGATAGATAGATAGATAGATAGATAGATAGATAGATAGATAGATAGAGTGAGGACGATAGATAGATAGAGTAAGGGCGATAGATAGATAGAGTGAGGGTGATAGATAGAGTGAGGGCTATAGCTAAATAGATAGATAGATAGATAGATAGATAGATAGATAGATAGATAGATAGATAGATAGATAGATAGATAGATAGATAGATAGATAGATAGATAGATAGATAGATAGATAGATAGATAGATAGATAGATAGATAGATAGATAGATAGATATAGTGAGGGTGATAGATAGAGTGAGGGCGATAGATAGCTAGAGTGAGGGTGATAGATAGATAGATAGATAGATAGATAGATAGATAGATAGATAGATAGATAGATAGATAGATAGATAGATAGATAGATAGATAGATAGATAGATAGATAGATAGATAGAGTGAGGACGATAGATAGAGTGAGGGTGATAGATGTGTGTGGTTGTGTGTGTGTGGTTGTGTGTGTGCATGGTTGTGTGTGTGGTTGTGTGTGTGTGTGTGGTTGTATGTGTGTGTGGTTGTGTGTGTAGTTGTGTGTGTAGTTGGGTGTAGGTGTGGTTGTGTGTGTTTATATGGTTGTGTGTGTGGCTGTGTGTGTGGTTGTGTGTGTGGTTGTGTGTTTGTAGTTGTGTGTGTGGTTGTGTGTGTTGTGTGTGTGGGTATGTGTGGGTGGCTGTGTGTGGCTGTGTGTGGTTATAAGTTTCGCAAATGTGACACTTATAGCATTTGTAATGCAATATGTGTATTTATGTGACTTACATGTATTGATATTGCAAATAACAATGGCTTTTAATTTCTTTAATAATGAATACTTAAATAAAAGTTATTGTGATTTATAATGGCAATAGATTAAACTTTTGTAAATAACTTTTGTGAAGTATATGTTCAGTGTATTTTATTGTGACGAAAATCCAAGTACAGAAGTGAAATAATAACATCTTTTTGTTACATTTGTAATAAAGCTTGAAACATTGAGAGAACATATTTGAACCAGTTGCTGTCAAATGGTAGCACAGATTGATGCTGTGGTGGCGCTGAGTGATGTTGTGATGGCGAACGAGTGATGATGATGTGCCGTTCAGTGATGCTGTGATAGCGCATAATGATGTTGTGGTGCCCCTGAGTGATGCTGTGGTGGTGCTGAGTGATGCTGTATGCTATGCTATGTTTTGTCTTGCTATCCTATGTTTTGTTTTGTTATGCTATGCTATGTTCTGCTATCCTATGCTTTGATTTGTTATGCTATGCTATGCTGTGTTATGCTATGCTGTGTTTTGCTATGCTATGCTTTGTTATGCTATGCTATGTTTTGTTATGATATGCTATTTTTGTTGTGTTTTATTATGCTATGCTTTGTTTTGCTATGCTATGTTTTGTTATGCCATGTTATGCTATGTTTTGTTGTGTTTGGTAGGCTATGCTATGTTTTGCTATGCTATTATATGTTTTGTTTTGCTATGCTATGTTTTGTTGTGTTTTTTTAAGCTATGCTATGTTTTGTTGTGTTTTGCTATGTTTTGTTATGCTATGTGTTGTTGTGTTTTGTTATGCTATGTTTTGTTATTTTATGCTATGTTTTGCTATGCTATGCTATGTTTTGTTTTCCTATCCTATGCTTTGTTTTGTTATGCTATGCTATGTTTTGTTGTGTTTTGTTATGCTATGCTATTTTTTTTGTGTTTTGCTATGCTATGCTTTGTTATGCTATGTTTTGTTGTGTTTTGCTATGCTATGCTTTGTTATGCTATGCTATGTTTTGTTATGCTATGCTATGTTTTGTTATGCTATGTTTTGTTGTATTTTATTATGCTATGGTTTGTTTTGCTATGCTATGTTTTGTTATGCTATGTTTTGTTATGCTATGCTATGCTATGCTTTGTTTTGTTATGCTATCCTATGCTAAGCTTTGTTTTGTTAGGCTATGCTATGTTGTGTTTTTTTATGCTATGCTGTGTTTTGTTGTGTTTTGGAATGCTATGCTATGTTTTGCTATGCTTTGCTATGCTATGTTTTGTTATGCTATGTTTTGTTATGCTAAGCTTTGTTTTGTTATCATATGCTATGTTTTTGTTATCTTATGCTATGTTTTGTTCTGCTATGTTTTGTTATACTATGCTATGTTTTGTTTTGCTATGCTTTGTTATGTTATGCTATGCTTTGTTTTGTTATGCTATGTTTTGTTGTGTTTTGTTATGCCATGCTATGCTTTGTTGTGTTTTGCTTTGCTATGTTTTGTTTTGTTATGCTATGTTATGTTTTGCTATCCTATGCTTTTTATTGTTATGCTATGCTATGCTGTGTTTTGTTATGCTATGCTATGTTTTGTTATGCTATGCTGGTGAGGGTGTGTGAGGGTGAGTGAGGGTAAGTGAGGGTGAGTGAGGGTGAGGGTGTGTGAGGGTGAGAGGGTTGTGAAGGTTAGGTGTGTGAGGGTGAGGGTGTGTGAGGGTGTGTGAGGGGTGTGAGGGTGAGGGGGTGAGGGTGAGGGTGTGTGAGGGTGAGGGTGTGAGGGTGAGGGTGTGAGAGTGAGGGGGTATGAGGGGGAGGGTGTGTGAGGGTGAGGGTTTGTGAGGGTGAGGGGGTGTGAGGGTGAGTGAGGGTGTGTGAGGGGGAGAGGGGGTGTGAGGGGGAGGGGATGTGAGGGTGTGTGAGGATGAGGGGGTGAGGGGATGTGAGGGTTAGGGGGTGTGAGGGTGAGGGTTTGTGAGGGTGAGGGGGTGTGAGGGGGTGTGAGGGTGAGTGAGGGTGTGTGAGGGGGAGAGGGTGTGTGAGGGTGAGGGGATGTGAGGGTGTGTGAGGATGAGGGGGTGAGGGGGTGTGAGGGTTAGGGGGTGTGAGGGTGAGGGGGTGTGAGGGTGAGTGAGGATGAGAGGATTGTGAGGATGAGGGGGTGTGAGGGTGAGGATGTGAGGGTGAGTGAGGGTGTGTGAGAGTGAGGGTGTGTGAGGGTAAGGGTGTGTGAGGGTGAGGGTGTGTGAGGGTGAGTGAGGGTGAGGGGGTGTGAGAATGAGGGGATGTGGGCGTGAGGTTGTGTGAGGGTGTGTGAGGGTGAGGGGGTGTGAGGGTGTGTGGTGGTGAGGGGGTGTAAGGGTGAGGGGGTGTAAGGGTGAGGTGTATGAGGGTGAGGGTGTGTGAGGGTGAGGGGGTGTGAGGGTGAGGGGGTGTGTGAGGGTGGGGGTGTGTGAGGGTGAGGGGCTGTGATGGTGAGGGAGAATGAGGGTGAGGGGGTGTGAGGGTGAGGGTGTGTGTGAGGATGAGGTGGTGTGGGGCTGTGAGGGTGAGGGGATTTGAGGGTGAGGGTGTGTAAGGGTGAGGGTGTGGGGTTGTGAGGGTGAGGGGGTGTGAGGGTGATGGGGGTGAGGGTGACGGGGTGAGGGTGAGGGTGTGTGAGGCTGAGGGTGTGAGGGGGTGTGAGGGTGAGGGGGTGTGAGAGTGTGTGAGGTTGTGAGGGTGAGGGTGTGTGAGGGTGAGGTGTGAGGGTGAGGGGGTGAGGGTGAGGGTGAGTGAGGGTGTGTGAGGGTGAGAGGGTGTGAGGGTGTGTGAGGGTGAGGTTGTGTGATGGTGAGGGGGGTGAGGGTGAGTGAGGGTGTGTGAGGGTGAGACCGTTGTGAGGGTGTGGGTGAGTGAGGGTGTGTGAGGGTGTGTGAAGGTGAGGGTTAGGGTGTGTGAGGGTGAGGGGGTGTGAGGGTGAAGGGGTGTGAGGGTGAGGGGGTGTGAGGGTGAGAGGGTGTGAGGGGGACGGTGAGGGGGTGTGAGGGTGTGTGTGAGGGTGAGGGGGTGTGAGGGTATGCAGGTGTGAGGGTGAGGGTGAGGGGTTGTGAGGGTGAGCGGGTGTGAGGGAGAGGGTGTGAGGGTGAGTGAGGGTGTGTGAGGGAGAGAGGGTGTGAGGGTGAGGGTGTGTGAGGGGGTGTGAGGGTGAGGGGGTGTGAGGGTGAAGGGGGTGTGAGGGGGAGGTTGTGTGAGGGTGAGGAGGTGAGGGTGAGTGAGGGGGTGTGAGGGTGAGAGGGTTGTGAGGGTGAAGGTGAGGGTGTGTGAGGGGGTGTGAGGGTGAGGGGGTGTGAGGGTGAAGGGGTGGGGGAGGGGTGTGAGGGGGAGGGTGAGGGGATGTGAGGGTGTGTGTGAGGGGTGTGAGGGGGTGTGAGGGTATGCGGGTGTGAGGGTGAAGGTATGGGGTTGTGAGGGTGAGGGGGTGTGAGGGTGAGGGGGTGGGGGTGGGGGTGAGGGGGTGTGAGGGTGAGGGAGGGTGAGGGTGATGGGGTGAGGTTGACAGGGTGAGGGGGGTGAGGGTGTGTGAGGGTGAGGGTGTGTGAGGGTGAGAGGGTGTCTGAGGGTGAGGGTTTGAGGGTGAGGGTGTGAGGCTGAGGGGGTGTGAGGGTGTGAGGGTGAGTGGGTGTGAGGGTGAAGGGGTATGAGGGTGAGAGGGTGCGTGAGGGTGAGAGGGTGTGTGAGGGTGAGAGGGTGTGTGAGGGTGAGGGTGTGTGAGGGTGAGGGGGTGCAAGGGTGAGAGGGTGTGTGAGGGTGAGAGGGTGTGTGAGGGTGAGCAACAATGTATGCTCTGAATGGTGCTTGTAAATTTCTGAAAGGTAAACACAGGAAACAGAAAACTTGCACAAATACATATACATTGCACCTATCACTATACTCTAACTATACACTCGTTTGTGGAGGACGAGAATGGTTTATACTTTTGTAGAACTGAAAATTAAGGAGAACTGTAAACATCCTACTGATCCATGCTCTTAGCAGTATACATACAAGTTGGAAACTGGATACCTTGTGCACAGAATTCATTAAAGAGGTCTCAAAAACTGATAACGGATATTTTAGAAACAGAAACCGGGCTCCATGAATGTGGGGAAACAAAAGCTGCGAAAATATTTGCCTGCAATTGAGACACTGTAATTTAAAATAAGTAGGGTGTATGAATATTGAGGTGGAGCAGCGTAAAAAAAGGGTACAGAGTGCAGCAAAACAGTGGGTGGAGTTTGTATGGAGAAACAAAGACACCTGGGGCACGGTGGGTATGCTGAGGAAGGGTCCAGTCATTGTGCAGATGTGACTGAGTGATGGTTATGCTGCATAGGGAGTGAAAAGGGGTGCTGTGTGTAGAGCGAATGATGGGGAGCAGTGCACAGCACCGGTTGAAGCTGAGCAGAGGAAAGGCAGCGCTGGGAGGGGGGCTGGGCAACCATGCCAGCATTCCGATTCACGAGCAGATGGTCCTGTTTATGACCTGCGGAGCGCGTGAAGTTGCTGCTGGCAAATGAAATCAAAGTGGCTGCGGTCGCTTTGATGTTCTTGTCTTGGCTTGCTTTGTGGCAGGGGTAGGGGGAGCGGATTCCTGTGCACGCGCCTGGGTCACATGAACTGTATGCGATCCGCAGTGGGTAGACTTTTGAAATCAGCTTACTATAATCTCGCCGAAAACAATCCTTACACATTGCTTCAGCAAGACCTAAAAAGGTTGATAAAATATCTTAAAAATAAAATAATTATGAGTTAGGTATAGAATTAAAAAAATATTTTATACAATGTATTTATAATTTTTTATAAAGGTAAAATATTTAAATGTAATGGTCCCTACGGGCTTTTATTTTAGGTCCCTACCTAAATTATTTCAATGGGGGGATATTACAGTACCACAGGTTGGCCATGTGTGGTGCTGGGCTCAGTCCAGCTTTGAGAGGAGCCCAATTATCAACTTTTTGGGTTCTTTTTGACTATAGTAGCTATAGAAGGGCAGTTTGCAAATAACAATAGGCTTACTGCTTTGTGGGTGGGTGTTGTCATTTCCTAAATCCCCCCCAACCCTCTCAAAACTCCTTAATAATCACCCCTTAACCCCTCCCTTTTAGTGCTATTGAGGTCTCACTTTCCAATCACTCTTCTCTGTCCTTCCCACATTTACTACTAAAACATATATTTACTTGTGGAGAGATCTCTGGAGTCTGGGTGAAGTTCTCCACACCAAACAGATAGGAAAGGCAGAGGTGGAGACCGACATACGTAATTATGTTGATAGCTTTTTGTAGTTTTTTAGTAGTAATAATGTAGTTCTAATAATATAATATATGATGCAGTTTGTGACTAGCCCCCATGTGCTGAGTAGCACTAATGTCCCTTGTTGTACAGCCTAATGGGATAATGCCCCTCAGTATAATAGCCATGGATCAATGCCCCTCACAATATTGAGTTCAGGCAATTTACTCAAATTACTCAATCAATCAATCATGATTTATATAGTACTGCACAGCACCTGGATACCCAATGATGTTGGATGCAAGGGTGGCGATGAGTTCCCATAACTCTGTGGAGTGCTTGCAGTTAGAGCGAATGTTGAGGAGTAGGCAATGGAGTCGGTGGGACGCTTCTGGTGCTCAGCGATGTGACAAGGATTGTGCTGATGAGGAAGAAGGTGCATCTGGTGCAGGAAAATGGCCTAATAGGGTATCCAGAGGCTTGCAGGTACCAGAGGCTCACTCAAACAGCCAGATCATGAGGACCCTTCGTAAATCCGGTAGAGAGTGGATGGTTCGGATCTGCATGGGGGGCAGTTCCAGGTCTTTGCTGCAATGTATGAGAAGGCACGTCCTCCTCCCCTGCCTGCTTTGGGGGATGTGGGGCGTGTGAGCAAGTGATAGGGTGGTGAGCATAAATTTATCGACAATAGGTGGAAGTTCATGCGGTGGTTGATGCAGACGGGTTCGGGGTACAGCTTTATGTGTGTGGGTCAGCTGCTTGAATTGGCACTTCTTCTGTACAGGGAGCCAGCGGAGTTGGCTGAGGTGGGATGTGATGTGGGTATGTCCGTGGAGGTCAAGGACGAGTCTGTGTTCGGTGTTCTGGATGGTCTTAAGTCTCTGTAGAAGTAGAGTCCAACTGACAGAGAAGAGATGCCCTCTCTCCTTCTGAACTCGCCGACTCCCTCCTGCTCCTCCGCGTCCCCAATTCGAGTCGGTAACTCTCCTCCGGTCACCCAACTCAATGCGCTCTCTGATTCTCCACCCTCTTCCCCTTCCGGTTCCTGATCGTCTCCTCCTGATGTGCTCTCGTTCCCCGGAATTTTAGTCTCTCCCGGGCTGCCTGCCTTCCGCTCTCGAGGTGTCCCTGCAACAGAAGAAGGGCCCAGTCGACTCCAGGGCGGTGAATCATCTCACTGTCAGCCCCTGGTTTATAACATTTCCCCATCCCTGGATGTTCCTGATCGGGAAAAAGGGGAAACCATGAAAGAAAATCTGGCCCTGTTAAGTCCTACCCAGATTTATGTCGAACTTTAAACTGAAAGGGTTGAAGCAAAAGGAACTATCTAAGGACCCTGGGATTGTTTCCTTTATTTCGGCTTAGCCAGGTCAATAGAGCATGATCAGTATAAAGTAAAAATGGTTTGCCTTCAAGATAATAACGGAGTTTATCAACTGCCCACTTGATGGCTAAACATTCTTTCACTATAGCGAAATATGCTATTTCTCAGGGAAATAGTTTTCTACTAATATAGAGAACAAGTTTTTCTATTTCCTCGCTGCCCTTTTGAGAGAACAGCCCCCAAGTCAGAGGCATCGGTTTGTAAGATAAAGGTTTTTTTTAAATCTGGGGAGATCATGATTGGTGTTGAGGTGAAAGCTTTCTTTAGGGCTTGAAACACTTTCATTGGTTCATCTGATGAGTAGTAGAACCTTGTGTTAGGAGTCCTGTTTTTTAATAGACCAGTTAAAGGTTATAGTGGAATACCCTGGAATAAATCTCCGAGAATATCCAATTAGTTCCAAAAAAGCTCTTACTGCTTTTTTATTGGTGAGGTAAGGCACCTCAGTGATCGCTTTAACCTTCTCAGTTTGGGGTTTTATAACCCCGTTCCCCAAGAGGTATCCTAAGTATTTTACTTTGTGGAAACACACTTATGATTTCTTTGCATTTACATGTAGGTTAGCCTTTGTATTTCCGCTATGACCCTTGTTAGGTGCTCTAGATGGTCTTCCCAGGTACGACTGAATATAATGATATCGTCAAGATAGGCCGCGAAGTGCTCACAATGGTTTTCATGGATTAGAATAATTAATTGTTGAAAGGTAGCAGGGGCTCCGTGAAGCCCAAACGAAAGTACAGTGAATTGAAACTGACCAAAAGGAATGGAAAAAGCTGTTTTTTCTTTATTCTCCCCTTACTGGAACTTGCCAATAACCATTGGTAAGGTCCATTGTGGTTATGTATTTGGCGTCCCATAATCTCTTAGTCAATTTGTCAACCCTGGGAAGAGAGTAACCCCCAGATTCATGAAACCCATTTTCTGCGAATTCTAAATTGCGAGAAATACTGAATCGCAATTTAGAATTTGCATAATGGAATTCATGAAATTCTGCGAAAAAAAATAGCGATTCGCAATCGGCCGTAAAAGCCGATTGCGATTTTCCCTAAATCGCAGAATAATCGCTAAATCGGACAATTTCCGTGTTGAAATTGCGATCTCGCTATTAGCGAAATCGCAAATTGCGATCTCGCTAATAGCGAGATCGCAAAAAAGGGGAGTCGCATTTCGAGCACAGTGATGACATCACAACCAGGAAGCAGGCAGTTCCCTCCCTCATTCTGAATACTGAGGCTGATTTGGAAGCAGCACTGCCCAGACCTCCACTCTAAACAACCTCCAGCTTTGAATCAGGATACACCCCACTGCAGCAATGTCACAGAAAGCAGCAGGGATCAGTTCCACAGGGAGAAAGAGAAAAATTCAATTCTCCGAACAGGAGCTTGAACATCTGATTGAGGGAGTCAGTAGAGATCATGACAGACTGTTCGGGAAGGACTCCAGGAGGGTGCCAGAGGCATACAAACGCGCAATTTGGTTGCGTATCCGCGCAAAAGTCAATTCAGTTGGAGTCACCCAGCGATCAATCGACGATCTCAAGAAGAGGTGGTACGACCTCCGAGGTCGTGCCAAGGAGAGGATCACCGAGAGGCTGGGTGAGCGTGTTGCAGCAGGAGGGGGGAGAGTCAACAGTCCCTCCCAACCCCCATTGGAGGACCTCGTTGAGGACACCTTGCAACCTGAGGCATGCGTGGGGGTAACCCGGCTGGACTCCTCCCGACTCACCCAAGAAAGCCAAGGTAAGTGCCATGCGAGTGCGACCCTGTCCCCTAACAATGGCCATGACCCTAGAGCTACCCATTAGAAACCCCAGTCATGCAGCCCATGTACACCAGAAAATCCCTATTGCATTGTGGGACATGTAGTCTGACCACAATCTACATTCAGCCCCATACAGCCAGATATGTCCTAATAGAGTCAATCCAACAGCCAGTCAGGGAATGCTAGCCTGCATGCATGTAGCAACCTTCCATGTGCAAGATACATGTTATTAATCAATGTCCACCTTACATCACAGGTGGCGCTGAAGATACCAGCAGCGACAGTGAGGGGCTGCAAATTGACGAGAATCCTGAGGATTATGAGGGTGACGCACATCCATCCACACAACCAGGTCCATCAGGGTGAGCACCAGCGCCAGCAGCCTTACCACCACCTGCAACGCCAGCGACAACAGGCGCACCACAACTGCCAACTGTGAGACCCATGCCAGTGGCATCGGCAACACCAGCAGCCTCCAGGCCACCAACACAACGCACACCTACTGTGCCCACCCAGTCCAGCGGACAGGTCAGGGAGCGGCGCCAAACTACACCACGCGCCGGCAGGAGGGGGGTGACTGTGCGTGTGCTGGGTCTTTCAATAGAGCACCGCATGCTGCGCGTCCACCAACAACAGGCACAACACCTTGCAGCAATACATCTGCAGCTGCACAATACAGCCAGGAATGTTGGCCAGCTGTCCGACCGGATGGAGCGAATGACCACAGCAGTGAAGGCAACACTGAGGACATGCTGACCCAGCGGGACCTCACCCGGCGCCGCCACCGCCAGCTCCTAACACGTCTCTCGGCGTACACGCTCTCCAATTATATAATTGGCAATGCAACATCCCAGCTGTCCCAAAGATCATTGGCCATGCAAATCCAGTTGGTCCAATGCTGCCAGGACGTGGCACGGGCACTTGAGCAGGCAACAACGACAGTTCAGGCTCTGCAGGCAACTGGCCACGGCCAGGTAGGAGGGGATGACGCTAGTGAGGGAACATCTAGCCACAGCAGCCTGTCTTTGCCACCGGTTAGAGTTCCCCGCCGCAGCAGCAGGCCCACTGCGGCATCACGGGCGAATCCGGAGGTAGAGGTGGAGAGGCGAATCGGAGCCTCGGGCCGGAGGCGCCATTGACATTTTTGCTCATCATGCAGGGACATGCTGATGAGAAAAGCATGCCCTCTAACAAATCAGGAGATGTATGATGCAATACACCTCAAATGTATCTTTTGAAAATAATGCAATATTATTGTGAAAACAACAATAATATGTATTCAATAACAGTACATCAGACTCATGTCATTATTTCAATTGTCATGCATGAGTGAAGTGTTGGGTGAGGGGAATTGGGTGCACTAGAAACAGTTAATTGGGATTTGGTTGCGGCGTCTGTGTCCTTCAGCTGGATTTTCCCCACGTGCATGACGCGCATGTGCAGGTGGGCGGTTTTCCCCTTCCGACTCACTGCCAGATATCTCTACAGGTATCCTGCGCTTGGTAGCAATGTTGTGGAGTATTGCACACACGGCCAGAATGCGGCAGCGACCTCAGGCTCGTATTTGAGGGCCCCACCAGTCTTGTGCATTATGCGGAAGCGGCTCTTCAAAAGGCCAAATGTCCTCTCAATGCAATTTCTAGTGCGGATGTGTGCAGCATTGTAACGCCATTGCTGTGGAGTGGCAGGGTTGAGGTATGGGGTGCGGAGGTACTCACGGAGACCGTAGGTGCTGTCACCTGAATGAAAGGAGCAGAGGGTGAGTGCCTGTTATGCGCAGCAACATGGTGGCAATGTACCATTTAGTGGCATGTGCACGTACCTAGAAGGTGTCCTTCATCAAAGTCTGCCCTGGCCAGTCGTGCGTGCATGCCGCTGTGCCGGAATATGAATGAGTCATGTGTGCTCCCCGGGTATTGTGCCACTAGGTCCGTGATGATTGTCTTAGCGTTGCACACCAACTGGATATTCAGGGAGTGGTAGGACTTGAGGTTCCGGTACATGTATTCTGTTTGTGCAGATGTGGATGTGTGTACAGTCTTTGCATCCAATTACATGGGGGAATTGTGCTATGTTGTAGAAATCCAGCTTGGTTTGATTCAAGTCCTGTTGGGTGATTGGGAATGTGATGTAATGGTTTAGCCGGGTCAGCATTGCCTCCAGGAAACTCCTTAGGCAGCGGGACATGGTGCTCTGGGAGATCCCCCCTGCAATGGCAACCACCCCCTGGAAGCTTCCGGAAGCCATGAGGTGCAGGCTGCACAAGACCTGTACATGGGTGGGCACGGAATTGGTCCTCCTTGTTGGGTGCTGCATCAGGGGGTCTAGGTCCCGGATAAGCTTAGTGATCATTGCCCCATTCAGGCGGTACTTGGAGTAGATTTGCTCCTCAGTTTGGCCCAGTAGGGTGATCCGCTGGTGAAATATTCGTTCCTGTATCTTGCGTCTGTTCCGAGCTGCTCGCAGAAGCCTTCGCCGCCTGACCACCATGTAGAGTCCTGGCATTGTGAGAGTCCTCATGCTCCAGCTGCGTATCCTTAAGTGTATTTGGTCAGACCTGCACCTGTGGGTAGTTTGTTGAAGATATATATTTTTTTTTTCCTTAATGGTTACCACCTGGTTTGGGTTCACCTTTAATTGCGCGTCGCTAATAGCGATTTTCGGGTTTTTCGCATTTTGCGACTTTTCTTGAATAGCAATTGCGATTATTTAGTGATTTCGCAAATTAATTTGCAGAATCCATGGTTTCTCGCAATTTACGATTCGCTAGAGGGCTTCTTCCAGTATTCTGCGAATTACTTTGCGAACTCGCAATTTTTCTTTAGCGAATTTGCTATTTTAAACTTTTCACTATCATGAATTCCTTTTCTTCAAATTGCGATTGCAATTGCTGATTCGCAGCTATTGCGATCGCAATTTTGCTTCATGAATCTGGCTGTAAGCATCTAATTTAGAAATATTTTTAACTGCTCAGAAGTCTGTACAGGATTGTATACTCCCATTGGGTTTTGAAACTAATACTATGGTAGAGGACCAGTTACTGTGCAAAGGTTCTTTCAGTTCAATTCAATTAATCTTTATTCAGATATGCATATATCAATAAAAGCACAGGTGAAAATACCAGCAATAAAAATACATACACTATAAAAATACACAGTATGTGAAGCAGCAACATCATAAGGCAATTATTTAAGTGGAGACTTATAGCGCGTATCAAATCGCAATAATAAAAAAGAATACATACTTTATAAAGATACACAGTATGCAGAGCAGCAACATCATAAAAGCAATTTCCAAATGAAAACTTATAGCACATATCGAATAGCAGCATAGTGATCTAATAATATAAAAGTGCAGTCAAGTAAATAACAGTGCAGTAATCTAAAAGTGGTTCAAAGAAAGGTGCATAAAAAGTAAACATAGAAGGATCAGGGCAGGTACAAAAATAAATAAATACACACAATTAACCTGCATAATTTTTAAGGAACATCAAAAGTTAATAAGTTGAAAACGATGGAAAACTACTATCAGGGGGTGCTCATTGAAACAAGTGAGCAAACCGCCACTTTCAAAAAATGATCCCACACAGAAAAACAAATCATCTCCCTCCAGTTTAAGAATTTCCATGTAGGCTACTTTGTAATCAGTGATGGCGATTACCTTAAAAAAGGGGATCAAAAAGTGTTTGGTGTATTTTTTATAAAAATTACAAAAGAATAAAAAATGTAGCATTGTTTGGTTGCTTTGATTGTCACATGGGTAAGGCATTTGCTCAAGATTAACATTAAACCCCAAGGGGAAACAAAGCAGAAATTTCAAAGTGCCAGCCCTTAGGTGAAAAAGCAAACTTCTTTCCCAGCGACCTATATTCTTTAAAAGATAGCTAGATGGTAGGTATGATGAGGAACAAATTCTGTCTGCTAGAGACATACGTTGCAATTGAAGATTTTGAGGACTCTTTTTCATATCTTGCATTACCATACTGTTCGTATAGAGCCTCCTGAAGGGATTTTTTGTTTATGCCCTCCATGTCGCTTGGATTTAAAAAGATATGTTCAAGGTTCACTCTGATCAGGCTTTTTCTTACAGCGGCAAGCCAAGGTATGTCCCACCCTTATCACATTTAAGGCAATCGGCTATTATATCTCTAGTAAGGGTCACTGCAGGGTTTCGCCAAACTTTTAGCCAGAATATGGCTAGACGAGCCCTGATATAATCTTCAATATAAAACAATTTCAATTCCTTATGGATCGTATACACCCATTGGGTTTTGGGTTTTGGAACTAATACTATGGGAGAGGACCAGTTACTTTGCGAAGTTTCTGTAACATTCATTTTTAACATCTGTCCTATTTCATTATAACCTTTTTCCCGGTATATCTGAGAAAATAATAGAGAAGGGTTTAAATTCTTTATCAACGCTTCTTTTTGTTCTTTCCTCATTGATGTGCAACTGATCTAGGATGGAGTTGGTTCTACTTTAGGGTTGCGCCACATGTATTTGTTTTGGTAGGGTCCCAGCCATTTCTTTAAGATATTTATATGAAAAGTTTGTTCTTTATGTGTTCCCATCTTTTGTTTATATGAGAAGTTTCCCATTTGTTCTATAATATTAAAGGGCCTTTCCATTTGATTTCATTTTATGAGTAGAATTAGGTAGTAAGACTAGAACCCATTCACCTGGTTGGTATATCCTTATTCTCTTCCCCCTATCATAGGTTTGTTTTTGTTTTCTTTGGCTTTTCTCCTGATTTTTATACACCAGTTCTTGTAGCTTTCTTAGACGGGCTTTTAACTGTTGGGTGTATTCTAGAAGATTATCCTCTTCAGGCTTCACTTCTTTCTCCCAAGCCTCTCAGGTTATCTCTAAAAGTGTTCGGGGTTTTCACCCATATAGTAGCTCAATAGAAGAACATCCCAAACTACTCTGTACTTGACTTCTTAGCACAAAGAGGGCTAAGGGGAGCATTTGGTCCCAGTTTCTGCCTTCCCCTGAAAGTATTTTCTTTAAGATGAGTTTGAGGATTCCATTATGTCTCTTGACTAATCCATCGGTTAGAGGGTGATAGACCGATATGTTTAATGTTTAATTGTTTGCATATCTGAGCCATGAGTCACAAAACAAAGCAGGTACCCTGATCTGTGAGGATTTCTCTGGGGAAACCAACCCAGGAACAAAACTGTATATAATTCTGAGTAATATTCTTGGTATCAGGACTATGGATAGAAAAGATCTCTGGATAGCGGGTAGCATAATTTACTAAAAGAAGAGCATATTGGCATACTTTTGAGTACTTGGGTAAGGGGCCTATCAAATTCATTCCAATCCTCTCAAACGGGGAGCCTAGTATGGGCAAAGGTTGGAGAGACGCTTTAGGGGATGGTACAGATTCCTTTTTTGGCAAACTTCACACTGTTGGCAATACTTCTTTATATGTGCAAAAATACCGGGCCAGTAAAAATTCAGTAACATTTCCTTAGTTGTTTTCTCCGGTCCCGAATGCCCTGCAAGTAATTGTGAAAACTGAGATGGGTCAGTGGGTCCTGTGATTCGATATAGGAGTTAATTTCTTATTTGAAAATGAGGAAAAGTGTGAGTAGTATCCAGACGGGCCTTATCCCAGATAGGGTGGATAAGAGCATTTGTGTGAAGCGAAAATTGCGATTTATCATCCACGGTTCAGGAGTTAATAAGGCATTTTTGGGGGTTGTGACCATGGCTTGTTCTTTGGGCTCCTTTACCCAGTTGAGCACAGTCTCATAGAAGAAGTACAGAAAATGTGGGTTATCAGTCCCTAGAATAATATCTTCAGGTAGATTAGGAAGTATGCCGACTTCCACCTCAACCCTTTCAGCCAAGATCGTAGAAATCAAAAGCTTTGCTACGGGATAGGTTTTAATGTCCCCATGTACACACCTGATCTGTACAAACTTCCAGGGTATAATATGTGAGGGGAGGACTAATTCAGCTTGTACGACCGATTGTTTGCACCCAGAGTCCAGAAAGCAGTCGTCTATTTTTGATTAAGTTGAACACTTATGAAAAAAACAGGGCCCATCTCTTAAATAAAACAAATGGAGCTCAGGCGTAATTGACATCCATTGGTTCTGCTGTGGATCTTTTGTTCTTACAGAAACTGGCTATGTGGCCCCATTTTTCACATTCAAAACATTGGGTTCTAAAAGGAACCTGAAGTTCTGGTTTCGACAGGTATGTTCTCTTGGTTTCACTAGCGACCTTCTGAAGTTCTCTGTCATTATGAGGATTCAGTGGTCTATAGGGGTTATTTATATTCTTGTCAGAGTCTAGGGAAGAAAGACAAGGCTGGACTCTTGAAAAGGTGGTAGCCATCTCAACAGCTTGTTCACTGCTAAGCCCTAAATGTTGGCGTAGCCATCTTTGTGTTTGAAGAGTGAAGCCTATATAAACTGCTCTAAACATATTTTATCCATTATCTCTTCCTCGATATGGTCGTGTGGTTTTGACCACTTCTCAGCTACTGTTTGAAATTTAAAATAGAGTACTTTTGGGGTATCGCCCAGCTTCTGCTTTTCTTGCCTGAATCTTAAGCGATAGGCTTCCTCATCTATCCCAGCTCTGTCCATTATTATTCTCTTCACTTCTTCATACGAGGCCTCTGCTTGGGAATTAGCTGTTTGGTATGCTGCTTGAGCATCACCTGTCAACAGAGGGGCTAGATAAGAGGGTCACCTATCTATGAGCCAAGCACTTGCCCTTGCAGTCCGTTCAAAATGTATCGAAAAGGCATCAAGATCATCTCCCAGTAGGAGTTTTTGCGAAGTTATCATAGGGGCACTAACTATTGGACACTGATTGCTAATCAGTCCAGAAGTCACCTGCAATTGTTCCTGGGCCAACTTATTAAGTTGCTCTGTTTGAGTATTCAGTGCATCTTGAAATATTTCATCATCAGCCTTAGCTGAAGACATTTGGCATTCTAACGCCCATTCTAGTTTGTGTTGTCCTTGTACTAGGTGCTGAATTAGAGCATCCATTATGTATCAATGGATGGAGGCTGCCTGCATTCTCCACCACTTGCGATCTTGTATAGGGCAGATAATACAAAGTCAGTCTATTTTTGGTATCTCAATGTCATTTATTCCACAGTTTTCCAAAAGAAGGCAAAAATAACAACAACAAAAAGAAACAGGAGTCCAATATTAACAACATCTTTTCTTCTGTAGGGCCTTTGGAGTTCCTGTCCATGGTTACCCTGGCTGAGCCACGTTCTTCCTGGGACGTGGCTAGAAGTGGAGTCCAACCAGTAGACAGGAGACGCCCTCTCTTCTTCCGAACTTGATGAGTCTCTCCTGCAATCTAGTTCCTCCTGCCTTGGCTTATCCGGTCCTTTCGAGTCTCGGTCCCCTATTCGAGTTGGTAACTCTCCTCCCGTCACGCCACTCAACGCGCTCTCTGATTCTCGCCCTCCTCTACTTTTGGGTCTGACTCGTCTCCTCCTCCCAATGCACTCACATTCCCCAGAAGTTTTAGCCTCTCCCAAGCTGCCTGACTTCCGCACTCGTGGTGTCCCTGCAACAGGAGAAGGGCGTAGTCGGCTCAGGGTGGTGAATATACTCGCTGTCAGCCCCGGGTTCCTGACATGGTGGAAGGGTCATCAGTGAGGGGTGGTGGTACACTGTACAGTCTCTTTGTGGATGATGGCTATTCCTCCTCTCTGTTTCATTGGTGCACATCAAAGGAAAATGGTGAGGGTGTGAAAATGATCACACAACTCATAATTCTGATTCCTGTACAAACAAGCATGTATGCTCTCCTATTCATGTCATTCTCTGACTCCTTAATCATTTATTTAAAAAAGTGGATAACAGATTGTTAAATTATTAACTCCACAGTACAGGAGAAAGTGTGTTTATTCACCAAGATCCTCCAACACCAACTGTCGTCGAAGCTCACAGCAACATTCTACTGTGAGCTTCACATGAAGATTCTACAGAATGATAAGTACCAAAGGAGAGGAAAAGGAGGGGGGAGGAAGAGAGAGACGGGAGGAAAAAGATAATACCCTTACATGGATTACAACACATCTACCTTAACATAAGGCAGAAAAATAGCAAAATATTGGCAGACCACCCCAAAAAGGAGAGAGGGACGGAGAAGGAGACGGAGGATATAACTTGTCAAAACAAACAGATGTACAGTGTAAGGTAGGCAAACGAGGTTAAGGATTACTCTGGAAGAAAATATCATTTCAGTATACAGTAAGGTAAACAGATAGGAATTACATATATTAATCAGCCTGCCAACCTGGTTGGTGACGAATTCTGACATCTGTGGGCTCTTGGGGCTTGAAATAAATTCATTCATCCTTCTGTCATTACCTGACGCAGGAATCAATACCTTTGTAAACCGGGACACGTTAATGCTCCAAGTACACATTTGACCCTCAAAGGTTTAGAGAATGAAGATACTTTGGAGCGTTTGACGTTAGATCTCTTGATACCAACCCACTGGCCTTGCCGCCAATCTCTACTGACAGGCCCCCATTTCTGGTCGTACCTGGATTTGTAATTCTGTTGATGATGCCCAATTTTATCTATTACTGACTTCTTGTCTACCCAAACTGGACACCCTCCATTGAGCCAATTGGAAGTTAACTTGAAGCCCGGATTCCTCTCATTGAGAGAAACAAATGGGGCTACACCAAATACCACATTGGGTTTGAGATGATATGACCATAACATCTTCCTTACTGCATCATCAGGTTCATGAGAAACAAGGGCCAACTAAATGGTGTTTTGATCATCCTGTTGGCTCTTTCTACCAACCCATTGGCTTTGGGGCAATAGAGGGGGATTTGAAATGTGTAATGGACAGTTTACCCGAAAATTGTGTCATCACATCGGAAGTGAACTGTACACCATTGTCTGTGACCAAAGTGCTAGGTATGCCTTCTTTGGAAAAAGTTTATTTTAGAAACTCAATATGAGAGGAGGTACTAATGGTAGTGACTGATTTAGTAGAAATCAAATGAAAGTGGTAATCAATAAGCACAAATATGAACCTCTGGGAATTATTGGGCATATTTAGGGGACCTATGATGTCAAGACCTAACTTGTCCTAAGGTTTGGAAGTCACAGTCACTGCAAAGAGAGGGGGCCTTATGAGAGACGTTGTTCTTGTTGCTGGAACCACAAGCCAAACAATCTTTCACACTTTTCTCCACCATGGAGTCAATATTAGGAAACCAATACTCATTTCTGATTTTACTTTTCGTCATGATCCTACCAGGATGATCTTAATGAGCTATCACAATGATATGTTCATACATGCTTTTGGGATTAACAACTTGTTTCATCTATAAATGTTATTTTTAATGTTCCAGTAAGGCTGAAGAGTTTCAGGTAGATCACTAAATTTCTTGAGTCATCCTTTGCAGATTCTATCTCTAAGAGTTATAAAGATGGTGTCATTTTGTACCCACTTCTCCCCTTCTTCTTTACTAATTGCTGGTATGTCAATAGAAAGAATGCCTTCTTCTGGAGGGTTGACTTGGGAATCCTCGTCAGTAATGGGAAGTCTGAAGAGACAATCAGCAATTTGATTCTTGCTACTAAGTACAAACACAATATTATAGATAAAACCTTGTTATCCTAACACCCATTTAGAGATACGGGAGTGGCCTTCTCAATGCACTTAGTTGAGAACATAGGAAGTAAAGGTTTATGGTCAGTCCTTTGAACAAGCAAGTACTTATTTTCCTATCGTGGAATAGTTTCATTCTGACTCCTTTAAAGCCCTGGTTGCAAAAACTATCACTCTTTACTTGCCTTAAACTACCTGTACGAGGGAAGCTCCTAACCCTTTCATACTGGCATCTGTGGTTAGGATGGTTTTGGCGTTAGGATCAAATATACCTAATAGAGGTGCTTCTGAGATTGCTTGTTTGATATGTGTAAATCATTTTGACACTGGCTGCTCCAATCAAAAGGGGTACCTTTTAGGAGTAGTGCCCTAAGTGATTGTACATGATCAGCAAAATTTGAGACATATTTTGACATATATTCCACCAGGCCCAGAAAATACTTCATTTCTTCTTTGTTAGAAGGTGCGGGAGCCAACTTTACTGAGTCTAATAACTGGTTGTGGGTATTATTCCTTCTCCCGAAATGGTGCATCTGGTATACAACTGACTCAACGCCTATTTTACATGTGTCTTTCTGTGTGGTAAACCCAGCCTTACTTAACTTCTTAAGGACATTCTCTAGCACTTTATATTCTTCTTCTGACTCACCATACATTAGGATATCATCTTGAAATCATAGCACCTTGTCGGTCCCATGCAAGATGTGTTGCATAACTCATTGAGACACCGCCACAGCAGATGCTAATCCAAACAGCATCCTACAAAATTTGTATGCACCAAATGGAGTTATGAAGGAAGTCAGTGCTTTGGAGTCAGGATGGAGAGCTACTTGGTGGTAAGCCAATGCGAGATCCAGGACACTGAAATACTTTACTCCCTGGATAAAATGTTGTTGATATTGGGAGGGGATGGATATCCACCCAAATGTTGGCAATGCGACCTCTGAGGTCAACACACAACTGAATACTCTTCTCTACCTCTTTGGATGTTATAACAATAGGAGCTAGCCATTCAGAACTCTCAATCTTTTCAATTAATCCATTAGCTTCCAGCTTGTCCAAATCTTTTTTAAGAGGATCCCTCAAGAGCAAAGGAATATATCTGGCTTTAAGAACAACAGGTTTATGCTGTTTTTTAAATTTTATTTTGTGAAGGAAACCTTTCAGTAAACCTAATTTATCCGAGAACACTTCTGGGAACTTGTCGCATACAACCCTACCAACTACAGATCTGTCAACTAAATATAATGGTTCTGATGCATTAGGGTCCAATTGGATCCCCAAACCTTTTGGTGTTTCCACCCTAACAGATTGGAGCCATTTTTTGTACTATAAACTTTCTTCCAGAGTGGATCTACCCTTGAAACCAATTTGCATAAGTAACATGCCAGCCAGGGGTATAGGATCATTATTGTAACCACCTGGGTTGATGTCATGAGGTAGTAATGTGTACCCCTTGTTTTGAGAATTGTCCATAAGAGTACTCTCATCAATCAAGGTATAAGGAGAAGATGAGTCCGCAAATACAGTATAAGAAACACCATCCTAAAGATTATTGCATGTGGGATAACCATTACCAGAGATGTTCTTGTTATCTGCAATTTGAAAGATAATATCATCCTTCTGAATGTCCTCATTACTAACCATGTGCGTAACATTGCTTCTTACGTCCCTGGCAAAGTGCCCATGCTTTTTACATTTTCTACATATTACTCCTGTTGCGGGACATATGATGTTATTAGCCAAATGGTTGGAGTTACCACACCTGAAATATTAGAATTTACTACTCTCTCCTTTTTGCTTCAGAATCTCAGTTGGGGCTAGTTTGCTCTTATCTTCTTTTCCAGAAATTACACACTTCTTTGTCCATAACCTGCTTAACATCTACAGCTTCATTCATGAAAAACACAGTGTGTTCAATACTCTTCGCAATGTCTATAGCTTTTTTTAAGTCTGGGGCATCAGCTAATACATTTTCTTTAATCTTTTTATCACTGGTACACCTTACCACTTGATCCTTTATAATCCCCTCACACAAGCTCAGGAAAGTTGCTCTGAGGCATCAGAAAGCCGACCAACAAGGGACACAGCCTGCAGTCGCTGTCAGAAGGCAACAGGGCAGCAGCACATCAGCAGTGTACAAATGCAAGGACAATGGATCCACAGACAGAAAACTTTGTAGCAGAACAGGAGTAATGAAGGTACAGTAACCAGACCTCAGTTGAGTCAGACCATGACTCGCAAGAATAAAAGGCAGTGTAACAGAGGGAATCACTCCGCAGTTGGTGATGCAGGAACAGGGGGAGAATCAAAAGCTGCCCCAGTGCAGCAAGGATCATCGCCAAATTGTTAAATAATGAACTCCACCGTACAGGAGAAAGTGTGTTTATTCACCAAAATCCTCAAACACCAACTGTCGTCGAAGCTCACAGCAACATTCTACTGTGAGCATCACATGAAGTATCTACAGAACAGTATGTACCAAAGGAGAGGAAAAGATGCGGGGAAGGAAGAGAGAGACAGGAGGAAAAAGATAATATCCATGAATTACAACATAGATACCCTTCTCAACAAGCACAAATGCCAAAACAAAATGAAATTAAATGCAAGCTAGCGTTAGATTGTTCATGGATGTGGGGAATGGTACTTTATGGCATGCATTCAAAGCAGCGATCACTGGCAGCCTATTCAAAGCATAATCTAGAATAAATAAATATAGATAGGATAGTAATGAGGTGATGATTTGGGATACTACAAACCAGGAAATTGTTGGTGTGTAAATTAAGAGTAAAAATGGTAAGAAATCAAGTATAGGTCATAAACGATACAAATTGGAGCCTGCAACAGATGATTCTGATATTCTGACTGCTTTGAAGCTTTTGATTCTAAGGTACACCAGCATGATGATGTCTCCCTCTGCCAGACTAACGATACTACCTGAAGGAACGCAGATTCAAACAAATTCACTAGATCAGGCAGAACTTCTAGATCAGCTGATAAGGATGGAGAAAGTAATAGACGTCATAGCTAGACTGAAACCAGGTAAATCTCCTGGCAAATGTGGCTTCTCTCCACTGTTTTATAAAACCTTCAGTGGGACTGTTGCCCCTATCCTGTCTAGACTTCAACTCATTCACGGAGACAACCACTAACACGATGTCAGAGGCCAATATAACAGTACTTTCTAAACCGGGTAAGGACCACTCTAACTGTACCACTTATAGTCCCCTTTTCCTCCTAAATGTAGGCGGAAAGTTATTTACTGAGGTTTTAGCAGCAAGGACAGTTCCTATCCTTTCTGGGATAATTAACTTGGCCCAATCTGGATTCATATTAGGGAGGAATTGTGGCAATAATGCAAAGACCTCTTTGCACAACATTGGGAATATTCAGTGAACAAAGAAAAGTGCATTTGTAATCTCATATGACGCTTAGAAAGTGTCAGAGCTGATCAACTGGTGATTTTTGGGTATTGTATTATCATCAAGGCTTTCAGAATTGGCTCCAAACTTAAAAAATATGTGTTTTGATTGGGAACAGGCCATCCATATTTCAGTAAAAGGGGGATCATAAAGACCATTTGCAGCTAAGAGAGAGGACAGACGGAGCTTTCATCCTTCAGACACCAGTAAAACTATAGTAAAACATGTTATTGCAGTGCTTAAGAATGCTAAGGTGAAGTGTAAAGCAACTATTATTAGTTGCCAGAAGGGCCTGAGGTTGTGGAATGATGCTTCATATTAGCAGAGTCAGGTTAGTACTATGTTATTTCACATTACCAAACGTGGAATTTCTGGAAAATGTTACGGGTACGGTTAAGTATAAGTGGTGGGTCTGTAATGTGGTGTAGCAGGGCACATATTTACCATAGGGCCAGATGTAGCAAAATCAGAAATACCGACTTATTAAGAGTAGGTATTTCTAATGTAGGTACCAATTCGGTAAATGTTACCGAAACGGTAAAAATCAGTATTTACCGATTCGGTAAATACCGAATCGGTATTTGCTATTGAATCCTATGGGCCTTGAAGCCCATAGGATTCAATATCAAATACCGATTCGGTATTTACCGAATCGGTAAATATCGAATTTTGCAAGGGTGCAGGGGGTGTCACTTTGACACCCTCTGGCCCCCCTAAGAGCATGTATGTGTGCCACATGGCACAGGTGTACATGCACAGATGTGCATGTACACCTGAATCGGTATTTTACCATGCAATTGTATTGCATGGTAAAATACAGATTTTCAAAGCCCTGTGTCAATGTTAAAATTGGCACCTACATACCAAACATGCATTTTCGGTAATTTTACCGACCAGTATATTTACCGATTCGGTAAAATATACAGAATCGGTAATTTTACCGAATCGGTAAAATTACCGAAAATGCATGTTTTTTATCCCCCTATATCTCCATGGCCATTTACCGGTCGGTAACGGCCGAATTCGGCCGTTACCGGCCGGTAAATGGCCAAAATCTCCCACCTACATCTGGCCCTATATCTTGAGCTTCAACCCCTCGAGAGACGCCGATGCAAATGTTATTTCTTTACAACATGTTTTCCTCAGTGCTTGTGTTATTACTTCACAACCCGTTTCCCAAACTATTGTATTAAAGTTAAAGTGGAATTCCATAGAAAAAGACAACAACAAAAGTTATGAGTTATGTAGATCCCGCAGTTCCTAAAAATGACAGCAACATGAGAAAATACTCTTCTTTAAAAGATCGAAAAACTAAAGAACAAGCAAAGCTTTATGTGAAACAATGGTGGTGGTAGTCTGTTTCCCATGTGTACTGTGGCCTCGGCGCACCAGAAGGGACACAATGAGATTGGAATAGAAATTGACTATGCCATAAACTAATGACAAAAGAACAGTATGTAAAAAGACAAAAAAACAATTAGGATCTTGAGTCAGGGAGGAGGTTAGTGAGCAGGGAAACCAACCCCAGTGAATCGTATGGTGAAGTGAGGGGGTGAAAATTACTTTTCGACAACAGGAGGAATAGGAAAAAAAAGAGGGTGAGACTCCAGCAAATGGGGAGCATGAGGTGCAGGTTAGCAGGTGGAAAAATGGGGGAAAACTCATTTTTAAAGCAATAGAAAATTAAATAATAAAGGAAATGAGAGAGAAATGCCACTCTGCAAAAGGCCCTCACCTGACCATCCATCGATGGGTGTAGCACACTTTCAGTGGAGAGTCTCTTGGTCTGTTTCTAACATGGTGGATCATGTCACCTATAAATTCTTATATATCTTAACCTTCAACTTCACCTGTGAGACTTCAGATGCTTATGATATTCCTTCATGACCTGTTTTCCAAATCCTCATTATTAAGCTGAGTGGAATTTTGTGGCAAAAGACTCCAAAAATAGTGAAAATAAAATCAATTCATCAACCAAATCGGACAGTGTGCTCATGGAAATTTATGAAATAGAAGTATGAATGTGTTTATTGACAGTATAAAGATCAAAACATTTATTGAAATTGTCCACTGATCAGGTGACGTATGGACAAACTGGTTTTGGGAAGGTATGGTTGGAGTCCTGAGAGTTGGAAGTTAAAAAAAATTGCAAAAAAGGGAAGGGGTGTTGTGAACTGGTACAAGAGCGGGGAAACCCCATAAAACTCATAGGGCTAGTTGTAGGTAAATCTTATTTACCGATTCATAAATACCGAATTTTACCGATTCGGTATTCATGAATCGGTAAATAAGATGTAGGTAAAAATTCGGTACTTTTTACTGAATAGTTTGGATTCGTTATTTACCGATTCCTTAATTACTGAATCGGTATTGCCCATTGATTCCTATGGGCCTTGAAGCCCATAGGAATCAATGGGCAATACCGATTCTGTAATTACCGAATCGGTAAATACCGAATCCTGCAAGGGTGCAGGGGGTGTCACTTTGACACCTTCTAGCACCCCAAGTACAGGCTTGTGTGCCATGTAGCACGCATGCATGCCCTAAGGGCATGTCTGTGTGTCACATGGCACAGGTGTACATGCACAGATGTGCATGTACACCTGAATTCGGTATTTTACCACCCAATTGTATTTGGTGGTAAAATACCGAATTCTGAAGGCCTGTAGCACTGTTAACAGTGCTACCTACATAGCAAATTACAGATTCTGTATTTTTACCGATCGGTAATTTTACCGAATCTGTAAAATTTACAGAATCAGTAAATTTACCGATTCTGTAATTTTACCGATTCGATAAAATTACCGATTCGGTAAAATTACCGAATCTGTAAGTTTTTCTAACCCCTACATACCAATGTCCAAATACCGGTCGGAAACGTCCGAAAATCGGTATTTTCGGCCGTTTCCGACCGGTATTTGGACACCTACATCTGGCCCCATCTAGACAAGGTGACTTCAGTAGGTCAGTCTTAAATAGTGTCTCTTTCCCACTTGATCTGAAAGTACTCCTCCACTTTCCTAGACTTGGTCATATTTGTACGCTCCCAAGAAAACAGGTAACCTGATGGATTGGGAGAGATGCTAATATTGCCAGCACTTCTAGAGTCATGTTATAGGTCTCCACTGCCTCCATGTACTTTTATTATGACTATGGAGCCTGATATGTCCACAAAAATGATGAAACCTCCTTTAAACTCCAAGGAAATCCCACAGTCTGCTTTATGAACACTGGTCCTAGTAGGTCTGCTTTGAAATCTTTTTGCTATCTCATTGTGTGGCAAAATTATTGATGCAGGTGGCATTTCAAACACAGACGTTCCTCACACTATTGCTGATCCTGTGTCTATTTCTTTAGGTTCTACCACTGAGCAACGCCTTTCCAATAAGCCCCATCTCACCTGGGACTTCTTAGCAAGAGATCTGTTATGTCAATGTATTTTGTACTGGACCAGAGCTGGTGTATATTTGAATCAGCCAGCTGAAAACGAGAACACAGTTTTGGCAGTCTTGTTCTAAAATAATGATTCGTGTGAAACGGATGCTACAAAACCTTTAATTCAAACAAACAATGTCTGACGTGCTTGATTCAGTTCCTTCTATTCTATGGTCCGAACTAGGGGTGGGCGTAGTTCGCGAAGTAGCGCTACGTGAAGCTACACGAAGTGCACTTCGCACTACGCGAACTTCACGTAGCACTACGCGAGCTGCGTAGTAGCATGTTCGCACTGTGCAAGATGCATTTTCAATGATTGCACAGTGCGAACAAGCATCCGGCACTGTGCAATCATTGAAAATGGCATCTTGCACATTGCGAGCTGTAGTTTTCTACTGCTCGAGTAGATTATTACTCGAGCTGCAGCTTTCTCAACGCAAACTGGTAGTTTCTCATTGAGAGCGGTCGGGAGCATGCGCAACCACTCACAATGAGAAACCTGACCTCCCCGCGTTGAGAATCTCGCCGGGATGACATTTTGCTTGCTCGCGGTCGCGAACATGACGTGGAGGACCGCGAACAAGCAAAAAATGACCGCTGCACTACGCTACGCTGCACTACGTGTGTTCGCACTGTGCTACGTGCAGCTCGCGTAGTGCGAAGTTGCGCAAACTTCGCAAACTCCGCAAGCGTAGCATAGTGCTTCGCCCAGGGTTAGTCCCCACCCTGGCGGTCCACTGGGTAAATGCCCGGTGACTACTCCGGCCAGTCTGGCACTGAGCACCATTCTCAGACAACTCAACTGAGATGACACTATTGGACACAAAAGGGACGTAATTGTTAGGACCACTAGAGGAATATTCACAAGCAAGCTATGGATTAAAGTTAGTAGCAGACATGATCAACACCTCGGAGGAACAGGAATGAGTTGGATGGTCAGACCCCCTAGCATCCATTGGACAGCCAGGCAGAGCAGAATTGAATATAAGCAATATTGATGGGTGAGAAGGTGGAACAGCCACCCCCTGAGTCAGTCATTATCACTAAGATGTGAGATGGAATTGAAAGACACCCTCTGGGATCTCTCACCAGGGAACTGTACTGTCCTGGGATACTTAAATAGAATACTGGAATGACTAGGGGGGCTTGTCCTAACAGCAAGGGCCACCAAATTCTCAACCATAGCTTTGTAAATGAGAATTAGGTATATCGCGCCAAAGTTGGAATCAGGGATGACTATCGTTTTGGCACTGATAATGTCATCTCGGATAAGTGAATGACAACCCCTGACGTAACATATCCAGTGTGTCATTGTTCTTTATATATTTTTCCTTTTCATGGCCAGTTTAATGGGTCAGCTTAGGACAGGGGCCTCCAAACCTTTCAGTAATAATAGCTACTTATGTTCAATGAAGGTCATCCTGAGCTAATAATAGTACGAGTGTTATAATAGTGACCATATCAGACAAGATTACATTAGTGGTCTCCATATGCAAGATGACTAACAGTGATCTCATCAGTGCATCAGTCAGGATTGCCGGCAATAATGTTAATAAGCCTTTATCAGTTCGGAATGCCTCTACATCAGAAGTCTTCAAACTGTGTAGTGTGCCTCCCAGAGGGGCGTAAATGCCTCTGCAAGTACATGTAAATGAAGATGGCCTGGAAGTGCAGCGATGTTTATTTGCTGCATTTCCAGGCTGTCTTCATTTACTCTGAAACCCTTGAAGTGAGATCAGAGTGCTGTGGCGCCGTATGTCAGTGAGTGTGGTGCTGCCGGCTTGGCTGGGCAGTGTCTGGAGTCTTATCTCTGGCACACCCGAGTTTTTCACAGGTCTTTAAAGACCATTTGTATATTTACATACCGTTGTATGCCTCTGTTATTTTTCTGGTTCCAGAACCCCCTATTCCTTACATTTGTATTTTACATTTACTAGTGTGAGCATGCATTTCATGAAAAGGAATATAAAGTAGGGTTGCCAAAAGATAAATGCCAGCCATATGTTGTTTAAAGAACCTGCAAAGATCTCCTCTTGACACTAAATAGGGTTATAAATAAAAATTATGTATTCATTTTTAATGTGACTTTTCTGTCTTTATTCCCTTTAATTATCAGTCGGGAATCATTCAGGCCACGCCAGGAACACAATTAAAAGTGCTTTCTATTTATATGTGCTGTTCGAAGTGTGCCCCTGTTTATTTTTCTACTGTCTGCAACATCAAAATAATGAGCTGGCAACCCTAATCATAAGACTGGAAGTTTGCTGCAGAATCAGCACATCATTTGTTTCCTCCACCCTCGATCCCTGAATAATGCCATAAAAGCAATAGTTTAACTTATATCTGAAACCCTATGCCGCCATCAATAACATGCTGCGTTACTTCAAGTGTCTAGGAATGCACCCTGCATTCAGACAACTCACTCCTCATTCTTGTCCTTTACTTCCACGTTCACCCTGCACTCACAGCGATCACAATGCACTCACAGTGATCACCATGCACTCACATCATTTACCCGCTCCCCCTGCACTCACAGTGAAAACCCTGCACTCACAATGCACTTGCGCTGTTCACCCTGTATTTCACCCTGCAGTCACACGAGCACACTACTCACCTTTCACTCATGTGATACTTCACTCACCTGTCCCCCTCACTGCTCAATCTGCAATCTCACTCAAACAAGCCCATCACTAACCATGCATTCATTCGTCCCACTCTGCACTTATATCCGCACCCAAAATCATATGGTCACCTCACTCACCCTGCAGTCACTCCTTTTACCCTACTCTCTCACTGTCACATCGCTCACCATGCACTCACATAGGCACTCCTACCACCCACACAGCGCAGAGGGTTAATGTGCCTGCTACAAAGAACGGGTGCCATGTGGATCACAGAACTGAGTGTGAGTAAACTATGAGTAGTGCTATTAAAAAATGAAATGTTTGTCTCAAAACGGCTATAAAGAGATGAGGTACATTGCTGGTAAGTAGTAGTGAGGGAATTCATGGAGGCGAAAATGGGGGAGGGGCGCCAAAAAAGACTGTTACACCATGTGCAGCCAGTGCTAGGGGCAGCCCTGGCTGGGAGTGTTAGCCCCCCGAAGTTCGGGTCTAGTTGCGACCCTGGTGTGCTGGCAGGGTCAAAGTGGTTGCTAAAAATAAAATGAAAAGCCTAAGCGTTATGTGTTTTCACAGTCTTGCAGGTGTGTATAAAATAATGCAATAACAACTTAATTGGATAATAAATGCAAGTTAAACTAACTGGTGATAACTGCACTCTTTTAGGATATGAAACCTCAGTTCGTGACTACCATTACTGCAGATGTCTGTGTGTGTTAAAGCTAAGCAACACATAATTGAACCCTAGTTGGTGCAGAGGAATAGTGACCTTTGTACTTATAGTCAGGGCCACTGGAATTATGCAATTGTGCGGTTTGGGCATTTTGTGCATAGTTATGGATTTCCCGCATTTGCCACATAATCCATTGTCTGCCACATAAATTGCAGATTTAAAAAAAACTTGTTTCTAGCTCAAATGGTTCAAAAGTTACTAAAAATGCAGCAACACATTACCTCACAGTGGAAGGCCCTTTCTAAAGATTGACTGATCTCCTTTCTGTTGCTTATTGCTATATGTGGGTATTAATGTGGTACTTATGAGGGCCAATAAAACCCAGGGCAGTGTTAACAAGTGTACAAATTGCAAAATAATGCAGTAATGCTAATGACGAAATATGCAGCATTATGCAGCATAATTCGCCTTTACTTGCTGCAGAAATTAGTCAACCCTGCTGCATAATTTGGCCTTCTCCTGCATAATAATTCCAGTGGCCCCCTGTTTATAGTGCTATGAGGTCTCAGCCTGTGGCAGAAAGCACTGTGAATATGTAAGTCATTATTTTAAAACAATATTTACATACTCTAAGCTAGGTTGCTGCATATGTATCCAATACAGACATTTTTGTAAGTGTCTCCCCTATTCCAGATCTCGGCTGATAACACCCTTACATTACATCTCAAAAAGAATACATCTTTGCCACCATGAAGCCTTAAGCAGAGCCACTGGAATTATTCAGCAGAAGAGGACCTCATTATGCGGCATGCTTGACTAAATTATGCAGCAAGAAAAGGTAAATTATGCAGCACAATGTGCCACATTTTGTGATTAGCATTACTTCATTATTTTGTCGTTTTAACTCAAGGTAACGCTGTCACTGGAAATATTTCACCTCATTATTACCAGTTTAACACCCAAATACAGCAGTAAGCAACTACAAGACTACCAGTGAATCTTTGCAAAGGGCCTTCCAATTCTACGGAACACTTTGTCATGCTTTAAGTAACTTTTGTTCCGTTTGAGCTAGAATCATGTTTCTTTAGTTCAAATCTGCAGATTAGGGAGCAAATGCAGTAAAACTATAATTATGTGGAAAACACTGCTGATGCAGAAACTCGTAATTCCAGTGGCCCTGGCTTTAAGTGACTCAATCAATTAATAGCTGGTAAGAAGGCTGTTTTTTTTAAACTATCTGCACTACCACCACACCCTTCGCTTTCAGGCAGAGGCACCTCAAAGTCAGTATTAACCATTCAGGGGCAGTTTTTTTTGTGAATGCTGAGTCAATTGGGTGGCAGGTAGAAGGCAAGCAGGGTTGCATTCACCACTCTTCAAATACTACAGAAAACCCAGAATGCCGCTGCCCGGATGCTTACGAACACCCCAGCCAGAACATCGGCAAAACCTGCACTGAAAAAACTGCACTGGCTTCCGATCAGGGAAAGAGTGATATTCAAGGCCCTCTGCCTGGCTCACAAAGTACTCCACAACGCAGGCCCACCAATCCTCAACAACTGTATCACACCCTACAGACCTACTAGAGCGCTTCGATCGGACCATGAAAACCTTATTGTGGTTCCCAGGGTGAAAAAGGCCCGCGCAGGAGGCCGCCGCTTCTCAGTCCACACAGCGAAGCAATGGAACGCGCTCCCCCTGAAACTAAGATCAGAACCAAACCTCCTGCGTTTCAGGAAATCTCTCAAAACCTTCCTTTTTCCTTAAATCTCTTTCACCCCCCGCACTTTCATCAATCAGGACCACGAGGTTTAGCGCTGGGATACTCTTGGGTGACTACGCGCTCTATAAAAACCTAAAATAAATAAATAAATTCAAATGCAGAGCTCTAATCCTCTCGATCCCTGGGGCGTCACAGTAATGGTCTAGGAGACAAAGGAAAGGAGCGAGATTCATAGATTTTGTCACAGAGAAGGCCCAGAATAGGCAGCACTGTATCTTGAATTATTTTTATGTTACAAATGGCCAGAGACAGCTTCTTCAGAGATATACCCCAAAGAAGGGGACAATATGAGGTTTTTTTAGGGACATTCATTAGTGGAGATGGTACTGCTGCCAAGTGTGTAAGTAGACAATGCTGGTTATCAATAAGGAAGCAGATGCATCAGGACTGCGGCCCAGGAATTTGAGGGTATGACTGTCTACCTTTAAAAAAGGGGCATTGGAGCTTATTTCCCTTTCAATCATTAGGACCGAGGTGATGATCCATCATGGTGGGGAAGAGGTAAAAGATGCAGAGGAGATGGCCTGCTACTCAGGACTGCAGTTATCATTGCTGTCTTATAAGTCTCATATTTAGTGCAGTTCATAAGCTATAGAAAAAGTATTCTTGAAATCGTCTCATATGCCCAGCTCCTTGCACGAACCATGTCCCTCCTGCTCCCCCAATCCTTGCCATAATGTTTTAAAGAGGGGGCCTGACCTCAAAACATTTTGCTTACGTGGGGCTCAGAGTGAAAATGTTTGAAGACCTCTGCTCTACATGGATAAAACATAACAGCCATAGATGCAATGCAGCTGGCAGCAAGGTAATAATAGTAGTACTACGTCTCCCCATTGCCACCTGATTTATCACTGAAATATCAGCTTTAAATATGTTTGCGAAATTATGAGGTTTAAAAATACAAGTATTTTTGTGTTGAATAGACACTTTAAAATTTTGGTCAACACGACTAATTTAACTAACCAAAAGTGTCTAATTTAGTAGGTTGGGCTGCACACAGGAGAGCTACTTAGAGGTAGTTGGAGAGCTACCAGTAACTCACGAGCTACTCATTGGAGAAGCCTGGCTTAGGAACACCAATCATCATGATGGAATCAGCACTGGCAGGTCTACTTTTAGTGGGTCACAGGGAGTTGTTAGGTTTATGACCGAGATAGGCCCCAAAGGAAGAAGAAGAGGGAAAATTATCCAGATTCAAGTGCCCAGTATGAGCGCCTAAGCTTTGAGTACTCGAGGTATTGGAAGTTACCCCGTTGTAGTTAAGCGGCCACAAAGGCACATGACTGGGAATTTGCTGATCATGATTAGCAGTGGGAACATCATCGAATATGGGATCGGCACCCTTATTCACAGGAGTCACCATCTGGTTACAGCAGCAGATGGTCTGGAGATGGTTCCAGGTAGATCAATTTGCCCAATAAATGCATGCTTGTTGCAAAGAGCTAGAAGCTGTTTCAAAGAATTGAGCAGTGATGTAATCATGGATTTTAGACCCCCCACCTCAGTTTTCAAATCTAAGATAAAAGCAAGGAGGGGAGTGGTGAATAACCTTTAACAGTTTTTAACACGTTTATTGATAATAGTGTTGTGTTTAGAATGCTTGTGTCCCCTGCGGGACACCATACCTGATGTGCTTGTCGGTGTCCCTGTGAGGACACCGTACCAGCAGTGAGGTCATCAGCTGGTAACTGTCAGAAGTGGCAGTTCCCAGCTGATCGCCAACCTGATTGCAGCTCAGCTCCGACGGCTGTAGGAGCATGCGTGTTGGCTCGTATTAATAAAAGAATTATCTTCTAAGCTTGGTGGAGTAATTAATAACAATACTGGCGACGATGAGCCAACACAGAACCCACGGAATATGAAAGAGTAAATTGAAAAAGATCGAGTGAAAAACCACGCTACCGGTCATTGTGCTGCAGATGGGGTTTGAAAGGAACTAAAAAAAATAAACCAGGCACAAAGGAACAAGTAATTGGAAAAAAAGACTTTTGGCAATCGGAAGATAAAAAAAAAATAATAAGAAGAAGGAATAACCTGCCATGGATGCGGAGTGAGTAGTTTGCTGGAATCTGACTAAAACAGATAATTTACGAGTGTGGCAAGGAAACGAGTTAACCAGTACCTAACCAACTGCTAAGTGGCTTATTGCGAGGCATAGGAAATTGGTGTGCACAATGTGTAAACTGACTGGAAATATCTTCAAGGAAAATTGACTTCAATTTCATGACTGAATTGCGCATGTTGACCACCTATTGACGTGTGCACGAAACAGATTGAGGAACGTGTGGCGCATAAGGAATAAATAATACTGGTCAACTGGATCAACGGCAAACTCCAACCGTCATTCTGCAACTGCAACCAGGACAGCTGTGATCACCGTCAGCCGCCTCCCACATCATCGCGTCACACGTGATTGATGTCGGCGGCCATTTTGAAGAGGAAAATACATGCATTTGTAAAAAGCGGTGCAGTCTATGTGGAAAAGACGTCCAGGAAGCGATCCACTCGCAAAAGACAACGCGGACTGTTCGCTCGATATAAAACAACCATAAAGAAAAGCCTTGTGAATCTCAGCAAACAGAGGATCAGACGGTAATTAAAACTATATAAAAAAAAATCATAATATTTTAAAGTTTATGCAGAGTGCTTTTAATTCATTCTTGTGGAAGGTATTACACCAACACAAACTAAAACGAACAATAGGACACATTCAGGGGTCATAAGTATAGCACTTTGCACTCAACATACAGCTACAATTTACCCAAAAACTGTATAAACCGAAGAATACAAATGAGTGACATGGCCACTGGCTGTATATGGAACCTTTCACCCCCTGGGTCATTTCTGCGTGCAGGCAGTGAACCAGTTTTAAAGTGGGAAGAGTGGAGGGAATATTTCCTCAACTACATATCCACCCTTGAAGAAGATGCAGAAAGAAAACCTGAAAAGAAGTACAAAATGCTGATGCACAACTTAGGGGCAGGAGGAATAAAAGTTTACAATTCTATAAACAAGAAAATAAGAGGGGAAAATGAAGGTGATGCATTCACCAATGCAATTGATGATTTAAATGCATATTACAAACCGATGGTTTGCGTTGGAGTAGATAGGTACAAATTCTTTCATAGGAAACAAGGAAAGGAAGAGTCAATAGATGACTATGTGTCTGCTCTTAAAGACTTAGCTATAAACTGTTGGTTTGGACAACTTCACAATGAATTAATAAGGGATCAAATTGTAATGCAAGGCTCTAACGAAAATATTCAAGACATTCTTTGGGCTAAGGGTGAGTATCCCCTGCAGAACATAATAGATATACCTAGGAAGGCTGAACTCACGGGACGATGCGCAAAAGCGGTGCTAAAAGAAGACATAGTAAAGAAGGAAGGCGAGAATGTCAACAAGGTGTCTGATCAAGGGAGTTGGAAAGTTAATAAGCAGAATGTAAAAACAAAAGACACCACACAAACTTACAGGAGGAATGAGACACGAGGTAGGGGATATTGTTATCGATGCCTCAGCATTGCTCACATGGCATACGACTTTAAGTGCCCTGCCCGTGAAGCAAAATGCACATTTTGTGGTCTGATTGGACCTTTTAACAAAGCATGCAATAGGAAGAGACCCCAACGTGTAAAAGCAGTGGAAGATGAAGAAGAAGAGTTAAATGATGAGGATGATGAAGACATCAACATGTACATTCTCAACATAGACGATGAACAAGAAAAAGACAATGGAACAAAATTGAAGGCTAAGACAAAAAAACGGTTTGCACCATGACAATCGGTGGAGTGAAAATAAACATAGTGGCAGATTCAGGCTCACCTTATACCATCGTGAACGAGAAGGTCTGGGAGGCCAAATTTAAAGAAAAAATTGGAGAAAGACTCAATAAACCAGACATTGCAATAAAATCATTCAATTGTAAACCTATAGAAGTACGGGGTTACAGAAGTCTTAAGTTTGTATACAAAGGTAGAGAAGCCAAATGTAAGCTCTATGTTTCAAAAGTAGGACCATCTGAGCTCGGATGGATGGACCAGGGAAGTCTAGGAATCAAGCTTGATCCAAGCAGCTATGAACCGGTGCTGAGTCTGTTGGACACTGACAACTATGCTAGCCAAATACTAGCAAAATACCCCAAAGTATTCAGTGGCAATGTAGGAGTACTTAAGGGATACCAGCATAAAATAAAATTGAAACCCATCACCACACCTACGGTGCACAAAGCAAGGAACATACCATTTGCAATAAGAGATGAGGTCAGAAATCAACTTGACAAATTACTAAGTGACGGAATAATAGAGAGGGTAGAGGCATCAGAGTGGGTTGCACCACTCGTCGTGGCTAAACGCCCCAATGGAAAACTTAGACTTTGCATTGACCTTCGAGACCTGAACCAAAACATAGTAGTGGAACAGTACCCACTCCCCAAGTTAAATGAGATGCTGTCCACCACCAAGGGTGTCAAGGGGTTTACCACCATCGACTTAAAATCTGCATACCATCAATAACAACTACACTGTGAGAGCAAGTCATTGACCACCTTTGTAACACCGTTTGGATGTTTTAGATTCACCCGCGTTCCATTTGGTATAGCCTCTGCAGCTGCAATGTTCCAAAGATTAATGAATAACATATTTGAAGGGGTCACTGGAATATTGTTGTTTCAAGATGACATCCTAGTGATGGGGAAAACAAGAGAAGAACATGACAGTCGAGTGGAGCAAGTTCTAGACAAATTGAATGAAAAGGGGTTAACAGCCGAGCATTCAAAATGTAAATTTGCATGCAATGTTGTCAGCTATCTGGGCCATCAGATAACCGGTGATGGTATCAGTCCTAAAAACGATCTAATTCAAGCTATAAAAGACTCACCAGTACCCACCAACAAAGACGAAGTAAGGTCATTCCTTGGATTGGTGGAGTACTATGCAAAGTTCATCAGGAACTTTTCCACCAAAACTTACTCATTAAGACAGCAATTGAAACTAAAAAACAAATTTGATTGGACTGAGGAATGTGAACAAACCTTTCAAGACCTGAAACAGGACATGTGCAAAACGTTACCTTTACAAGGATTTGATCCCACTCTCCAAAACTATGTGACAACTGACGCAAGCAACAAAGGCATTGGAGCCGTACTAACACAAAAAGATGCGAAAGGAGCGGAGTATACTATCGCTTTTGCGTCACGATCCTTAACGTCAGCAGAGGAAACATTTTCAGTAATTGAACGTGAGGCCTTAGCCTGTGTCTGGGCCCTCGAGCACTTCCGACAGTACATCTGGGGTAGGAAGGTAAATCTTTGCACGGACCACAAACCTTTAACAAAGGTACTCAACACGAAGGGTCTACACACAGCCTCTCCACGACTGGCAAGAATTTCGATGCACCTGTTCGATTACATGTATAACATACAATATGTTCCAGGTGTAAAGAACGTAGTATCGGACTTTTTAAGCAGAATGCCACTGGAATCAAAAAGCAACACGGAAACCAATGAAATGGAAGATTCGTGCATAGCGAATTTGTGGGAATGCACGAATGGGATAACAAAGAAAGAATGGTTGAAAGAACAGGACAAGGACAAAGGGATATTTTGTTCAATGTTTATGGAGGCGCACCAAATAGAAGTCCAAAGAGAGTTTCGTTCAAGTATGTAGAAAAGTTCTTTATTTAATTTGGTCCATTCTTAAAATACAAATCACCAGATATTTTACAAAAAGGTCAGCCAACGCGTTTCACTCCCTTCCAGTCTATGATATCACCAATCTATATAAGGCAGACCCATTTTAGAACATACTGTTAGATATAGGGTTTGTGCTAGTTTTCTTGGGGGATTTAAAATAAAAAATATATATATAAGGTCTCCTTGTGTATCGTATTGATTATTACTAGGTTGAGAGTCTAATGTTGTCAATCCAGTTAAATCTTCATGATCAATCGCATTTCTCAAAGCGTAAGGATAGGTATGTGGTATACCCTAACTACTTTTAAGGGATAAAAGGTCTCATAATTAGGTAGTTCTCAAAGTTGTGTATTGACTGTATGGCCCACATAGCCCACAGTTCTCAACGTTTTATGGAACTTAGGAGTGGGAGTGAAAAGAAAAGAGTTTTTTGTAAAAAGGGGAAAAAGGAAAAAAGTGAGGAGGTGAGAGGGGTGGGTTACTAAGGCAATGAAATGACCCTGAACAGATAGGGAATAATGTATTATCAGTGACAATGTAGTATATGATTTGAAACCTGTCTGATGTTTGTTTGTTTTAAAGTGTGTCAATTGAAGCCTAAATAAGATCTGTCTGTGGTTTTGATAATCGATCGCCAATTTTCCATTTCTCTTTATGTGTTTCCGCGTAAAAATTTATTTCATCCCCCTTCCGCGGCGGCACATTTTAGAGAGGTGGTTTATAGATAACCACAAGGTGTTTTGTTTTGGACTACATCCACACAATATAATTTGCAGTTGTGTTTTTTAACAGTCTTTCCCTAAATCTGGATACTGTGTCGTTCTTTTGAAAAGCTAACAATCTAATCATATGTCTTTCCTTTTTAAAATGAATTGTGAAATGGGAAATATGTACAAGACCTTCGACACATGAAACTGATGTTAGCTTTCTTTTATCTATTCTGTTTTCAGCCCTGAAGAAACTCCCTGGAAGGGAGTGAAACGCGCTGGCTGACCTTTTTGTAAAATATCTGGCGATTTGTATTTTAAGAATGGACAAAAACAAATAAAGAACTTTTCTACATACTTGAACGAAACTCTCTTTGGACTTCTATTTGGTGCGCCCCCATAAACATTGAACGAAATATCTATTTGATCTGGAAAACACAGCAACGTCAAACAGCAGATGACGTTGGGGTTGGCAGCACAAAGTGTTAAAGAGGACTTATTTTGGAACTGGATTTTAGGTGCGGCGTTGTAGGGTCCGCTGCTGCTTCTTTTGTTGATTTTCAAGGACAAAGGGATGTATGACGTTACAACGCATGCATTTACAACGCATGCCTTTACAACGCGGTTTTTACATCGCAATCCATTACAACGCATAGCGCTTAGAGGTGCTGGATAGTGAAAAGTTTAATTTACCAGGACAAAGACATGGGATTAGTAATACAAATGACCAAAGAAGGTTGGTCTAGCAAAAACAAGTTAAATGCCCAAGCGAAACCCTTCTGGGAAGTTAGAAACGAATTATCAATGGATGATGGACTACTTATGAGAAGCGGAAGATATGTACCGCCGACAGTTATCAGGGAGAACATTTTGGAAATATGCCATGAAGGACACCTGGGCCTCACTAAAAGCAAAAACAGAGTGAAAAACATGCATTGGTGGCCTGGTGTCAGCCTGGATGTAGAAAGAAAGATTAGATGTTGTAAGTTGTGCATGAACTCTGACAAGGCACAAGTAACTTTTAAACCACCTTTGCATCCAATACAATGTCCATCCATGCCATGGGAAAGGATTGGCATTGACATAATGGGCCAACAACAAAAGACCCTGTCCAAAGGACGCTACTTGTGTCAGTTACTTATATAATAGGACAGTCTAAACGTACTGATAACTATTATCCTCCCCTACATACTTTTGTTCTGATAAGGGGACATTTCACTGCACCTCGTCCATAGTTTTCTTACAATTAGGAATAAAAACCAAAGGCCAGACCTCTTTGACAGCTACACAGAACACCATACAGAAATGTCTGATACTTCTAATCAATACCAAGCATCCACACCATCAGTGTTAGACCAAATTCCACTTAGAAAAAAATGTGCGAGAAACGAATGACACCTCACGGAAACACCACCAACGGGGTAACTGGTATGTAATCTCCAGACAGGCCCCTGTCTCATCATCGGTTGTCATCCGATTCTCAAAGAAAAAGGAGGAAGAGTGTCCAAAACAACAAACAAAACAGTGCAACGAACAGTGGAAGCAGAGGCAATCTGCTAGTGACAAACAAATAACATCAACAAGTGCATATAAAGCAATAGGCAATGGTATGCATGAATAGCTACCAGCCTTTTTAATCTCAATTTGCAGTCATTCATCTCTCTATGAATAAAGTTATTAAAGAGATTTGGATGCTGTGTTTTAAAACTGAATTCTTACTAATATCTCCACCAAAGAAACACACAGAAGTGAAGGAATGGTCCAATATGATCACAGCATTAAATTGCACCCCTACCCTAGTTGGCTCAGCGAAATCTCTAGGAATCACTCTAGATGAGAAACTAAACATGAAAGCCCATATCAACGCAATGGCAAAAAGCGCCCCCTACCATCTGAACTACATCAGAAAAGTGAAACCATTCATATCCAAAGCAGACCTCAAACTGGCAGTTCAGTCTCTAGTTATCGTGAGGATTGAATATGGATGCACAACACTAGCAGGTCTACCAAAAATTTCAACAGCACCTCTGAAAGCATGTCTCAATGCAGCCGCACGACTGATCACCGGATCAAGGAAATTTGACCACATATCGCCACATTTGAAGGCATTAAACTGGCTACCGTACAAAGCCAGAATCCAACTAAAAATGGCATGCATAACCCACAAGGCGCTCCACCACAATACACCCAAATACCTTGCTCAGAAAATCAAGTTATCTGGAGGTAACAGACCAGCCAGGAGCACAAATGAGCTAATGCTGAGACCTGCCATCTTCCAGAAGAAGAAAACTGACGACAGGGCTTTCTCATGAGCAGCCCCTAGAATCTGGAATTCACTTCCGTCAAACATTAGAAAGATTGAAGATACAGCATCCTTTAAGAGGGAAACTAAGATCTTCCTAATGAGTAAATTCCTTCCATAGACGAGACACGGGAAGTCAGAATTCATGTTTAATGACTGGAGCTGAAACATACAGAGGAAATAGACCATTAGGATCGATTGATCCTATTGCACATTATATTTTACTATATACTAAACCTGTGTCATACTATATGCTATTAATGTTTGTAGAAATTTTATTGATATAGTCGCTTTATGTATCATATATGTACCTACCTCATAATATTGTAAAGTTACGATAACAATGCAGGACTTTAACTACCTCATGTAATGTGAAGCGCTCTGATACCCAAGGGTCTTGTTTGCGCTATACAAAACTCTTAATAAATAAATAAATAAATAAATAAATAGGGCATCATGACTTGTACCTCACAGGGAATATTCCCATCCCAATAGCATGTTCAGGCAATATTATGTTTTCCTAAATTAATATGGCTTCCCTTATGGTCTTTCCACTCTGCAGGTGTAAATCTGATGTTTTGTGGATACTAAACAAGTGCCCATGTGTGGCTCAGTGTATAGTCACTGGTATAAACATACATTATTTCCATGCACACATGCGGTAATAGCTGCTATTCAGCCTGTAAATGGTAAACAATGAGGATGTTTTATGTTATTTCCTTCTGAAGAAGGTCGTGAAGAAAGCTGGCTGAAGCGATACCTGAGGACTTCCTTGCTTCAAGGAGACCTGCACTTTGACCTGGGGAGGTGAGCTGCAGCTTGGAGAGTGGACAGCAGCCGAGAGCCCAGAACACAAGAAAGGAAATCTGAATAGAGAGAGCTGCTGAGTGGCCTGTAAACCTGACAAGGGGCCGGTAAGTCACAAGCAACAGCCCCTCTAGAAGAGTTCAGAGCAGAAAGGTTCCTTCAACCACAATACCTGAAGTGGTAGTATCTAAAGACATCTTGGTTCCTTCGCAACACACTAAAAAGGCCTTCACACCCCTGACCCTGGCGGTCTGCAGGACACACCTGAAATAATTCCCACTCACCTGTGTCAGTCTTCCTCCTTGCCTTCCCACTGCTCAACCCCAATTCTAGCAGCACAGCCCAGTTCACCATAAAACAAAACATGAAATCACCTTTAGTCATCAATCGAGCGCACACCGAGGGTCCATTTATATGAAGTATCACCTTTAACCTTCTTAACCATAGAAGAATTCATCAATGCTGAAAACGCTTGCCTTTGGGATGTCTGTCGTGCCTAGCTACCCAGGGGGTGAGCAGGGGTTATCTTAGGTGTGTATCCCCCTTACCCTGACTAGAAGCAACGGTCCCAATTTGGACAAAGGTACCTACCTCTGCCAAGTAGAGAACCCCATTTCTAACAATAAATTAACATGTCACAAATCAAAATATGTATGTGCAGCAAAAGGATCAAACACTGCTATGAACAATTTGGCCTTAGTAGCTAGCCCCCCACGTAACTCAACCCTAGGGAGGAATATAGGGGTAAACATGGACTCCAATCTTTCAATCATAATCAGATTGGGTTTGTCCAATGTGCCTAAACTGCTAAATGTGTCACTTCTTTCCCTCATATTGGCTATCAAGGTGGGTCTGCACGCATTGCCTGAAATTCTTGGCCCGCTCCACTTGCTGGAAGTGTTAGCCCCCCCCTCCCCTACCGCCCCCCCCCCAAAAAAAAAAGATTGGGTCTAGTTGCTCTCCTGAGCACACGCTTTTTGCAGAGCTGCCACGTTTTTCAGGTCCATCCGTAGTGTGCTGCTCCAGTCTACGTTTTTTCCTTGAATTCTGGGACTTGTAGTCTTGTTTATTTCATTATAAAACAGGACTACATGTCCCATAATTCAGAGGGAAAAACCTGGACTGGAGCCGCACATCACACAACGGCCAAAGAAACTTGGCAGTTATGGTAAGACTCACAAGTAGAAGCACCCCGGAGCAACACACAGTAAAGATTGTTCTAGAAATTCACACAAGTGAGACCCGTCACGAGCCTGGTGAAGAATGAGAGCTCCTGCTGTGAATGATATACCATCCACGAGGGGTGACCCATCTATCAGCAGGGACGCAACAACTGCTCCCGGGTGTGATTGGTTCGAAGTTATCTCACTGTGACCAATGAAGAGTGGCCCTAATTGGGCTCTCTTGTTAAAGTTCATAATACATTGTAGCGTATGACCCCCCTGTGTGAGTGTCTTCGCACGTGCTTGTATGGATGTGTGTGTGTGTGCAAGTTGTGACAGCCTTAGGGCCCCGCCTTCCCAGCAGCAGAATCCTGTGGATGGAACACCTGTGACGTGCCAGGCCCTGCACTGTGATGTCACGAGGTCCAGGCTAGCACCAGCAGGGGAATCCTGTGGATGGAACACCTGTGACGTGCCAGGCCCTGCACTGTGATGTCACGAGGTCCAGGCTAGCACCAGCAGGGGAATCCTGTGGATGGAACGCCTGTGACGTGCCAGGCCCTGCACTGTGATGTCACGAGATCCAGGCTAGCACCAGCAGGGGAATCCTGTGGATGGAACACCTGTGACGTGCCATGCCCTCCACTGTGACGTCACGAGGTCGAGGCTAGCAGCAGCAGGGGAATCCTGTGGATGGAACACCTGTGACGTGCCGGGCCCTGCACTGTGACGTCACGAGGTCGAGGCTAGCAGCAGCAGGGGAATCCTGTGGATGGAACATCTGTGACGTGCCAGGCCCTGCACTGTGATGTCACGAGGTCGAGGCTAAGTGCAGTGGGGAGGCCTCCGCCGGAGCAGAGACAAGGAGAGGCCCCTGAGGGGGCAGAAGGTCGGGCAGGATTAGATCGTCTTTGAGGTTCATCGCAGGATCCTTTTGTGACTAAATAGATGTTTTTTTTTTAGGTAATTGAATTAATATCCGTGTCTCGGCTGCCCCCCCCCCCACCTTACACTGCAAAACTTGTCATCGCCCATAAGCCTGTGATGCATGATGACAGGTTGAATGTCTATTGTGACGTGTCCGTGGTATACAAGGCTGGTAACCAGGCAGCCGCGGCATTGCACTCATGAGCACCGGACGGAGAGGACCACTGCTGGCGGCCTGAGCCGAGGCCCCCGAGGGGGCCGGGGCCTCACAGGCTCCAAAAAGAACTGGACGGGGCTGGGTGAAAGGAACACGGTGAGTATAGAAACCAAATGAAAACGAACTTGAAACTAAACTGAAACCGAACTTGAATCCAAACTTTAAACTGACTTGATACTGGCTTGATACTGACTTGATACTGGCTTGATACTGACTTGATACTGGCTTGATACTGGCTTGATACTGACTTGATACTGACTTGATACTGACTTGATACTGGCTTGAAACTTCCCTTCCCTCTTCCTTTCTTTTTCCTGTTTTTCCTTCTCTGCCTTACATTCCTATCTCTCCTCTCATATCCCCATCTCCCCCTTTCTTTTAAGTTCCCCTTTTCTCCATCACTCTTTAATCCTCTCCCCTTCTGTCACTCCCCTCTGCTTCCCATTCAACCCATTCCGGTCCCATCCTGCACTCTCCTATCTCCTTTTCCATCTCCACCCACCCCTTCCATTCTCGTCCCCTCCATTCCCTCCCATTCACAGCCTTTTTCCCTTCCAATCTGTTCCCATCGCCTCTGCTCCTTTTCTGCTCCCCTTTCACTTACCCATCCTTTCTTCTTTATTCTTCCTTCCTTCACCTCCCTTCCTCTTCACTATTCCCTCCCCTTTCCCCTCACCCATCCCTTCCCCTCATTACCCTTCCCCTCAGCTCCCTCTCTCTCATTTGCCCTTTCCCCTCAATTCTCCTTTCCTTTCCCTGCCTTTCTCCTCCTTTCTCTTTTCCGCCTTCTTCCCATCATTCTTCCTTTCCTTTCCATTCCCTGCCCCCGCCCTTCTCTAACCCATCCCTTCTTTCCCTTTACCCCACCCTCCAACTACCCCTCTCCCTCCAAGTCCCCCCTTCCCCCTTTATTTCCATTACTTTCTTTACCTCTTTAATCCTCTCCCCTTCTGTCACTCCCCCTCCCCTCCCATCCCATTCTGTTACCCCACACACAACCCCCCCACAACCCCCCCACACGCACAACCCCGCACACATGCTACCCCCACACACAAACCCACACACACATACAACTCCACACACACCCAACACTCCACACACAACCACACACACCACACACAAACACACACCACCCCACTCACACACAACCCACCACACACACAACCCCCCACACACAACCTCCCCCTCACACACAGAAACACACAACCCCACACACACAACCCCTAACACACACAACCCCCCACACACACAACCTCCCACACACAACCCCACACACACAATCCCCCCACACACAGGCTACCAACACACACACAAACCCCCCCCACACACACCCAACCACCCCACACACACACACACAACCCCACACAGAGACAGGCCCACACACACAATACCCCTAACACACACAAACCTCACACACACAGAACCCCACACACAATCCTCCACACACAAACCTGCACACATGCAACCCCACACCCCCCACACACACTACCCCCCCACACACACAACCCTACACACACACAACCCCCCACAAACACACAACCCAACACACACACGCAACCCCCCACCCCACACACACACTACCCCACACACACACAACCCCCTCTACACACAACCACACTACCACACACAACCCCGCACACACACAAAACCCCACACACACACACAACCACAAAAAAACCACACACACACAACACACAACCACATACACTTTCTTCCCACACATAGTACAGTCACACACACAATCCCCACACACAACAACACAACTCCACACACACTACCCCCACACATACATACAAGTCCACCCCCCACAATGCCACACACAATCCCACACACGACACATACACACTACCCACACACACATCCATTAACACACAACCCCTAACACAATCTCACACAAATGCAACCCCACACACAAACAACCCCTAACACACACAACCCCCCCCACACACAACACCCCTCATACACAAAACCACACATACACAACCCCCACACACACATCACCACACACAACTCCACATGCACACCACCCCCACACACACAACCCCATGTACACAACCCCCCACACACAATACCCCCCACACAACCCCTCCACACACAACCCCACACACACAACCCCCCACACACACAACCCCCCACACACACTCAACCCCACACACACAACCCTGCCCTCACACACACACCCACACACCCCCTCACACACACACACTACCCCCACACACAAACCCACGCACAATGTCAGTGAGTTTCAGTGTCAGTGAGAGTGTTGATGAGAGTGTCAGTGAGTGTCAGTGAGAGTGACAGTGAGAGTGTGAGTGTCAGTGAGTGTGTCAGTGAGAGTGTCAGTGAGAGTGTTAGTTTCAGTGAGAGTGTTGGTGAGTGTGTCAGTGAGTGTCAGTGAGAGTGTCGGTGAGAGTGCCAGTGTCAGTGAAAGTGTCAGTGAGAGTGTCAGTGAGTGTCCTTGAGTGTCAGTGAGAGTGTCAGTGAGAGTGTCAGTGTCAGTGAGTGGGTCGATGAGATTGTCAGTGAGAGTGTCAGTGTCAGTGAGAGTGTCAGTGTCAGTGAGAGTGTCAGCTTCAGTGACAGTGACAGTGAGAGTGTCAGTGTCAGTGTGAGTGAGAGTGTCAGTTTCACTGTGAGTGTCAGTGAGAGTGTCAGAGTCAGTGTCAGTGTTAGTGAAAGTGTCAGTGAGAGTGTCAGTGAGTTTTAGTGAGAGTGTCAGTGAGTGTCAGTGAGAGTGTCAGTGAGAGTTTCGGTGAGAGTGTCAGTGAGAGTGTCAGTGAGTGTCAGTGAGAGTGAGTGTAGATTAGATTTTCAGTGAGAGTGCCAGTGTCAGTGAGAGTGTCAGTGTCAGTGAGAGTGTCAGTGTCAGAGTGAGTGTCATTGACTGTCAGTGTCAGTGAGAGGGTCAGTGAGAGTGTCAGTTTAACTGTGAGTGTCAGTGAGAGTGTCAGTGAGAGTGTCAGTGTCAGTGAGAGTGTCAGTTAGTGTCAGAGTGAGTGTCAGTGAGTGTCATTGACTGTCAGTGAGAGTGTCAGTGAGAGTGTCAGTGAGACTGTCAGCATCAGTGAGAGTGCCAGTGAGTGTCAATGAGAGTGTCAGTTTGAGTGTCAGTGTCAGTGAGAGGGTCAGTGAGTGTGTCAGTGAAAGTGTCAGTGAGAGTGTCCGTGTCAGTGAGAGTGTCAGTGAGAGTGTCCGTGTCAGTGAGAGTGTCAGTGAGAGTGTCAGTGAGTGTCCTTGAGTGTCAGTGAGAGTGTCCATGAGTGTCAGTGAGAGTGTCAGTGTCAGTGAGAATGTCAATGAGAGTGTCAGTGAGAGTGTCAGCATCAGTGAGAGTGTCAGTGAGAGTGTCAGTGAGTATGAGTGAGAGAGTGTCAGAGTCAGTGTCAGTGAGTGTCAGTGAGAGTGTCAGTGAGTGTGTCAGTGAGTTTCAGTGAGAGCGTCAATGAGTGTCAGTGAGAGTGTCGATGAGAGTGTCAGTGAGAGTGACAGTGATAGTGTCGGAGTCAGTGAGAGTGTCAGTGAGAGTGTCAGTTAGATTTCAGTGAGAGTGTCAGTGAGTATCAGTGAGTGTCAGTGAGAGTGTCAGTGAGTGTCAGTGAGAGTGTCAGTGAGTGTGAGTGAGAGTGAGTGAGCATGCCAGTGTCAGTGAGAGCGTCAGTGAGAGTAACAGTGAGAGTGTCAGTGAGTGTCAGTGAGAGTGTCAGTGAGAGTGTCAGTGAGAGTGTAGATGAGATTTTCAGTGAGTGTCAGTGAGAGTGTCAGTGAAAGTGTCAGTGAGAGTGTCAGTGAGTGTCAGAGTGAGTGTCAGTGAGAGTTTCAGTGAGAGTGTCATTGACTGTCAGTGAGAGTGTCAGTGACAGTGTCAGTGACAGTGTCAGCATCAGTGAGAGTGCCACTGAGAGTGTCAGTGAGAGTGTCAGTTTAACTGTGTCAGTGAGAGTGTCAGTGTCAGTGAGAGTGTCAGTGAGTGTGTCAGTGAAAGTGTCAGTGAGAGTGTCAGTGAAAGTGTCAGTAAGAGTGTCAGTGAGTGTCCTTGAGTGTCAGTGAGAGTGTCAGTGAGAGTGTTAGTTTCAGTGAGAGTGTCAGTGTGGGAGAGTGTTGGTGAGTGTGTCAGTGAGTGTCAGTGAGAGTGTCAGTGAGAGTGTCAGTGTCAGTGAAAGTGTCAGTGAGTGTCCTTGAGTGTCAGTGAGAGTGTCAGTGTCAGTGAGAGTGTCAGTGTCAGTGAGTAGGTCGATGAGATTGTCAGTGAGAGTGTCAGTGTCAGTGAGAGTGTCAGTGTCAGTGAGAGTGTCAGTGACAGTGTCAGTGAGAGTGTCAGTGTCAGTGTGAGTGTCAGTGAGAGTGTCAGAGTCAGTGTCAGTGTTAGTGAAAGTATCAGTGAGAGTGTCAGTGAGTTTTAGTGAGAGTGTCAGTGAGTGTCAGTGAGAGTGTCAGTGAGAGTTTCGGTGAGAGTGTCAGTGTCAGTGAGAGTGTCAGTGAGTGTCAGTGAGAGTGAGTATAGATTAGATTTGCAGTGAGAGTGTCAGTGTCAGTGAGAGTGTCAGTGAGAGTGTCAGTTAGTGTCAGAGTGAGTGTCATTGACTGTCAGTGTCAGTGAGAGTGTCAGTGAGAGTGTCAGTTTAACTGTGAGTGTCAGTGAGAGTGTCAGTGTCAGTGAGAGTGTCAGTTAGTGTCAGAGTGAGTGTCAGTGAGAGTGTCAGTGAGTGTCATTGACTGTCAGTGAGAGTGTCAGTGAGAGTGTCAGTGTCAGTGAGAGTGTCAGTGAGAGTGTCAGTGAGAGTGTCAGTGAGACTCTCAGCATCAGTGAGAGTGCCAGTGAGTGTCAATGAGAGTGTCAGTTTGAGTGTCAGTGTCAGTGAAAGTGTCAGTGAGAGTGTCCGTGTCAGTGAGAGTGTCAGTGAGAGTGTCCGTGTCAGTGAGAGTGTCAGTGAGAGTGTCAGTGAGTGTCCTTGAGTGTCAGTGAGAGTGTCAGTGAGAGTGTCGATGAGTGTCAGTGAGAGTGTCAGTGTCAGTGAGAATGTCAATGAGAGTGTCAGTGAGAGTGTCACCATCAGTGAGAGTGTCAGTGAGAGTGTCAGTGAGAGTGTCAGTGAGTGTCAGTGAGTATGAGTGAGAGAGTGTCAGAGTCAGTGTCAGTGAGTGTCAGTGAGAGTGTCAGTGAGTGTGTCAGTGAGTTTCAGTGAGAGCGTCAATGAGTGTCAGTGAGAGTGTCGATGAGAGTGTCAGTGAGAGTGACAGTGATAGTGTCGGAGTCAGTGAGAGTGTCAGTGTGAGTGTCAGTGAGAGTGTCAGTTAGATTTCAGTGAGAGTGTCAGTGAGTGTCAGTGAGTATCAGTGAGTGTCAGTGAGAGTGTCAGTGAGTGTCAGTGAGAGTGTCAGTGAGTGTGAGTGAGAGTGAGTGAGCATGCCAGTGTCAGTGAGAGCGTCAGTGAGAGTATCAGTGAGAGTGTCAGTGAGTGTCAGTGAAAGCGTCAGTGAGTTTGTCAGTGAGTTTTAGTGAGAGTGTCAGTGAGTGTCAGTGAGAGTGTCAGTGAGAGTGTAGATGAGATTTTCAGTGAGTGTCAAATGAGTGTCAGTGTCAGCGAAAGTGTCAGTGAGAGTGTCAGTGAGAGTGTCAGAGTGAGTGTCAGTGAGAGTTTCAGTGAGAGTGTCATTGACTGTCAGTGAGAGTGTCAGTGAGAGTGTCAGTGTCAGTGTCAGTGAGAGTGTCAGTGACAGTGTCAGCATCAGTGAGAGTGCCAGTGAGAGTGTCAGTGAGAGTGTCAGTTTAACTGTCAGTGAGAGTGTCAGTGTCAGTGAGAGTGTCAGTGAGTGTGTCAGTTAGAGTGTCAGTGAGTGTCCTTGAGTGTCAGTGAGAGTGTCAGTGAGTGTCAGTGAGAGTGTCAGTGAGAGTGTCAGTGAGTGTCAGTGAGAGTGTCAGTGTAAGTGAGAGTGTTGATGAGATTGTCAGTGAGAGTGTCAGTGTCAGTGAGTGTCAGTGAGAGTGTCAGTGAGAGTGACAGTGAGAGTATCAATGAGAGTGTCAGTGAGAGTGTCAGTGTCAGTGAGAGTGTCAGTGAGAGTGTCAGTGAGTTTCAGTGAGAGTGTCAGTGAGTGTCAGTGAGAGTGTCAGTGAGTGTCAGTGAGAGTGTCGGTGAGAGTGTCAGTGAGTGTCAGTGAGAGTCAGTGAGAGTTTCAGTGAGAGTGTCAGTGTCAGTGAGAATGACAGTTTCAGTGTGTGTCAGTGAGAGTGTCAGTGTCAGTGAGAGTGTCAGTGAGTGTGAGTGAGAGTGTCAGTGAGAGTGTCAGTGTCAGTGAGAGTGTCAGTGTCAGTGAGAGTGTCAGTGAGTGTCAGTGCGAGTGTCAGTGAGAGTGTCAGTGAGAGTGTAGATGAGATTTTCAGTGAGTGTCAGTGAGAGTGTCAGTGTCAGTGAGAGTGTCAGTGAGAGTGTCAGTGAGAGTGTCAGTGAGAGTGTCAGAGTGAGTGTCAGTGAGAGTTTCAGTGAGAGTGTCATTGACTGTCAGTGAGAGTGTCAGTGAGAGTGTCAGTGAGAGTGTCAGTGAGAGTGTCAGTGACAGTGTCAGCATCAGTGAGAGTGCCAGTGAGAGTGTCAGTGAGAGTGTCAGTTTAACTGTGTCAGTGAGAGTGTCAGTGTCAGTGAGAGTGTCAGTGAGTGTGTCAGTGAAAGTGTCAGTGAAAGTGTCAGTAAGAGTGTCAGTGAGTGTCCTTGAGTGTCAGTGAGAGTGTCAGTGAGTGTCAGTGAGAGTGTCAGTGAGAGTGTCAGTGAGTGTCAGTGAGAGTGTCAGTGTCAGTGGGAGTGTCGATGAGATTGTCAGTGAGAGTGTCAGTGTCAGTGAGAGTGTCAGTGAGAGTGACAGTGAGAGTATCAATGAGAGTGTCAGTGAGAGTGTCAGTGTCAGTGAGAGTGTCAGCATCAGTGAGAGTGTCAGTGAGAGTGTCAGTGAGTTTCAGTGAGAGTGTCAGTGAGTGTCAGTGAGAGTGTCAGTGAGTGTCAGTGAGTGTCAGTGAGAGTGTCAGTGAGAGTGTCAGTGAGTGTCAGTGAGAGTTTCAGTGAGAGTGTCAGTGTCAGTGAGAATGACAGTTTCAGTGTGTGTCAGTGAGAGTGTCAGTGTCAGTGAGAGTGTCAGTGAGTGTGAGTGAGAGTGTGAGTGAGAGTGTCAGTGTCAGTGAGAGTGTCAGTGTTAGTGAGAGTGTCAGTGTCAGCGAGAGTGTCAGTGAGAGTGTCGGTGTCAGTGAGTGTGTCAGTGAGAGTGTCAGTGAGAGTGTCAGTGAGTGTCACTGAGAGTGTCAGTGAGAGTGTCAATGTCAGTGAGAGTGTCAGTGAGAGTGTCAGTGAGAGTGTCGATGAGAGTGTCAGTGAGAGTGTCAGTGAGAGTGTCTGTGTCAGTGAGAGTGTCAGTGTGAGTGTCAGTGAGAGTGTCAGTGTCAGTTAGAGTGCCAGTGAGAGTGTCAGTGTCAGTAAGAGTGTCAGCATCAGTGAGAGTGTCAGTGAGAGTGTCAGTGTGAGTGTCAGTGAGAGTGTCAATTTCACTGTGAGTGTCAATGAGTCAGTAAGAGTGTCAGTGAGAGTGTCAGTGAGAGTGTCAGTGAGAGTGTCAGTGAGAGTTTCAGTGAGAGTGTCAGTGTGAGAATGTCAGTATCAGTGAGAGTGTTAGTGAGAGTGTTAGTGAGAGTGTCAGTGAGTGTGTCAGTTAGTCTTTCAGTGAGTGTCAGTGAGAGTGTCAGTCAGTGTGTCAGTGAAAGTGTCAGTGAGAGTGTCAGTGAGTCAGTGAGATTGTCAGTGAGTGTTCATGACTGTCAGTGAGAGTGTCAGTGAAAGTGTTAGTGAGTGTCAGTGAAAGTGTCAGTGAGTATGTCAGTGAGTGTGTCAGTTAGTGTGTCAGTGAGTGTCAGTGTCATTGAGAGTGTCAGTGAGAGTGTCAGTGAGTGTCTGTGAGAGTGTCAGTGAGAGCGTCAGTGTCGATGAGATTGTCAGTGAGAGTGTCAGTATCAGTGAGTGTCAGTGAGAGTGTCTGTGTCAGTGAGAGTGTCAGTGTCAGTGAGAGTGTCAGTGAGAGTGCCAGTGAGAGTGTCAGTGTCAGTGAGAGTGTCGGCATCAGTGAGAGTGTCAATTTCACTGTCAGTGAGAGTGTCAGTGTGATTGTCAGTGAGTGTGTCAGTGAGTGTGTCAGTGTCAGTGAGAGTGGCAGTCAGTGAGAGTGTGAGTGAGAGTGTCAGTGTCAGTGAGAGTGTCAGTGAGAGTGTCAGTGAGAGTGTCAGTGCTAGTGAGAGTGTCAGTGAGAGTGTGAGTGTCAGTGAGAGTGTCAGTGTCAGTGAGTGTCAGCATCAGTGAAAGTGTCAGTGAGAGTATCACCGAGAGTGTCAGTGTCATTTTCAGTGAGAGTGTCAGTGTCAGTGAGAGTGTCAGTGTCAGTGAGAGTGTCAGTGAGTGTGAGTGAGAGTGTCAGTGAGAGTGTCAGTGTCAGTGAGATTGTCAGTGGAAGTGTCAGTGAGTGTGTCAGTGAGTGTGCCAGTGAGAGTGTCAATGTCAGTGAGAGTGTCAGTGAGTGTGAGTGAGAGTGTCAGTGAGAGTGTCAGTGTCAGTGAGTGTCAGTGAGATTGTCAGTGAGAGTGTCAGTGAGAGTGTCAGTGAGAGCGTCAGTGAGAGTGTCAGTGTGAGTGTCAGTGAGAGTGTCAATTTCACTGTGTCAGTGAGAGTGTCAGTGAGATTGTCAGTGAGTGTGTCAGTGAGAGTGGCAGTCAGTGTGAGTGAGAGTGTGAGTGCTAGTGAGAGTGTCAGTGAGAGTGTCAGCATCAGTGAAAGTGTCAGTGAGAGTGTCAGTGAGAGTGTCAGTGAGAGTGTCAGTGAGAGTGTCATTTTCAGTGTGTGTCAGTGAGAGTGTCAGTGAGAGTGTCAGTGAGTGTGAGTGAGAGTGTCAGTGAGTATCAGTGAGAGTGTCAGTGTCAGTGAGAGTATCAGTGTCAGTGAGAGTGTCAGTGAGTGTGTCAGTGAGTGTGTCAGTGAAAGTGTCAGTGAGAGTGTCAGTGTCAGTGAGAGTGTCAGTGAGAGTGTCAGTGAGTGTCAGTGAGTGTCCTTGAGTGTCAGTGAGAGTGTCAGTGAGTGTCAGTGAGAGTGTCAGTGAGAGTGTCGGTGTCAGTGAGAGTGTCAGTGTCAGTGAGAGTGTCAGTGAGAGTGTGAGTGAGAGTGTCGATGAGATTGTCAGTGAGAGTGTCAGTGTCAGTGGGAGTGTCAGTGTCAGTGAGAGTGTCAGTGAGTTTCCTTGAGTGGCAGTGAGAGTGTCAGTGAGTGTCAGTGAGAGTGTCAGTGTCAGTGAGAGTGTCAGTGTCAGTGAGAGTGTGAGTGAGAGTGTCGATGAGATTGTCAGTGAGAGTGTCAGTGAGAGGGTCAGTGAGAGTGTCAGTGAAAGTGTCAGCATCAGTGAGTGTCAGTGAGAGTGTCAGTGAGCATGTCAGTGAAAGTGTCAGTGTCAGTGAGAGCGTCTGTGAGATTGTCAGTGAGTGTCAGTGAGAGTGTCAGTGAGTGTCAGTGATAGTGTCAGTGAGAGTGTCAGTGTCAGTGAGAGTGACAGTGAGAGTGTCAGTGTCAGTGAGAGTGTCAGCATCAGTGAGAGTGAGAGTGTCAGTGTGAGTGTCAGTGAGAGTGTCAGTGAGAGTGTCAGTGTCAGTGAGAGTGTCAGTGAGAGTGTCAGTGAGAGTGTCGATGAGATTGTCAGTGAGATTGTCAGTGAGAGTGCCAGTGTCAGTAAGAGTGTCAGTGAGAGTGTCAGTGTCAGTGAGAGTGTCAGCATCAGTGAGAGTGTCAGTGAGAGTGTCAGTGAGAGTGTCAAGTCAATGAGAGTGTCAGTGAGTGTGTCAGTGAGAGTGTCAGTGTCAATGAGAGTGTCAGTGAGTGTGTCAGTGAAAGTGTCAGTGAGAGTGTCAGTGTCAGTGAGAGTGCCAGTGAGTGTCCTTGAGTGTCAGTGAGAGTGTCAGTGAGAGTTTCAGTAAGAGTGTCAGTGTCAGTGAGAGTGTCAGTGAGTGTCAATGAGAGTGTCAGTGTCAGTGAGAGTGTCAGTGAGAGTGAGAGTGTCAGTGAGAGTGTCAGTGAGAGTGTCAGTGTCAGTGAGAGTCAGTGTCAGTGAGAGTGTCAGCATCAGTGTCAACGTCAGTGAGAGTGTCAGTGAGAGTGTCAGTGTGAGTGTCAGTGAGAGTTTCAGTGAGAGTGTCAGTGAGAGTTTCAGTGAGAGTGTCAGTTTCAGTGTGTCAGTGAGAGTGTCAGTGAGTGTGAGTCAGTGTGTGAGTGAGAGTGTCAGTGTCAGTGAGACTGTCAGTGAGAGTGTCAGTGAGTATGTCAGTGTCATTGAGAGTGTCAGTGTCAGTGAGAGTGTCAGTGAGTGTCAGTGAGAGTGTCAGTGAGAGTTTCATTGTCAGTGAGAGTGTCAGTGTCAGTGAGAGTGTCAGTGAGAGTGTGAGTGAGAGTGTCGATGAGATTGTCAGTGAGAGTGTCAGCATCAGTGAGAGTGTCAGTGAGAGTGTCAGTGAGAGCGTCGGTGAGAGTGTCAGTGAGTGTCAGTGAGAGTGTCAGTGAGAGTGTCAGTGAGAGTGTCAGTGTCAGTGAGAGCGTCAGCATCAGTTAGAGTGTCAGTGAGAGTGTCAGTGAGAGTGTCAGTGAGAGTGTCAGTTTCACTGTGAGTGTCAGTGAGAGTGTCAGTGTCAGTCAGAGTGTCAGTGTGAGAGAGTGTTGGTGAGTGTGTCAGTGAGTGTCAGTGAGAGTGTCAGTGTCAGTGAGAGTGTCAGTGTCAGTGAAAGTGTCAGTGAGAGTGTCAGTGAGTGTCCTTGAGTGTCAGTGAGAGTGTCAGTGTCAGTGAGAGTGTCAGTGTCAGTGAGTGGGTCGATGAGATTGTCAGGGAGAGTGTCAGTGTCAGTGAGAGTGTCAGTGTCAGTGAGAGTGTCAGCTTCAGTGACAGTTTCAGTGAGAGTGTCAGTGTCAGTGTGAGTGAGAGTGTCAGTTTCACTGTGAGTGTCAGTGAGAGTGTCAGAGTCAGTGTCAGTGTTAGTGAAAGTGTCAGTGAGAGTGTCAGTGAGTTTTAGTGAGTGTCAGTGAGAGTGTCAGTGAGAGTTTCGGTGAGAGTGTCAGTGTCAGTGAGAGTGTCAGTGAGAGTGTCAGTGAGAGTGTCAGTTTAACTGTGAGTGTCAGTGAGAGTGTCAGTGAGAGTGTCAGTGTCAGTGAGAGTGTCAGTTAGTGTCAGAGTGAGTGTCAGTTAGAGTGTCAGTGAGTGTCATTGACTGTCAGTGAGAGTGTCAGTCAGAGTGTCAGTGTCAGTGAGAGTGTCAGTGAGAGTGTCAGGGAGACTGTCAGCATCAGTGAGAGTGCCAGTGAGTGTCAATGAGAGTGTCAGTTTGAGTGTCAGTGTCAGTGAGAGTGTCAGTGAGTGTCAGTGAAAGTGTCAGTGAGAGTGTCCGTGTCAGTGAGAGTGTCAGTGAGAGTGTCCGTGTCAGTGAGAGTGTCAGTGAGAGTGTCAGTGAGTGTCCTTGAGTGTCAGTGAGAGTGTCAGTGAGAGTGTCGATGAGTGTCAGTGAGAGTGTCAGTGTCAGTGAGAATGTCAATGAGAGTGTCAGTGAGAGTGTCAGCATCAGTGAGAGTGTCAGTGAGAGTGTCAGTGAGAGTGTCAGTGAGTATGAGTGAGAGTGTCAGTGAGTGTGTCAGTGAGTTTCAGTGAGAGCGTCAATGAGTGTCAGTGAGAGTGTCGATGAGAGTGTCAGTGATAGTGTCGGAGTCAGTGAGAGTGTCAGTGAGTGTGAGTGAGAGTGTCAGTGAGAGTGTCAGTGTCAGTGAGAGTGTCAGTGTTAGTGAGAGTGTCAGTGTCAGCGAGAGTGTCAGTGAGAGTGTCGGTGTCAGTGAGTGTGTCAGTGAGAGTGTCAGTGAGAGTGTCAGTGAGTGTCACTGAGAGTGTCAGTGAGTGTCCTTGAGTGTCAGTGAGATTGTCAGTGAGTGTCAGTGAGAGTGTCAGTTAGATTTCAGTGAGTATCAGTGAGTGTCAGTGAGAGTGTCAGTGAGTGTCAGTGAGAGTGTCAGTGAGTGTGAGTGAGAGTGAGTGAGCATGCCAGTGTCAGTGAGAGCGTCAGTGAGAGTATCAGTGACAGTGTCAGTGAGTGTCAGTGAAAGTGTCAGTGAGTTTGTCAGTGAGTTTTAGTGAGAGTGTCAGTGAGTGTCAGTGCGAGTGTCAGTGAGAGTGTCAGTGAGAGTGTAGATGAGATTTTCAGTGAGTGTCAGTGAGAGTGTCAGTGTCAGTGAGAGTGTCAGTGAGAGTGTCAGTGAGAGTGTCAGAGTGAGTGTCAGTGAGAGTTTCAGTGAGAGTGTCATTGACTGTCAGTGAGAGTGTCAGTGAGAGTGTCAGTGAGAGTGTCAGTGAGAGTGTCAGCATCAGTGAGAGTGCCAGTGAGAGTGTCAGTGAGAGTGTCAGTTTAACTGTGTCAGTGAGAGTGTCAGTGTCAGTGAGAGTGTCAGTGAGTGTGTCAGTGAAAGTGTCAGTGAGAGTGTCAGTGAAAGTGTCAGTAAGAGTGTCAGTGAGTGTCCTTGAGTGTCAGTGAGAGTGTCAGTGAGTGTCAGTGAGAGTGTCAGTGAGACTGTCAGTGAGTGTCAGTGAGAGTGTCAGTGTCAGTGGGAGTGTCGATGAGATTGTCAGTGAGAGTGTCAGTGTCAGTGAGAGTGTCAGTGAGAGTGACAGTGAGAGTATCAATGAGAGTGTCAGTGAGAGTGTCAGTGTCAGTGAGAGTGTCAGCATCAGTGAGAGTGTCAGTGAGAGTGTCAGTGAGTTTCAGTGAGAGTGTCAGTGAGTGTCAGTGAGAGTGTCAGTGAGTGTCAGTGAGTGTCAGTGAGAGTGTCAGTGAGAGTGTCAGTGAGTGTCAGTGAGAGTTTCAGTGAGAGTGTCAGTGTCAGTGAGAATGACAGTTTCAGTGTGTGTCAGTGAGAGTGTCAGTGTCAGTGAGAGTGTCAGTGAGTGTGAGTGAGAGTGTGAGTGAGAGTGTCAGTGTCAGTGAGAGTGTCAGTGTTAGTGAGAGTGTCAGTGTCAGCGAGAGTGTCAGTGAGAGTGTCGGTGTCAGTGAGTGTGTCAGTGAGAGTGTCAGTGAGAGTGTCAGTGAGTGTCACTGAGAGTGTCAGTGAGTGTCCTTGAGTGTCAGTGAGATTGTCAGTGAGTGTCAGTGAGAGTGTCAATGTCAGTGAGAGTGTCAGTGAGAGTATCAGTGAGAGTGTCGATGAGATTGTCAGTGAGAGTGTCAGTGAGAGTGTCTGTGTCAGTGAGAGTGTCAGTGTGAGTGTCAGTGAGAGTGTCAGTGTCAGTGAGAGTGCCAGTGAGAGTGTCAGTGTCAGTAAGAGTGTCAGCATCAGTGAGAGTGTCAGTGAGAGTGTCAGTGTGAGTGTCAGTGAGAGTGTCAATTTCACTGTGAGTGTCAATGAGTCAGTAAGAGTGTCAGTGAGTGTCAGTGAGAGTGTCAGTGAGAGTGTCAGTGAGAGTTTCAGTGAGAGTGTCAGTGTGAGAGTGTCAGTATCAGTGAGAGTGTTAGTGAGAGTGTTAGTGAGAGTGTCAGTGAGTGTGTCAGTTAGTCTTTCAGTGAGTGTCAGTGAGAGTGTCAGTCAGTGTGTCAGTGAAAGTGTCAGTGAGAGTGTCAGTGAGTCAGTGAGATTGTCAGTGAGTGTTCATGACTGTCAGTGAGAGTGTCAGTGAAAGTGTTAGTGAGTGTCAGTGAAAGTGTCAGTGAGTATGTCAGTGAGTGTGTCAGTTAGTGTGTCAGTGAGTGTCAGTGTCATTGAGCGTGTCAGTGAGAGTGTCAGTGAGTGTCTGTGAGAGTGTCAGTGAGAGCGTCAGTGTCGATGAGATTGTCAGTGAGAGTGTCAGTATCAGTGAGTGTCAGTGAGAGTGTCTGTGTCAGTGAGAGTGTCAGTGTCAGTGAGAGTGTCAGTGAGAGTGCCAGTGAGAGTGTCAGTGTCAGTGAGAGTGTCAGCATCAGTGAGAGTGTCAATTTCACTGTCAGTGAGAGTGTCAGTGTGATTGTCAGTGAGTGTGTCAGTGAGTGTGTCAGTGTCAGTGAGAGTGGCAGTCAGTGAGAGTGTGAGTGAGAGTGTCAGTGTCAGTGAGAGTGTCAGTGAGAGTGTCAGTGAGAGTGTCAGTGCTAGTGAGAGTGTCAGTGAGAGTGTGAGTGTCAGTGAGAGTGTCAGTGTCAGTGAGTGTCAGCATCAGTGAAAGTGTCAGTGAGAGTATCACCAAGAGTGTCAGTGTCATTTTCAGTGAGAGTGTCAGTGTCAGTGAGAGTGTCAGTGTCAGTGAGAGTGTCAGTGAGTGTGAGTGAGAGTGTCAGTGAGAGTGTCAGTGTCAGTGAGATTGTCAGTGGAAGTGTCAGTGAGTGTGTCAGTGAGTGTGCCAGTGAGAGTGTCAATGTCAGTGAGAGTGTCAGTGAGTGTGAGTGAGAGTGTCAGTGAGAGTGTCAGTGTCAGTGAGTGTCAGTGAGATTGTCAGTGAGAGTGTCAGTGAGAGTGTCAGTGAGAGCGTCAGTGAGAGTGTCAGTGTGAGTGTCAGTGAGAGTGTCAATTTCACTGTGTCAGTGAGAGTGTCAGTGAGATTGTCAGTGAGTGTGTCAGTGAGAGAGGCAGTGTCAGTGAGAGTGGCAGTCAGTGTCAGTGAGAGTGTCAGTGAGTGTGAGTGAGAGTGTCAGTGAGAGTGTCAGTGTCAGTGAGATTGTCAGTGGAAGTGTCAGTGAGTGTGTCAGTGAGTGTGCCAGTGAGAGTGTCAATGTCAGTGAGAGTGTCAGTGAGTGTGAGTGAGAGTGTCAGTGAGAGTGTCAGTGTCAGTGAGTGTCAGTGAGATTGTCAGTGAGAGTGTCAGTGAGAGTGTCAGTGAGAGCGTCAGTGAGAGTGTCAGTGTGAGTGTCAGTGAGAGTGTCAATTTCACTGTGTCAGTGAGAGTGTCAGTGAGATTGTCAGTGAGTGTGTCAGTGAGAGAGGCAGTGTCAGTGAGAGTGGCAGTCAGTGTGAGTGAGAGTGTGAGTGCTAGTGAGAGTGTCAGTGAGAGTGTCAGCATCAGTGAAAGTGTCAGTGAGAGTGTCAGTGAGAGTGTCAGTGAGAGTGTCAGTGAGAGTGTCATTTTCAGTGTGTGTCAGTGAGAGTGTCAGTGAGAGTGTCAGTGAGTGTGAGTGAGAGTGTCAGTGAGTATCAGTGAGAGTGTCAGTGTCAGTGAGAGTGTCAGTGTCAGTGAGAGTGTCAGTGAGTGTGTCAGTGAGTGTGTCAGTGAAAGTGTCAGTGAGAGTGTCAGTGTCAGTGAGAGTGTCAGTGAGAGTGTCAGTGAGTGTCAGTGAGTGTCCTTGAGTGTCAGTGAGAGTGTCAGTGAGTGTCAGTGAGAGTGTCAGTGAGAGTGTCGGTGTCAGTGAGAGTGTCAGTGTCAGTGAGAGTGTCAGTGAGAGTGTGAGTGAGAGTGTCGATGAGATTGTCAGTGAGAGTGTCAGTGTCAGTGGGAGTGTCAGTGTCAGTGAGAGTGTCAGTGAGTTTCCTTGAGTGTCAGTGAGAGTGTCAGTGAGTGTCAGTGAGAGTGTCAGTGTCAGTGAGAGTGTCAGTGTCAGTGAGAGTGTGAGTGAGAGTGTCGATGAGATTGTCAGTGAGAGTGTCAGTGAGAGGGTCAGTGAGAGTGTCAGTGAAAGTGTCAGCATCAGTGAGTGTCAGTGAGAGTGTCAGTGAGCATGTCAGTGAAAGTGTCAGTGTCAGTGAGAGCGTCTGTGAGATTGTCAGTGAGTGTCAGTGAGAGTGTCAGTGAGTGTCAGTGATAGTGTCAGTGAGAGTGTCAGTGTCAGTGAGAGTGACAGTGAGAGTGTCAGTGTCAGTGAGAGTGTCAGCATCAGTGAGAGTGAGAGTGTCAGTGTGAGTGTCAGTGAGAGTGTCAGTGAGAGTGTCAGTGTCAGTGAGAGTGTCAGTGAGAGTGTCGATGAGATTGTCAGTGAGATTGTCAGTGAGAGTGCCAGTGTCAGTAAGAGTGTCAGTGAGAGTGTCAGTGTCAGTGAGAGTGTCAGCATCAGTGAGAGTGTCAGTGAGAGTGTCAGTGAGAGTGTCAAGTCAATGAGAGTGTCAGTGAGTGTGTCAGTGAGAGTGTCAGTGTCAATGAGAGTGTCAGTGAGTGTGTCAGTGAAAGTGTCAGTGAGAGTGTCAGTGTCAGTGAGAGTGCCAGTGAGTGTCCTTGAGTGTCAGTGAGAGTGTCAGTGAGAGTTTCAGTAAGAGTGTCAGTGTCAGTGAGGGTGTCAGTGAGAGTGTCAGTGAGAGTGTCAGTGAGTGTCAATGAGAGTGTCAGTGTCAGTGAGAGTGTCAGTGAGAGTGAGAGTGTCAGTGAGAGTGTCAGTGAGAGTGTCAGTGTCAGTGAGAGTCAGTGTCAGTGAGAGTGTCAGCATCAGTGTCAACGTCAGTGAGAGTGTCAGTGAGAGTGTCAGTGTGAGTGTCAGTGAGAGTTTCAGTGAGAGTGTCAGTGAGAGTTTCAGTGAGAGTGTCAGTTTCAGTGTGTCAGTGAGAGTGTCAGTGAGTGTGAGTCAGTGTGTGAGTGAGAGTGTCAGTGTCAGTGAGACTGTCAGTGAGAGTGTCAGTGAGTATGTCAGTGTCATTGAGAGTGTCAGTGTCAGTGAGAGTGTCAGTGAGTGTCAGTGAGAGTGTCAGTGAGAGTTTCATTGTCAGTGAGAGTGTCAGTGTCAGTGAGAGTGTCAGTGAGAGTGTGAGTGAGAGTGTCGATGAGATTGTCAGTGAGAGTGTCAGCATCAGTGAGAGTGTCAGTGAGAGTGTCAGTGAGAGCGTCGGTGAGAGTGTCAGTGAGTGTCAGTGAGAGTGTCAGTGAGAGTGTCAGTGAGAGTGTCAGTGTCAGTGAGAGCGTCAGCATCAGTTAGAGTGTCAGTGAGAGTGTCAGTGAGAGTGTCAGTTTCACTGTGAGTGTCAGTGAGAGTGTCAGTGTCAGTCAGAGTGTCAGTGAGTGTCAGTGAGACTGTCAGTGTCAGTGAGAGTGTCAGTGAGAGTGTCGATGAGATTGTCAGTGAGATTGTCAGTGAGAGTGTCAGTAAGAGTGTAAGTGTCAGTGAGAGTGTCAGTGTCAGTGAGAGTATCAGCATCAGTGAGAGTGTCAGTGAGAGTGCCAGTGAGTGTCAGTGAGAGTGTCAGTGAGTGTCAGTGAGAGTGTCAGTGTCAGTGAGAGTGTCAGTGTCAGTGGGAGTGTGAGTGAGAGTGTCGATGAGATTGTCAGTGAGAGTGTCAGTGAGAGTGTCAGTGAGAGTGTCAGTGAGAGTGTCAGTGAAAGTGTCAGCATCAGTGAGTGTCAGTGAGATTGTCAGTGAGCATGTCAGTGAAAGTGTCAGTGTCAGTGAGAGCGTCTGTGAGATTGTCAGTGAGTGTCAGTGAGAGTGTCAGTGAGTGTCAGTGATAGTGACAGTGAGAGTGTCAGTGTCAGTGAGAGTGTCAGCATCAGTGAGAGTGAGAGTGTCAGTGTGAGTGTCAGTGAGAGTGTCAGTGAGAGTGTCAGTTTCACTGTGAGTGTCAGTGAGAGTGTCAGTGAGAGTGTCAGTGTCAGTGAGAGTGTCAGTGAGTGTCAATGAGAGTGTCAGTGTCAGTGAGAGTGTCAGTGAGAGTGTCAGCTTCAGTGTCAGCGTCAGTGAGAGTGTCAGTGAGAGTGTCAGTGTGAGTGTCAGTGAGAGTTTCAGTGAGAGTGTCAGTTTCAGTGTGTCAGTGAGAGTGTCAGTGAGTGTGAGTCAGTGTGTGAGTGAGAGTGTCAGTGTCAGTGAGACTGTCAGTGAGAGTGTCAGTGAGTATGTCAGTGTCATTGAGAGTGTCAGTGTCAGTGAGAGTGTCAGTGAGTGTCAGTGAGAGTGTCAGTGAGAGTTTCATTGTCAGTGAGAGTGTCAGTGTCAGTGAGTGTCAGTGAGAGTGTCAGTGTCAGTGAGAGTGTGAGTGTCAGTGAGAGTGTGAGTGAGAGTGTCGATGAGATTGTCAGTGAGAGTGTCAGTGAGAGTGTCAGTGAGAGTGTCAGTGAAAGTGTCAGCATCAGTGAGTGTCAGTGAGAGTGTCAGTGAGCATGTCAGTGAAAGTGTCAGTGTCAGTGAGAGCGTCTGTGAGATTGTCAGTGAGTGTCAGTGAGAGTGTCAGTGAGTGTCAGTGATAGTGTCAGTGAGAGTGTCAGTGTCAGTGAGAGTGACAGTGAGAGTGTCAGTGAGAGTGTCAGCATGAGTGAGATTGTCTGTGTGCGTGTCAGTGAGAGTGTCAGTGAGAGTGTCAGTTTCACTGTGAGTGTCAGTGAGAGTGTCAGTGAGTGTCAGTGAGAGTGTCAGTGTCTGTGAGAGTGTCAGTGAGAGTGTCGATGAGATTGTCAGTGAGATTGTCAGTGAGAGTGCCAGTGTCAGTAAGAGTGTCAGTGAGAGTGTCAGTGTCAGTGAGAGTGTCAGCATCAGTGAGAGTGTCAGTGAGAGTGTCAGTGAGAGTGTCAAGTCAATGAGAGTGTCAGTGAGTGTGTCAGTGAGAGTGTCAGTGTCAATGAGAGTGTCAGTGAGTGTGTCAGTGAAAGTGTCAGTGAGAGTGTCAGTGTCAGTGAGAGTGTCAGTGAGTGTCCTTGAGTGTCAGTGAGAGTGTCAGTGAGAGTTTCAGTGAGAGTGTCAGTGTCAGTGAGGGTGTCCGTGAGAGTGTCAGTGAGAGTGTCAGTGAGTGTCAATGAGAGTGTCAGTGTCAGTGAGAGTGTCAGTGAGAGTGAGAGTGGCAGTGAGAGTGTCAGTGAGAGTGTCAGTGTCAGTGAGAGTGAGTGTCAGTGAGAGTGTCAGCATCAGTGTCAACGTCAGTGAGAGTGTCAGTGAGAGTGTCAGTGTGAGTGTCAGTGAGAGTTTCAGTGAGAGTGTCAGTGAGAGTTTCAGTGAGAGTGTCAGTTTCAGTGTGTCAGTGAGAGTGTCAGTGAGTGTGAGTCAGTGTGTGAGTGAGAGTGTCAGTGTCAGTGAGAGTGTCAGTGAGTATGTCAGTGTCATTGAGAGTGTCAGTGTCAGTGAGAGTGTCAGTGAGTGTCAGTGAGAGTGTCAGTGAGAGTTTCATTGTCAGTGAGAGTGTCAGTGTCAGTGAGAGTGTCAGTGAGAGTGTGAGTGAGAGTGTCGATGAGATTGTCAGTGAGAGTGTCAGTGTAAGTGAGAGTGTCAGTGTCAGTGAGAGTGTCAGTGTCAGTGAGAGTGTCAGTGAGTGTGAGTGAGAGTGTGAGTGAGAGTGTCAGTGTCAGTGAGAGTGTCAGTGTTAGTGAGAGTGTCAGTGTCAGCGAGAGTGTCAGTGAGAGTGTCGGTGTCAGTGAGTGTGTCAGTGAGAGTGTCAGTGAGAGTGTCAGTGAGTGTCACTGAGAGTGTCAGTGAGAGTGTCAATGTCAGTGAGAGTGTCAGTGAGAGTGTCAGTGAGAGTGTCGATGAGAGTGTCAGTGAGAGTGTCAGTGAGAGTGTCTGTGTCAGTGAGAGTGTCAGTGTGAGTGTCAGTGAGAGTGTCAGTGTCAGTTAGAGTGCCAGTGAGAGTGTCAGTGTCAGTAAGAGTGTCAGCATCAGTGAGAGTGTCAGTGAGAGTGTCAGTGTGAGTGTCAGTGAGAGTGTCAATTTCACTGTGAGTGTCAATGAGTCAGTAAGAGTGTCAGTGAGAGTGTCAGTGAGAGTGTCAGTGAGAGTGTCAGTGAGAGTTTCAGTGAGAGTGTCAGTGTGAGAATGTCAGTATCAGTGAGAGTGTTAGTGAGAGTGTTAGTGAGAGTGTCAGTGAGTGTGTCAGTTAGTCTTTCAGTGAGTGTCAGTGAGAGTGTCAGTCAGTGTGTCAGTGAAAGTGTCAGTGAGAGTGTCAGTGAGTCAGTGAGATTGTCAGTGAGTGTTCATGACTGTCAGTGAGAGTGTCAGTGAAAGTGTTAGTGAGTGTCAGTGAAAGTGTCAGTGAGTATGTCAGTGAGTGTGTCAGTTAGTGTGTCAGTGAGTGTCAGTGTCATTGAGAGTGTCAGTGAGAGTGTCAGTGAGTGTCTGTGAGAGTGTCAGTGAGAGCGTCAGTGTCGATGAGATTGTCAGTGAGAGTGTCAGTATCAGTGAGTGTCAGTGAGAGTGTCTGTGTCAGTGAGAGTGTCAGTGTCAGTGAGAGTGTCAGTGAGAGTGCCAGTGAGAGTGTCAGTGTCAGTGAGAGTGTCAGCATCAGTGAGAGTGTCAATTTCACTGTCAGTGAGAGTGTCAGTGTGATTGTCAGTGAGTGTGTCAGTGAGTGTGTCAGTGTCAGTGAGAGTGGCAGTCAGTGAGAGTGTGAGTGAGAGTGTCAGTGTCAGTGAGAGTGTCAGTGAGAGTGTCAGTGAGAGTGTCAGTGCTAGTGAGAGTGTCAGTGAGAGTGTGAGTGTCAGTGAGAGTGTCAGTGTCAGTGAGTGTCAGCATCAGTGAAAGTGTCAGTGAGAGTATCACCGAGAGTGTCAGTGTCATTTTCAGTGAGAGTGTCAGTGTCAGTGAGAGTGTCAGTGTCAGTGAGAGTGTCAGTGAGTGTGAGTGAGAGTGTCAGTGAGAGTGTCAGTGTCAGTGAGATTGTCAGTGGAAGTGTCAGTGAGTGTGTCAGTGAGTGTGCCAGTGAGAGTGTCAATGTCAGTGAGAGTGTCAGTGAGTGTGAGTGAGAGTGTCAGTGAGAGTGTCAGTGTCAGTGAGTGTCAGTGAGATTGTCAGTGAGAGTGTCAGTGAGAGTGTCAGTGAGAGCGTCAGTGAGAGTGTCAGTGTGAGTGTCAGTGAGAGTGTCAATTTCACTGTGTCAGTGAGAGTGTCAGTGAGATTGTCAGTGAGTGTGTCAGTGAGAGTGGCAGTCAGTGTGAGTGAGAGTGTGAGTGCTAGTGAGAGTGTCAGTGAGAGTGTCAGCATCAGTGAAAGTGTCAGTGAGAGTGTCAGTGAGAGTGTCAGTGAGAGTGTCAGTGAGAGTGTCATTTTCAGTGTGTGTCAGTGAGAGTGTCAGTGAGAGTGTCAGTGAGTGTGAGTGAGAGTGTCAGTGAGTATCAGTGAGAGTGTCAGTGTCAGTGAGAGTATCAGTGTCAGTGAGAGTGTCAGTGAGTGTGTCAGTGAGTGTGTCAGTGAAAGTGTCAGTGAGAGTGTCAGTGTCAGTGAGAGTGTCAGTGAGAGTGTCAGTGAGTGTCAGTGAGTGTCCTTGAGTGTCAGTGAGAGTGTCAGTGAGTGTCAGTGAGAGTGTCAGTGAGAGTGTCGGTGTCAGTGAGAGTGTCAGTGTCAGTGAGAGTGTCAGTGAGAGTGTGAGTGAGAGTGTCGATGAGATTGTCAGTGAGAGTGTCAGTGTCAGTGGGAGTGTCAGTGTCAGTGAGAGTGTCAGTGAGTTTCCTTGAGTGGCAGTGAGAGTGTCAGTGAGTGTCAGTGAGAGTGTCAGTGTCAGTGAGAGTGTCAGTGTCAGTGAGAGTGTGAGTGAGAGTGTCGATGAGATTGTCAGTGAGAGTGTCAGTGAGAGGGTCAGTGAGAGTGTCAGTGAAAGTGTCAGCATCAGTGAGTGTCAGTGAGAGTGTCAGTGAGCATGTCAGTGAAAGTGTCAGTGTCAGTGAGAGCGTCTGTGAGATTGTCAGTGAGTGTCAGTGAGAGTGTCAGTGAGTGTCAGTGATAGTGTCAGTGAGAGTGTCAGTGTCAGTGAGAGTGACAGTGAGAGTGTCAGTGTCAGTGAGAGTGTCAGCATCAGTGAGAGTGAGAGTGTCAGTGTGAGTGTCAGTGAGAGTGTCAGTGAGAGTGTCAGTGTCAGTGAGAGTGTCAGTGAGAGTGTCAGTGAGAGTGTTGATGAGATTGTCAGTGAGATTGTCAGTGAGAGTGCCAGTGTCAGTAAGAGTGTCAGTGAGAGTGTCAGTGTCAGTGAGAGTGTCAGCATCAGTGAGAGTGTCAGTGAGAGTGTCAGTGAGAGTGTCAAGTCAATGAGAGTGTCAGTGAGTGTGTCAGTGAGAGTGTCAGTGTCAATGAGAGTGTCAGTGAGTGTGTCAGTGAAAGTGTCAGTGAGAGTGTCAGTGTCAGTGAGAGTGCCAGTGAGTGTCCTTGAGTGTCAGTGAGAGTGTCAGTGAGAGTTTCAGTAAGAGTGTCAGTGTCAGTGAGAGTGTCAGTGAGTGTCAATGAGAGTGTCAGTGTCAGTGAGAGTGTCAGTGAGAGTGAGAGTGTCAGTGAGAGTGTCAGTGAGAGTGTCAGTGTCAGTGAGAGTCAGTGTCAGTGAGAGTGTCAGCATCAGTGTCAACGTCAGTGAGAGTGTCAGTGAGAGTGTCAGTGTGAGTGTCAGTGAGAGTTTCAGTGAGAGTGTCAGTGAGAGTTTCAGTGAGAGTGTCAGTTTCAGTGTGTCAGTGAGAGTGTCAGTGAGTGTGAGTCAGTGTGTGAGTGAGAGTGTCAGTGTCAGTGAGACTGTCAGTGAGAGTGTCAGTGAGTATGTCAGTGTCATTGAGAGTGTCAGTGTCAGTGAGAGTGTCAGTGAGTGTCAGTGAGAGTGTCAGTGAGAGTTTCATTGTCAGTGAGAGTGTCAGTGTCAGTGAGAGTGTCAGTGAGAGTGTGAGTGAGAGTGTCGATGAGATTGTCAGTGAGAGTGTCAGCATCAGTGAGAGTGTCAGTGAGAGTGTCAGTGAGAGCGTCGGTGAGAGTGTCAGTGAGTGTCAGTGAGAGTGTCAGTGAGAGTGTCAGTGAGAGTGTCAGTGTCAGTGAGAGCGTCAGCATCAGTTAGAGTGTCAGTGAGAGTGTCAGTGAGAGTGTCAGTGAGAGTGTCAGTTTCACTGTGAGTGTCAGTGAGAGTGTCAGTGTCAGTCAGAGTGTCAGTGTGAGAGAGTGTTGGTGAGTGTGTCAGTGAGTGTCAGTGAGAGTGTCAGTGTCAGTGAGAGTGTCAGTGTCAGTGAAAGTGTCAGTGAGAGTGTCAGTGAGTGTCCTTGAGTGTCAGTGAGAGTGTCAGTGTCAGTGAGAGTGTCAGTGTCAGTGAGTGGGTCGATGAGATTGTCAGGGAGAGTGTCAGTGTCAGTGAGAGTGTCAGTGTCAGTGAGAGTGTCAGCTTCAGTGACAGTTTCAGTGAGAGTGTCAGTGTCAGTGTGAGTGAGAGTGTCAGTTTCACTGTGAGTGTCAGTGAGAGTGTCAGAGTCAGTGTCAGTGTTAGTGAAAGTGTCAGTGAGAGTGTCAGTGAGTTTTAGTGAGTGTCAGTGAGAGTGTCAGTGAGAGTTTCGGTGAGAGTGTCAGTGTCAGTGAGAGTGTCAGTGAGAGTGTCAGTGAGAGTGTCAGTTTAACTGTGAGTGTCAGTGAGAGTGTCAGTGAGAGTGTCAGTGTCAGTGAGAGTGTCAGTTAGTGTCAGAGTGAGTGTCAGTTAGAGTGTCAGTGAGTGTCATTGACTGTCAGTGAGAGTGTCAGTCAGAGTGTCAGTGTCAGTGAGAGTGTCAGTGAGAGTGTCAGGGAGACTGTCAGCATCAGTGAGAGTGCCAGTGAGTGTCAATGAGAGTGTCAGTTTGAGTGTCAGTGTCAGTGAGAGTGTCAGTGAGTGTCAGTGAAAGTGTCAGTGAGAGTGTCCGTGTCAGTGAGAGTGTCAGTGAGAGTGTCCGTGTCAGTGAGAGTGTCAGTGAGAGTGTCAGTGAGTGTCCTTGAGTGTCAGTGAGAGTGTCAGTGAGAGTGTCGATGAGTGTCAGTGAGAGTGTCAGTGTCAGTGAGAATGTCAATGAGAGTGTCAGTGAGAGTGTCAGCATCAGTGAGAGTGTCAGTGAGAGTGTCAGTGAGAGTGTCAGTGAGTATGAGTGAGAGTGTCAGTGAGTGTGTCAGTGAGTTTCAGTGAGAGCGTCAATGAGTGTCAGTGAGAGTGTCGATGAGAGTGTCAGTGATAGTGTCGGAGTCAGTGAGAGTGTCAGTGAGTGTGAGTGAGAGTGTCAGTGAGAGTGTCAGTGTCAGTGAGAGTGTCAGTGTTAGTGAGAGTGTCAGTGTCAGCGAGAGTGTCAGTGAGAGTGTCGGTGTCAGTGAGTGTGTCAGTGAGAGTGTCAGTGAGAGTGTCAGTGAGTGTCACTGAGAGTGTCAGTGAGTGTCCTTGAGTGTCAGTGAGATTGTCAGTGAGTGTCAGTGAGAGTGTCAGTTAGATTTCAGTGAGTATCAGTGAGTGTCAGTGAGAGTGTCAGTGAGTGTCAGTGAGAGTGTCAGTGAGTGTGAGTGAGAGTGAGTGAGCATGCCAGTGTCAGTGAGAGCGTCAGTGAGAGTATCAGTGACAGTGTCAGTGAGTGTCAGTGAAAGTGTCAGTGAGTTTGTCAGTGAGTTTTAGTGAGAGTGTCAGTGAGTGTCAGTGCGAGTGTCAGTGAGAGTGTCAGTGAGAGTGTAGATGAGATTTTCAGTGAGTGTCAGTGAGAGTGTCAGTGTCAGTGAGAGTGTCAGTGAGAGTGTCAGTGAGAGTGTCAGAGTGAGTGTCAGTGAGAGTTTCAGTGAGAGTGTCATTGACTGTCAGTGAGAGTGTCAGTGAGAGTGTCAGTGAGAGTGTCAGTGAGAGTGTCAGCATCAGTGAGAGTGCCAGTGAGAGTGTCAGTGAGAGTGTCAGTTTAACTGTGTCAGTGAGAGTGTCAGTGTCAGTGAGAGTGTCAGTGAGTGTGTCAGTGAAAGTGTCAGTGAGAGTGTCAGTGAAAGTGTCAGTAAGAGTGTCAGTGAGTGTCCTTGAGTGTCAGTGAGAGTGTCAGTGAGTGTCAGTGAGAGTGTCAGTGAGACTGTCAGTGAGTGTCAGTGAGAGTGTCAGTGTCAGTGGGAGTGTCGATGAGATTGTCAGTGAGAGTGTCAGTGTCAGTGAGAGTGTCAGTGAGAGTGACAGTGAGAGTATCAATGAGAGTGTCAGTGAGAGTGTCAGTGTCAGTGAGAGTGTCAGCATCAGTGAGAGTGTCAGTGAGAGTGTCAGTGAGTTTCAGTGAGAGTGTCAGTGAGTGTCAGTGAGAGTGTCAGTGAGTGTCAGTGAGTGTCAGTGAGAGTGTCAGTGAGAGTGTCAGTGAGTGTCAGTGAGAGTTTCAGTGAGAGTGTCAGTGTCAGTGAGAATGACAGTTTCAGTGTGTGTCAGTGAGAGTGTCAGTGTCAGTGAGAGTGTCAGTGAGTGTGAGTGAGAGTGTGAGTGAGAGTGTCAGTGTCAGTGAGAGTGTCAGTGTTAGTGAGAGTGTCAGTGTCAGCGAGAGTGTCAGTGAGAGTGTCGGTGTCAGTGAGTGTGTCAGTGAGAGTGTCAGTGAGAGTGTCAGTGAGTGTCACTGAGAGTGTCAGTGAGTGTCCTTGAGTGTCAGTGAGATTGTCAGTGAGTGTCAGTGAGAGTGTCAATGTCAGTGAGAGTGTCAGTGAGAGTATCAGTGAGAGTGTCGATGAGATTGTCAGTGAGAGTGTCAGTGAGAGTGTCTGTGTCAGTGAGAGTGTCAGTGTGAGTGTCAGTGAGAGTGTCAGTGTCAGTGAGAGTGCCAGTGAGAGTGTCAGTGTCAGTAAGAGTGTCAGCATCAGTGAGAGTGTCAGTGAGAGTGTCAGTGTGAGTGTCAGTGAGAGTGTCAATTTCACTGTGAGTGTCAATGAGTCAGTAAGAGTGTCAGTGAGTGTCAGTGAGAGTGTCAGTGAGAGTGTCAGTGAGAGTTTCAGTGAGAGTGTCAGTGTGAGAGTGTCAGTATCAGTGAGAGTGTTAGTGAGAGTGTTAGTGAGAGTGTCAGTGAGTGTGTCAGTTAGTCTTTCAGTGAGTGTCAGTGAGAGTGTCAGTCAGTGTGTCAGTGAAAGTGTCAGTGAGAGTGTCAGTGAGTCAGTGAGATTGTCAGTGAGTGTTCATGACTGTCAGTGAGAGTGTCAGTGAAAGTGTTAGTGAGTGTCAGTGAAAGTGTCAGTGAGTATGTCAGTGAGTGTGTCAGTTAGTGTGTCAGTGAGTGTCAGTGTCATTGAGCGTGTCAGTGAGAGTGTCAGTGAGTGTCTGTGAGAGTGTCAGTGAGAGCGTCAGTGTCGATGAGATTGTCAGTGAGAGTGTCAGTATCAGTGAGTGTCAGTGAGAGTGTCTGTGTCAGTGAGAGTGTCAGTGTCAGTGAGAGTGTCAGTGAGAGTGCCAGTGAGAGTGTCAGTGTCAGTGAGAGTGTCAGCATCAGTGAGAGTGTCAATTTCACTGTCAGTGAGAGTGTCAGTGTGATTGTCAGTGAGTGTGTCAGTGAGTGTGTCAGTGTCAGTGAGAGTGGCAGTCAGTGAGAGTGTGAGTGAGAGTGTCAGTGTCAGTGAGAGTGTCAGTGAGAGTGTCAGTGAGAGTGTCAGTGCTAGTGAGAGTGTCAGTGAGAGTGTGAGTGTCAGTGAGAGTGTCAGTGTCAGTGAGTGTCAGCATCAGTGAAAGTGTCAGTGAGAGTATCACCAAGAGTGTCAGTGTCATTTTCAGTGAGAGTGTCAGTGTCAGTGAGAGTGTCAGTGTCAGTGAGAGTGTCAGTGAGTGTGAGTGAGAGTGTCAGTGAGAGTGTCAGTGTCAGTGAGATTGTCAGTGGAAGTGTCAGTGAGTGTGTCAGTGAGTGTGCCAGTGAGAGTGTCAATGTCAGTGAGAGTGTCAGTGAGTGTGAGTGAGAGTGTCAGTGAGAGTGTCAGTGTCAGTGAGTGTCAGTGAGATTGTCAGTGAGAGTGTCAGTGAGAGTGTCAGTGAGAGCGTCAGTGAGAGTGTCAGTGTGAGTGTCAGTGAGAGTGTCAATTTCACTGTGTCAGTGAGAGTGTCAGTGAGATTGTCAGTGAGTGTGTCAGTGAGAGAGGCAGTGTCAGTGAGAGTGGCAGTCAGTGTGAGTGAGAGTGTGAGTGCTAGTGAGAGTGTCAGTGAGAGTGTCAGCATCAGTGAAAGTGTCAGTGAGAGTGTCAGTGAGAGTGTCAGTGAGAGTGTCAGTGAGAGTGTCATTTTCAGTGTGTGTCAGTGAGAGTGTCAGTGAGAGTGTCAGTGAGTGTGAGTGAGAGTGTCAGTGAGTATCAGTGAGAGTGTCAGTGTCAGTGAGAGTGTCAGTGTCAGTGAGAGTGTCAGTGAGTGTGTCAGTGAGTGTGTCAGTGAAAGTGTCAGTGAGAGTGTCAGTGTCAGTGAGAGTGTCAGTGAGAGTGTCAGTGAGTGTCAGTGAGTGTCCTTGAGTGTCAGTGAGAGTGTCAGTGAGTGTCAGTGAGAGTGTCAGTGAGAGTGTCGGTGTCAGTGAGAGTGTCAGTGTCAGTGAGAGTGTCAGTGAGAGTGTGAGTGAGAGTGTCGATGAGATTGTCAGTGAGAGTGTCAGTGTCAGTGGGAGTGTCAGTGTCAGTGAGAGTGTCAGTGAGTTTCCTTGAGTGTCAGTGAGAGTGTCAGTGAGTGTCAGTGAGAGTGTCAGTGTCAGTGAGAGTGTCAGTGTCAGTGAGAGTGTGAGTGAGAGTGTCGATGAGATTGTCAGTGAGAGTGTCAGTGAGAGGGTCAGTGAGAGTGTCAGTGAAAGTGTCAGCATCAGTGAGTGTCAGTGAGAGTGTCAGTGAGCATGTCAGTGAAAGTGTCAGTGTCAGTGAGAGCGTCTGTGAGATTGTCAGTGAGTGTCAGTGAGAGTGTCAGTGAGTGTCAGTGATAGTGTCAGTGAGAGTGTCAGTGTCAGTGAGAGTGACAGTGAGAGTGTCAGTGTCAGTGAGAGTGTCAGCATCAGTGAGAGTGAGAGTGTCAGTGTGAGTGTCAGTGAGAGTGTCAGTGAGAGTGTCAGTGTCAGTGAGAGTGTCAGTGAGAGTGTCGATGAGATTGTCAGTGAGATTGTCAGTGAGAGTGCCAGTGTCAGTAAGAGTGTCAGTGAGAGTGTCAGTGTCAGTGAGAGTGTCAGCATCAGTGAGAGTGTCAGTGAGAGTGTCAGTGAGAGTGTCAAGTCAATGAGAGTGTCAGTGAGTGTGTCAGTGAGAGTGTCAGTGTCAATGAGAGTGTCAGTGAGTGTGTCAGTGAAAGTGTCAGTGAGAGTGTCAGTGTCAGTGAGAGTGCCAGTGAGTGTCCTTGAGTGTCAGTGAGAGTGTCAGTGAGAGTTTCAGTAAGAGTGTCAGTGTCAGTGAGGGTGTCAGTGAGAGTGTCAGTGAGAGTGTCAGTGAGTGTCAATGAGAGTGTCAGTGTCAGTGAGAGTGTCAGTGAGAGTGAGAGTGTCAGTGAGAGTGTCAGTGAGAGTGTCAGTGTCAGTGAGAGTCAGTGTCAGTGAGAGTGTCAGCATCAGTGTCAACGTCAGTGAGAGTGTCAGTGAGAGTGTCAGTGTGAGTGTCAGTGAGAGTTTCAGTGAGAGTGTCAGTGAGAGTTTCAGTGAGAGTGTCAGTTTCAGTGTGTCAGTGAGAGTGTCAGTGAGTGTGAGTCAGTGTGTGAGTGAGAGTGTCAGTGTCAGTGAGACTGTCAGTGAGAGTGTCAGTGAGTATGTCAGTGTCATTGAGAGTGTCAGTGTCAGTGAGAGTGTCAGTGAGTGTCAGTGAGAGTGTCAGTGAGAGTTTCATTGTCAGTGAGAGTGTCAGTGTCAGTGAGAGTGTCAGTGAGAGTGTGAGTGAGAGTGTCGATGAGATTGTCAGTGAGAGTGTCAGCATCAGTGAGAGTGTCAGTGAGAGTGTCAGTGAGAGCGTCGGTGAGAGTGTCAGTGAGTGTCAGTGAGAGTGTCAGTGAGAGTGTCAGTGAGAGTGTCAGTGTCAGTGAGAGCGTCAGCATCAGTTAGAGTGTCAGTGAGAGTGTCAGTGAGAGTGTCAGTTTCACTGTGAGTGTCAGTGAGAGTGTCAGTGTCAGTCAGAGTGTCAGTGAGTGTCAGTGAGACTGTCAGTGTCAGTGAGAGTGTCAGTGAGAGTGTCAATGAGATTGTCAGTGAGATTGTCAGTGAGAGTGTCAGTAAGAGTGTAAGTGTCAGTGAGAGTGTCAGTGTCAGTGAGAGTATCAGCATCAGTGAGAGTGTCAGTGAGAGTGCCAGTGAGTGTCAGTGAGAGTGTCAGTGAGTGTCAGTGAGAGTGTCAGTGTCAGTGAGAGTGTCAGTGTCAGTGGGAGTGTGAGTGAGAGTGTCGATGAGATTGTCAGTGAGAGTGTCAGTGAGAGTGTCAGTGAGAGTGTCAGTGAGAGTGTCAGTGAAAGTGTCAGCATCAGTGAGTGTCAGTGAGATTGTCAGTGAGCATGTCAGTGAAAGTGTCAGTGTCAGTGAGAGCGTCTGTGAGATTGTCAGTGAGTGTCAGTGAGAGTGTCAGTGAGTGTCAGTGATAGTGACAGTGAGAGTGTCAGTGTCAGTGAGAGTGTCAGCATCAGTGAGAGTGAGAGTGTCAGTGTGAGTGTCAGTGAGAGTGTCAGTGAGAGTGTCAGTTTCACTGTGAGTGTCAGTGAGAGTGTCAGTGAGAGTGTCAGTGTCAGTGAGAGTGTCAGTGAGTGTCAATGAGAGTGTCAGTGTCAGTGAGAGTGTCAGTGAGAGTGTCAGCTTCAGTGTCAGCGTCAGTGAGAGTGTCAGTGAGAGTGTCAGTGTGAGTGTCAGTGAGAGTTTCAGTGAGAGTGTCAGTTTCAGTGTGTCAGTGAGAGTGTCAGTGAGTGTGAGTCAGTGTGTGAGTGAGAGTGTCAGTGTCAGTGAGACTGTCAGTGAGAGTGTCAGTGAGTATGTCAGTGTCATTGAGAGTGTCAGTGTCAGTGAGAGTGTCAGTGAGTGTCAGTGAGAGTGTCAGTGAGAGTGTCAGTGAGAGTTTCATTGTCAGTGAGAGTGTCAGTGTCAGTGAGTGTCAGTGAGAGTGTCAGTGTCAGTGAGAGTGTGAGTGTCAGTGAGAGTGTGAGTGAGAGTGTCGATGAGATTGTCAGTGAGAGTGTCAGTGAGAGTGTCAGTGAGAGTGTCAGTGAAAGTGTCAGCATCAGTGAGTGTCAGTGAGAGTGTCAGTGAGCATGTCAGTGAAAGTGTCAGTGTCAGTGAGAGCGTCTGTGAGATTGTCAGTGAGTGTCAGTGAGAGTGTCAGTGAGTGTCAGTGATAGTGTCAGTGAGAGTGTCAGTGTCAGTGAGAGTGACAGTGAGAGTGTCAGTGAGAGTGTCAGCATGAGTGAGATTGTCTGTGTGCGTGTCAGTGAGAGTGTCAGTGAGAGTGTCAGTTTCACTGTGAGTGTCAGTGAGAGTGTCAGTGAGTGTCAGTGAGAGTGTCAGTGTCTGTGAGAGTGTCAGTGAGAGTGTCGATGAGATTGTCAGTGAGATTGTCAGTGAGAGTGCCAGTGTCAGTAAGAGTGTCAGTGAGAGTGTCAGTGTCAGTGAGAGTGTCAGCATCAGTGAGAGTGTCAGTGAGAGTGTCAGTGAGAGTGTCAAGTCAATGAGAGTGTCAGTGAGTGTGTCAGTGAGAGTGTCAGTGTCAATGAGAGTGTCAGTGAGTGTGTCAGTGAAAGTGTCAGTGAGAGTGTCAGTGTCAGTGAGAGTGTCAGTGAGTGTCCTTGAGTGTCAGTGAGAGTGTCAGTGAGAGTTTCAGTGAGAGTGTCAGTGTCAGTGAGGGTGTCCGTGAGAGTGTCAGTGAGAGTGTCAGTGAGTGTCAATGAGAGTGTCAGTGTCAGTGAGAGTGTCAGTGAGAGTGAGAGTGGCAGTGAGAGTGTCAGTGAGAGTGTCAGTGTCAGTGAGAGTGAGTGTCAGTGAGAGTGTCAGCATCAGTGTCAACGTCAGTGAGAGTGTCAGTGAGAGTGTCAGTGTGAGTGTCAGTGAGAGTTTCAGTGAGAGTGTCAGTGAGAGTTTCAGTGAGAGTGTCAGTTTCAGTGTGTCAGTGAGAGTGTCAGTGAGTGTGAGTCAGTGTGTGAGTGAGAGTGTCAGTGTCAGTGAGAGTGTCAGTGAGTATGTCAGTGTCATTGAGAGTGTCAGTGTCAGTGAGAGTGTCAGTGAGTGTCAGTGAGAGTGTCAGTGAGAGTTTCATTGTCAGTGAGAGTGTCAGTGTCAGTGAGAGTGTCAGTGAGAGTGTGAGTGAGAGTGTCGATGAGATTGTCAGTGAGAGTGTCAGTGTAAGTGAGAGTGTCAGTGTCAGTGAGAGTGTCAGCATCAGTGAGAGTGTCAGTGAGAGTGTCAGTGAGAGCGTCGGTGAGAGTGTCAGTGAGTGTCAGTGAGAATGTCAGTGAGAGTGTCAGTGAGAGTGTCAGTGAGAGTGTCAGTGTCAGTGAGAGCGTCAGCATCAGTTAGAGTGTCAGTGAGAGTGTCAGTGAGAGTGTCAGTTTCACTGTGAGTGTCAGTGAGAGTGTCAGTGTCAGTCAGAGTGTCAGTGAGTGTCAGTGAGACTGTCAGTGTCAGTGAGAGTGTCAGTGAGAGTGTCGATGAGATTGTCAGTGAGATTGTCAGTGAGAGTGTCAGTAAGAGTGTCAGTGTCAGTGAGTATGTCAGTGTCATTGAGAGTGTCAGTGTCAGTGAGAGTGTCAGTGAGTGTCAGTGAGAGTGTCAGTGAGAGTGTCAGTGATAGTGTCAGTGAGAGTGTCAGTGTCAGTGAGAGTGACAGTGAGAGTGACAGTGAGAGTGTCAGTGTCAGTGAGAGTGTCAGCATCAGTGAGAGTGAGAGTGTCAGTGTGAGTGTCAGTGAGAGTGTCAGTGAGAGTGTCAGTTTCACTGTGAGTGTCAGTGAGAGTGTCAGTGAGAGTGTCAGTGTCAGTGAGAGTGTCAGTGAGAGTGTCGATGAGATTGTCAGTGAGATTGTCAGTGAGAGTGCCAGTGTCAGTAAGAGTGTCAGTGAGAGTGTCAGTGTCAGTGAGAGTGTCAGCATCAGTGAGAGTGTCAGTGAGAGTGTCAGTGAGAGTGTCAAGTCAATGAGAGTGTCAGTGAGTGTGCCAGTGAGAGTGTCAGTGTCAATGAGAGTGTCAGTGAGTGTGTCAGTGAAAGTGTCAGTGAGAGTGTCAGTGTCAGTGAGAGTGCCAGTGAGTGTCCTTGAGTGTCAGTGAGAGTGTCAGTGAGAGTTTCAGTGAGAGTGTCAGTGTCAGTGAGGGTGTCAGTGAGAGTGTCAGTGAGAGTGTCAGTGAGAGTGTCAGTGAGTGTCAATGAGAGTGTTAGTGTCAGTGAGAGTGTCAGTGAGAGTGAGAGTGTCAGTGAGAGTGTCAGTGAAAGTGTCAGTGTCAGTGAGAGTGTCAGTGTCAGTGAGAGTGTCAGCGTCAGTGTCAGCGTCAGTGAGAGTGTCAGTGAGAGTGTCAGTGTGAGTGTCAGTGAGAGTTTCAGTGAGAGTTTCAGTGTGTCAGTGAGAGTGTCAGTGAGTGTGAGTCAGTGTGTGAGTGAGAGTGTCAGTGTCAGTGAGACTGTCAGTGAGAGTGTCAGTGAGTATGTCAGTGTCATTGAGTGTCAGTGTCAGTGAGAGTGTCAGTGAGTGTCAGTGAGAGTGTCAGTGAGAGTGTCAGTGAGAGTTTCATTGTCAGTGAGAGTGTCAGTGTCAGTGAGTGTCAGTGAGAGTGTCAGTGTCAGTGAGAGTGTGAGTGTCAGTGAGAGTGTGAGTGAGAGTGTCGATGAGATTGTCAGTGAGAGTGTCAGTGAGAGTGTCAGTGAGAGTGTCAGTGAAAGTGTCAGCATCAGTGAGTGTCAGTGAGAGTGTCAGTGAGCATGTCAGTGAAAGTGTCAGTGTCAGTGAGAGCGTCTGTGAGATTGTCAGTGAGTGTCAGTGAGAGTGTCAGTGAGTGTCAGTGATAGTGTCAGTGAGAGTGTCAGTGTCAGTGAGAGTGACAGTGAGAGTGTCAGTGTCAGTGAGAGTGTCAGCATGAGTGAGATTGTCAGTGTGAGTGTCTGTGAGAGTGTCAGTGAGAGTGTCAGTTTCACAGTGAGTGTCAGTGAGAGTGTCAGTGAGTGTCAGTGAGAGTGTCAGTGTCAGTGAGAGTGTCAGTGAGAGTGTCGATGAGATTGTCAGTGAGATTGTCAGTGAGAGTGCCAGTGTCAGTAAGAGTGTCAGTGAGAGTGTCAGTGTCAGTGAGAGTGTCAGCATCAGTGAGAGTGTCAGTGAGAGTGTCAGTGAGAGTGTCAAGTCAATGAGAGTGTCAGTGAGTGTGTCAGTGAGAGTGTCAGTGTCAATGAGAGTGTCAGTGAGTGTGTCAGTGAAAGTGTCAGTGAGAGTGTCAGTGTCAGTGAGAGTGCCAGTGAGTGTCCTTGAGTGTCAGTGAGAGTGTCAGTGATAGTTTCAGTGAGAGTGTCAGTGTCAGTGAGGGTGTCAGTGAGAGTGTCAGTGAGAGTGTCAGTGAGTGTCAATGAGAGTGTCAGTGTCAGTGAGAGTGTCAGTGAGAGTGAGAGTGTCAGTGAGAGTGTCAGTAAGAGTGTCAGTGTCAGTGAGAGTCAGTGTCAGTGAGAGTGTCAGCATCAGTGTCAACGTCAGTGAGAGTGTCAGTGAGAGTGTCAGTGTGAGTGTCAGTGAGAGTTTCAGTGAGAGTGTCAGTTTCAGTGTGTCAGTGAGAGTGTCAGTGAGTGTGAGTCAGTGTGTGAGTGAGAGTGTCAGTGTCAGTGAGACTTTCAGTGAGAGTGTCAGTGAGTATGTCAGTGTCATTGAGAGTGTCAGTGTCAGTGAGAGTGTCAGTGAGTGTCAGTGAGAGTGTCAGTGAGAGTTTCATTGTCAGTGAGAGTGTCAGTGTCAGTGAGAGTGTCAGTGAGAGTGTGAGTGAGAGTGTCGATGAGATTGTCAGTGAGAGTGTCAGTGTAAGTGAGTGTCAGTGTCAGTGAGAGTGTCAGCATCAGTGAGAGTGTCAGTGAGAGTGTCAGTGAGAGCGTCGGTGAGAGTGTCAGTGAGTGTCAGTGAGAATGTCAGTGAGAGTGTCAGTGAGAGTGTCAGTGAGAGTGTCAGTGTCAGTGAGAGCATCAGCATCAGTTAGAGTGTCAGTGAGAGTGTCAGTGAGAGTGTCAGTTTCACTGTGAGTGTCAGTGAGAGTGTCAGTGTCAGTCAGAGTGTCAGTGAGTGTCAGTGAGACTGTCAGTGTCAGTGAGAGTGTCAGTGAGAGTGTCGATGAGATTGTCAGTGAGATTGTCAGTGAGAGTGTCAGTAAGAGTGTCAGTGTCAGTGAGAGTGTCAGTGTCAGTGAGAGTATCAGCATCAGTGAGAGTGTCAGTGAGAGTGCCAGTGAGTGTCAGTGAGAGTGTCAGTGAGTGTCCTTGAGTGTCAGTTAAGGTGTCAGTGAGAGTGTCAGTGAGTGTCAGTGAGAGTGTCAGTGAGAGTGTCAGTGAGAGTTTCAGTGTCAGTGAGAGTGTCAGTGAGAGTGTCAGTGTCATTGAGAGTGTCAGCATCAATGAGAGTGTCAGTGAGAGTGTCAGTGTCAGTGAGAGCGTCGGTGAGAGTGTCAGTGAGTGTCAGTGAGCTTGTCAGTGAGATTGTCAGTGAGAGTGTCAGTAAGAGTGTCAGTGTCAGTGAGAGTGTCAGTGTCAGTGAGAGTGTCAGCATCAGGGAGAGTGTCAGTGAGAGTGCCAGTGAGTGTCAGTGAGAGTGTCAGTGAGTGTCAGTGAGAGTGTCAGTGAGAGTGTCAGTGAGAGTTTCAGTGTCAGTGAGAGTGTCAGTGTCAGTGAGAGTGTCAGCATCAATGAGAGTGTCAGTGAGAGTGTCAGTGAGAGTGTCAGTGTCAGTGAGAGCGTCAGTGAGAGTGTCAGTGAGTGTCAGTGAGAATGTCAGTGAGTGTCAGTGAGAGTGTCAGTGTCAGTGAGAGTGTCAGTGTCAGTGAGAGCGTCAGCATCAGTGAGAGTGGCAGTGAGAGTGGCAGTGAGAGTGGCAGTGAGAGTGTCAGTGAGTGTCAGTGAGAGTGGCAGTTTCACTGTGAGTGTCAGTGAGAGTGTCAGTGAGAGTGTAAGTGTCAGTGAGTGTCAGTGAGACTGTCAGTGTCAGTGAGAGTGTCAGTGAGAGTGTCGATGAGATTGTCAGTGAGATTGTCAGTGAGAGTGTCAGTGAGAGTGTCAGTAAGAGTGTCAGTAAGAGTGTCAGTGAGAGTGTCAGTGTGAGTGTCAGTGAGAGTGTCAGTGAGAGTGTCAAGTCAAGTAAAGTCAAAGATAGCTTTATTCGAATTCAATAAGAAATCATAAAAGCACATTAAAAGCACATTAAAATGCATAGATGCAATAAACTCCAATAATAAAATGATAAAATAATACTATCCCCAACACAGTTCATTTGAAGTAGGGGCTTACAGCATGGTAGATCTACATCTAATAATGCTTTTTAGAAACAATGAGACCGCCGTTATAGACATTTCATCTTGCAATAATTGGATCTTGAAAAAAGCGGGTCTATACTATCTTAGGCCCCAGACCTTTAACAAGGGTAACAAGTATCTCTTCCTGTCCCAAGAATAAAATTTACAAAATAAAATACAATGTATTGTTGATTGCAAAGAGGAATCGTCACATGGACATCGTATTAAGTTTTTCGACCAGTCGTGTATACCTGGAAAGGTAATCAGCCTAAAAAAAGGGCCTGTTCTCAATCGTGCTAATAACATCCTACTATAACTGGACTGGTTAGAGGACAGATAAATCTGGATACCAGGACCCTGTAATAGAAGATGGTGCTCAATGACAGATACCTTCTTCCTCTCTGGTTGCCAACGTTGATCTTCCAAGAGCGCAAGGCAAAGATCCTTGAGTGCTTTTCTAGTAATGGAGGGCATTGAAGATGGAGAGTTGTAGAACTCAGGGTGGCCTATATCTATTAAAAAAGCCTTTACGTAAGAAAGCCAGTAGATTTATTTTGCCCCCTGATGTTTAACACAGTCCTGAATGGTGGCCCTGTTAAACTCAGTTGCAGCAGAAGTCCACACCTTGTGCCATAACAGTACCGGGCTTACCTTGACTAAATCTGAAATGTAGGCCAAGGCAAGCTCCTTATGACAAACATGGGTAGAAGTAGATTTTGGGACAGCTAACAAGTATCGCAGGAATGCATTTTCACTTGTTTGGATTTCCTGGCAATCTGCGACCCCCCAGATGCCAGCCCCGTATATGTCAGTCGACATGCATGTAGCCTTATAAATATCAAGCAAGATACGTACCGGTCTGCCCCCCAGCTTATTAGCGAACTGTTTAACTGCGCCAATAGCGCGGGAGAATGCTAGCTTTCTTGGGGTTACTGCTTTAGTCCATGTGCCTTTTTAATTAAAAACGATCCCTAAGTATGAAAAAGTGCTAGTTAATCCTATCTTTGACTGTTCTAAAAAGGTGTTACAGGATACATTTATTTTAGATGAGCAGCACATGGTGAATGTTTTCCCAATATTGATCTTTAGGCCCCTAGATCCCATGTATTCTGAGAATCTAGTTAACGCCTTCTGAAGGCCTACTTGGGTTCTCGTCATTATAACCGCATCATCTGCGTACAACAGTATGGGCACTGCAACACCTTCTATTTGGGGATAATCCAGGTCTTGTTCAGTTTCTAAAGCTGCAACACTGTTGATATATAAATTAAATAGAAAGGGTGCCAGGATGCAGCCCTGACGAACACCTTTCATTATTGGAAATGTATTTGTACATTCCCCCTTTTTCCCAAATCGAACCTTTGCCCCTGCCCCTCTGTACAATTCTTTAACAACTTTAAGAATGTTAAGGTCAATGCCAAGGTCTGCTAGGGTATCCCACATAACTTCGTGGCTCAAGCAGTCAAATGCTGAGCTCAGGTCAACAAAGGTCATGAATAGGTTGCCCTTTTTGGCCACCACATACTTTCCCGTTATCATGGCCAAATTCAGTCCTTGTTCAACAGTACCTAGACCTGCCTTGAAGCCATACTGGAATTTAGAGAGAATACCTGCTTCCTTAGCCATGTCTGTAGTCTATTTAATATAATTCTACCCGCAACTTTCATCAGGGAGTCTAGTAGCGATATAGGCCTATAACATTTGGGGTTGTTTCGATATCCCTTTTTAACTATTGGCACTACAATCGCTTCCTGCCAGGTTGATGGAAATCTGTTGTTATTGCAACTATTTAGCACATTGGTCAGGAGGGGAGCCCATAAGGAGGTGTTAGCCTTATAAACATCTATTGGGACTCCGTCAGGTCCTGGAGCTTTGCTAGTAGAACTTTCTGAGATTGTTTTTTACATACCCGAAGTGGAACTAGCAATGTCCAAGGGAAACAGTCCCAGAGTGTTAGACTCCGCGTTTATCAAATGACCTAGACGACTGACTGAGTCATCCTTCTTATATAGGTCAGTAAATTAATTTACCCATGCAGTTTCCTCTATGGCAATCTCTATCGAGTCCGATTTCCTTTCTACAAAAAAAGGGGCATTCACGGCCCTCCAAAAGGCAGTGTTGTCTCTCCGAGAACACGCCTTATGGAGGGCTTCCCACGCAGCCTCTTTCAATTCCATTTTCCTATCTTTTATAGCAGCTTTATAATGTACTCTAGCAGACCTTATTTCTTGGAGATTTTTGGGCGTTTTTTTGAGAATTGACTTTAAAGAGGAGTGCGCTTTACTGCATTCGGCGTCAAACCAGCCTTCGGCTTTATTTCTATTGCCTTCCCTTATTGTGCCTGTTAGTTTACTACAGATTTGTCCTGTGATCTTTTGGAAAGCTATTATGACCAAGGATGGGTTAGGATTCTTAGAAAGACAGGTCATAAAATCATTTAGGTGATCTGTTATTAAGGTATGCAGGAAATTAGCGGGGTCCACCCTGTTACATTTTATTGAATAACCATTAACTCTGGCCAGGGTGATCCCATGGCGATATAAGTTTTCAGCCACATCGATGTTCCGGGTACAACTCTGGCCAAAATTAAAAGTTGAGCTAATCGGAAAATGGTCGCTCTTTGCAATGTCCTCAGTATTAAAACGCAGAACACTGCGATGATAACTTGTGGTAACTAGTGTAAAATCGATCACTGATCTGAAGCCCCGACCAAATAAAGGTAGGGTGAAAGGCAACCTGTGGGTTACAAAACTCGTTTGCGAATCCTAAATCCCACTCGTGTAGTAAATTATTAAGTAAGTTCCCAATCATGGTATGCTCAAAGTGAGTAGAGGGATCTTCCTTAAGGTTAACCAGCCCACACGTGCCAGAGTCACAGTGGGGGCATAGGTGACAATTGTAGTCACCCGTCAATATAACACACCTCTCTGTTTGCCCAGATTCCGGTTGGTTGTGAAGGATATTATTTAAATCCTCCACAGCCTTAATTAATTCAGCCTTTGGAATATTGTTATAAAAATTGATCAGGAGGACTTGCTGATTTCCTCCTACCTTGAGCAAAAGTAGCTGATAATATTTCCCCCCTGTGTTTAACTTTTTAACCGTTATATATTGACCATATTTGATATGGAGGTACAAAGTCCGCCTGAACTCCTGGCCCTACTAGTCTGCTTGGCTACGGAAAAAAAGGTGCGATAACCATTTATATGTGTCTCACACTGATCCCAACACTCCTGTAAACAAATCACATTAAAATTATCTATGAATGCCAGGAATGTAGGGTCCTTAATTTTGTTTGAGAGACCTGCTACGTTCCAGGATAAAAGGGCAAGATTTCCCCTTGGTTCAGCCCTTACGCACAATGGATCTATTGAAATATAATCAGGTGTACCATTATCCTGTAATACGGGCTCTAGACACTCTCCAGAATCCTCCATCACATTGCTTATGGCCATAGGCTGATAGGCCTTACTGTCTGCACCTACGTGGGCAGTTATGATCTTGGTAGTGTTATTTTCGTCTATCCCCTTATTTAATGGGCAGTCCGTGATAGAATTGTCTGCACCATCATTACCCCTTTTCTCAGATAGTATATTTTTGTTATGATCGACAATCAGATTGTCAATCGTATTAAACTTGTCTTGACCCTCCCTATACTCATTCAGGGTCCCTGTAGTCGTTGCCAGTCAGTCTACCATCTCTAGACAACTGTACCTATTAGCAGTAGGGATTCCCCTCCAATTATCCATGTACACTTGATCCCTGTTGGGATTTCCTCCCCAATCTTGATGTCCTACTCTGCCCTAATTCCCTCCACGGTCGAGGCCGAAATGGTTCCTTTGTGGATAAAAATATCAAAGCCGTCTAGTTTCTATACCTCTACTACTATTTTGTGTTCTCCATGAGCAGATATATTCGACCATACGTGGATCCTCAAAATTAACCAACACACAGTCCCCTTAAGTTGTCTTCCTATCGTGCCCTACCCATGGCACCCTACGTACCATTAAAATCTTACTTAACATGTGAGGTGGTAAGGTTTGGTTAGGATTGAACCAGTAAGAAACGTTATTCTTTAATGACCAACTTGGCTCCTCAATGGATTCTTCCAGTTCCGGGACCCCAGTCAAGACGACTACATAAGGGCTCGCCTCTGGGGGCAAATTAACAGCAAATCTACCCTCTGTACCAGCCCTTGTCCAATTCCCTTTAGGGTGCGGGACAGGGGCCTTGGGTAAAATCTCCTCTTGCCTAAGTTGCTGAGTTGGGCCTGGGGGTGTATCGACAGATGTCTTCTCTGATACAATTGTAGGGTTAGAGTTTACTTTTTGCACTAATATCGGGGCCTTTTTAGTTGGTAAGCCTGTTTGACCAGTATTTGGAGGTTTATTGCATGCTACCTTTTTTGCCCCGTTGCTTGGTAAATTCCTAGGGAATTTGTCAAGTTCAGCAAGCTGCTTTTCAAAATGCATTAATCTGGTTTCTAGTGGTGCTAGAAAAGATTAAGTAACTTCCCCATTCTTGCTAGAAGTTGACCTTCAGGTTCGTCCTTGCTTTCCCCATCTATGCTAACTGCTACCTCAATACTACTAGTGTCCAAAACCACATGTACATCATCTTTTAGCAATCGTTCGCAACGATTCTGTGGCGGTTGTTCAGGCCCCTTCCCCCTGTCTTGTTAGATGTATCACAGGTACCCCTGGTTTTAGCAATTTTAAGTTTTTTGTCCCCTGAGATGGTCCTATTGGCACTTTTCTTTTTAGGTATTGTGCCCTCCCTCCCCTCCCTCAACTGCCTGATATTTATTTCCCCCAGCGTGCAGTTCAAATTTAGATCAGGGGTCTTCTCTAAAGCCGAAATTGACAATGGGTCCAATAGAGGTCGGAAGTTTGACTGATCTACCCCCATTGATAGATTATGCATATCCACGTGTACATCTATCAAACCTGTTCCTTTGACAGGCTCAGGAGTACGAGCCGACGCAAGGTGCCCCATAGATGATCTTTTTGCAAGCGCTAAATCTTGGGACACTCTACGTTCCATTAGGCTAATTCCTTGATCTATGACTGAATTAGCCCTTGTTATAAAGTTGTCTAGAGTGCCTGTTAACTGAGCCCCCGCCACAGTTTTACTCCTACTTCCTTGTGTAGTCATATTAAAATGCGAACAATATATGTATCTACAAACAGATCTACTCTAAAATATAATATATTAATACAAGGACACACATACAGTTCACACTATAGCAGGGGAAAGAGGGAGGGCCCGGTCCGGTTTTGATCGGTCTTGAACGGGCTTAAATGGGCCCGCCCTTGGCCCAGGCTTCGCCCGGCACACGCCAGCGTGCGCGTGTTTGAGCGTGACTAAATAGAGAGGCAAGGCGGGAAGAGGACCCAGGTGCGGCCGGTGACTCTGCCGCTTAGCAACCTGGTCCTCGCAGTCCCGATGTCCGGTCCGATGATGAGCCCCAAGTTGGCGTTATCTCCAATGTGGCAGGCGACCCGGAATGGCGGCAACAAAGTGTCTCTGACCTCGAGCGGCTCCCGCGTAGCAGGGGCAGCAAGGCGCTATCAAGTGCTGGGAGCCGGGGCGGGAAGAAGGACCCAGGTGCGGCCGGTGACTCTGCCGCTAAGCAACCTGGTCCTCGCAGTCCCGATGTCCAGTCCAATGATGAGCCCCAAGTTGGCGTTATCTCCAATGTGGCAGGCAACCCGGAATGGCGGCAACAAAGTGTCTCTGACCTCGAGCAGCTCCCGCGTAGCGGGGGCCGCGAGGCACTATCAAGTGCTGGGAGGCGGGGCGGGAAGAGGACCCAGGTGCAGCCGGTGATTCTGCCGCTAAGCAACCTGGTTCTCGCAGTCCCGATGTCCGGTCCGATGATGAGCTCCAAGTCGGCGTTATCTCCAATGTGGCAGGCGACCCGGAATGGTGGCAACAAAGTGTCTCTGACCTCGAGCGGCTCCCGCGTAGCGGGGGCCGCGAGTCGCTATCAAGTGCTGGGAGGCGGAGCGGGAAGAGGACCCAGGTGCGGCCGGTGACTATGCCGCTAAGCAACCTGGTGCTCGCAATCCCGATGTCCGGTCCGATGATGAGCCCCAAGTCGGCGTTATCTCCAATGTGGCAGGTGACACGGAATGGTGGCAACAAAGTGTCTTTGACCTCGAGTGTCAGTGAGTGTCAGTGAGAGTTTCAGTGAGAGTGTCAGTGTAAGTGTGAGTGTCAGTGAGAATGTCACTGTCAGTGAGAGTGTCAGTGAGTGTGAGTGAGAGTGGGAGTGAGAGTGTCAGTAAGAGTGTCAGTGAAAGTGTCAGTGAGAGTGTCAGTAAGAGTGTCAGTGAGAGTGTCGGTGTCAGTGAGAGTGTCATTGAGTGTCAGAGTGTCAGTGAGAGTGTCAGTGAGAGTGTCATTGAGTGTCAGTGAGAGTGTCAGAGAGAGTGTCAGTGAGAGTGTCAGTGAGAGTGTCAGTGAGAGTGTCAGTGAGAGTGTCAGTGAGAGTGTCAGCATCAGTGAAAGTGTCAGTGATAATGTCAGTGTGAGTGTCAGTGAGAGTGTCAGTTTCACTGTGAGTGTCAGTGAGAGTGTCACTGAGAGTGTCACTGAGAGTTTCAGTGTCAGTGAGAGTGTCAGTGAGTGTGTGTTAGAGTGTGAGTGAGAGTGTCAGGGTCAGTGTCAGTGAGAGTGTCAGTGAGTGTGTCAGTGAGAGTGTCAGTGAGAGTGTCAGTGAGAGTGTCAGTTTCAGTGTCAGTGAGAGTGTCAGTGAGAGTGTCAGTGTCAGTAAGAGTGGCTGTGAGTGTGAGTGAGAGTATCAGTGTCAGTGAGAGTGTCAGTGAGGGTGTCAGTAAGTGTGTCAGTGTGTCAGTGAGAGTGTCAGTGTCAGTGAAAGTGTCAGTGAGAGTGTCAGTGAGTGTCAGTGAGTGTCAGTGAGAGTGTCAGTGAGAGTGTCAGTGAGAGTGTCAGTGTCAGTGAGAGTGTCATTGAGTGTCAGAGTGTCAGTGAGAGTGTCATTGAGTGTCAGTGAGAGTGTCAGTGAGAGTGTCAGTGTCAGAGAGAGTGTCAGTGAGAGTGTCAGTGTCAGTGAGAGTGTCAGCATCAGTGAGAGTGTCAGTGATAGTGTCAGTGAGAGTGTCAGTTTCACTGTGAGTGTCAGTGAGAGTGTCACTGAGAGTTTCAGTGTCAGTGAGAGTGTCAGTGAGAGTGTCAGTTTCAGTGTCAGTGAGAGTGTCAGTGTCAGTGAGAGTGTCCGTGAGTGTGAGTGAGAGTATCAGTGTCAGTGAGAGTGTCAGTGAGAGTGTCAGTGAGGGTGTCAGTAAGTGTGTCAGTGAGTGTGTCAGTGAGAGTGTCAGTGAGAGTGTCAGTGAGAGTGTCAGTGAGAGTGTCAGTGAGAGTGTCAGTGAGAGTGTCAGTGTCAGTGAGAGTGTCAGTGAGAGTGTCAGTGAGAGTGTCAGTGAGAGAGTCAGTGTGTGTCAGTGAGAGTGTCAGTGAGAGTGTCAGTGAGAGTGTCAGTGAGAGTGTCAGTGAGAGTGTCAATGTCAGTGAGAGTGTCAGTGAGTGTGAGTGTGAGTGAGAGTATCAGTGTCAGTGAGAGTGTCAGAGAGGGTGTCAGTAAGTGTGTCAGTGAGAGTGTCAGTGAGTGTCAGTGAGAGTGTCAGTAAGAGTGTCAGTGAGAGTGTCAGTGAGAGTGTCAGTGTCAGTGAGAGTGTCATTGAGTGTCAGTGAGAGTGTCAGTGAGAGTGTCAGTGTCAGAGAGAGTGTCAGTGAGAGTGTCAGTGTCAGTGAGAGTGTCAGCATCAGTGAGAGTGTCAGTGATAGTGTCAGTGAGAGTGTCAGTGAGAGTGTCAGTTTCACTGTGAGTGTCAGTGAGAGTGTCACTGAGAGTTTCAGTGTCAGTGAGAGTGTCAGTGAGAGTGTGAGTGAGAGTGTCAGTCAGTGTCAGTGAGAGTGTCAGTGAGTGTGTCAGTGAGAGTGTCAGTGAGAGTGTCAGTGTCAGTGAGAGTGTCAGTTTCAGTGTCAGTGAGAGTGTCAGTGTCAGTGAGAGTGTCCGTGAGTGTGAGTGAGAGTGAGAGTATCAGTGTCAGTGAGAGTGTCAGTGAGAGTGTCAGTGAGAGTGTCAGTGAGGGTGTCAGTAAGTGTGTCAGTGAGAGTGTCAGTGAGAGTGTCAGTGAGAGTGTCAGTGAGAGTGTCAGTGAGAGTGTCAGTGAGAGTGAGTGTCAGTTTGTGTCAGTGAGAGTGTCAGTTTCAGTGTCAGTGAGAGTGTCAGTGTGTGTCAGTGAGAGTGTCAGTGAGAGTGTCAGTGAGAGTGTCAGTGAGAGTGTCAATGTCAGTGAGAGTGTCAGTGAGTGTGAGTGAGAGTATCAGTGTCAGTGAGAGTGTCAGTGAGAGTGTCAGAGAGGGTGTCAGTAAGTGTGTCAGTCAGTGTGTCAGTGAGTGTGTCAGTGTCAGTGAAAGTGTCAGTGAGAATGTCGATGAGAGTGTCAGTGAGTGTCAGTGAGTGTAAGTGAGAGTATCAGTGAGTGTCAGTGAGTATCAGTGAGAGTGTCAGTGAAAGTGTCAGTGAGAGAGTCAGAGTGTCAGTGTCAGTGAGTGTCAGTGAGAGTGTCAGTGAGTGTGTCAGTGAGTGTTTCAGTGAGTGCCATTGAGAGTGTCAGTGTCAGTGAGAGTGTCAGTCAGTGTGTCAGTGAAAGTGTCAGTGAGAGTGACAGTAAGTGTCAGTGAGTGTCAGTGGGAGTGTCAGTGAGAGTGTTAGTGGGAGTGTTAGTGAGAGTGTCAGTGAGTGTCATGAGTGTCAGTGAGAGTGTCAGTGAGTGTCAGTGAGAGTGTCAGTGTCAGTGAGAAAGTCAGTGAGTCAGTTTCAGTGTGTCAGTGAGAGTGTCAGTGAGAGTGTCAGTGAGTGTCAGTGTGAGTGTCATTGAGTGTCAGTGAGAGTGTCAGTGAGAGTGTCAGTGTCAGTGAGAGATTCAGTGAGAGTGTCAGTGTCAGTGAGAGTGTGTCAGTGAGAGTGTCAGTGTCAGTGAGTGTCAGTGAGAGTGCCAGTGAGAGCTTCAGTGAGAGTGTCAGTGAGTGTGTCAGTGAGAGTGTCAGTGAGTGTGTCAGTGTCAGAGTGTCAGTGTCAGAGTGAGAGTGTCAGTGAGAGTGTCAGTTTCACTGTGAGTGTCAGTGAGAGGTTCAGTGTCAGTGAGAGTGTCAGTGAGTGTGAGTGTGAGTGAGAGTGTCAGAGTCAGTGTGAGTGTCAGTGAGTGTGTCAGTGAGAGTGTCAGTGAGAGTGTCAGTGAGAGTGTCAGTGTCAGAGTTTCAGTGAGTGTGTCAGTGAGAGTGTCAGTGAGAGTGTCAGTGTCAGTGAGAGTGTCAGTGAGTGTATGTGAGAGTGTCAGTGAGAGTGTCAGTGAGTGTGTCAGTGAGGGTGTCAGTGAGAGTGTCAGTGAGAGTGTCAGTGAGTGTGTCAGTGAGAGTGTCAGTGTCAGTGAGAGTGTGAGTGAGAGTGTGAGTGTGAGTGTCAGTGAGAGTGTCAGTGAGAGTGTCAGTGAGAGTGTCAGTGTCAGAGTTTCAGTGAGTGTGTCAGTGAGAGTGTCAGTGAGAGTGTCAGTGTCAGTGAGAGTGTCAGTGAGTGTATGTGAGAGTGTCAGTGAGAGTGTCAGTGAGTGTGTCAGTGAGGGTGTCAGTGAGAGTGTCAGTGAGAGTGTCAGTGAGTGTGTCAGTGAGAGTGTCAGTGTCAGTGTGAGTGAGAGTGTGAGTGTGAGTGTCAGTGAGAGTGTCGATGAGATTGACAGTGTCAGTGTCAGTGAGAGTGTCCGTGAGAGTGTCAGTGTTAGTGTCAGTGAGAGTGTCAGTGTTAGTGTCAGTGAGAGTGTCAATGTCAGTGAGAGTGTGAGTGTCAGTGAGAGTGTCAGTGAGTGTGTCAGTGATTGTGAGTGACAGGGAGTGTGTGAGTGACAGTGAGTGTGTGTGGGGGGGGGTTGTGTGTGTGGGGGTGTGTGTTTGTGTGGGGTTGTGTGTATGTGGGGTTGTGTGTGTTTGTGGGGGTGTGTGGTTGTGTGGTGTGTGGGGTTGGGTGCGGTGTGTGGGGTTGTGTGTGTGGGGGTTAGTGTGGTTGTGTGTGTGGGGGGGTTGTGTGGGGGGGGTTGTGTCATGTATGTGTGGGGGTTTTGTGTGTGTGTGGGATGTTGTTTGGGGGGTTGTGTGTGTGGTGTGGTTGTGTGTGTGGGTGTTTTTGGGGTTGTGTGTGGGGGGTTGTGGTTGTGTGTGTGGGATGTGTGTGTGTGTCATGTATGTGTGGGGGGTTTTGTGTGTGGGTGGGATGTTGTGTGGAGGGTTGTGTGTGGTGTGGTAGTGTGTGTGTGGTGTGGTTGTGTGTGGGGTTGTAGGTGTGGGTGTGTGTGGGGGAGTGTGTTTGTGGGGTTGTGTGTGGGGGGTTGTGGTTGTGTGTGGGAGGGGTTGTGTGTATGTGTGGTTGTGTGTGTGAGGTTGTGTGTGTGGGGGTTTTGTGTGGGGTTATGTGTGTGGGGGGTTGTGTGTGTGGGGGGTGTTTGTGTGGGGTTGTGTGTGGGGGGGTTGTGTGTGTGGGGTAACAGAATGGGATGGGAGGGGAGGTGAGTCAGTGAATGGGATGGAAGGGAAGGGGAGTGACAGAAGGGGAGAGGATTAAAGAGGTAAATAAGAAAGTAATGGAAATAAAGGGAGAGGCGGGACATGGAGGGAGAGGGGTAGTTGGAGGGTGGGGTAAAGGGAAAGAAGGGATGGGTTGGGGAATGGAATGGAAATGAAAGGAAAGGAAAGGAAAGGAAAGGAAAGGAAGAATGAGGGAAAGAAGGCGGAGAAGAGAAAGGAGGAGAAAGGCAGGGAAAGGAATTGAGAATGGAGGGGGAGAGGGTAAATGAGAGAGAGGGAGGTGAGGGGAAGGGTAATGAGGGGTAGGATAGGGTATGGAAGAAGGGATGGGTGAGGGGAAAGGGGAGCAGAAAAGGAGCAGATGTGATGGGAACAGATTGGAAGGGAAAGGCTGTGAATGGGAGGGAATGGAGGGGAAGAGAAGGGAAGGGGTGGGGTGGAGATGGAAAAGGAGATAAGAGAGTGCAGGATGGGACCGGAATGGATTGAATGGGAAGGGGAGGGGATTGACAGAAGGGTAGAGGATTAAAGAGTGATGGAGAAAAAGGGAACTTAAAAGAAAGGGGGAGAAGGGGATGGGAGAGGAGAGATAGGGATGTAAGGCAAAGAAGGAAAAACGGGAAAGAGAAAGGAAGGGGGAAGGGATGTTTCAAGCCAGTATCAAGTCAGTATCAAGTCAGTATCAAGCCAGTATCAAGTCAGTAGCAAGTCAGTATCGAGCCAGTATCAAGTCAATATCAAGCCAGTATCAAGTCAGTATCACGTCAGTATCAAGCCAGTATCAAGTCAGTTTAAAGTTTGGATTCAAGTTCGTTTTCAGTTTGGTTTCAAGTTCGGTTTTCATTTGGTTTCTATACTCACCGTGTTCCTTTCACCCAGCCCCGTCCAGTTCTTTTTGGAGCCTGTGAGGCCCCGGCCCCCTCGGGGGCCTCGGCTCCGGCCCCCAGCAGTGGTCCTCTCCGTCCGGTGCTCATGAGTGCAATGCCGCCGCTGCCTGGTTACCAGCCGTGTATACCACGGACACGTCACAATAGACATTTAACCTGTCATCATGCATCACCGGCTTATGGGCGATGACAAGGGTTGCAGTGTAAGGGGGGGGGAGGGGGGACAGCCATGGCATGGATATTAATTCAATTACCTAAAAAAAAATCTATTTAGTCACAAAAGGATCCTGCGATTAACCTCAAAGACAATCTAATCCTGCCCGACCTTCTCCCCCCCTCAGGGGCCTCTCCTTGTTTTTGCTCCGGCGGAGGCCTCCCCTCTGCACTTAGCTTCGACCTCATGACATCACAGGGGAGGGAGGGCCTGGAACGTCACAGGTGTTCCATCCACAGGATTCCCATTCTGCTGCTAGCCTCGACCTCGTGACATCACAGTGGAGGGCCTGGCACGTCACAGGTGTTCCATCCACTGGAATCCCCTGCTGCTGCTAGCCTCGACCTCGTGACGTCACAGTGGAGGGCCTAGCGCGTCACAGGTGTTCCATTCACAGGATTCTGCTGCTGGGATTTCACTGGGCTTTTATATGAATTTTAAATGTGGAGTTTTCGTATTCTTCGTTTAAAATAAATATTTTCGACATTAGCTGCATTGTTCTGCACCAGGTGCGCAATGAAGGGAGACCTCGGGGGAGAGTCAAGGGATGGATAGAGGCGGGGGAGTGAGATGAAGGGAGACCTCGGGGAGAGTCAAGGGATGGTAGAGGCTGGGGAGTGAGATGAAGGGAGACCTCGGGGGAGAGTCAAGGGATGGTAGAGGCTGGGGAGTGAGATGAAGGGAGACTTCGGGGAGAGTCAAGGGGTGAGTAGAGGCGGAGGAGTGAGATGAAGGGAGACCTCGGGGAGAGTCAAGGGATGGTAGAGGCTGAGAGTGAGATGAAGGGAGACCTCGGGGGAGAGTCAAGGGATGGGTAGAGGCTGGGGAGTGAGATGAAGGGAGACCTCGGGGAGAGTCAAGGGATGGGTAGAGGCTGGGGAGTGAGATGAAGGGAGACCTCGGGGAGAGTCAAGGGATGGGTAGAGGCTGGGGAGTGAGATGAAGGGAGACCTCGGGGAGAGTCAAGGGATGGTAGAGGCTGGGGAGTGAGATGAAGGGAGACCTCGGGGAGAGTCAAGGGATGGTAGAGGCAGGGGAGTGAGATGAAGGGAGCCCTCTGGGAGAGTCAAGGGGTGGGTGGAGGCAGAGGAGTGAGATGAAGGGAGACCTCGGGGAGAGTCAAGGGATGGTAGAGGCTGGGGAGTGAGATGAAGGGAGACCTCGGGGGAGAGTCAAGGGATGGTAGAGGCTGGGGAGTGAGATGAAGGGAGACCTCGGGGGAGAGTCAAGGGATGGTAGAGGCTGGGGAGTGAGATGAAGGGAGACCTCGGGGGAGAGTCAAGGGATGGTAGAGGCGGGGGAGTGAGATGAAGGGAGACCTCGGGGAGAGTCAAGGGGTGGGTGGAGGCAGAGGAGTGAGATGAAGGGAGACCTCGGGGAGAGTCAAGGGATGGTAGAGGCTGGGGAGTGAGATGAAGGGAGACCTCGGGGAGAGTCAAGGGATGGGTAGAGGCGGGGGAGTGAGATGAAGGGAGACCTCGGGGAGAGTCAAGGGATGGTAGAGGCTGGGGAGTGAGATGAAGGGAGACCTCGGGGAGAGTCAAGGGATGGGTAGAGGCGGGGGAGTGAGATGAAGGGAGACCTCGGGGGAGAGTCAAGGGATGGTAGAGGCTGGGGAGTGAGATGAAGGGAGACCTCAGGGAGAGTCAAGGGATGGGTAGAGGCGGGGGAGTGAGATGAAGGGAGACCACGGGGGAGAGTCAAGGGATGGTAGAGGCGGGGGAGTGAGATGAAGGGAGACCTCAGGGAGAGTCAAGGGATGGGTAGAGGCGGGGGAGTGAGATGAAGGGAGACCTCGGGGGAGAGTCAAGGGATGGTAGAGGCGGGGGAGTGAGATGAAGGGAGACGTCGGGGAGAGACAAGGGATGGGTAGAGGCTGAGGAGTGAGATGAAGGGAGACCTCGGGGGAGAGTCAAGGGACGGGTAGAGGCGGAGGAGTGAGATGAAGGGAGACCTCAGGGAGAGTCAAGGGATGGGTATAGGCGGAGGAGTGAGATGAAGGGAGACCTCGGGGAGAGTCAAGGGATGGTAGAGGCTGGGGAGTGAGATGAAGGGAGACCTCGGGGGAGAGTCAAGGGATGGTAGAGGCGGGGGAGTGAGATGAAGGGAGACCTCGGGGAGAGTCAAGGGATGGGTAGAGGCGGGGGAGTGAGATGAAGGGAGACCTCGGGGAGAGTCAAGGGATGGATAGAGGCGGGGGAGTGAGATGAAGGGAGACCTCGGGGAGAGTCAAGGGATGGGTAGAGGCGGGGGAGTGAGATGAAGGGAGACCTCGGGGGAGAATCAAGAGATGGTAGAGGCGGAGTAGTGAGACGAAGGGAGACCTCGGGGAGAGTCAAGGGATGGATAGAGGCGGGGTAGTGAGATGAAGGGAGACCTCGGGGAGAGTCAAGGGATGGGTAGAGGCTGGGGAGTGAGATGAAGGGAGACCTCGGGGGAGAGTCAAGGGATGGTAGAGGCTGGGGAGTGAGATGAAGGGAGACCTCGGGGGAGCGTCAAGGGATGGGTAGAGGCTGAGGAGTGAGATGAAGGGAGACCTCGGGGAGAGTCAAGGGGTGGGTAGAGGCGCGGGAGTGAGATGAAGGGAGACCTCGGTGAGAGTCAAGGGATGGGTAGAGGAGCGGGAATGAGATGAAGGGAGACCTCGGGGAGAGTCAAGGGATGGGTAGAGGCGGGGGAGTGAGATGAAGGGAGACCTCGGGGGAGAGTCAAGGCATGGTAGAGGCGGAGGAGTGAGATGAAGGGAGACCTCGGGGAGATTCAAGGGATGGGTAGAGGCGGAGGAGTGAGATGAAGGGAGACCTCGGGGAGAGTCAAGGGATGGTAGAGGCTGGGGAGTGAGATGAAGGGAGACCTCGGGGGAGAGTCAAGGGATGGTAGAGGCGGGGGAGTGAGATGAAGGGAGACCTCGGGGAGAGTCAAGGGATGGGTAGAGGCGGAGGAGTGAGATAAAGCGGGACCTCGGGGAGAGTCAAGGGATGGGTAGAGGCGGAGGAGTGAGATGAAGGGAGACCTCGGGGAGAGTCAAGGGATGGGTAGAGGCGGAGGAGTGAGATGAAGGGAGACCTCTGGGAGAGTCAAGGGATGGTAGAGGCTGGGGAGTGACATGAAGGGAGACCTCGGGGAGAGTCAAGGGATGGTAGAGGCGGGGGAGTGAGATGAAGGGAGACCTCGGGGAGAGTCAAGGGATGGGTAGAGGCGGGGGAGTGAGATGAAGGGAGACCTCGGGGAGAGTCAAGGGATTGGTAGAGGCGGGGGAGTGAGATGAAGGGAGACCTCGGGGGAGAATCAACGGATGGTAGAGGCGGAGGAGTGAGATGAAGGGAGACCTCGGGGAGAGTCAAGGGATAGATAGAGGCGGGGGAGTGAGATGAAGGGAGACCTCGGGGAGAGTCAAGGGATGGTAAAGGCTGAGAGTGAGATGAAGGGAGACCTCGGGGGAGAGTCAAGGGATGGTAGAGGCTGGGGAGTGAGATGAAGGGAGACCTCGGGGAGTCAAGGGATGGGTAGATACGGGGGAGTGAGATGAAGGGAGACGTCGAGGAGAGTCAAGGGATGGGTAGAGGCTGGGGAGTGAGATGAAGGGAGACCTCGGGGGAGAGTCAAGGGATGGTAGAGGCTGGGGAGTGAGATGAAGGGAGACCTCGGGGAAAGTCAAGGGATGGTAGAGGCAGGGGAGTGAGATGAAGGGAGACCTCGGGGAGAGTCAAGGGATGGGTAGAGGGGGGGGAGTGAGATGAATGGAGACCTCGGGGGAGAGTCAAGGGATGGTAGAGGCTGGGGAGTGAGATGAAGGGAGACCTCGGGGGAGAGTCAAGGGATGGTAGAGGCGGGGGAGTGAGATGAAGGGAGCCCTCGGGGAGAGTCAAGGGATGGGTAGAGGCGGGGGAGTGAGATGAAGGGAGACCTCGGGGAGAGTCAAGGGATGGTAGAGGCTGGGGAGTGAGATGAAGGGAGACCTCGGGGGAGAGTCAAGGGATGGTAGAGGCGGGGGAGTGAGATGAAGGGAGACCTCGGGGAGAGTCAAGGGGTGGGTGGAGGCAGAGGAGTGAGATGAAGGGACACCTCAGGGAGAGTCAAGGGATGGTAGAGGCTGGGGAGTGAGATGAAGGGAGACCTCGGGGAGAGTCAAGGGATGGGTAGAGGCGGGGGAGTGAGATGAAGGGAGAGCTCGGGGAGAGTCAAGGGATGGTAGAGGCTGGGGAGTGAGATGAAGGGAGACCTCGGGGAGAGTCAAGGGATGGGTAGAGGCGGGGGAGTGAGATGAAGGGAGACCTCGGGGGAGAGTCAAGGGATGGTAGAGGCTGGGGAGTGAGATGAAGGGAGACCTCAGGGAGAGTCAAGGGATGGGTAGAGGCGGGGGAGTGAGATGAAGGGAGACCTCGGGGAGAGTCAAGGGATGGGTAGAGGCGGGGGAGTGAGATGAAGGGAGACCTCGGGGAGAGTCAAGGGATGGGTAGAGGCGGGGGAGTGAGATGAAGGGAGACCTCGGGGGAGAATCAAGGGATGGTAGAGGCGGAGTAGTGAGATGAAGGGAGACCTCAGGGAGAGTCAAGGGATGGATAGAGGCGGGGGAGTGAGATGAAGGGAGACCTCGGGGAGAGTCAAGGGATAGGTAGAGGCTGGGGAGTGAGATGAAGGGAGACCTCGGGGAGAGTCAAGGGATGGTAGAGGCTGGGGAGTGAGATGAAGGGAGACCTCGGGGGAGCGTCAAGGGATGGGTAGAGGCTGAGGAGTGAGATGAAGGGAGACCTCGGGGAGAGTCAAGGGGTGGGTAGAGGCGCGGGAGTGAGATGAAGGGAGACCTCGGTGAGAGTCAAGGGATGGGTAGAGGCGCGGGAATGAGATGAAGGGAGACCTCGGGGAGAGTCAAGGGATGGGTAGAGGCGGGGGAGTGAGATGAAGGGAGACCTCGGGGGAGAGTCAAGGCATGGTAGAGGCGGAGGAGTGAGATGAAGGGAGACCTCGGGGAGATTCAAGGGATGGGTAGAGGCGGAGGAGTGAGATGAAGGGAGACCTCGGGAGAGTCAAGGGATGGTAGAGGCTGGGGAGTGAGATGAAGGGAGACCTCGGGGGAGAGTCAAGGGATGGTAGAGGCGGGGGAGTGAGATGAAGGGAGACCTCGGGGAGAGTCAAGGGATGGGTAGAGGCGGAGGAGTGAGATGAAGGGGGACCTCGTGGAGAGTCAAGGGATGGGTAGAGGCGGAGGAGTGAGATGAAGGGAGACCTCGGGGAGAGTCAAGGGATGGGTAGAGGCGGAGGAGTGAGATGAAGGGAGACCTCTGGGAGAGTCAAGGGATGGTAGAGGCTGGGGAGTGAGATGAAGGGAGACCTCGGGGAGAGTCAAGGGATGGTAGAGGCGGGGGAGTGAGATGAAGGGAGACCTCGGGGAGAGTCAAGGGATGGGTAGAGGCGGGGGAGTGAGATGAAGGGAGACCTCGGGGAGAGTCAAGGGATTGGTAGAGGCGGGGGAGTGAGATGAAGGGAGACCTCGGGGGAGAATCAAGGGATGGTAGAGGCGGAGGAGTGAGATGAAGGGAGACCTCGGGGAGAGTCAAGGGTTAGATAGAGGCGGGGGAGTGAGATGAAGGGAGACCTCGGGAGAGTCAAGGGATGGGTGGAGGCTGGGGAGTGAGATGAAGGGAGACCTCGGGGGAGAGTCAAGGGATGGTAGAGGCTGGGGAGTGAGATGAAGGGAGACCTCGGGGGAGAGTCAAGGGATATGTAGAGGCTGGGGAGTCAGATGAAGGGGGACCTCGGGGGGGAGCATCAAGGGATGGGTAGAGGCTGAGGAGTGAGATGAAGGGAGACCTCGGGGAGAGTCAAGGGGTGGGTAGAGGCGCGGGAGTGAGATGAAGGGAGACATCGGGGAGAGTCAAGGGATGGGTAGAGGCGCGGGAATGAGATGAAGGGAGACCTCGGAAAGAGAGTCAAGGGATGGGTAGAGGCGGGGGAGTGAGATGAAGGGAGACCTCGGGGGAGAGTCAAGGGATGGTAGAGGCGGAGGAGTGAGATGAAGGGAGACCTCGGGGGGAGCGTCAAGGGATGGGTAGAGGCTGAGGAGTGAGATGAAGGGAGACCTCGGGGGAGTGTCAAGGGATGGGTAGAGGCTGGGGAGTGAGATAAAGGGAGACCTCGGGGAAAGTCAAGGGGTGGGTTGAGGCTGAGGAGTGAGATGAAGGGAGACCTCGGGGGGGAGCGTCAAGGGGTGGGTAGAGGCTGGGGAGTGAGATGAAGGGAGACCTCGGGGGAGAGTCAAGGGATGGTAGAGGCGGAGGAGTGAGATGAAGGGAGACCTCGGGGAGAGTCAAGGGATGGGTAGAGGCGGGGGAATGAGATGAAGGGAGACCTCGGGGAAAGTCAAGGGATGGGTAGAGGCTGGGGAGTGAGATGAAGGGAGACCTCGGGGGAGAGTCAAGGGATGGGTAGAGGCTGAGGAGTGAGATGAAGGGAGACCTCAGGGAAGAGTCAAGAATGGTAGAGGCGGGGGAGTGAGATGAAGGGAGACCTCGGGGAGAGTCAAGGGATGGGTAGAGGCGGAGGAGTGAGATGAAGGGGGACCTCGGGGAGAGTCAAGGGATGGGTAGAGGCGGAGGAGTGAGATGAAGGGAGACCTCGGGGAGAGTCAAGGGATGGTAGAGGCTGGGGAGTGAGATGAAGGGAGACCTCAGGGGAGAGTCAAGGGATGGTAGAGTGAGATGAAGGGAGACCTCGGGGAGAGTCAAGGGATGGGTAGAGGCGGGGGAGTGAGATGAAGAGAGACCTCGGGGAGAGTCAAGGGATGGGTAGAGGCGGGGAGTGAGATGAAGGGAGACCTCGGGGGAGAATCAAGGGATGGTAGAGGCGGAGGAGTGAGATGAAGGGAGACCTCGTGAGAGTCAAGGGATGGATAGAGGCGGGGGAGTGAGATGAAGGGAGACCTCGGGGAGAGTCAAGGGATGGGTAGAGGCTGGGGAGTGAAATGAAGGGAGACCTCGGGGGAGAGTCAAGGGATGGTAGAGGCTGGGGAGTGAGATGAAGGGAGACCTCGGGGAAGAGTCAAGGGATGGGTAGAGGCTGGGTAGTCAGATGAAGGGGGACCTCGGGCGGGGGAGCGTCAAGGGATGGGTAGAGGCTGAGGAGTGAGATGAAGGGAGACCTCGGGGAGATTCAAGGGGTGGGTAGAGGCGCGGGAGTGAGATGAAGGGAGACCTCGGGGAGAGTCAAGGGATGGGTAGAGGCGCGGGAATGAGATGAAGGGAGACCTCGGGGAGAGTCAAGGGATGGGTAGAGGCGGGGGAGTGAGATGAAGGGAGACCTCGGGGGAGAGTCAAGGGATGGTAGAGGCGGAGGAGTGAGATGAAGGGAGACCTCGGGGGGAGCGTCAAGGGATGGGTAGAAGCTGAGGAGTGAGATGAAGGGAGACCTCGGGGGAGAGTCAAGGGATGGGTAGAGGCTGGGGAGTGAGATGAAGGGAGACCTCGGGGAAAGTCAAGGGGTGGGTTGAGGCTGAGGAGTGAGATGAAGGGAGACCTCGGGGGGGGAGCGTCAAGGGGTGGGTAGAGGCTGGGGAGCGAGAGAAAGGGAGACCTTGGGGAGAGTCAAGGGATGGATAGAGGCTGGGGAGTGAGATGAAGGGAGACCTCGGGGGAGAGTCAAGGGATGGTACAGGCGGAGGAGTGAGATGAAGGGAGACCTCGGGGAGACTCAAGGGATGGGTAGAGGCGGGGGAGTGAGATGAAGGGAGACCTCGGGGAAAGTCAAGGGATGGGTAGAGGCTGGGGAGTGAGATGAAGGGAGACCTCGGGGGAGAGTCAAGGGATGGGTAGAGGCTGAGGAGTGAGATGAAGGGAGACCTCGGCGAGAATCAAGGGATGGGTAGAGGCGGGGGAGTGAGATGAAGGGAGACCCCGGGGAAAGTCAAGGGGTGGGTAGGGGCGGGGGAGTGAGATGAAGGGCGACCTCGGGGAAAGTCAAGGGATGGGTAGAGGCTGGGGAGTGAGATGAAGGGGGACCCCGGGGAGAGTCAAGGGGTGGGTAGAGGCTGGGGAGCGAGAGAAAGGGAGACCTCGGGGAAAGTCAAGGAATGGGTAGAGGCTGGGGAGTGAGATGAAGGGAGACCTCGGGGAAAGACAAGGGGTTGGTTGAGGCTGAGGAGTGAGATGAAGGGAGACCTCGGGGGGGGAGCGTCAAGGGATGGGTAGAGGCTGAGGAGTGAGGTGAAGGGAGACCTCGGGGGAGAGTCAAGGGGTGGGTAGAGGCTGGGGAGTGAGATGAAGGGAGACCTCGGGGGAGAGTCAAGGGATGGGTAGAGGCTGGGGAGTGAGATGAAGGGAGACATCGGGGAAAGTCAAGGGGTGGGTTGAGGCTGAGGAGTGAGATGAAGGGAGACCTCGGGCGGGGGAGCGTCAAGGGATGAGTAGAGGCTGAGGAGTGAGATGAAGGGAGACCTCGGGGGAGAGTCAAGGGGTGGGTAGAGGCTCGGGAGTGAGATGAAGGGAGACCTCGGGGGAGAGTCAAGGGGTGGGTAGAGGCGCGGGAGTGAGATGAAGGGAGACCTCGGGGAGAGTTAAGGGATGGGTAGAGCTTGGTGAGTCAGAGGAAGGAGTTGTGGGTTTAGGGAGAGAGAGTTGTGGCATGTTTATCAAGCAAAGGACGAGCTGCTACGATGACGATGTGGTCATGGGTTTGACTGGGGTTGAGGTTTAGCTTTGGGGGGATTAGAGAGGTAGTGAAGTCAGAAGATGTCATCAGTTTGATGAGTGTGAAAATAAATGGAGGCTGTGGTGCAAGGGCAGAATAATTGGAGGCTGGAATAGAGGGCCAGTGCTGTCCCTCAGTGCTAGACTGACAGCCAGTGTGGGCCAGTTCTAACTGACTGCATTGTCCACTGTTGGTTGTCGTCGTTGGGTCTGGTGGTAAATGAAGGAGTAGCACGGGGAGGAACCGGGTTCAAGCCCCCACATACAAGTACCAGCACATGGAGTGGGCATGCCCATTCCCAATGTGTGTTGCATAGCAGAAAGCTTATTTTCTCAAACTTTTTCCTGCCAACCTCTGCCTGTCCACCACATCTATCTACCCTTCTGCTGATTCCCCAGCCTCTCGGTATGGGGTGCATTCCTCCGCCCGTGTGTCAATGAATTGTGCTATGTTGTGGTAATATGTGCATTGCTGTGACATTGTGGAAATGGGGCAAGTGAATACATTTCTATTGGGTTCTGAAAAATGGGCGAATATGTGCCATGCTGAGTTAGTAGTGTATGTCAAGGGGCATTAGACTTGGCAGCAAAGGGTTAATGTGTGTAATGTGTAGGTATCTGGTTTTCTAATGTTATATTGTCATGTTATCTGCTCTGCTAGGCTTGTACCATTAGTATGGTATTGCAATAGCGGTTGGTGTTGACCAAGATTGGCGTGTGGGGAGATGGAAAAAAAAATGTACCTTCGACCTTGCGCTTCACACTCTTTTGCTCCTCTCCTCTCCTCCAAGCACAGGCTCCCAGACTCCACTGCGGCCAATCCGGACGCTGCTCTCATGCTGCTGGTTGCAGCATGAAAGCAGTGTCAGGATTGTCCTGAGAGCCATGAACTTACGCTTCCAGTGAGACTGGGAGCCTGTGCCTGCTTTCTCCAGCCCGGCAATGCAGCTCGGGATAGAGACAGCTTCAGTGCCCATGTGGGTTTGGCCGGCCAAACCGTCTTGCTCACTGAAGGCAGGGCCCACCACTACCCCTCAGTGCCAGTAACTCCCCCTGCCCACCCCAAAGACTGGTCAGTAAAGGAAAAATAAAACAATAATAAAAAGTATTTATTATCGTTTTACTATTCCTTTCCTGCCATTTTGAGACAGCCGGCAGGGTGAGGGGGTCTGTGGGGGGGGGAGGGAGGGTCGACACTTCTCGCCCTTATCAAAGGAGCCGCCGCTGTGGTATTGTAGTGTTTTCACATTTGTGCCCTTTCATACATTTTCAGATTTCCTTCAATCAATTGTTAATTGTTTGGTTGTGTTTGATTGTGATGGTTAGTAGTAATTCCTTAAAGGTCTCGTTTAGTAAAGTTTATTGTTACTTAACATGAAACTAGCATGAGCTGATTCTAGTAAAGGCCTTTTTAGTGGTCGGAGTTTGTGGTGTGCTGAAGCACTTTTGTGTATTTTATTGAGCTGGGTGGTCAGTTGTCCATTGGCCCGGCCAAGGGAGATTGTTTTCTGGCAGCATCACTAGTCTGGTAAAAGTTACTGATGCAATGTGTGTAGTAGATTTAGGTTAAGATTATCTGAATGCCTACAAGGCGTATGTTGATGTGTTACTTGGGTAGAGCTGTCGAGCTGGCAGCACTTTGCCAACTGTATACAGCGCCTGGATACCCCCAGGGTGATAAGCAGCGCTATACAAATACCGTCTGATTGATTGAAGGATATGACTTTGGTGTTCTCATGTGCAGTCAGTGAAGCTATCTTTTGTGTTTGAGAAAATAAAGATAATTGATCTAGTTGGCAAGGTGTAGTGTAGTGGGTATAGTTGCAAAAAATCAAGTTCTTGTGTGATGGGAGGTAGGATCAGAGAAGCAAAGCAGGAGAGAGGGAGTGACCAAAATGAATTCAGTGTGTGTGTCTGTGTGAGGCGTGTTTGCAGTGTTTTTTGGGCCTACCGCTTTGCAGAGGGCCTGTCTTAGCAGATGTTCCAGGGGTTGTCAGACGCTCTTCTGGGACTCTCCTCTCTGGAGAGATATTTAGGATCAGTAGCTCAAAAGTAGCAGCTCTTGAAGAAATTCTGCTCACTTCAACAGGAAGGAGAGAACAAGCTGAGAGAGCCGGAAAAGCAAGAAGAGACCAGAGGAGGGAAAAAACTGAGATAAAAATGAAAAGGTAGGTAAAGTAGACAGAAGATATCAGCAAAAATATGAAAAACATTAGTATGTAAGCAAAGGAGCCCGAACTCGAGAATATGGGCAGGAAAGGGAAAAGAAGGAGCATTATTTATCAATTGCAAAAAGTGTGTGTTAAAAATGTGATTTAGGTGCCTCGTGATAGTGACCTTTTAGAGAATTATATGTGTAATTTTCTGTTGAGTGGAGATTTTTATGGGGGGGGGGGGGGAATGCACCATATGCAGAGATTATTTGTAATTTATTTGTCCCAGGTTCTGATCCTCCTCCTTTATGAAAGTGGGTAAACTCAGATTCTGCACATATCTGTGTTACCTTTGTATCAAAAATTCCAATTCTAAAAACGTAGCTCCATTCCAGCAGTTTACTGGCAGTAGGAGCTTTGTATCAGGGTATAGGGATTAAAATGAGAGAACTTGAACAAATATATTAAAACATACTAAATTGCACCATTTCACGCCCAAGATCACCTCAATCTGTCCGAACTGACATGTTTTTGCTACTATAAAAAGTTTTGAACTTGTCTGTTGTGGTTCATGTAAGATTTGGTTATTAAGTAGGACAAGTGGATTTCTCTAGAAGGGCAAGCAGATTTCTGAATAATTTTGCCCTTTAGGCAAGTAGATTTTTAAAAGACGTCCACACCCCTGAAACTGACTCATCTTTTTTCCTATACATTCCAAAAAGAATAATGAAGTAGATTTCCCATTGAAACACAGTACAAACACAGTGTGGTCTAACCAATATAGCTGCCTTTTTATTTTTCAAGGGGTTAGATTAACCAATCATACTGGGTGTCTTCATTCACATATACCGTGGTATACCGCCAAGGTACCACAGTATACAGCGGCCCAATATATCACTAAGTTATTGTGCTTTATTACTGAAAAGTGAAAAAAAATTCAGATCACATAACAAAAAAGACCCTTCCCACCCCATAATCTATATTCATGCCAGATTCATGTACATCTGTTCAGTCATTTTGTCGCTACCCCTGTCTAAAAAGTCTATGGAAAAAACATAGGTGGATAAACCTGTTTTGGGACCCATCGTTTTTTATTTGCACTGTCTTAACTAATCATCACAAAACTTTGTGTTGGCTGCCAATGTAGAAAAAAGAATAGGTCTGCTAAGTTTTGTGGAGATTCATCAAACCGTGACAGTTATTAGCAAGCAAAAATCTGACGAATTCCTACCTCTGGGAATCCTAACTATAACTGCAGAGTGGCTATCGTCACTGTGTTATATATGTATGTGTGTATATATATATATATATATATATATATATATATATATATATATATATATATATATATATATATATATATATATATATATATATATATATATATATATATATATATATATATATATATATATATATATATATATATATATCCAAACGCAAAGAACCCTGAATTGTGTTGCAATGCCCCTGTGAGCTGCGATATGTGGGTAGTACCCGCCTGCCGGCTCACAGGCGGATCTTGCAGCACATAAGAGCTATTAGCATGTGGGATCAATCTTACCCCGTAGCTCGCCATTTCGAGAGCACCCATGACAGTGACCCTAGACATTTAACATACTATGTCATAGTGTATTGCCACTGAAAAGGGGTGGCAATAGGGATGCACTTCTTAGGGTCCTGGAGACAAGATATATTCTTGAATTAGACAGTCCTACTCCAGCGGGGCTCAACGCAAGCGAGGATTTGCATACCTGTTTATGATCCACATACCCATTTATAATAACATCTATATAATTATTAACCGAGAATCACACATACATAATGTTTATGGGATTCTTATAGTCACCAATAAATTGTTCTCATCAAATGTGACTAAATAGTTCTCCATAGTCCCAGATCCTATAACTTGTAATTTTCGGTTAATTTCAATTCACTTGGTATACATTTCAGGTTTTGGATTTCTGTTTCCGTTTTTGTGCATAGAATATGTTTTTGGGTCAATGTTGAATGCTTTTAATTACTTGATATTTTGCACTAAAAATAGCACTTACACTTTATCTCATTATTTGCACTATGTAGTGATTGCTGCTCTTTACCTTTTTGCATTGGATTCTAGTATTTCATCATAATTCAAATATCATGAATTAGCACTAAGCACTTTAGAATAACCTCACTGTGGGGTAAATTCAATCTTTTTTGAGCTTTTTTCAGTAAAAAAACTGTGAGAATTGTTCTATGAACTTTAAATACTAGTTCATGGTAAACACAATAGATATATTTATTTATTTATTGTAAATATGTAAATATGTATATATGTGGTACTTTGCAAAATGTATTATAGTTTTGTAAATGTATATACTCACTATGAGTTCGATTGGTTCTTAAATGCACATACTTTGGGCTTTTAATTTGTAGTCCTTTGTTTGTTTTCTTGTAAAAAGCTCACAGAACTTGAAGAGGAGGCGTGATAATTTTAGTCCGCCCTTTGTGTTGATTATATAAATCCAATGCTAGATAATGTGACCTTACCATGTGATCAAGACTGTAGGAACAGTCGAAACGCGTAATGGCGGACAGGCTCAGCAACATACTTCAATAAACACCCTGTTGTAAGCACTGAAGTTGGGTTCAGTTCTTCGTTCTTTCTTTTGCCGATTGATTGGAATAATTGGTGGCACAGGCTTGTGCCGGAACGAGTTTTGTTTCATATATATATACATTACAGTGAAAGGAGGTCTGTCACTCTGTCACAAGGATGGTGTCATCAGTGATGTCACTGACCATGTCATGAATGATGTAATATGTGACATCATCAGCAGTGGATTGCGGGTGCGCGATATATAGTTAGTGCAACTAACTATATATGGAATTTCAATGGTTTTGTGTGAGTAAAATAAGGTTTTGTAAATGCGAATTCCTAACTATATATGGTCTATAACCTATGGTTTTTTCAGTGAATATATATATATATATATATATATATATCACGCTCACAGGTCTGCCACACAAATGAGGGAGCACTCGAAACAGCCGAGAAGGTTAGACCTTTAACCTTTAATTCGTGGTATGAACAGCAAACACGCATAGGTTTTAATCACAGCAGTTTCTTCGTCTCGCCTTATGCGTTTCGAAATATATTCTTCCTCAGAGGCTATGGTACGAATAATACGTGCACACTCCCACGCACTGGCTAAGTAGGCAGTGTCAAGCTCCTCAGCATTGTGGGAGTTGAAGTCTTTTAGTTCATGAATGGATGCACTTTTCTTATCTGCATTTCACTCTGTATGAGTTCAAGCTCTGGATGAGCCCCTTAGCGTGCCTCTGTTCTCATCCAACTCGCGCATGCTCCCGAGGATGGATCTCCTACCTCTTTGTGGCGCAGCGCTCCCTGGAGGCGAAACGCGTCATGGCGGCAGCGCTGGCTCTCAGAAAATAAACACTTTTCACCAGCACCTTTTGGGTCGGCTCTTTGTTGCTAAAGACTTGGAGACTTGCTGTTCCGTGCAACAAGGTTCGCTATATATACATATATATATATATATATATATATATATATATATATATATATATATATATATATATCCAAACGCAAAGAACCCTGAATTGAGAAGCCGTACACGGCTGTGTTTGTCACCTTCTTTATTTGGTACGTAGCAGGGAACCAGACGTTGCCTCCACACCCCAGGTTCACCAAACATGTTTCGGGCCATCATGCCCTTGATCTCTGGCATCAAATGAGGCACCGCTGCAATAGTCTTACCCTCACTCGCAGCACATAAAATATCCTCCGGCCCAGTGGGCGTGTCACATTTGCATTCTGGTCTCTGTAGTTCTAAAAATTCATCAGCCATAATGAAATGCAGCAATGTCTCTCCTTGTGTGAAAACTCAAGTAGTTTGTGCATGTAGAAAGCACGGCTGGGTCCCTGCTTGTGTCGCTCACCAAAACCGGTTCACGCTGTTCCGTTAAGCACTTCAAAGTTCATTGCACTAATGGAGCCGCTCTTTTGCAGGAGGCCCGCGGTCCCTGCAGGGGACCCCATAGGAGGGCAGACCCAGTAGTAGGTCCGTGGGCAGCCGGCCGCCCATTCCGGGGGTGGGGGGCGGGAGTTGGGGGGCGTCAACGATAGGGGGGCGCGGGTTTAGGGGCGGGCCCCGGGGCAGGATATAAGGGTAGCCCCTCCTACCATGCGCCCTCTGTTGCTGCCCACACACCAGTTAATTCGCTCCACTGGCTGCTCCTCACCAGCCGTAGGGTCGTAGGTTGCCCCCGCCCCCTCCCCTCCCCGTCGGACGCGAGGGCCGTGCTTTTCAGCTCTGATAAGGTAAGCGGAGTACACTGCCTCCCCCTGGGCCCCGCCCTTGGGCAAAACCCAAGTCGACAGGGCTCCGTGGCTATGCCACGGGGGGCAGGAGATCCGTGATCGTGTTACGGGTAGGGGGCTTGTTGTGGGGGTGTGGGGTACCGAAGTGCGAGCGGCAGGCGGGTGTGAGGGCAACAACCGTGTACGATGTAAATATGGGCTGTGCGCTCAGCCAGGCGTTTTGCCTTGTGTGGGTGCACCGGAGGTCAGGGTGTTAGGCCGTAGACCGTGGAGCTGTTGAATGAGGACCGCGCAACCGGCCATGCGGCTAGCTTTGCGGTATAGGTTGTTTTCAATGAGATGTCGGCCTGTAATCTATATGGTAATTTATTTACAGCGGCTGAGGCGGTAATATGCGGCTGAACGTCTAGAGCGTGGTCCCCGCCGGCATTTCGAGCGGCGGAGACTGCGATAGGCCGTTAGCATTTTAATCAGGTTATCAACCGCATGCTGGGCTCTCTATGCTTAAAAGAGCTGCTTAGCGTGTCAGGATGCCGCTTCACTGCTCCCAGTCGTCGGAGTCCCCTCCGGGGACGCTGATAGCGTGGCCCTCGGGAAGAGCGTCACACGCGCGGGCCCGGGGCCCTTGGGAGCAGGAGGCTTCCATTCAGATTGACAAGGTGCAAGCATTCATGATTTGGGGCGAAAGATGAGGGGAAGAGCCACTCGTGGATGGCGGGTCACCTGTCGGCCATCGGGCATCATGCCAGGCTGTTAGGTCAGAAGGACCCCACCACATTATTTACGACCAGGACAGCGCTCAAAGGTTGGGCAAGAGTGATGCCTAAATCAGTAGAACAAAGGGCCCCCATTGATTACGAGACATTAAAAAGCATGATAGACGCCCTTCCCACGGTCACCCACTCTGCCTACGAAGCATCCCTCTTCGCAGTGACATTCAGCTTAGCGTTTTTTGGAGCCTTTAGAATAGGGGAGTTGGTGGCCCGCTCCAAGAAAGAGATGAACTCTAGGGCCCTCCTGATGAAGGACGCGCGACTTACAGCTGAATCAGTAGAGATTTACTTACAATTCTCAAAGACAGACCAAGCAGGCAGGGGTAGGAGCATCTCATTACATCGCCTGGACAACGACAGCTACTGTCCGGTGGCCCTGCTAGCCGCCTTCTTGTCTTGCCGCCCATGTACAGAAGGGCTGCTATTGATACACTTAGACGGCTCCCCGGTTATTAAATACCATGTGGAGCATGTGCTGCAAGGGTGCCTATTCTTGGCTGGCTATACAACAAAAGGGGCCAAGTTCAGCTCCCGCTCTTTTAGAATAGGGGCGGTCACCACAGCTTTCAAGGAAGGTCTGCCAGCCGAGGCAATTAAGAGGGTAGGGCGGTGGGACTCCAACTGCTTCAAAAGATATGTGAGACCAGTTAGTGCAATACCCCCTTTTAGCAGAAGTGAAGTAGGGAAGGTGTAAGCAAAGAGAGAATATGTTTGCGTATGCCACGGTTACGTGGCCTTTTCTGGTTTGTAGTGCAATGTGAATTATAGACTACAGTTGCCACGTTTTGGTGGTTGTTTTACTTTGCAGTGCTTTGAAGTGTTCAAATAAACTATAATCTTGCAACACATTGTGTTTTATTGCAGGCACAGAGGTGTGGGTGATGGGGCACTCTTATGTCACACGATTTGCGAGATGGGTGAATGCAAGCACGTGGAAGCATGGCTTCACCAACACTAGTATATCCTGGTTTGGCCTCCCTGGAATGCACTGGCCTGCACTCTTAGCGACGCTGCGTAAGACATTGAGGGAGAATAGACGACCACCAAACATCTTGGTGGTGCATTTAGGGGGGAATGACCTGGTATCATTAGGCAAGAGACGACTATTAGATGCGATGAGGAAGGACTTGAGCATCCTGAGCAGTAAGCTGGGACCATGCAGCATATGTTGGTCGGAAATAACTCCCAGACCTATATGGCATGGAGCGATCTCGCAGGAGGCGCTGGAAGTTACCCGCAGTCGTGTAAACGCAGCTATGTGTAAATTTGCAGATATGCGAGGGGTGGGTTTCATCAGGCACGGCCTACTGCACGCGAAATCCATTGGTTGCTGGGAATCTGACGGGGTGCATTTGTCAAAGGTAGGCATGGCAATATTCCTACTAGATTTAGGAGAAGCACTGGAAACAGCAGGATGCAAGTAGAGGAGAATAGGGGGCTAGGTAGTGGGGGCTCTGGGCGCAGCGGGTGCCACGCCCACGGCTGTGGAAGAGGTACAAGGCGATCCCCATACTGGACAGGCGCAGGAACAGGACCTGAAGCCCCAGTGCGAAACGCACCGTGCTGAGTCATACATAATCCAAGGGGCCCTTCTTGGGGACTTGGTTTCGACGGCGCCCCGTTAGTCCTTAGGGCGGTTGTAAGCCTGAGCAACCGGGGGCTTGCCGATAGCGTCCGCCCGGATGGGTAAGGTGTGAGTTAACTCTCCCTTGTCCGGAGGGTGGGGTGGGTGGACGATAGGTCCGGCGGTGGGAGGAGTTTCCTCCCAGGTACCACACCGGGCTATGGCCGCTGGTGTCTGTTACTTTGGCTCAACTTCAGGCTCCCTGCAACAAGGGGTTGCGGGGTGGAGGGGGTCGCCTGTCAGTTAACCCATTCTGTTATTTGTCCTACAAATAAACCTGCAACTTCTTCATCCCAACATACTTGTCTGTGTTTCATTTGGGGTTTTGGGGAGGTTGTGGGCAGAGGCGTACCGATGGAACTACTATGCAGGAGGCCCGCGGTCCCTGCAGGGGACCCCATAGGAGGGCAGACCCCGTAGTAGGTCCGTGGGCAGCCGGCCGCCCATTCCGGGGGTGGGGGGCGGGAGTTGGGGGGTGTCAATGATAAGGGGGGGTGGGTTGAGGGGGCGGGCCCCGGGGCAGGATATAAGGGTAGCCCCTCCTACCACGCGCCCTCTTTGCTGCTGCCCCCACACCAGTTAGTTCGCTCCTCTGGCTGCTCCTCGCCAGCCGTAGGGTCGTAGGTTGCCCCGCCCCTCTCCTTCCCCGTCGGACGCGAGGGCCACGCTTTTCAGCTCCCCTCCCTGCCGCTCACCCGCTGAAAGGGGGGAAGTGGGGAGGGGGGACAGTTATAATGTATTAATGTTTTCTCTTGTTGCAGGAGAAGTTACAAGGTGATCCCCATACAGGACAGGTGCAGGAACAGGACCTGAAGCCCCAGTGCGAAACGCACTGTGCTGAGTCATACATAATCCAAGGGGCCCTTCTTGGGGACTTGGTTTCGACGGCGCCCCGTTAGTTCTTAGGGCGGTTGTAAGCCTGAGCAACCGGGGGCTTGCCGATAGCGCCCCGCCCGGATGGGTAAGGTGTGAGTTAACTCTCCCTTGAGGGTGGTGTGGGTGGACGATAGGTCCGCCGTTGGGAGGAGTTTCCTCCCAGGTACCACACCGGGCTATGGCCGCTGGTGTCTGTTACTTTGGCTCAACTTCAGGCTCCCTGCAACAAGGGGTTGTGGGGTGGAGGGGGTCGCCTGTCAGTTAACCCATCCTGTTATTTATACTACAAATAAACCTGCAACTTCTTCATCCCAACATACATACTTGTCTGTGTTTTATTTGGGGTTTTGGGGAGGTTGTGGGCAGAGGCGTACCGATGGAACTACTACGCAGCGGGGCTTCTCGCGACCCTGGCCGGGCCGCAACAATATCCAAACGCAAAGAACCCTGAATTGAGAAGCCGCACACAGCCGTGTTTGTCACCTTTTTTATTCGGTAAGTAGCAGGGAACCAGACGTTGCCTCCACACCCCAGGTTCACCAAACATGTTTCGGGCCATCATGCCCTTGATCTCTGGCATCAAATGAGGCACAGCTGCAATAGTCTTACGCCGCACTCGCAGCGCATGAAATATCCTCCGGCCCACTGGGCTGCCTGGGTCACGGAAAGCCCCCTCGCCGATAACTGTGAGTCTCAGGCACTGACAAGCCAAGTAAGTGCCAGGAGAGCAACGTGGGACTATTGGTTGCGAAACAGAAGGCAGTTTACTTACCCAGTGTTTATGCATACCTACTAAAGGATGAGAAAGTATCAGAAGCACAATGGAAGGTAACCCACGAAGGGTATTGAAATAACGGAACTTTAAATACCAGAATGCACTACATGGCACGCCCACTTTGGCAGAACGTTTATAATCACGCTGCGAGTGCAGCGTCACTTCTTGCCTACACTGCTCCGAATACATATATCACGCACAATGCACTTTGGGAGCAGTAGTTCATCATTACAGTCATGTGGTGCACCGTGTTAAATCAGGCTCGGGCGCACCTGGGCCTTGTGATCCAGTCTGTGAGCAAGGCATGACGCCGAAACGTTAGACGCATGGAAGCAGGCACTTTTGAGACTTTGGAAATAAAGCCAGTTTCTACTGTACTGCGCCTCACCTTGTTTGTTTTGCCAGGAAGGTGATCGTGGGCTGCCCTGTGCCCATGTTTATCTGATACTTTTTTGGGGAATATATATATATATATATATATATATATATATATATATATATATATATATATATATATATATATACACACACAGAAACTCCAGAGTCTTCCTCTATTCCACTCTCAGGCAAAGTTAGTGATAGAGTAGGCATTTCAAATGCACTTGTTCCTCACCCTCTTACTTATCCCATGTATCCTTCCCTGGATTCAATTACACACCTGCGGCTTTCCTTTTGAATCCCGCTTTCTCTACAAATCTTCTGGGGAGAGGCCTTTGGCATAAACTGAACTATCATGTATAATGTAGTAGTAACAGTGCCTGTCTGGATGTGCCAATTGAAAATTAAAGTGACTACCCTGGGCGAAAACGATCAGTCTGCGAATTTATCAATAATGATGTATCAATATCACTACTAAATACTCCTGGCGCATTAGTACAAGTCCCTTACTCTTTGTGGTCTCAACATGCTAGTAATGTACGGTGCATTTTAACTACAGAGCGTTTCAGTATCAGATTCAACCCAATGAAGAAGCGTCCCCTTATAGCCAGAACCACTGGAATTATGAGGCAGGGGAGGGCCGAATTATGCAGCAGGGATGATTAATTGGGTGAGAAAAGACAAATTATGAGGCATTATGCGGCACATTTTGGGAGAGTAATACTACAATATTTTGTCATTTTTAAACTTATTATCACTCTCTGTGCATTAATTGCAAGTCATTAGTACCAGTTTAAGGGAAACGCAACTTTTACCACGCAGTGCCTTTACAACGCAGGTTTTTCAACGCAAGTCATTACAACGAATTGCGCTGGGGGGCGCTCTAGGATAGGTAATAGTTTAATTTACTATCCAACACCTTCCCTACTATCCACGGGGACTGGAGTTGGAATAGTAAATTAAACTATTCACTATCCAGCACCCTGCGTTGAAAAACCTGCGTTGTAAAAGCATGCGTGGTAAAAGCATGCGTTGTAACAATGTACATCCCCAGTTTAACACCCCCCCAAAAAAAAATATGCTACAGAAACGTGACAAGTCAACATTTCAAATGAGCCTTCGACTGCACTGCAACACATGTCGCTGCGTTTTTATGAACTTTTAAACCATTTGAGCCAGTCGCGGCCCATGCAGGTACGCATGGTGGGGTTGGGCAGGGTGGGCGGAAGTGAAAGTGACAAACAACGGAGTAGGGAAAATAAAATAAATAAATAAATAAAACCAATTACTGCTGCAACGTGCTTATCTGCATGGGCCGCAAATGGTTTGAGCTAGAAACATATTTTTTTGTTGTTGTTAAAATCTGCAAATTATGCAGCAATTGCGCCAAACTCACATAAGTCACCACCTGTGACTGTCCATAGGCCAACTTGCCTTGTGGGGGCTAGGACGCCCTGTGTCCCAAAGTCAGGGGGAGCCTAAACGTGGCAGCTGCCCACGAAGTGCTGTGCAGCTGTGGAGACACTGGGGCCAACGCTGGAGCCGTGTGGCCCTAAACAAATACAATGCCCCCTGAGCCTCTCAGGCTCTGAAGAATGAAATGCCCCCACAAGCCTCTCTGGGCTCGCAACTTAAGGAATGCCTGGAGCCTCTCTGGGCTCCAAGTAAAGAAATGCCGCCAAGAGCCTTTCATGCTCGAACACAAACTGCGGCCTTTGTTGGAGTCTTGCTGGGCTCAAAAACAAGCAATGCCCCCGAGCCTCTCTGGGCTCTGAAAACAACTGCTGCCTGTTGGGCTGGAGTCCCCCTCCTGGGGACTCAAAAACGACAATGGCCCCCGGAGCCCTCGTGGGCTTCTGAACAAATGCCCCCAGAACCCTTCAAGCTCTAACTAAACAAATGGGCCGTCGTTGTAGTCCCCCTCCTGGGGACTCTAAGACAAGAGAAATGCCGCCTCGAGCCTCGCAGGCTCGTAAATACAAATGTGGCGCTGTGAACCTCTCGTGGCTCTCAGCATCAATGCGCCTTTGTTGGAGTCCCCCTCCTGGGGACTCTGACAAGGGCTCTGTATACCATAAGGCCCAAGAGCCTTTCACGGGGCTGAGGAGGGACCCGCGGGGACGCCCGCACTCACCGGTAGTAGGTGGCGTCTCCCCTCGGCGGTGTCTCCTATCGGCTCCTGGGCTGCGGGGCTCTTCCTCCTTTCACAGGAGCCCCGATGGGGGAAATCACCAGTTGCTTCTTTGTGCCGGCGCGGGTCTCTCCTGCGACACCGGAGCCCCGCCTGCTCTCTCCACCGCCCTGCTCCTCTCCTCGTGCTGCGAGGGCGGGACTTCCGGGTCGCCCCTTCGGCTTCCGGGTCGTCGCTGGCAGCGCGGCGGCCCGGCGGGGAGGACAGCAGCTGGTGGCACGATCCGGGGCAAATCGCCGGGTGGGCACCGGCTCCTTTTACTTAAATATGAAATCGAGGTAGGCACTCGATCGGGGTCCCAAAAATGGCACCAGGTCCCTGGCCGGGGTGGGCACCTGCCAGGGGTACGAAACCTGCAAAAACGGGTCCAATGCCGGGTGGGCACCTGCCAAAGTGAATAAAGCGCCCCCAGGCGCTCAGAAGGCAATTAAAGCGCTCCCAAGCGCTAGCAGCAAGGATAAAGCGCTCCCCAGCGCTAGGGTACAAATAAAGCGCTTACAGGCGCTTAGAGGCCCACAAGTCCAGCAAAGTTTTGGAGGCAGGCAGGGGGGCAAGGCTGGGCCCAGAGCCAGCTCAATGGGCCTCCAGGCAGGGAGGCAGTCCAAGTGGCGGTCCTCCTGGTGCCCAACAGCAACAGCCCCCCTCAGCAAAAGGATCCTGGAAGAGAACAAATTGTAAGGGGACACAGCCCCTTCTTATACTGTAAATTCCTTTGTCTGTGGGTAGGGTGGGGGAAGAACCAGTTGCAGCTGGTCTGGGAGCACCCTTGATGTGCTCAGCACCTCACTCTATTCACTGGCAGGGTTAGGGTCATTAGACGCACCACAGCGGGCGGAGCCAGCATTGTGTGGGAAAAGCCCAGCCCTATTCAGGACCCAGGTGCACTCCTCCCCAGCCATCAGCATGCTAATCTCCACACTCACCACCGGGCAGACCCATCCAGACTCCTGGAGCCAGGCTCACCAGCCAGCCCCAGCCAATCAGACACCAGCACCTTTACAGCACACGCACAGCCATGTCTAGAAGTGGCACTTCCACACTAGACACATACACGCGCATACATCATTTCACAGCATTCAATCACACGAGTCCGCACATACCAGACTCGAGCCTGTACACCCCACGCATCAGGAACTACCAGGGACACAGACATTCCCCATGCATTCCTATGGGAGGGCAGGCCAACCTTACTCCACGCACTCAGAGTGCGCACGCACTTTCCACTGGGATACAGTGAAAGTGCGCAGAACCCAAAAATCACCATCACCAGGTCACCATTAAAAGCAAAAAGTTTAGGGGTGAACCTGCCAGAAGGGCCAAGTCCAACACAACCCCCTTCCAGCCAAAACGCAGGGGAGACCAATCACCACCATTATGGACTTCCCTGCTTGGGGCGATAGAACACGGACGTGGGCCTGCAACTGCAGGGACACCCTCCTGTTCTACGCCACGGTGAACCCATGGGATTCCTTCCAAAACCACTGTCTGGAACAACTGGGCTACCTCACTGGTACTCCCAAGCTGTCCGCGGCCAGGATCAGGCCCGGGGCCACCCAGGTGCCACTGGTCCTTGCCTATTTGCAGAGCGGGGGGTAGTAACCCCTGGCACATAGTAGCCATTCTCCACTCTTCCTGTCTGCAAGACAGGACTAGACTGCCACTGGTTCTCCAGCCTAGGGTCTACACCCTTAGGCGGACCAGGAGTCTCAGAGAAGGCTCTCCTCCACCTACCTCTTCTTCTAGGGTTCCTCCACCTCCGACGAGGGGTACACCTAGAACGCCATTCCAACCCAGGGTTTAACCCCTCAGGTTGCACCGGGGTCAGAGGTGGGCTCTCCCACCCTCTGCACTCCCTTCCAGAGTCCTGCTCCCTACCAACTGGGGCGGTACCTCTGGAAGAAGAACCGGTCAGGACACTGATTACAGTCGCCCCTACCTCCAGGTCAGGCGTATCTTGAACCTGGCCTTCCAACCTCTGGTCTAGAACCTTGGGAGGAATAACTGCCTGGCACTCCAGGACTTCTGGGGATTCACACGCCATCCCCCTGAGGCTGACACATGACCCATGTGTCGTGTGACTGTCTGTCTGGCGCAGATCTCCCGTCCCCTGTCCACCTGACAGTGCGTGAAGATCCCCTAGAGCAGAAGTGGCGCCACCCGGGTCCCCCCAAGAAGATCTAGCCCAACTGGCTAGTCCCTGGTCCACTGGTGCATCCACTGGGAAACTCATCCTCCAATCACTCCTCACTTCGGACTTCTGTGCCCTCCCAACTGGAGTGACACTGTCGGACACTGGAACCGCTGGAGCTCTAGTTACAGATGCTCCAGGTTCCCTAGACACTAGGAGATCCTCCTCAAGTGGACTAACAGGACAACCTAGGTCCCCAACCTGGTGTTCCCTCATGAAACCACCCAGGTTCTGAGATAGGGCTTCGGCCATCTGGGGACTCTCAGCCACCCACTGACTCCTGCTCCACTGAGCCAGGTAGTAAGCCTCTCCACCCTTCTCACTATACTGGGACCTAGCTGGGCTACACTGAGCCTCTTCCACCACGCTGGGCTGGAAAATACCTGAACCACTACTTTTGGAATCACTCACTAATGACTCTAAAGAACCTCTGGCACTTTCCCAGCGGTCTGCTTCATCTGCAAGCTCACAGGCATCAGACAATCCACACCCCAACAGGTGTGGGCGCAACCCTGGTGAACAACAACTGAGCAGGTGCTCTTTGACAATCAGATCAAACAGTTTGTCAAAATCAGAGTCAGTGTGAACCTGTACCCAATCAAACAGTGTCCCACAACATTCATCTTCAAAATCTTCCCAAGACTGGTGAGACAGTTTCTTACTGTCCCTGAACTTCAACCTTAACTCCTCCTCTTGGGAAACATGTACCATACTTTGGGAACTGGGAATGGGACTGCTCGCACTGGGCTCTATATAGCTGCCATCACTGAACTCAACCCGCCCTGGGGAGTCCAGAAAATTAAAACTGCGCGCAGGGGATAGTCTACCCTCCAGAGGTAAGTTCTCTCTGGTGAAGGCCCTCTCAGCCTCCTCTATCCTCTCCTGCGCTAAGACCCTCTGAGTCTCTAGCTGTTGCTTTCTAATGCCGAGCTATGCCATAGCCTGGGCATGCTCTGACCTGAGCTTTTCTAAAGCCAGCTGGTGCTCCCTTTCTTTCCTCCTATCTTCCCACTCCTCTGGGGACAGGGAAAGGGATGAGGCACTGCCTCCTACACTGGACCCAGCAAGGGACTCCCTATCTTTGGGGTCCTCACTATCTGCTGGCGTCCCTGTACTCTCGTTTTCCTCCTCCTCTTCAGACTCTTCAGGGCTCCCCTCAGACCCACCACCCTCATGGTGTGAGACCCGGGCCATCTCCTCACTGTGCTCACGCTCCCAGTCATCCTTCTGCCATTGGATTAGGTTACCCCTAAGTTGGGACTGGGTGTCTGACTCAATCACAGCAATGTCTCTCTCTTCGCAAAATTCTCTCAACTCATGCATAAACAGACCCCAGACATTAAAAGCAGACTCCATCTTGGCAGGATGCTCACAGACATGTGCAACACAGGGGACTTAACTGTCAGAGCTGAAGCAAGAGTACAAAATTTACAAAACAAATTCAGAGACCTCCCTATCCCAGAGAACTCACACTCACTTGTCTAGTGCCACTCACCATTCATCCACACACAACCCCCCCCCCTCAGACTAGTAAGGCAGTTTCTACCACCCCTGATTTCTCAACCTGACCCCACGTGACACAGGTACCAGACTCTGGGCGCAGGGCGGGGAACAAATGTACTGGACACTATTACGCTGCTACCACTGGATCCCACCCTCTGGTGAATCCAGAAAATTCAAACTGCACTTTGGGGATAGAAAACCACCCAGAGCTAGTGACACTAACTCACAGTGCACAAGAAACACATTTCCAAAGAAATGACATTAAGAACAATTTAGAAACAATAATCCCCAAAATGTGATTTATCTAAAATGCAAAGTTTTGTAGTGCGGCCAGTTGCCACTGAGGTACAACGCAAACACAAATCTTTATCCTTTCCGCTGCCGCCAATGTTAGAAATGGGATCCCTGGCTGGCCAGGGCTTGCGCCAAAGTCAGTCAGAGACCACCACTTCCACGTCAGGGCAAGGGAGTTACACGCCAAGATAACCCCTGCTCACCCCCTTGGTAACGTAGCACGAGCAGTAAAGCTAAACTTGGAGGCAATGTGAGTTAATTGTTTGCGCACGCACCCCAGCAACAACACCCAGGGCCCACCACAAAGGAAACTCCACACAAGGTTATATATAAAAATTGCCTTTGTATTACACCAAAACACATTAGATAAAAACACACACTTTACAATGTGCCAACAGGCACGGGCAGAATTTACAGGGCATATGTACAAGACAGGGCCACCTGGACCACTGTCAGGAATCAGCACTTTTAGAACTAGCAATAAGAATATCACTTAGAACATAGCACATAGAATGTAAAATCACTGTAGCACAAATTAGAAAATGTAGCACACAACCAGTAACTACTGGTAACAGGTATGTACCACCTACGCAACCCTAACCACCTTAGGAGAATATTGCGCAGGGAACCTGGACCTCACTAGCAACACCTGCACTAGGAGAAAAACAACCACCTAAGTATCACAATACCTGTAGGGGCATAGGCACATTACGCATGATGCATCACTACACATTCAGAGGTGTAGGGAAGGAAAACACATGATCGATAACATACATTCAGAGGTGTAAGAACATGGCACATGACACATTAAAACACATTCAGAGGTGCAGGGAAAGAACAATTGCGCCAAACTCACATAAGTCACCACCTGTGACTGTCTATAGGCCAACTGGCCTTGTGGGGGCTAGGACGCCCTGTGTCCCAAAATCAGGGGGAGCCTAAACGTAGCAGCTGCCCAGCACGAAGTGCTGGGCAGCTGTGGAGACACTGGGGCCAACGCTGGAGCCTTGTGGTCCTAAACAAATACAATGCCCCCTGAGCCTCTCAGGCTCTGAAGAACAAAATGCCCCCACAAGCCTCTCTGGGCTCGCACCTTAAGGAATGCCTGGAGCCTCTCTGGGCTCCAAGTAAAGAAATACCGCCAAGAGCCTTTCAGGCTCGAGCACAAACTGTGGCTGTTGTTGGAGTCTTGCTGGGCTCAAAAACAAGCAATGCCCCCGAGCCTCTCTGGGCTCTGAAAACAACTGCTGCCTGTTTGGCTGGAGTCCTCCTCCTGGGGACTCAAAAACGACAAGGACCCCCGGAGCCCTCGTGGGCTTCTGAACAAATGCCCCTAGAGCCCTTCAAGCTCTAACTAAACAAATGGGCCGTTGTTGGAGTCCCCCTCCTGGGGACTTTAAGACAAGAGAAATGCCGCCTCGAGCCTCGCAGGCTCGTAAATACAAATGTGGCGCCGTGAGCCTCTCGTGGCTCTCAGCACCAATGCGCCATCGTTGGAGTCCCCCTCCTGGGGACTCTGACAAGGGCTCTGTATATCATAAGGCCCAAGAACCTTTCACGGGGCTGAGGAGGGACCCACGGGGATGCTCGCACTCACCGGTAGTAGGCGGCGTTTCCCCTCGGCGGTGTCTCCTCTTAGCTCCTGGGCTGTGGGGCTCTCCCTCCTTTCACGGGAGCCCCAATGGGGGGAAAACACTGGTTGCTTCTTTGTGGCAGCGCGGGCTCTCCTGCGACATCGGAGCCCCGTCTGCTCTCTCCAAAGCCCTGCTCCTCTCCTCGTGCTGCAGGGGCGGGACTACCGGGTCGCCCCTTCGGCTTCCGGGTCGTCGCAGGCAGCGGGCGACCCGGCGGGGAGGACACTAGCTGGTGGCACGATCCGGGGCAAATGCCGGGTGGGCACCGGCTCCTTTTACATAAATATTAAATCGAGGTGGGCCCCAAAAACGGCACCAGGACCCTGGTGGGGTGGGCACCTGCCAGGGGTACGAAATCTGCAAAAACGGGTCCACTGCTGGGTGGGCACCGGCCAAAGTGAATAAAGTGCCCCAAGGCACTCAGAACGCAATTAAAGCGCTCCCAAGCTCTAGCAGCAAGGATAAAGCGCTCCCCAGCGCTAGGGTACAAATAATGCACTCACAGGCGCTTAGAGGCCCACAAGTCCAGCAACGTTTTGGAGGCAGGCAGGGGGGCAAGGCTGGGCCCAGAGCCAGCTCACTGGGCCTCCAGACCGGAAGGCAGTCCAAGTGGCGGTCCTCCTGGCGCCCAACAGCAACAACCCCCCTCAGCAAAAGGATCCTGGAAGAGAACAAATTGTAAGGGGACACAGCCCCTTCTTATACTGTAAATTCGTTTGTCTGAGGGTAGGGTGGGGGAAGAACCAGTTGCAGCTGGTCTGGGAGCACCCTTGATGTGCTCAGCCCCTCACTCTATTCACTGGCACGGTTAGGGTCATTAGGCGCACCACAGGGGGCGGAGCCAGCATTGTGTGGGGAAAGCCCAGCCCTATTCAGGACCCAGGTGCACAATTTTAATAATTTAGTGTCACTTTCATTACCTGTTTTAATTCTCCTGCACACTTCCCCTGTACTCTGCTCTGGGCTCACACGCTCTGGACCTAAACCACACAGCGGATCTAAGCTCTGGTTGCAGTTTCAAACCGCAAAACACAGGGACGCCATTCCCGCCGCGGACACAGGCCACGCCCCTTTTTCGAGAGGCCACGCCCCCGCCGGCCGTCACTACTAAAGGACGCTGAAAACAAGCGTCACATAGATAGAAATTTCTCCTGAGGCGGAAGCCGGGAGTAGGTTGCACAATTTTAATAATTGAGTGTCACTTTCATTACCTGTTTTAACCCCTTGCGTGCGGGGCGTATTCCCCGCCTGTGCTGACTCCGCCTTGCGCGGGCGGAGTCATGACGGAACGGTTCCGTCATCAGCACAGCTCAACCGATGCTGATGACGGAACCGTTCTGTCATCAGCATGGAAGGGGTTAATTCTCCTGCACACTTCCCCTGTACCCTGCTCTGGGCTCACATGCTCTGGACCTAAACCGCACAGCGGATCTAAGCGCTGGTTGCAGTTTCAAACCGCTAAACACAGGGACGCCATTCCCGCCGCGGACACAGGCCACGCCCCTTTTTCGAGAGGCCACGCCCCGCCGGGTTATCCTTCCCGGTATAAAAAATGTGTATCTTCCGGTCGCGCAGCGGGCGAGCGCAGCGGGCTCGCCGTTTGCGTGCCGAAGGCATGCCTAAGGCAAGCCCGTCTGCGCCCGTCCGTGCCTGGACCGGGCCGAGGGCCATGCCCCTTACATCTCGGCCACAAAAGACCAGGCAATATAGTGCGGAAGCTCTCCTCAGCATAAGCCCTTTAGGAACTGATTGTGGCTTGCACTGTTATCACGCTACAGAGCTCCCAGTGATCTGCCCAAAATGTAAACAAATCCTCAAACCTAAGCAGGTTCATGATGCGAAACAGGATTACTGTATGTTTTTGTTAAACTGCAGGTCCCTGCCAAAACATAGGGTGGAAATTGCCCTTTTGTTAGAGGAGCGCATGCCAGATGCAGTGTTTCTCACTGAAACGTGGCTTGTGTCGCACTCCGAACCTGTCTTAGTGACAGCCCTTCTTCCAGGTTTCCAAATTATTCGGCAAGATCGTCCTGAAGGGAGAGGAGGAGGCCTAGCCATTTTATATAAGGAGCAATACCACTGTCGAGTAATCTCTGAAGTTATTCCAGATTGTGAGAGCTTAGCATTCACTCTGGAATTCTCCCCTAACAATTGCTTTTCAGGTACGGTGGTATATCGCCCCCCGGGGCCCCCCAAACAGTTTCACAATCTCCTTCCGCCGATCGTGGCTGAACGTGTTAGCACTGCCTCTAATTATACTTTGCTAGGGGATCTCAACTTTCATTTTGATACTGCCCTGGATCATACAGCTATGACACTTGTAGACGACCTAGCTGCTCTACAATTAGTCCAACGTGTGAAGACACCGACTCACGTTAAGGGCCACTTACTGGACCCTGTGTTCAGTAATTGTGCAGACCTTGTGGTTGGGCTACCAATCTCCCTCCCGTGGACTGATCATCTACTGGTGCCTTTCACCTGGACCACATTTAAGCCACTCCCTTCGAGACCCACTGTAAGGCATACCAGATCCTGGGCGCGGCTACCAGTCGATGACTGGGCAAGTAGACTCGCGACTGACCAACCCTCCTATAATGGGGACCCATGTTTGGCCAACCAGGAATATGAAGACTGGATCACACAATCCCTTGAAGCCACTCTCCCCCTGAGTAAGATAATGCTGAAACGTTCCCAAAAAACTGCCCCCTGGTACTCAGAGGCTCTCAGGGAAAAGAAACGCCAATGCAGGAAAATAGAAAGACGATGGCGTTTAGATTACTCTTTGGAGGAAAAAACCCGATACCGAGAGGCAATTAAAATCTACAAACCCGAGGTTAAATCTGCCCAATCTGTATACTTCTCTGATAAAATCTTACAAGCTAAGTCCAAGCCTAAGGAAATTTTTCAAATACTGAAAAAACTCACAAAACTTCCCCCTTCTAGCTTGCACGAGGAAAAAACAACAGCCCACTGCAATGAACTGGCAGAATTTTTCCACCAGAAAGTTAATACAATATATTCATCTCTCCCCTCTATAGCAATTGTCCCCATAGCTCAGGATCGAACAAATCTGGGGGATACTTCATTGGAACCCTTGCTAACACTGGACCACTTCCCTCCACTAAACCTTGAATCTTTGGATTCTATTGCCCGCAAGGTAAAATCTGGGTCTCCATGTGATCCAGCACCTCCAGAAGCCATGATGTTGGCATCTCAGGTCACTTTACCAACTATTTTGGACCTCCTGAATGCCTCCATCACCTCTGGCACTGTCCCTCCCGCTTGGAAGCGGGCCATGGTCTGAGCTCTGCTAAAAAATCCCAATCTGGATCCCTCGGACTTTAGCAACTATCGGCCGATTTATCTGCTCCCCTGGGTGAGCAAAATACTTGAGAGATACATCAATCTCCAGCTGGTGAATTTTCTTGAAAACAACCAGCTGTTAGATGCCACCCAGACGGGTTTTAGACCCAGACACGGAACAGAGACTGCCCTTCTAGCAGTCACGGAGGAAACCAGAAAAATCCTAGATCAGGGGGGTCAGTGGCAGTGATCCTCCTTGACCTAAGCGCGGCATTCGATACGATCAGCCATGACACTCTGCTGACCTGCCTCTTGAATGTCGGAATAGTGGATGGAGCTTGGCTATGGCTCAAATCCTTCTTGAGTGACAGATCATTCCAAGTTTTTGATGGAGACACTGTATCCATGAGCAGGCCGTTGAGGTGTGGAGTCCCACAAGGCTCCTCTTTAAGCCCCGCGCTTTTTAACATCTATATGAGACCACTGGCTGAGGTTGTTCGTCCGTTTGGGGTTAAGATTATTTCTTACGCGGACGACACCCAGCTGGTGGTCTCCTTGGCGCAGGAGGCCGCTCTACCGTCGTCAGGTGGGCTAATAAAGTGCCTAGAGGAGGTAAAGGGCTGGATGACCTCCTTATCTCTTAAGCTCAATGGGGACAAAACGGAGCTGATGCTCCTGGGTCCCTCAAACCCCACCTTTTTCAACTCCTTGTGGCCTCCTTGTCTAGGTACCCACCCAGTACCCAAAGACAATATTAAGAGCCTTGGGGTGTGGCTGGACAAGACCCTCTCGTTTAACATCCAGGCTACAAAACTCTCGGCCACCTGCTTCGGACTTCTCAGGATGCTAAAGAAAGTCCTCCCTCTTTTGCCTATGGAGGCAAAGCAGGTGGCCATCCAAGGTCTGATACAGTCCCGCTTGGACTTCAACAATGTCCTCTACCTTGGCGCCCCGGAATACACCTTGCGTAGACTACAGATAGTGCAGAACTGTGCGGCCCGCACACTGTTACAGCTGCCACGCAGGCAATCAGCCAGATCTGGTCTGATTAGCCTGCACTGGCTGCTAGTGCGACAGAGAGTCATCTTTAAGGCCATGTGTATTGCCCATCAGGCCTTTTGGGACACAGGACCAATGATTACCCGGGACCTAGTAAATCAGTACCAACCTGCCAGAAACCTTCGCTCTAGCCAGGCCTGTTTGGCTATAGCTCCGAGAATAAAAAAGGTAAGGGCGGGCGGCAGGACGTTTACCTATAATGCCGCCAAGATCTGGAACTCACTTCCTCTTCATCTCAGATCCAATCCTAACCTCTCCTCCTTTCGAAAACAGCTGAAGACTTTTTTGTTTAACACTCCTTGTTAAATTCTGCAAGTTACCCTTGTCAAGCAATTTCTATTCTGGTCTTTAGCGCTTGGACGTCTCTGGGCAGCAACTGCGCTCTACAAATCTACTTTTCATTTCATTTCCTCCCCAGCCATCAGCATGCTAATCTCCACACTCACCACCGGGCAGACCCATCCAGACTCCTGGAGCCAGGCTCACCAGCAGCCCCAGCCAATCACACGCCAGCACCTTTACAGCACACGCACAGCCATGTCTAGAAGTGGCACTTCCACACTAGACACATACACACCGCATACATTATTTCGCAGCATTCAATCACACGAGTCTGCACATACCAGACTCGAGCCTGTACACCCCACGCATCAGGAACTACCAGGGACACAGATATTCCCCATGCATTCCTATGGGAGGGCAGGTCAACCTTACTCCACGCACTCAGAGTGCGCACGCACTTTCCACTGGGACACAGTGAAAGTGCGCAGAACCCAAAAATCACCATCACCAGGTCACCATTAAAAGCAAAAAGTTTAGGGGTGAACCTGCCAGAAGGGCAAAGTCCAACAATATATATATATATTTTTGGGAAGTTTTATATAGCGCAAACTAGACCCGAAGGTATCAGAGTGCTTTACCTGAGCACTAGTTAGGTTACAGAAGGACACATACATTTTTGTTAGGCACGGGGAGATTAAGCGATTTGCCCAGAATCACAGAATGTTGAGCGTCCCTGCTGAGACTCGTAACCCGAGTCCCCAGCTCCGAGGTCGACCGCCCTAGCCATTAGGCCACATTCTCTCCCCCTTCATGCTTTCTGCTGTGAAGGAAAGAGTTAGGGGTACCAGTGGCCAGACTTGTTTTCACTGCTTCTGAAGCCACAATGTAGACCAGCATCTGTACCCATTGCCCTGTATAGGGGTAGTGCACTGCAGGGGCTGCTACTGGAGGGAAGATTGAGCTGAGGCTGTAGGGATTAGCGTGAGACAGGGGAGATGGTTATGGAGGAGCCGCAGTGGTTAATTTGTAAAGTAAAAATACGTGCAGGGGCTCTCGTCAGGTGGCAGCCTGCACCAGCCCATTTCTTCTGTAACACTGCCTGAAACAGAGCCAACTACTAACTAGGCAGTGGGGAAAGGGTGTGGCATAGTGACCAGAGCTGCAGACCTCGGAGATGGGGAACCAGGTTCAGGTTTTGACATCAGCTCAACATCCTGTGATTCAGGGCAAATCACGTAATCTTCCTGTGCCTACCAAAAATGAGTGTGTCCTTTACTGGCGCTCATGAAACTACTGAGCCGGTGTTGATGATTACATTTCAGTGCTGAGGACCAGAAACCACTGGCTCAAATTAAGCACTGAGGAGCTGGTGTATTTGGAGAGAGTGAACTGAGGCTGTGAGTTGGTGTGGGAGGAGTGAGTGTTGGTAGGAGGCTTTTTGGGATGGCAACCCATAGGCTATGGCTGCAGCAAACAGCACATTAATTGGATTGCCGGAAAGGGTGGGTAGGTGTGTTTTCTGGACTTCATAAATGCAGATGGGGAAGAAAAAACATAAAGAAGCTCAGATTTCATCACAATTTGTGCAGCAACCATTTTAATGTGGGACAAAACCTTATCAGAAAGCTCTATTCACCAATACTTCTACCAGTCATACTGCGAACGGCTCACGGAGCTATACTGTTAGCCAGTACTATCACACCATGATTTTGGGGTGTTCCTCTTGCACACTACCATGTCAGCTTTATGGGGCAGTCATGTTAGGTAAGGTAATAACCCTAAGGAGCAATAGGAGTGCAGAAAACACTCTGCGGCTAATTCACGAAGGTAAACGTAGTCCTGGAGTTTTAGACTTGAGGTCTAAAGGGCCAATTCTGAAGGGTACATTTAGACCTGAAGTGTAAGGGCCCAATTCTCAAAGGTAAATTCAGACCTGAAGTGTAAGGGCCAAATTCACAAAGGTAGACTTAGACTTGAAGTCTAACTTTACCTTTGTGAACTTGGTCCTTAGACTTCAGGTCTAAACTTGGACTTCAGGACTAACTTTACCTTTGTGAACTGGGCCTTTAGACTTCAGGACTAAACTTAGACTTAAGGTCTAACTTTCCCTTGTGAACTCAGCCCTTAGACTTCAGGTCTAAACTTAGACTTCAGGTCTAACTTTACCTTTGTGAACTGGACCCTTAGACTTCAGGTCTAAAGTTAGACTTCAGGTCTAAACTTAGACTACAGGTCTAACTTTACCTTTGTGAACTGGGCCCTAAGACTTCAAGTCTAAACTTAGACTTCAGGTCTAAACTTAGACTTCAGGTCTAACTTTACCTTTGTGATCTTGGCCCTAAGACTTCAGGTCTAAACTTAGACTTCAGGTCTAACGTAGACTTCAGGTCTAACTTTACCTTTGTGATCTTGGCCCTAAGACTTCAGGTCTAAACTTAGACTTCAGGTCTAACTTTACCTTTGTGAACTGGGCCCTTAGACTTCAGGTCTAAACTTAGACTTCAGGTCTAACTTTACCTTTGTGAACTTGGCCCTTAGACTTCAGGTCTAAACTTGGACTTCAGGTCTAACTTTACCTTTGTAAACTGGGCCTTTAGACTTCAGGACTAATCTTAGACTTAAGGTCTAACTTTCCCTTGTGAACTCAGCCCTTAGACTTCAGGTCTAAACTTAGACTTCAGGTCTAACTTTACCTTTGTGAACTGGACCCTTAGACTTCAGGTCTAAAGTTAGACTTCAGGTCTAAACTTAGACTAATGGTCTAACTTTACCTTTGTGAACTTGGCCCTAAGACTTCAGGTCTAAGCTTAGACTTCAGGTCTAACTTTACCTTTGTGAACTGGGCCCTAAGACTTCAGGTCTAAACTTAGACTTCAGGTCTAAACTTAGACTTCAGGTCTAACTTTACCTTTGTGATCTTGGCCCTAAGACTTCAGGTCTAAACTTAGACTTCAGGTCTAACTTTACCTTTGTGAACTGGGCCCTTAGACTTCAGGTCTAAACTTAGACTTCAGGTCTAACTTTACCTTTGTGAACTTGGCCCTTAGACTTCAGGTCTAAACTTGGACTTCAGGTCTAACTTTACCTTTGTGAACTGGGCCTTTAGACTTCAGGACTAAACTTAGACTTAAGGTCTAACTTTCCCTTGTGAACTCAGCCCTTAGACTTCAGGTCTAAACTTAGACTTCAGGTCTAACTTTACCTTTGTGAACTGGACCCTTAGACTTCAGGTCTAAAGTTAGACTTCAGGTCTAAACTTAGACTAATGGTCTAACTTTACCTTTGTGATCTTGGCCCTAAGACTTCAGGTCTAAGCTTAGACTTCAGGTCTAACTTTACCTTTGTGAACTGGACCCTTAGACTTCAGGTCTAAAGTTAGACTTCAGGTCTAAACTTAGACTTCAGGTCTAACTTTACCTTTGTGTTCTTGGCCCTAAGACTTCAGGTCTAAACTTAGACTTCAGGTCTAACTTTACCTTTGTGAACTGGGCCCTAAGACTTCAGGTCTAAACTTAGACTTCAGGTCTAACGTTACCTTTGTGAACTGGGCCCTAAGACTTCAGGTCTAAACTTAGACTTCAGATCTAACTTTACCTTTGTGAACTCAGCCCTTAGACTTCAGGTCCAAACTTAGACTTCAGGTCTAACTTTACCTTTGTGAACTCAGCCCTTAGACTTCAGGTCTAAACTTAGACTTCAGGTCTAACTTTACCTTTGTGAACTCAGCCCTTAGACTTCAGGTCTAACTTTACCTTTGTGAACTGGGCCCTCATACTTGAGGTCTAAACTTAGACTTCAGGTCTAACTTTCCCTTTGTGAACTGGGCCCTTAGATTGCAGGTCTAAACTTAGACTTCAGGTCTAACTTTACCTTTGTAAATTGGGCTTTTAGACTTCAGGTCTAAACTTAGACTTCTTCACCATTGTGAATTGGGGCCTCTTTCTCTGCGGCAGCATATAATACTTGCCCAATCACGTGCTTTACTCAAGGTAACCAACATGAGTATAGCCAACACCTTCTCTTAGTTGCGCCCTTCATAGGTCCTTTTCTTTTGATCACAAGTTCAAGTTCAAGTTCAAGAATTTATATAGCGCACTACTCACCCAGAGGGTCTCAAGGCGCTTGGGGAGGGGGTTCATTAGTTATCGAATAGCCAGGTTTTAAGTTCTTTTCTGAAGGAGATGTGGTTCTGTGTAAGGCGGAGGTGAGTGGGGAGTGAGTTCCAGGTCTTGGGCGCCAAGTAGGAGAAGGATCTACCTCCCATGGTGGATCTTTGGATACGCGGAACTGCGGCGAGGCCTTGATTGGAGGATCTCAGTTGGCGGGTGGGTGTGTAGAAGGATAGTCGAGTGTTGAGGCATTCGGGACCTAGTTTGTAGAGGGCCTTGTGTGCGTGGGTGAGGAGACGGAATGTTATTCTCTTGTTGACGGGAAGCCAGTGGAGGTCTTTCAGGTGGCCGGTAATGTGATCTTGGCGAGGGTTGAGTACTGGCTGCAGCTGCAATATCAAGCCAAATCTAAAAAAGTAAGTCTCTGAAGTACTGAAATACACCCATGAAGGTGTTGAAAAACAACCTAAAGCACTATTCAAGTGCATTAACTCTTCGACAATTAAGCATGGAGTTATATCATGTGGCGGGGAGTACTGGTGAACATCAGTAAAGTATTTCAAATAACAGTATTAGTTTAATTTAAAATCCCCCTGTTCTCACTCCTTTGATTTAAGTCTTTAGTGCCAAGAAATTTGCACCATTTCTTTCTGCATCCATTGTGCCCTTGACTACTATTGGCAATGTAGTATTGAGTGAATCGCAGTGACTATATAGAGTTAGGAGTCACACAGTGCATAGGTGGTCAGTTTGAGTACATATTCTTTCTATTAGAGGACATGTGTCAGACCCTTTCAGGGGGCGTGGTGTAAGCATGGGTTACTTAGACCTCACTTTTAGGGCTGGAGTTGTTTGCCTCTGATGTCCAGAAAGGCATCATATCAAGGCTGTAAAAACTGGGTCAAATACATCCCCTGCCTCACTTCAGTGGTATCCTTGGGAAACAGTCACAGGCTTCTCAGGGAGGTAGTGTGGGGTGTACAAACTCAGAACTTAACCACCCAGCAGAACAATTTGTTTGCCCAGTACAGGGCTTAAATTGGATACATTGAGAACTCACTATAAATGGGGTGAAACATAGGTTTTAGTAGCAGGTGCAATAATATACATTGCAGCATGAACTACTGTGCTTTGGGATAATGCCCTTTTTCCCCCGTTTCCCCAAAGTCACTCCTCTTGTGTCAGTCAGCCACTCAAATCACTTTAACTTTTGGCCACCATGGCCATAAAAGTACAAACAAGTTAAAGCAACAATAAATAGATAACATAATTCATAAAAACATAGTTACAGACCAGAGCTACATTAAACAAGCATTTGCAATGCAATAGGTCTCGCATTAATTAAGTTTGAGCTATTGGCATTGCTAAAAATTGCAACACCAATTGCAAAAAATGTCTATAAATTGTAGGCCAAAAAATGTGTATCTATTTTTTTAGCAATGGTGGCATGCTGCGCTTTAGATGAATATGTTTAGTAAAGTGTGACATTCTGCGATTGCTACAATAATTAATTGTGGATGCGTAAACAATTGATGTGTGCACTGATGGCTGGTGGTGTGTGTGCCTGTAGAAATTGTGCACTGATGGCTAGTGGTGTGTGTGCCTTTTGGAAGTGTGCACTGCTGGCTGGTGGTGTGTGCCTGGTGAAAGCGTGCACTTACAGCTGGTGGTGTGTGTGTCCCTGGTGAAAGTGTGCACTGATGTCTAGTGGTGTGTGTGTGCCTGGTAAAAGCGTGCACGGACAGCTGGTGTTGTGTGTGTGCCTGAAAGCGTGCACGGATGTCTGGTGGTGTGTGCCTGGTGGAAGCATGCACTGACGGCTGGTGGTGTTTGTTCCCAGTGAAAGCGTGCACTGACGGCTGGTGGTGTTTGTGCCCGTTGAAAGTCTGCACTGACGATTGATGGTGTCTGTGCCTGGTGAAAGTGTGCACTGATGGTGTGGTTGAGTGTGTGGTTGTGTGTGTGGTTCTATGTGTGTGGTTGTGTGTGTGGTTGTGTATGTGGTTGTATGTATGGTTGTATATGTGGTTGTGTGTGGTTGTTGTGTGTGATTGTGTATGGTTGTGTGTGTGTGTGTGTGTGTGTGTGTGTTTGTGTGTGTGGTTATGGTTGTGTGTGTGGTTGTGTGTGTGGTTGAGTGGGGAGTGAGCCAGAAAGAACTAGCGGTTGGCAGTCTGGAGAGAGTTACAAAGATAGATACCATTAAATGTAGATATTCAAAGGAAAAATAAATTGTTAAAGGCAGACAGTGAAGCAAAGGCAGGGTTGAAACAGGGAGAAAGACAGGTGGAAATGTTATGAGCAATTAAATAAAAGAGAAGATTAGAGAAAGAAAATAAAGGGGGCACATTTTGGAGGGACCGAAACAGAGGTGTAGGAAAGAGCGTGAGAGAGAAAAAAAAATAGCAGAGAGGTGAAGCAGGCGACTGGCCTATACATAGATGGAGGATGGAAAACAGGAGAGAATTAACTGAAAGGAAGAAACGAGAGTTGAGAGCAGAAAAAGACAGAAGTGAAGATAGTGGAGGAGAAAAGGAGGTAATAAAAGAGATGAGAAATGCAGAATAGACAGTAAAAAAGGTCGAAAAGGGAGAGAGGAGCGAAATATTAGAAGAGGGAGCGACGGAGAGCACGTCTACAGTTAGTTTCAAATAGTACAGCTGTGAACTGTGACTGCTCAGCTGCCCATATCTTGCTTGAAAGTACATCGGAATAGACAAATGTTCTGGTGTTTCAAGATATAAAACACAAAAAGTTATGTTTTTATAAGAACCAAGTCCACTCTTCCAGGGCAGAGGCATGTCATTTGCGGATTCACCGTGAGTGGTGCTGGGCCTGGACAGACATTTGTTGGAGAGCTGTCCTCTGTTCCTGTGACCTGCCCTAAGCAAGCACATGCGCGCACCCATTCATCAAGAGAGCCAAAGAAAGGTGCAATTAAGTGGAAAATGAACCTGAAATACAGGATCAAACACTGAAGTGTAACAAGATTTGTCACAGCGTGCAGGTTACATGCACAGTCCTCTCAGTGTGTTCATTGTCACCTTTATAATGGATTGTGAGATAGCTTTCAGTGAGGCAACAACACAGATCCGATTGCTCGAGCACATGTTTTGTACTTTGCTTGAATTCATATAGCTTGCTTACCAAACTCATTGTGAGACATAATGCGCCCGGCCGACGACCACCCCGCTTGTCAGTGCAGAGCTGGTACCAGAGAAGCGCAAGAGCGCCATCACTCGTCGCAAGCCTTGCAGGCTGCTTCTGAAACTTGGGAGGGTGGAAGTGAGGAAGTGGAGGCGGGGGTGTGTAACCACCCCATGGGGTAAAGTGGTTGCGCCCAGTTTGTACTGGAAAAAGATGCGGTGTCTGTAGTTTGTTTCTTGCACATGATAAATAACAGGGGGAGGGGCACTGGCGGGTCACAAATGCATCACGATGATAGTGCGTTAAAACAAGTAGGGAGATAACATTCTGAAATGTAAATTCTGTTTATTCGGCGGAAAAGTTGGGCGCTGTCACCTCCGTGTAGTGTTAGGTTAATTACTGCCGAATCCGCAGGAGTGAGACGAAAGCAGCCTGCGGCAGTAGTTTTATCCGGGAGAGGAGGAAGGCAACATGCACCGCCTCGTGAAATGGATCCAAAGAAAACCAAGCTCTCGGCATTGATGTGGCGGGGGCGGGTTACATGAGGTAAAAGTGACATTTGTGAGCAAACAAAATACAAGAGGTAGCAAACGGTGCATTACAGGAGGAAAAGTGACATGTGTGCAAGTTACAAAGGCGTACCTCAGGAGGCAGATGACTGCAGTGATGAAAGATGCTGGCGAATGTCGAGCCAGGGCAAACTCCCGAGACCTGCCCTAAGCAAGCACATGCGTGCACCCGTTCATCAAGAGAGCATAAGAAAGGTGCCATTAAGTGGAAAACAAACTTGAAATATAGAACCAAACACCGGAAGAGTAACAAGATTTGTCACAGCGTGCAGGTTACATGCACAGTCCTCTCAGTGTGTTCATTGTCAACTTTATAATGAATTGTGAGGTAGCTTTCAGTGAGGCAGCAAAAGAGATCCGATTGCCCGAGCACGTGTTTTGTACTTTGCTTGAATTCATATAGCGCTTGGTTCCTTACCAAACTCATTGTGAGACGTAAAGCGCTCGGCCGACGGCAACCCCACTTGTCAGTGCAGAGCTGGTACTAGAGAAGCACAAGAGCGCCATCACTCGTCACAAGCCTGGCAGGCTGCCTCTAAAACTTGGGAGGGTGGAAGTGAGGAAGTGAAGGTGAGGGTGTGTAGCCACCCCATGGGATAAAGTGTTGGCAAATGGAATCAGAGCGGCCGCGGTCGCTTTGATGTTCTTGTTTTGTCTTGCTTTGTGGGAGGGGTAGGGGGAGCGAATTGCTGTGCACGCGCCTGGCTCACATAAACTGTACGTGATCCGCAGTGGGTAGACCTTTTAGGTCTGCTTACTATAAATCTCGCCTATCTTTCCTTTGGGATGGACAGGCGAGACCTAAAAAATAAAAGCTAAGTGCAATGTTAATCACGGATTTGAAATAAGAAGTGCACATAGATACGACAACAGGATTTACCCAGGATAAATAGTCCATGTGATATCAGGCAAATACAGGGGTACCTTCCTTCTAAGGCCCCTTGTAGCAGCCAAGGATTTGGCAACAGATATGGCAACAACGGGACGGCTATCCACCCTGAAAATGTCATGGGTGCGGAATAATTATGTATGTCTAGCAGCATACATATAGTAGCTAGCCAGGTGCGGCAGGGGAGGCGTAAGCTGGACACAAGTGCTAGCGGATCGCTCTGCTCGGCCCGCGGAGTGTGCAGGGATTTGCCTACTCCACGGAGAACGTGGAGAAGGCAAATCTCCGCACACTCCACAGCGGAGCGGAGATGACCAGCCTCCGCCTCCACCCCGCCTATTAAGAATTAATTCAAAATACATTAAAGGTGAAAGAATAAAAGCGTACCTTGACTGCAGCGCCCAGGGGCGTCCTTGCGAGAAAGGCACATGCACGGGTGCGCACGCATGCGCAGATCACCCTGAGACGGCGAGGAAGAGGAGGACAGCAGCCTGGGGTCGCCACAGTCAAGGTAAGTCTTTTTTCTTTTACCTTTAATTAATTTTTAATTAATTCTTATTAGGGGATTAGATGCGGGTGACGGAGCGGAGTTCCACAGAATTTGTTCCTAACTCCGTGGACCTCCACGTAGTTCCGCTCTGCCAGCTCCGCCCAGGGTTACTGGACACACAAAGAAACATGCGGAATGCTCTTGACTGTAGAGATCTAAGCGGGGCACGCCAAAGCTCCCCCAGCTGCCTAATTGGAAGTGAACACTCTCAGTGGGAGGGTCCCCACTCGGACCTGGAAGTAAAGCTTCCTGTCCAGCAGAACAGACACCTGATCCCAGAAGAGCTCAAACCCACAAGTGGGCTTGAAATCAATCTAATCATTAGTAAGCTTAGAGGAGGCAGCTTTTCTGGATTTATTGCCCATTAGTGTTGCCCAGTAATGCTTTTACAGAAAATCTTTGGACAGGAAATGAGTGGAATCTGGCTGATCCCACAACTCAGGCATCCCAAGTCAGTGTAACACCTCCTTGATTCTCGTGAACCAGGGGACCTTACTGAAGTGGTCAGCCTTCATGACATCCTTAAGACAAATAACATAGTGGACAAGTTTAGGGGTGGTCCATAGGCATCTCCAATAAAATATGGGGCTTAGAAGGAGTTTAACCGAACCCTATTTACTCCCAGGTCCATTAAAAGCAAACACAGTGGAGTGCTAGGAGGAAGATAGTCAAGATTTCTAAAGAATTTATTTTCAGTTATGGTTAATTCTAAATGGTTGGAAAATCCCCATAGTTTCGCCCTGTATAGGGTGGAACCCAGTGCTTTGGCCTTGTAAAGCTGGCGTAATGGGTTGGGTGTATGAAGTTGAATACTCTTTGAGGTACACACCAGTGGTCTGCTTAAGTTTCAAGGCTGCCTTATTGATGTGGGAGTCATACCCCCAGAAATTGTTACCCCATGATAGGTAATAGAATCAACCCACTCCAGGGGGACTCCCTCCCCCCCCCCCCAGGACTATACTCCCCTTTTACGATTTATGTGGCTCAAACAACATCGCTTTGGTTTCAGAGGCACTGATCTCCAAGCCAAAAGCAAGGCAAACTAGTTGAAGCAAGTCAAAAGTGTCTGAGCCCAACAAAGTGTTGTCTGCAAAGAGGAGAATCTGAGATATGATTTGTGCCAAGGAGGGAGCATCTGTATCAAAGTGGGACAGGAAGTGAACAATATCAATTATAAATAACAAGAATAATGTGGGGGCCACAACACAACTCTGGCAAACACCTTTGCGAACTGCTAACCTTTCAGTAAATTGACTTTGGCCCCCCACCTAATATGTGCATAATGGTCCTCATGTAAACAGATCAGTAATGATAGATTGTGAGGAGGTATAGCCAGATCAGCAAGGGATTTCCAAAGGGCAGACGGGGGATCAGGTCAAAAGCCAATTTTAAATTGACAAAGGCAATATAAAGGTTGGACTGGCCAATCACAACGGTTCTCCCAATAGATCTTTAAAAATGGAAGACCTGGTCGCTGGTTGAGACCTTCCTGCGAATTTGTACTGAGGACATCTTGTTCCAAAATCCAATCATGGATTTTTGGCAGCAGACAGAGGCAAAAACACTTTTTGGAGGCAGTTTATTGAGCTTATTGGTCTGCAATTGCTCAGTTGAGATCGGTCACCATTTTTATGGATGGGTAAAACCATTGCGCCCTTCCAAGAATCAGGAATGGTGCCCCTTTTGACTGATGGCATTAGCAATGGCTAAAATATAGCTGGACAATCCTCCATATCAAATAAGAATGTGTCAGCTGGAACACCATCTGGTACTGCGGCTTGGCCCCGCGAGCGTTTAGGGGCTCGATGATATCAGTGATAGCAAACATGGGTATAACACGGGAGGGAGGCGGAAGGACTTCGGTTGTAGCCTGAGTTGGAGTGTTAGAGTCACGAGAATATAAAGTGTGAAAGTAATCAACCCATTCAGATGGAGCAACTTTATTTTATGGAGTTAGGAACAAATTCTGTGGAACTCCGCTCCGTCACCCGCATCTAATCCCCTAATAAGAATTAATTAAAAATTAATTAAAGGTAAAAGAAAAAAGACTTACCTTGACTGTGGCGACCCCAAGCTGCTGTCCTCCTCTTCCTCGCCATCTCAGGGTGATCTGCACATGCGTGCGCACCCGTGCATGTGCCTTTCTCGCAAGGACGCCCCTGGGCGCTGCAGTCAAGGTACGCTTTTATTCTTTCACCTTTAATGTATTTTGAATTAATTCTTAATAGGCGGGGTGGAGGTGTGGGCTGGTCATCTCCGCTCCGCTGTGGAGTGTGCGGAGATTTGCCTTCTCCACGTTCTCCGTGGAGTAGGCAAATCTTTGCACACTCCGCGGGCGGAGCAGAGCGATCCGCTAGCACTTGTGTCCAGCTTACGCCTCCCCTGCCGCACCTGGCTAGCTACTATATGTATGCTGCTAGACATACGTAATTATTCCACACCCTTGACATTTTCAGGGTGGATAGCCGTCCGGTTGTTGCCATATCTGTTGCCAAATCCTTGGCTGCTATAAGGGCCCTTAGAAGGAAGGTACCCCTGTATTTTATGGCTCCAATATGGCTGAAGAGCCACCACATGCGACTAATTTCTAGAATTTGGTAGAATCTGTGGCTGAGCATACATCCAAAAGGGCCCTCCACCTCTGTTCATCCCAGTCCCATTTAGCATTAGCAATGGCCATCTTGTAGGTCTTCCTCTACAAGGGAATGTGGACAGATCCTTAGATGTGATGGCTGTAACTAGGGAATGATTGAGTTTGCAGCATTCTTTATTAAACCAGGATCGATTCTTATCAGTAAGTTTCCCGTTGCGTGAAACAGGGATGGTGAAATTACCTAAAATGCGCTCAAAGGGGGCCTTATGAATATCCATCAATTGGCCTGGTGTGTCTAACTGGTCAATCTCAATTTGAGCCGGACTGTTTTAAGGTCCATATCTATGACAGATAATATATCAGGAAGAGCAGCTACCTGATGTCATTTCAGGTAACGCTTGTCAGCAGTCAAGGTAATATCCCTGGTGTAAGAGGGCAGATCAAGATCTGAAGGGATGCTCTCACGAAAGGCATGGGTGGTCAAAGAGAGGGGGTTGTGATTGCTTTCTGATCTTTCTAAAACAATCATATCGATTACAGATGACTACAGCCTTAAGTCGACTAATATATAATCAATTCGGCTTGTGTGATGTGACTTGTTGTAAGTGTGGACACCTTTTAAATCAGATTTATTTCTAGCATTAAGGGCACTGAGGCCATGTTCCACTGTAAGTGCCTTTAATTGGAGAGCGGCTTTTGTCCATCTGTTTATTGGTGGAATATCTAACAAAGGAATAGCCCAAGCATAATCTTCATACCTGGTTAAATAAACGTCATAATTGTCGAGTGGCTCGAATGTTATGTTAAAGTCACTCGCTACAATAAGACAGTGTTGGTAAGAGCGCTGTTCAAGAAAGTTTTCAAGAACCTGTAGCATTTGCGAACCCATACTGTCCCTGACCCCTCCTACATAGACATTAAAGATGGTTATTCCGTGGTTATTTCTAGTGTTCAACAAGATACCCAAGATGTCAGGAGAATTCATGTTAAGTTGACGTATTCAACAGTTTAGTGAGGCTATAACCCAGATGACTAGACCCCCTCTGGTTAGGAATTGCAAGAATGAAAAAACTAAGATAATCCTACCTGTGGATTGAATCTAGTGGCCAGGTTTCTTGTACTAGACATTCATCAAAATTGTCCATAAATTGGTTCCAGTCTAGAAGGGTTACTTTGGATCTATGCTCTGTCACATTCCAGGAGACAAAGAGCAGCTCGCTGGGCTTAGAAGATGGAGGTCCCTTGTGTATAACACCATCACGGCTAGACTGGGAACCGAAAACGGCCCTGGCAAACACCTCGGCCGGCCCCTGGGCGTGCTAGTTTAGAGCACCACTCCCATCTCACTGCTGCAGTTTACAATGGGCCGATATTGCAGCTATGTTGCAAAACCACCCCCGGCAATAAAAACGGCCTCCCTGGGGTCTAAAATGGGTCCCCACTAGGGGTGGGCGTAGTTCGCGAAGTAGCGCTACGCGAAGTGCACTTCGCACTACGCAAACTTCACGTAGCACTACGCGAGCTGCGTAGTAGCATGTTCGCACTGTGCAAGATGCATTTTCAATGATTGCACAGTGCGAACAAGCATCCGGCACTGTGCAATCATTGAAAATGGCATCTTGCACATTGCGAGCTGTAGTTTTCTACTGCTCGAGTAGATTATTACTCGAGCGGCAGCCTTCTCAACGCAAACTGGTAGTTTCTCATTGAGAGCGGTCGTGAGCATGCGCAACCACTCACAATGAGAAACCTGACCTCCCCGCGTTGAGAATCTCGCCGGGATGTCATTTTGCTTGCTCGCGGTCGCGAACATGACGTTGAGGACCGCAAACAAGCAAAAAATGACCGCTGCACTACGCTACGCTGCACTACGCGTGTTCGCACTGTGCTACGTGCAGCTCGCGTAGTGCGAAGTTGCGCAAACTCCGCGAGCGTAGCGTAGTGCTTTGCCCAGGGTTAGTCTGAACATGCTCGTGATGGAATTTGTGTTCCTGCTTCCCCTGACTTGCCTGTTGTTACTGCGCCACCTCCGCCACCTGGAACGAGGGAAACGCGCCCCACACCGAGCTACCGCCGCGCCAGGAGTCACCAGCGGCAGCGGAGCGGTCTCGGTACCCCAGGGGGACCTGCAACAGCGCACGCTGTGCGCGTCATCTTCTAGCGCCAGGAGGCGCCTTAAAAGTCGGGTCCACCCGGCCATTGTGTGTTCCTGCTTCCCCTGACTTGCCTGTTGTTACTGCGCCACCTCCGCCACCTGGAACGAGGGAAACGCGCCCCACACCGAGCTACCGCCGCGCCAGGAGTCACCAGCGGCAGCGGAGCGGTCTCGGTACCCCAGGGGGACCTGCAACAGCGCACGCTGTGCGCGTCATCTTCTAGCGCCAGGAGGCGCCTTAAAAGTCGGGTCCACCCGGCCATTGTGTGTTCCTGCTTCCCCTGACTTGCCTGTTGTTACTGCGCCACCTCCGCCACCTGGAACGAGGGAAACGCGCCCCACACCGAGCTACCGCCGCGCCAGGAGTCACCAGCGGCAGCGGAGCAGTCTCGGTACCCCAGGGGGACCTGCAACAGCGCACGCTGTGCGCGTCATCTTCTAGCGCCAGGAGGCGCCTTAAAAGTCGGGTCCACCCGGCCATTGTGTGTTCCTGCTTCCCCTGACTTGCCTGTTGTTACTGCGCCACCTCCGCCACCTGGAACGAGGGAAACGCGCCCCACACCGAGCTACCGCCGCGCCAGGAGTCACCAGCGGCAGCGGAGCGGTCTCGGTACCCCAGGGGGACCTGCAACAGCGCACGCTGTGCGCGTCATCTTCTAGCGCCAGGAGGCGCCTTAAAAGTCGGGTCCACCCGCAACGCGGGACGCGAGCGGGACGCCGGGCGAAGCCCAGGCCAAGGGCGGGCCCGTTTTAGCCCGTTCTAGACTGTGAGAGACTGGACTGGGCCATCCCTCTTACTCCCACCCTCCAAATTGACTAGTGGCAAGGTAAACCAATTCTACATCTACTGTGTGACTGGCCTATTGTTGGTTATTCATTGCTAGGGCCTTGTTGCCAACCATTGTTTGTTCATCATGTCTAAACAAAAAACGCCTGTCACTCCGGCTAATACCATGCATAATTACTTAGTGCAGGTAGTGACAAAAATTAATAATAACCGGAGGACCTCCCTAGGTATGGGGGATTCGCCACCTTGTGCCCAAATCAATCAATCAGGGGTGTCACAGCCTGTAACTGATGATCTTATTGTCGCCGACCCTAGTGAAGTCCTAATAGAGCACTTAGAAATTAATGGTTCAATGACTTCTACGGACCATCAATCTGACCCCTTTACAGATCTGATCAACTTAGAAGACCAAGATAAATCTGTGACAATTGAGGAGTCATTTATAGAAACCAATACCTCCCCAACACCTGTCCCCGCTCCAAGAGCAAAAAAAGGGATTACTAAGGCGCCACCTAGAAGAGTTGGCTTACGCTCTTCTAAAAACAAACCCGTAACCCCACCTAGACGAGCAAAAAGAAAGAAAGAGGATGGGATAAGGGAGGAGGAGTATGAAAATGAAGAAGGGGAGGACACCCTTTTAATTAAGCTCATGGGCACACTAGAGTCCAAACTACTAGGTTTAATGAAACCCCTCATATCAAAGGTTGACCAATTAGTTACCAAGGTCAACAAGCTAGAGTCCCTGTTAAGGAAAACCAACGAGGGGGTGGGTGAAATACCAAATCTAGTTGCTTCAAAAATTGACCAAATGGAGACTGTGGGAAAATCAACAGGGGTGACCATGAATGCAGGTTTACAAGCTTCTTTAGACCATGTCCAACATGCCAGTCTTAGGAATGATATTACCTCCGACATGAATCTACCTTCTGAGGCAGCCCAATTAATGGGCAACAGCATTTCTGAGACCCTAAACCCAGAATCTGCCCCAGTTGAATTAATTGTTGAAGCCTCGCCCCTTATTTTAGTACTAGCTAACACTCCCTTGCTGAAAACTGGTCAGATTGAGTCCCCTGATTCCTTAAGAAATAAGGCTCTCCAGTGGTTGAGTAGTAACATGCATATATCCCCCTGGGGCAAGGAAAAACTATCAGAGGATCTGCTTACAGCAAGAAGAGTTAGGTGGATAGGTACTAAGCCAAAGAAATTTCAAGGGGATTGTGTGGTCCTGAACTTTAAGGGCCCCGATGTTCTGCCCGATGTCCTACGGAACATTCTCCCTCCACAACGTAGGACAGCTGAAATAGTTCCACTGACACTGGATTTCTTCTATAGTAGAAGGGGTCTAGTAGCAAAGCCGAGTATACTAAGAACTAAATGGACAGTAGTGGGAAATAGAAGGGCTAGAACCAATCCAGTATGTGAGTGGGGGCTAAGCTTGGATAATCAATATTCTGTGTTAACGGATCTGAATGAGTGTGATTGACTCGCATATATCTCTCCTGCTACCCTGAATATGAGGTCGGGCCAAGGCCGTGTTAAGATTTCTATATTAGATGTATCTATACCAGCCCCAGATGATTCTTGTACTTCCGGCTCGGAAGAACAAAATAGAGCCCAGGCGGAACAGGAAAAATCATCGGAGGAAGTTGAGTTGTTATCGAGATTGAACAAAAATGTAATACTAGGAGTAGATCCTGCAGAAACATTAATTATTCCCGACATTGTCCAGACGTACTCTCAGCAGGCTAAACCAAAATTATCAATCATTTCATGGAACATAGCCGGAATAGCTAATAAGTTAAATATTCCCGATTGGGGTGATTTTATGAATCAGCACGATATCATCATGTTCCAAGAAACTTGGTCGACTATACCAATTTTTAGGCATGGGTATTTAAATTTCTTTGTCCCGGCAATTAGCAATAGAGTGGGACGTCCCTCGGGGGGCCTGTTAATTTGGGTACGCCAAACTCTGAATTGTTCGGTTAAGCAAAGGTCTATACCCTCTAACGATATTTTGGCACTTGATTTTACCTGGCAAAATGGTCATCAACTAGCCCTGTTTAATTTGTATTCAAGGGGAGTAGCCAGGGGTAAATCATCAGAGACCCTATTGTGCCTTGAGAACAATATTGAACAGCTACCAGACCCCTCTTACATAATAATAGGCGGGGATTTTAATACTACCTTCGAGCCTTTGGGTGAGGAGGATAAAATCCTGGCTGAAGATGAGGACACCAAGTGGGGTATTCCCCAACTAGATATCCCTGTAATCAAGACTTGGAGCACGGTAGCAATTCAACTGAAAAGCTTTTGTCTCTCAAGAGGACTTAGAGCAGTGAATGGCCGGACAGTGTCAGATTCTATGGGGAAAAACACCTTTGATAATGGTAGATCGGCCAGCAGGATAGATTATATACTCCTAGATGTAAGGCTCTGGGATAAATTGGAAGATATGGAAGTGAAGGTTAAGATTGAAAGCGACCACAATCCATTGTGTCTGACACTACATACCTACCATGACATATTTGAGTATCCTAGAGAGGATCATATGGTCACGCAGGACCTAGTATGTTCTAATAACTCCCGTTACTTGAAGTGGAGTATGCTCCTAGAAGATCTCGCTAAAATAGAGACTCTAAAGAAAGTAGTAGTGGGTGAAGTTGCTAAGATTAAGTCCCATTTTGGACAGACTAATTTTATCGACTACATGATGTCTGCCCATGAGATATTTTTTACTACAATCCAAAGTTTTTTCTGTAAAAAAACCTCCACAAGTAAAGTGAAGAAACCACAAGAAACCAGGGGGTGGTATGATAAGAATTGCGGGGCAGCTCGAGATAACCTCGGGAAGGAATTAAGACTAGGAAGGCCTGAAGCAGTAAGGCTGGCGAGAAATCAGTATAGGCAGGTTCAAAAATCGGCTAAGAAGCGTTGGGACGAGGATTGTTGGCAAGAACTTAAGGAGATTTGTGCCTCCAAGGATTCAAAGTGCTTCTGGGCCTCAGTAAAATGGGCAAAGGGTGGCATAGCACCCCAGCCTGTTAATAATGTCGCAAAGAACAGTTGGATAGAATACTTTCAACCACAGTATGCCCGTAATTCTATGTTTAATAATGTCAGCCTTCCTCCACAAGTCTACTACAAAACACCACTATTTGTTGAGAGGGATGTGAGTGTTGTATTAGACTGCATAGCAGGGGGGAAAGCACCAGGTATGGATGGTATTCCGGCTGATATTTTTCTATCTGACCGGAAGTCCTGGTGCACCTACTTTACAATGTTGGCCAATGCAGTGGCTATGGGAGGGGAAGTGCCTGCCTCATGGAAGGGAGCAGAAATAATTCCCATATATAAAAAAGGTGACCGTTCCCTGGCTAAAAACTATAGACCCATTAGTTTAATCGACACAGCTCAAAAGTTAATGGGTCGACTAGTCCAAAATAAACTGCAGCAATGGATCGACGCAAATAACATCTTGTCACCCTATCAAGCTGGGTTTAGGCCCCTAACCAGTAGTGTCGACCAAGTTCTCCATTTTCTAACAATTTATTGGAGAAATGTCACCTTGAAGAAGGGGACATTGTATGCAGTTTTTGTAGATCTAAAAGCCGCTTTCGACTTAGTCCCCAGGGAAAAACTTTGGCAGACCTTGTCGGATGCAGGCATAAAACAGGAACTGCTCACACTCCTTGTTCGCCTACATGAAAACAATTTCGCAAAGATACGATGGGGCAAACAAGGAGAGGTAACTGATTCCTTCCCGGTTGAACGTGGGGTGCGGCAAGGATGTGTCCTAGCGCCAACCCTCTTTTCCATTTATATAAATGGTATTGTTGAACATCTAGAGAAGATTGCTAGTGACGCCCCTGTAATAGCCGGCTCCCGTGTACCAGTTCTCATGTTTGCGGACGATACATTATTACTCTCCCGCACCCCTAGTGGGTTACAAAAAGTAGTTGATGCCTTTGGTGTATATTGTGATGATAAGGGCCTAGAATTAAATACTACCAAAACGAAATTCATGTGCCTTAATCAACAGTCCTCCTTTAAGGGTGTAATAAAATACAAAGGAACACCCCTAGAAAGAGTGGACTCTTTTTCATACCTAGGTATCACTCTGCAAGAAAACATGAGCTGGAATCACCACATAACAACAACCCTTCTAAAATGTAGACAGTTATCAGGTGCTATCTCGCTAAAACACCGTACCTCTCTGACAAAGCCTTTGAACTGTGTCATGGAAATTTATTCTATGAAAGTCCTGGGGGCTTGTTTATATGGTTCTGAATTATGGGGTTTCTCAAACTTGAGCGATCTGGGCCGAGCGGAAAATAGGTTCCTAAGAGGGGTCACAATGGTCCCTCAAAGTACCCCAATAATTCCGTTAAAATTAGACCTGGGCAGAAAATCAGTTGTGGATATAGCGAGGCTTCGGCCCCTCCTGTATTGGAGGCGAATTATGGTGACCCCAGAGTGAGGCCACTATGCAGCAGCATTGATGGATGTCATCAAATTCGATCGTTTCCATACTATCCCATGGCTAAGGGAGTTGCGGGGTCTACTTACGGAATTGAAACTGGACCACCTATGGGACAACAAAGATCCAACTTGCTTCCCCTCTAAGGAAAAGCTAAAAGATCTTTATTGGGAGATGATATATCTTGCAATGTTTAGTGACAGTACAAGTGTAAAGCTAACATCTCGCTTTTTAAACTTAAAAATGTATCCATCATACGAATGTTTTTGGGACCTAATTGAAAAACCGTATGATAGAAAACTTTATTTTCAATTTCGCATTGGTACATTACATTACCTTTAAATGCGTTTAAGAAGCATTGGTCCCAGACATGGGATGAACATTGTCACCATTGTAATGAGGAAATTGAACACATCTCCCATTTTTTGTTTTGTTGCCCACTGTATTTGGCCCCTAGACGTAAGTGGTTAAAACCGGTGTGCTTAAAGTTGGGAACCCGAAGCCAAGCTGTAGCCCTCAGGATACTTGAATCAGATTGTACAACATTATATGTGGTTGGTGTAGCAAAGTATCTGGCATGGTCGTGGCTAATTCGTACCCGATCATTATTGGCTACTGCATCATAATGAAATTATGTATATCCATAAATTGTTTTATTGCGACAAACTGTACGTTTTTTAACCTATGAAATGTGTCTCTTAAATTGTAATAATGTGTTGTAATTTTATGACCTTTTATTATGTCTTATTCGACATCAAATATTTAATATGTATTTTTAGAAGTATTTTTATAAGTAGTATTTATTGTATAGGGCTAGGTGAATGCTTTTATGACAAAATGTCGAATAAAGCTTATAAATTGAATTGGAATTTGTGTTCTAACTACCGAACCTGCCAAGATCAGGATAAACCCTATAAAAAAGCTTCCCACATCTGTCAGTATCTATGGTGAAAGCGGTGATCCACCCAGTCATTGATGCTCCAAGATATTGTACTCTTACTTTACAGATGGAAAAGTAACATATAATTTGTGCAAGATTTATGTGCTCTAAATACAGTAGCATTGCTGTGTTTTCCTGTTGCCCAAACCCTGCTACTTTTCTGTTGTGTATTTATGTGACTGCTATATGGTCCATGGTGGCAGTTGTGCTTTCTTCACCAGTCACTAATTTACATTACAAATACACATAACATTCACATAAAACCCAATAGTCAGTTACTTTACACTTTCATATTCTCTGGGGGCCAACTCACTTGGTCTCATCTCCCCCCAAGTGTATATGGGGTCACCTACCATCTTTTTACAGGCTCTCAAGAAAGATCTAGTCACCCTCAATTTCCAGGTGGAATCAACTCTAGTTTGACCCTTTAGCCCAGACAATAGGTCTGCACCCGGATTTCTAAGTCACAAAATCTCAGCAGGGGTGCGACTACAGTCATCCAACCACATTGCAGCAATCCATATGTTACTCAGACCTCTTTTTTTCCCCCATATCTTTATTGAGCTTTAAGACAATGCAAAATGGCATTCCACTTGACAAACATGAAAATAATTGACTGCAGTTTTACATGTGTAGTAGATGCCAGCCGTACAGGATTAAAGCCACTGGTCCAGTGGCGAGTAAACAATGTAAATATGAGATGTAAAGAATAAACAGCAAACTAAGAAACAATAAAAGGCCTACTTCTGATTTTCCTTCACATTTTCATTGGTGTATGGAGTACTATGTGCCTGTCCCATCAGGATCAACATGTCTTGCCCAAGGGATGAATATGTGTTGGTGTGCGTGATGATGGTGATTATATGTCTGAGTTGGGGTTACTTCAAAAAGAATGCAATACATCACCCTAGTCAGTGGCTATGGGGTGTCGGTGGTGGACCCACAACTCCTACCTCTGCGGTCACGCTGATACGGCTGTGGCCCATTGCAGCACGGTTGCCTGCCATGGTGCTGAGCCAGGGAGTGATGCGACCTTTCACCTCATTGTGATTGTGTGTTTGGCCAATGCGAGTGCCAAGTCAATAAAGCAAGTCGCCGCTTCCGTGCTTTCCGATGACCATAGAGTCCAAGGAGGCATAACTTGGGCTACTTATATACGAACGACCCGTGATTCTGTGAAGTATTGTACAGACCTCTTCCCAGAATAGTTGCTCCATAGGGCATTCCCAGAGCATATGCAACATATTTGCGCTGGCTTGTCTACACCTGGAGCACTCTGGAGGTAATGTTAGATTAATTCTTTGCAGTTTAGTTGCGGTCAGATAAGCATGATGTAAGTTGTTAAATTGGATGTATTGGAAACAAGCATTTTGTGAGTCTTTACGTGGGTATTGGAGTATCCGTTGCCATTCCTTAGGAGCCATTGTGGGTAGCGCAGGTCGTGTTCCCACAGACCCTATAGTCCAGTCAGTAGGTCTGCACGCGGGTCAGGAATATCTCTCACGATCAAGGTGACCAAACATCATCCAGCTCCCAGTGTAAACAAAGCCTGAGTTAAAGATTGTAGGATCAGCTCAGGTGCCACTGCACCCCAGAGGGGTACAATCTTTGCAGCTAGTTGTGGGTGCAGTAAGAATTGACCCTCGGGAGAGTGGTTTGCCCTAACAGCATGTAAAATGGGACTAAAGCATGGTCTTGGTACAGATCCTCCAAGGTGCCCACCTCCAGGGATTCCCAGATTGCCAGTGCCTCCCTGCCCGCAGCAGTGTAAAAGCCAGAGAGATTATTCAGCAGTATGTCATTTGTATTTGGCAGGTACCTCAAGGACCTGTGGTAGAAGTCATAGGCTATAAGGAGAAGGCTATTGATATGGAACAGTTTCTGCACCCTGCATCTTGTCACCCCGTCCCATGTGGCCGAAATCTCTGCCAGGTTAAGCCCCGCAAGGCAGCGAGCTGACCATTGGAGTTGCACCGCTAGGTAGTAGTGCTCAAAATTCAGGGCCCCAAGAACTCCTGCAACTGTAGGCAATTTAAGCTTGGCCAGGGCAACTCTGCGCCTGTCTTTATTCCAGGGCAAGTCTCCTAGCAGTCCATCCAGCATGATGGATGTTCTTTGTGGGATGAGACTAGGCAGGTTTGTGAAATATTAAAGGAGTCTAGGTATCATCATCATTTTGGATTACGCAACCCTATCCTATACCGTGAGGGGCAGTGAACACCAAAAGGGGATTTGGGGACAAAGGGAGGCCACCGCTCTCATGAGGTTGGCCTCCAGTAGATCCTTGGGGGAACTATATATATCGATGCCCAAGTACAGAAATGTGCAGGGTTTCCCATTTGATGTGGTGGGAAGTTTGCAACCAGTGTTTCCCAGGTGCGGACTGGATGCAGGTGGATTAAGCACGTCTTCCCCAATTCACTCTCACCTGAAACTGCCTTAAATACAATCAGATCTACCAGTATTTAATCTAAACCATTCTATATATGTTTCACATAGATTAGGACATCATCTGCATGGATTGAAACTGCATGAGTTTGACCCCAAAGTGACTGCTGACTGGCGCAATTCCTGCCTAGGTGCTCCATCGCCAGCGCAAAAAGAAGTGGCGTCAGTAGGCATCCCTGTCGCATTCCCTGCCGCACTAGGATCGGAGAAGATATCGGGTGTCCAATTTTGACTCTGGTTAATAGCTCTGTATAAAGTAACTTGACCCACCCAATCAGTCCCTTCACCATCACCATCCCCATCTTCCTCAGGACAGCAAACATGTATTCCCATTCCAAAATATCAAACGCTTTTTCAAGGTCCAAAACCAGACAAGTAGATTGGGGATGCAGCCCCAGGGCCTCCTCAAAAATCAGATGGAGTCACCTAAAATTAAGTAACGTAGATCTCCCCTGTATGAACTCATTTTGCGGGATACATGCCATTAGGCAGGTGGCCAATAATTTAGTGAAGATCTTATAGTCAGACCAGGGGAAGATAGCAGCTCACTTGCCAGGGTCTCTGCCTGGATTAGGCAAGGAAACCAGCAGTGCTTCCCTCATGGAACCAGGGAGGATGCCAGCGTCTAGCTTGCATATTGGTGAGTCCAATCTGAGATGGAATGGTGTGCAAAATAACGATGGAAATATATGCAGCTCCGAGTAATTACCAGCGGCTAGGATTAATTCAAGCATTCCACCCTTCACTTTTTGTTTACCTTAGTATGTTGCCATAAGTGAGATGGCCAGACGTGGATCCCCTGTATGCTGTGTCACTGGAGCCAAGCTGAACCCGGCTGATGAGCATATAAATTGGGCGAAAACAGTCTTGGGTTACTTGTGTTCTATTTCAGGGAGAATCTGGTTTGGGCTGGACTGTTCCGATTGGAGCAGGGTCAAGACTGATTTGCATATGGCTGGGTCCAAGCTGAGGTGGCATTGTCTGCAAAATAAAGATGGATTGGGATGCGGTCCCGAGCAATTACCAGTAACTGAGATTAGTTCAAGCATTCCACTCATCACTTTTTTGTATTCTTTAGTGTCTAGGGTTGCGGCATGCACTTCCGCTAGCTTGGGGAATCAACATATCGGAATATTTTTTATAAAACTCAATGAAAAGGCTAACCAGCCCTTGGGTTTTATACGTGAGAGAGTCCCGTATAGCACATCGTATATCTTGCTCTGTGATGGGTGCACATAGAATTTGGTGGTATTCTACTGTTACACATGGGAGGGCAACAGTGGAGAAAAAGTCATCTATCTCAGTAGGGCACAGGGTCTGGCCAGAATCTTATAATATTTGCTAGTTTGTACAGAACTCTTGTGGATATCTGCCTGGGTGTAGGCAACCAATGCGGGCCTTTGTGGATTGATGTCAGTGACCTCACATTTTGGGGCCACTCTAGAAGGAAGCCCAGCTTGACCCCTCTGCATGGGTTCTAGCCTGGTACGCTTTGTAGTCCAGGCAATGGAGGGAGCTAAAGAGACAAGCATGTCGATCCCATGCTTTGAGTAGCACATGAGATCCCTCTTCAGACTCGTGAGCAGCAAGCTCAAGATTGGACAAATCGTGCTCCACTTGGTCCAGTTCTCAAGCGACCGCCATGGTGCCTATGACATCGTGTTGACAATGCCCTCAAACCACTGTTTTCATTGCATACCATTCGAGGAACCAGCTCAGGTAGTGGGGGAGTTTGGAAGAGGTGGGCAGGAACTGTCTAGTGCACGATCAAAAACTCAATTGAAGTTACCCCCGATTAGCCAGGGTCTGTGGGCCCATCATACTAATTGGGCAAAAAGGGAAGCAAGGAAAGTAGATTGCTCCACATTTGGTGCACAAAGCACCCCAATAGTACTTGTAAGACATCCATTACCCCCTCCACAGGACATTACGCCTCTCAGGATCCTATTCTGTGGTTATGGGTCGAAAGGGGATTGAAGGGCAGATCCAGATAAGAGCTCCCCTGGCATACCTCGAGTAGTCGGTTCCAGAACACTGGCCTTGCCAATGCATCTGTAGGTGAGAGACCTCCCCTTGGCAAGAAAGTTATGTAGGCCCCTCATCGCTTTATGTATTGGCATATTAAGTACCCTTTTTTAATCGTGGATATGCCACAAATATTCCTGGTCATCATAGTTAGCTAACCCATGTTGAAAGCGTAATGTGTCGCATTGCAGGTAGGGAAGGGGCCCACGGCAGCTCAGAATATCTGTGAGTTTAACAGTCGCATCAACAAGCGACATCCGACCTTGCAGCATAATAAAGGCTTATGAACATAACTCCACATCACCCAAACCCAGAGTGGCAGAGTAACATCTGGCTGCCCAAACACAAATAACAATAACAGCAAAAGCAATACTGTTTTGTTTGTCCCACAGTATACCCCATGGGTCTAGGAGGCAGCACTGCAGAGAGGCCGGGAGGGCGTGGAAGAGATTACCAGGTACAAGTCAGCGGCATGTTTATCTAGGATAGTGACGGTGGAGATGATCAAAGAATTAACAGCAGTACAAGGCCCCCTGGGGCGGAGAGCAATAAGTGAAAAAAGGCTGCGATAGGTGCGGAGGACGATCCAACGGAGCCCTAGTGGATCTCCCCCCCACAATCAATCAAGCGTATCCAAATATTCACAGCTGAAGTAAAAGGGGTAAAGGGAGGAAAGGTGGAACAGTTTCTCCTGACCACAGTAGGCCAGCTCTGGTATGTTGACGACGCAAGATGTCCCAGCCCAAGAAACAGTCAAATGATTTCCTCAGCTGTATGTAGAGTGACAGAGGGGAGTTATGTGTACAATATTCTAAGCTGGGTGGAGTCTGAGTCCTTATCTGAGGAGGCATCATCCGAACCCACAGGGGGGCAGGTGCCAGTAGAGTTCTGTATATGCACTGCCACTGCAAGGGCTGCAATTCTCCGTCATTGCACCTGAAATGGCAATGGAGCACCATAAATACTCTTATGCAATGCCAGACACTTTTGCTCACAGTGCCAGCAACAACATTTAGAGTATTCAGTGCAGTGTCACAGACCTCCGGCCTCCACCATATTGCCTAGTCCCAAGCGTCCCTGCACTCATTGAAGAAATAGTTTTTTCCATTCACCATCACCTTCAGTTTTGCCGAGAATAGTAAGGAGTACTTGATGTCCACAGATTGTAGCTTACTCTTCACTCCTGCAAAGGACTCTCGTCTATGCTGGACTGCAATGGTGTAATCTGGAAAACAGTAGATACAAGCATTTCCTTAAGTTTCTGATCCAAGCTTCTGGCAGCCTGCAGTACTCCATCTCTGTTCCGGAGTAGCTTGACCACCACCGGTCTTGGAGGCGGGGGGGAGGAGGCAGTGTACAGGCACTTTGTGCACGCATTCCATGGTGAAATAAGGTGGCAGGAGAAACTTCTGTGGAGAGCCAATCCTGAAAAAGGTAGTGGGGTCGCCACTCTTAGTTTCCTCCAGAAACCAAGGATGCTGACATTATTTCATCAGAACCTGCCGTCGAGATCATCAAGCTACTCCTGCAAAGCAGTAACCTTGCGGGTGAAATTCTTCACCTGCTTATTGAGGAATTGCGTATGCTGAAGGAGGTCGGAGATGGCTGTCTCCATGGTCCTAACCCTGTCTGAGAGTTTGCGCTGGTCGTAAAAGTCCCAAATCCAACACCACCACATCCACCTGTCCTGTGAAATCCATCCTGGCCTCAGTTATGGCTGGCAAAATGGAGTCTAACTTCACCATCACCAAATCAGACCCGTTTGAGAACACAAGTGCAGTCGAGCCATCACCAATGAGTTCCATTGCGGCCACAGTGGGTGTTTTCCCAGACGACAAGGCTAGTGCAGAGGGCTTTCCAGCTTTAGTCTTCACCATACTCAGTTTCTCTCCAACACTGCCCAGGCCAGCCACATTGTGACAGACCCCTGGGTGTCACAGTCAAGACTCGCTGTCCCTCAAGGTCACTCCTTGAGCCCACCAGCCCTGGGGAGGCATGAGCTGCCCCAGTTCACAAGACCACAGCGTCTCTTTGTTAGATGTTGTGATCCAAGAAGGACAGTGGAAAAGTGCACTGTAGGTATCCTTCATGGACTGGAGGGGAGGGGGTGACAATCAAATACCCCCAGAGTTTAGGTCCATCAAGGTGAGTAGCTATGTATGGGCAAACATACGAGGGGTGATGCGCCTCCACAGCCTTAGCGTGCCTCTGCATTACTGTCACTTTTACCCCTCTGTTTCCCTTCAGTTCTTAACGGGGGATAAACCCCATGTTGGGGTAGGCACTGGTCCCTGTGCAGGGTGCCCCTCTCATCCGTCATCCTCCCAAATGTCCTCCATTGTCCGTAGTGGGGCAGAGGGAGAAGGGGAAGCAGCGGTCAGGCGCCTCTAGAGAGCTGTAGGCCTGAGATGCCGCAGGCCCAGCCGCACACACACTTTCCTCCTCATGTGCGACGTGGCCCTGCTGCCCGGTCTCAGGGGAGTCGAGCCCGAGAGCCCACAAATCAAAGCAGCAGCCTCAATAGGGATCACATCCGGACCCCAGACGCATTCCTCGCTTCATTGGTAGCCCGATGGCTTTAGGATGTAGGCTCTCTCCCCGGACCTCTATCACTGTGCGGCCTCCATGTTGCTGCGTCTAACCGCACCCCAAGTTACCCAGACCTCTTACTGACTATCTGTTGCGATCTATAGCCTTCGACTAGGTGCACAGGAACAATAAGTCATCCGCCCTTCTCTAAATGAGGCCCCAAACCTCCCTCCTAATCAAGGACCAACATGCTCAAGACACAGCTATTTTGAGATTTGCTATAACCAGTTTATGTATTCATCCTCGCATACTTTCATTGGTATTATGGCAATAAAAATACTAGTCAGGTGAAGATACTAATATTTTGTTTTGGTAAAGTATGACAAGCAGCAATAGATGCTATGTGACTTCTGGAGTTAAGAAGTCAAGTGGCGGGGGAGGAGCCAAGCCAGCGACCGAGATGGCCGCATAGACGCTCGGCTCCGTGAGCCCTCTCACCCTGCGCATACAATCTGGCAATTATCCTGAGCCGTAACGGCATATTTAACTCTCTCACTTACTGTTTGCTCCTGAGGCTTCTACGTGCGGCAGTCCCGGAGAAATGTCCCTGACTGTTCTGCGGCCCTCGTGAAGCTGGGACCGGGGTGTCGAGTAGGAGGAGCAGCCGGCCGCGACTGCGACAACAGCGGCCATTGGTGGAGGTGAAGAGTCGGCCGGAGGGCGCCGGAGAATTGATGGACCGGTGGCGACAGTGACGACCCAGTCCACTTAGAGGAGTGCCTCGTGGGGATGCGTGGCAAAGCAGGGCCGAGGGGTGTGCACGCTTTTGGCCCCCCTTCCCAGTTTTGTGTCCGGGCATAATCAAGGACTACCCCCGGAATCGGCGGGCGGCTCCCGGGGAGCGGCAGAGATTTTGTTTAGCCCTTTGGTGACTCTCCTTTGGGAAGCCTGCCTTGACTTTCTGGGTCCACACTGTTAATCCTGTTGCGCCCTGGTTTGGGGCCCGGTCCCTGAGGTGAGGTGAAGAAAGGCGAGGCCGGATCAGCTAAGATGGCGGCCGGCGCCCTCCTGCGCGGACCATGTCCGGATCGAAAAGCTGCCGTGCGGGTGAGATCAGGGGACTGGCGGCACGAGAAGGGGCCCACGTCCAAAGATATACTGGCTGCTCTAACGACCCTGCATGATACCCTGCTCTGTAATGCCCAGGACCTGGGAAGAAGGATGGCCGCCATTGTTGTCCCGCCGTTCCACACGGGCACGGTTCGATCTCAGGAGAGTGCCGACGTGCCTGCCTCTATATCCGTGAAGAGTGCTCCAGCTACGCCTGGGTTCATGGAGACGCTGGGGGACCCGGCTCGTGTGATCGCCCTGGACAGATCTGTTGTACAAGCGAGTGGCTCGTCTGGGCACATGTCTAATTGGCGGCAGGGGAAACAACGCCGATCTACTTCTTGGGCTGCCCCGGCGACGCCTCGGCGCTTGCCGGATTGTGTGACTCTCTCTCCTTGGATGGTGAGACTGTGTTCGGACTTGAGGATGTTCTCGGGGTCGATACCGACTCGGACAGACTTCCGCCATACATGTTCGGCTGGGTTTTGGTTGCTGAAGTCCCGTGGAGCGGTGGCACGGCCCGGTCCGCCCAGACCACTTGGACCCTTCATGACGCTCTGTATGCCGATTGATGAGTGGACGTATGTTGGTACTACTGGTAGACAAGGCCAGCGGTGATATCGTCTAGAATCCAGTGGACTTTTTTGATGGCAGACGGTGATTGGGGGACATTTGGTGGGATTATATTGCTGGCGCGATCGGTGATTAATGTTTTCCATAAATATTCTGATCTTGCTTTTAGGATGGTTACTGGGCGCAGGGGTGGGGGGGGCAGGTGGCAAGATCGAGGGCCCTTCTCCACTTTTTTCTTCTCTTCTTCTTTCTCCTCTTTTTCTATATTTCGGGTCTCCATTAGGGCGACAGGCACGCTGCTGGGGGGGGGGGGGGGGTGAGTAGGCCGTGGCCTTCTGCAGGGGTGCAGGTTGGGGGGTAGGGGGATGGGGTTTGTTAATTTGTCCGTTGTTTGTTTCTATGGCCCTTTAGTCTTGCTTCCTTTTTAAGAATGTATGACGTTACAACAAATTCCGTTGCAACGCATGCCTTTACCACGCATGCGTTACAACGGAATTAGTTTTCCACGCTTAACCTTTACCTCGAATATACCTTTACCACGCATACATTTACAACGTTTTTCGTTGTAAATGTATGCATGGTGAGGGCATACTCTTGATAAAGGTTATAACTCTCCCCTTAAATGCCCCCTGCCTCCACTCCTTATATTTACCCCTGCCCTTAACCCTTAATATATATATATATATATTTATTTTACTAAAATGCCCCTTACCTTTTAACTCGCCTTCTCTCCTTTTTCTTTGGTTACGGTCGTACGTCGTTGAGAGGAAGCGGAAGTTACTTTCCGTTTCCTCTCTAACGACGTCGATTGCTTCAGCTTCATCTTCACTTCGGCTTTTCAGGTAAGTTTTTTTTTTTTCGGGGGGGAGAGCCCCCCTTTTTATCCCAACGCTTTATTTTTTTTATGGGGGAGACCCCCCCCAACCCCCCCTTTTTTTTCCATTTACCACACATGCCTTTACTATGTACTTTGTAGTAAAGGTATGCGTGGTAAAGCCTCTCGTTGTAACCACGCATGCGTTGTAAAGCATGCGTGGTAAAGGATTTCATGGAAACGGCTTCGTTGTAGAGGCCGTTTCCCCTTTTTAATGTCGTCGTTCTTCATATTTCCTACAGTATGTTTCATTTTGAGGGGTGGGGTTCAGCTTTGATACGGACAGGTTGGTGCTTACATTTAGCTTGACTCATGTACCTTACCCCCAATACTTCAATTGTATTTGTACTACTTGCGGAGTTCCTGATTTATGCTTGTTATAGTAGGACCATGTATGACCGTATGGCATTTATTCTTCGTTTTTCTTTACTGCAAAATGAACCTTCATAATCCTGAATCTCGGCCATTGCGCTTGAATACAAGCCATATCCTGGACATTTGTTGGACCCCGGCTTCGAACTGCTATGATTTTCCACATTGCTTGCTGTACTTAAGACTTGACTAGCGGCCGGCCGGCCGGGGAGGTTGTAGGCCCATGCTTGTAATTGCTTGAAGTAATATTAAAGGTTCCCCAAAAATAAAAAAAAATTTAAAAAAAAAGAAGTCAAGTGGCCATTGTTATCAGAGGACGCGTAAGATACATAGCTACCCGGGATTTAACCTGGAATCAATTCAGATGCAGAATTGAGATGTGCCATAATTGAAAGGCTGTCCTTGGATGAAGAATCCTAGTATAAGTCAAGTCAAATGTTTGATCAGTGAAAGTTACAAGGCCCTCTTTTATATTAGAACATTGGAATGTTGAGTGCTCTATTGAAGACAATGGAGTGCTCTGGGCTTCTAATGGCTAGTAGAAGCCCGGAGCATCAACATTTCAATGTTTTCCTTTCACAGCTGTTGCTGTGAACAGAGGCCTCACAGAGCCCGAGGGGATTTCAACCCTCTCTGGCATTGTGAGGCCTTTGTTCTACTAATTAGAACATTCTGCCCTCTAGTGGCGGAATGTTCCAATAGCCTTATAGCCCTCCGTAGCTAGGCTATACCAGCCATTAAAGGCCCACTCCCTTGTTAAAGTCACGGGCCTTTAACCCTGAACCAGGAATTTAATGGCCAGTATAGCCCCAGTGGCCCTGGATTTAAGTGACTCAATCAATTAATAGCTGGTAAGAAGGCTGTTTTTTTAAAACTATCTGCACTACCACCACACCCTTCGCTTTCAGGCAGAGGCACCTCAAAGTCAGTATTAACTATTCAGGGGCAGTTTTTTTGTGATTGCTGAGTCAATTGGGTGGCAGGTAGAAGGCAAGCAGGGTTGCATTCAAATGCAGAGCTCTAATCCTCTCGATCCCTGGGGCCTCACAGTAATGGTCTAGGAGACAAAGGAAAGGAGCGAGATTCATAGATTTTGTCAAAGAGAAGGCCCAGAATAGGCAGCACTGTATGTTGAATTATTTTTATGGTACAAATGGCCAGAGACAGCTTCTTCAGAGATATACCCCAAAGAAGGGGACAATATGAGTTGTGGAGATGGTACTGCTGCCAAGTGTGTAAGTAGACAATGCTGGTTATCAATAAGGAAGCAGATGCATCAGGACTGCGGCCCAGGAATTTGAGGGTATGACTGTCTACCTTTAAAAAAGGGGCATTGGACCTTATTTTCCTTTCAATCATTAGGACCGAGGTGATGATACATCATGGTGGGGAAGAGGTAAAAGATGCAGAGGAGATGGCCTGCTACTCAGGACTGCAGTTATCATTAGTGCAGCAGGTATAGTTGCTTTGGGGTCAAAGAGTATGAGAGGCTCACAACACCCCAACTATGGGGAGCAGTTTTGTTTGGGATAATGTCTGTTTTTGTATGATGCATTTGCTGTCTTATAAGTCTCATATTTAGTGCAGTTCATAAGCTATACAAAAAGTATTCTTGAAATCGTCTCATAAGCCCAGCTCCTTGCACGAACCATGTCCCTCATGGCTCCCCCAATCCTTGCCATAATGTTTTAAAGAAGGGGGCCTGACCTCAAAACATTTTGCTTACGTGGGACTCAGAGTGAAAATGTTTGAAGACCTCTGCTATACATGGATAAAACATAACAGCCATAGATGCAATGCAGCTGGCACCAAGGTATTAATAGTAGTACTACGTCTCCCCATTGCCACCTGATTTATCAATGAAATATCAGCTTTAAATATGTTTGCGAAATTATGAGGTTTGAAAATACAAGTATTTTTGTGTTGAATAGACACTTTAAAATTTTGGTCAACACGACTAATTTAACTAACCAAAAGTGTCTAATTTAGTAGGTTGGGCTGCACACAGGAGAGCTACTTACAGGTGGTTGGAGAGCTGCCAGTAACTCACGAGCTACTCATTGGAGAAGCCTGGCTTAGGAACACCAATCATCATGATGGAATCAGCACTGGCAGGTCTACTTTTAGTGGGTCACAGGGAGTTTGTAGGTTTATGACCAAGCGAGGCCCCAAAGGAAGAAGAAGAGGGAAAATTATCCAGATTCAAGTGCCCAGTATGAGCGCCTAAGCTTTGAGTTCTCGAGGTATTGGAAGTTACCCCGTTGTAGTTAAGCGGCCACAAAGGCACATGACTGGGAATTTGCTGATCATGATTAGCAGTGGGAACATCATCGAATATGGGATCGGCACCCTTATTCACAGGAGTCACCATCTGGTTACAGCAGCAGATTGTCTGGAGATGGTTCCAGGTAGATCAATTTGCCCAATAAATGCATGCTTGTTGCAAAGAGCTAGAAGCTGTTTCAAAGAATTGAGCAGTGATGTAATAATGGATTTTAGACCCCCCACGTCAGTTTTCAAATCTAAAATAAAAGCAAGGAGGGGGTTGGTGAATAACCTTTAACAGTTTTTAACACGTTTATTGATAATAGTGTTGTGTTTAGAATGCTTGTGTCCCCTGCGGGACACCATACCTGATGTGCTTGTTGGTGTCCCTGCGAGGACACCGTACCAGCAGTGAGGTCATCAGCTGGTAACTGTCAGAAGTGACAGTTCCCAGCTGATCGCCAACCTGATTGCAGCTCAGCTCCGACGGCTGTAGGAGCATGCGTGTTGGCTCGTATTAATAACAGAATTATCTTCTAAGCTTGGTGGAGTAATTAATAACAATATTGGCGACGATGAGCCAACACAGAACCCACGGAATATGAAAGAGTAAATTGAAAAAGATCGAGTGAAAAACCACGCTACCCGTCATTGTGCTGCAGATGGGGTTTGAAAGGAACGAAAAAAAATAAACCAGGCACAAAGGAACAAGTAATTGGAAAAAAAGACTTTTGGCAATCTGAAGATAAAAAAAAAATAAGAAGAAGAAGGAATAACCTGCCATCGATGCGGAGTGAGTAGTTTGCTGGAATCTGACTAAAACAGATAACTTACGAGTGTGGCAAGGAAACGAGTTAACCAGTACCTAACCAACTGCTAAGTGGCTTATTGCGAGGCATAGGAAATTGGTGTGCGCAATGTGTAAACTGACTGGAAATATCTTCAAGGAAAATTGACTTAAATTTCATGACTGAATTGCGCATGTTGACCACCTACTGACGTGTGCACGAAACAGATTGATTAACGTGTGGCGCATAAGGAATAAATAATACTGGTCAACTGGATCAACGGCAAACTCCAACCGTCATTCTGCAACTGCAACTAGGACAGCTGTGATCACCGTCAGCCGCCTCCCACGTCATCGCGTCACACGTGATTGATGTCGGCGGCCATTTTGAAGAGGAAAATACATGCATTTGTAAAAAGCGGTGCAGTCTATGTGGAAAAGACGTCCAGGAAGCGATCCACTCGCAAAAGACAACGCGGACTGTGCGCTCGATATAAAACAACCATAAAGAAAAGCCTTGTGAATCTCAGCAAACAGAGGATCAGACGGTAATTAAAACTATATAAAAAAAATCATAATATTTTAAAGTTTATGCAGAGTGCTTTTAATTCATTCTTGTGGAAGGTATTACACCAACACAAACTAAAACGAACAATAGGACACATTCAGGGGTCATAAGTATAGCACTTTGCACTCAACATACAGCTACAATTTAACCAAAAACTGTATAAACCGAAGAATACAAATGAGTGACATGGCAACTGCCTGTATATGGAACCTTTCACCCCCTGAGTCATTTCTGCGTGCAGGCAGTGAACCAGTGTTAAAGTGGGAAGAGTGGAGGGAATATTTCCTCAACTACATATCCACCCTTGAAGAAGATGCAGAAAGAAAACCTGAAAAGAAGTACAAAATGCTGATGCACAACTTAGGGGCAGGAGGAATAAAAGTTTACAATTCTATAAACAAGAAAATAAGAGGGCAAAATGAAAGTGATGCATTCACCAATGCAATTGATGATTTAAATGCATATTACAAACCAATGGTTTGCGTTGGAGTAGATAGGTACAAATTCTTTCATAGGAAACAAGGAAAGGAAGAGTCAATAGATGACTATGTGTCTGCTCTTAAAGACTTAGCTATAAACTGTTGGTTTGGACAACTTCACAATGAATTAATAAGGGATCAAATTGTAATGCAAGGCTCTAACGAAAATATTCAAGACAATCTTTGGGCTAAGGGTGAGTATCCCCTGTAGAACATAATAGATATACCTAGGAAGGCTGAACTCACGGGACAATGCGCAAAAGCGGTGCTAAAAGAAGACAAAGTAAAGAAGGAAGGCGAGAATGTCAACAAGGTGTCTGATCAAGGGAGTTGGAAAGTTAATAAGCAGAATGTGAAAACAAAAGACACCACACAAACTTACAGGAGGAATGAGACACGAGGTAGGGGATATTGTTATCGATGCCTCAGCATTGCTCACATGGCATACGACTTTAAGTGGCCTGCCCGTGAAGCATAATGCACATTTTGTGGTCTGATTGGACCTTTTAACAAAGCATGCAATAGGAAGAGACCCCAACATGTAAAAGCAGTGGAAGATGAAGAAGAAGAGTTAAATGATGAGGATGATGAAGACATCAACAAGTACATTCTCAACATGGACGATGAACAAGAAAAAGACAATGGAACAAAATTGAAGGCTAAGACAAAAAAACGGTTTGCACCATGACAATCGGTGGAGTGGAAATAAACATAGTGGCAGATTCAGGATCACCTTATACCATCGTGAACGAGAAGGTCTGGGAGGCCAAATTTAAAGAAAAAATTGGAGAAAGACTCAATAAACCAGACATTGCAATAAAATCATTCAATTGTAAACCTGTAGAAGTACGGGGTTACAGAAGTCTTAAGTTTATATACAAAGGTAGAGAAGCCAAATGTAAGCTCTATGTTTCAAAAGTAGAACCATCTGTACTCGGATGGATGGACCAGGGAAGTCTAGGAATCAAGCTTGATCCAAGCAGCTATGAACTGGTGCTGAGTCTGTTGGACACTGACAACTATGCTAGCCAAATACTAGCAAAATACCCCAAAGTATTCAGTGGCAATGTAGGAGTACTTAAGGGATACCAGCATAAAATAAAATTGAAACCCATCACCACACCTACGGTGCACAAAGCAAGGAACATACCATTTGCAATAAGAGATGAGGTCAGAAATCAACTTGACAAATTACTAAGTGACGGAATAATAGAGAGGGTAGAGGCATCAGAGTGGGTTGCACCACTCGTCGTGGCTAAACGCCCCAATGGAAAACTTAGACTTTGCATTGACCTTCGAGACCTGAACCAAAACATAGTAGTGGAACAGTACCCACTCCCCAAGATAAATGAGATGCTGTCCACCACCAAGGGTGTCAAGTGGTTTACCACCATCAACTTAAAATCTGCATACCATCAAGTACAACTACACCATGAGAGCAAGTCATTGACCACCTTTGTAACACCGTTTGGATGTTTTAGATTCACCCGCGTTCCATTTGGTTTAGCCTCTGCGGCTGCAATGTTCCAAAGATTAATGAATAACATATTTGAAGGTGTCACTGGAATATTGTTGTTTAAAGATGACATCCTAGTGATGGGGAAAACAAGAGAAGAACATGACAGTCGAGTGGAGCAAGTTCTAGACAAATTGAATGAAAAAGGGTTAACAGCCGAGCATTCAAAATGTAAATTTGCATGCAATTTTGTCAGCTATCTGGGCCATCAGATAACCAGTGAAGGTATCAGTCCTAAAAACGATCTAATTCAAGCTATAAAAGACTCACCAGTACCCACCAACAAAGACGAAGTAAGGTCATTCCTTGGATTGGTGGAGTACTACGCAAAGTTCATCAGGAACTTTTCCACCAAAACTTACGCATTAAGACAGCAATTGAAACTAAAAAACAAATTTTATTGGACTGAGGAATGTGAACAAACCTTTCAAGACCTGAAACGGGACATGTGCAAAACGTTACCTTTACAAGGATTTGATCCCACTCTCCAAAACTACGTGACAACTGACGCAAGCAACAAAGGCATTGGAGCCGTACTAACACAAAAAGATGCAAAAGGAGCGGAGTATACTATCGCTTTTGCGTCACGATCCTTAACGTCAGCAGAGGAAACATTTTCAGTACTTGAACGTGAGGCCTTAGCCTGTGTCTGGGCCCTCGAGCTCTTCCGACAGTACATCTGGGGTTGGAAGGTAAATCTTTGCACGGACCACAAACCTTTAACAAAGGTACTCAACACGAAGGGTCTACACACAGCCTCTCCACGACTGGCAAGAATTTCGATGCACCTGTTCGATTACATGTATAACATACAATATGTTCCAGGTGTAAAGAACGTAGTATCGGACTTTTTAAGCAGAATGCCACTGGAATCAAAAAGCAACACGGAAACCAATGAAATGGAAGATTCGTGCATAGCGAATTTGTGGGAATGCACGAATGGGATAACAAAGAAAGAATGGTTGAAAGAACAGGACAAGGACAAAGGGATATTTTGTTCAATGTTTATGGAGGCGCACCAAATAGAAGTCCAAAGAGAGTTTCGTTCAAGTATGTAGAAAAGTTCTTTATTTGTTTTTGTCCATTCTTAAAATACAAATCACCAGATATTTTACAAAAAGGTCAGCCAACGCGTTTCACTCCCTTCCGGTCTATGATATCACCAATCTATATAAGGCAGACCCATTTTAGAACATCCTGTTAGATATAGGGTTTGTGCTAGTTTTCTTGGGGGATTTAAAAAAAAAAAAATATATATATATATATATATATATTCAAACTGTGTTTGCCCCCAGGGCCTCCCGGGTCCAAACCAAAAAGAAGCCGCCACTGCAGTCAATCCGTTTTTCCTGAAACCAGTAGTTTTATTGTTCAAACCACTACAGCATGTTTCACAGCGAAAACCAACGCGTTTCGTGAGCTCCCCACTCACTTGATCACGGTTGTTACAAACACTGTTTGCTGAGAATAATTTAAAAAGGGAAGTCCCTCCCCCCATCGGTCACATGATTCCAACCATATGTTTTTTGACACTATGGCCTTCTGGGACTCATAGTTTTTACAATACAAAATGTCATTTCATGTTATTACCACAGAAAAACAAATTGTACACCATTCCCTACTGATTAGCTGTTTTTAAATCAGACATTCCTTTCGTGATATTTACATTAAGGATTTCTTGTGTGCCAGAAAAACACAAACATTGTTCTTTCTTTTTAAATCCCAAATAATTGAGATTAGAATCGAATTTACTATAAAATAAAGGCCCTCTAGTGGGCTGACTCAGTCATATGGTACCTTATAAATTATTTCCTTATAATTTTCTTAAGGTTCTTTGTACCTTACAAAGGGAAGGACGATTATTGTTTCCGGCATTCTAAATTCAATAATTTTCAACATAAAGTTTTTTTTCCAATAATAAACAAACAATAGGGTATTATCGTGCATGTCTTGTTCATTAGACCTATTTATAGCCCTCTGGTGGGCTGACATTTACAATGGTGTTGATTAATTGTCATAAATTTTATGTATTCAGTACTTTAGAATTTTGGCCCAGAGTTTGGCTTCTATGTATACTGTGCCGTGGTTTTTTGGAGGGAAAAGTTAGTTATGGAGTACATCAAGAGAGGCTTTCATTGTTGTTAAATATGTACATAAAGTTCTTCAGACTGGTTCAGACCATGAGGGGTCATTGTTCGAAAGTTCAAGATATGGCGTGATTCCTTTTGGCGCAACAATTTTTCTCGATGTCCTCCCCTTTCAGTTGGGGCCAATGTTTCCAAACCTAGGAATTTCAAAAGTCGCCAATTCCCATCATGATTTGTCTCCATGTGTTTGGCCACTGCATTCCCTCTATCTTTGTTTGTTGTGGCCCTAGTATGTTCCAAGATACGCTTCTTGAGCTCACAGATTGTGCTTCCTATATAGCGCAGCTTGCACGGACATTCAATTAGATAAACTGTATACTGGCTTTTGCAAGTGATTAGTTCTTTGATCTTCCAAGTTTTTCCATTAGCCATTTCGATTTGTTTTGTTGGTTTGGCTATCTCGCAAACTTTGCAGTTGTAGCATTTGTTGAATCCAACTGTTTTGAGCCAAGATGTTTTTTTGCGGTTCATGAAATGACTATGGATCAATTGGTCCTTCAAATTTGTTGTTCTGCGGTATGTGACCACTGGGTGATCACCCATTTTTTGACCAATTGTTGGATCCAGTTTCAATAGTTTCCAGTTTTTTCTGAGAATTTGGACAACTTCTTTTGCTTCTTTGCTATAATCCAGTATTAGTCTTATAGGTTCTTCCATTTCTTTTTCTTTGATTTGTGGTTTCAAACAATCTGCCCTAGTTTTGTCGTTGGCTCTTTCCCAACATTTTTTCGTCAAGTTTTTTCCATACTTTCTCTTACGGAATCTCTCCATTGTAGTTGCACTGTGCTTCTCCCATTCTGTTTTTTCACTACAGATTCTTTTGACCCGGAGGAATTCACCGTATGGTATATATATATATATATATATATATAAGGTCTCCTTGTGTATTGTATTGATTATTACTAGGTTGAGAGTCTAATGTTGTCAATCCAGTTAAATCTTCATGATCAATCGCATTTCTCAAAGCGTAAGGATAGGTATGTGGTACACCCTAACTACTTTTAAGGGATAAAAGGTCTCATAATTAGGTAGTTCTCAAAGTTGTGTATTGACTGTCTGGCCCACATAGCTCACAGTTCTCAACGTTTTATGGAACTTAGGAGTGGGAGTGAAAAGAAAAGAGGTTTTTGTAAAAAGGGGAAAAAGGAAAAAAGTGAGAGGTGAGAGGGGTGGGTTACTAAGGCAATGAAATGACCCTGAACAGATAGGGAATAATGTATTATCAGTGACAATGTAGTATATGATTTGAAACCTGTCTGATGTTTTTTTTTAAAGTGTGTCAATTGAAGCCTAAATAAGATCTGTCTGTGGTTTTGATAATCGATCGCCAATTTTCTATTTCTCTTTATGTGTTTCCGCGTAAAAATGTATTTCATCCCCCTTCCGCGGCGGCACATTTTTAGAGAGAGGGTTTATAGATAACCACAAGGTGTTTTGTTTTGGACTACATCCACACAATGTAATTTGCTGTTGTGTTTTTTAACAGTCTTTCCCTAAATCTGGATACTGTGTTGTTCTTTTGAAAAGCTAACAATCTAATCATATGTCTTTCCTTTTTTAAATGAATTGTGAAATGGGAAATATGTACAAGACCTTCGACACATGAAACTGATGTTAGCTTTCTTTTATCTATTCTGTTTTCAGCCCTGAAGAAACTCCCTGGAAGGGAGTGAAACGCGTTGGCTGACCTTTTTGTAAAATATCTGGTGATTTGTATTTTAAGAATGGACAAAAACAAATAAAGAACTTTTCTACATACTTGAACGAAACTCTCTTTGGACTTCTATTTGGTGCGCCCCCATAAACATTGAACGAAATATCTATTTGATCTGGAAAACACAGCAACATCAAACAGCAGCTGACGTTGGGGTTGGCAGCACAAAGTATTAAAGAGGACTTATTTTGGAACTGGATTTTAGGTGCGGCGTTGTAGGGTCCACTGCTGCTTCTTTTGTTGATTTTCAAGGACAAAGGGATGTATGACGTTACAACGCATGCATTTACCACGCATGCCTTTACAACGCGGTTTTTACATCGCAATCCATTATAACGCATAGCGCTTAGAGGTGCTGGATAGTGAAAAGTTTAATTTACCAGGACAAAGACATGGGATTAGTAATACAAATGACCAAAGAAGGTTGGTCTAGCAAAAACAAGTTAAATGCCCAAGCGAAACCCTTCTGGGAAGTTAGAAACAAATTATCAATGGAGGATGGACTACTTATGAGAAGCGGAAGATATGTACCGCCGACAGTTATCAGGGAGAACATTTGGGAAATATGCCATGAAGGACACCTGGGCATCACTAAAAGCAAAAACAGAGTGAAAAACATGTATTGGTGGCCTGGTGTCAGCCTGGATGTAGAAAGAAAGGTTAGATGTTGTAAGTTGTGCATGAACTCTGACAAGGCACAAGTAACTTTTAAACCACCTTTGCATCCAATTCAATGTCCATCCACGCCATGGGAAAGGATTGGCATTGACATAATGGGCCAACAACAAAAGACCCTGTCCAAAGGACGCTACTTGTGTCAGTTACTTATATAATAGGACAGTCTAAACGTACTGATAACTATTATCCTCCCCTACATACTTTTGTTCTGATAAGGGGACATTTCACTGCACCTCGTCCATAGTTTTCTTACAATTAGGAATAAAAACCAAAGGCCAGACCTCTTTGACAGCTACACAGAACACCATACAGAAATGTCTGATACTTCTAATCAATACCAAGCATCCACACCATCAGTGTTAGACCAAGTTCTACTTAGAAAAAAATGTGCGAGAAACTAATGACACCTCACGGAAACACCACCAACGGGGTAACTGGTATGTAATCTCCAGACAGGCCCCTGTCTCATCATCGGTTGTCATCCGATTCTCAAAGAAAAAGGAGGAAGAGTGTCCAAAACAACAAACAAAATAGTGCAACGAACAGTGGAAGCAGAGGCAATCTGCTAGTGACAAACAAATAACATAAACAAGTGCATAAAACAATAGGTAATGGTATGCATGAATAGCTACCAGCATTTTTAATCTCAATTGCAGTTATTCATCTCTCATAATAAAGTTATTAAAGAGATTTAGATGCTGTGTTTTAAAACTGAATTCTTACTAATATCTCCACCAAAGAAACACACAGAAGTGAAGGAATGGTCCAATATGATCACAGCATTAAATTGCACCCCTACCCTAGTTGGCTCAGCAAAATCTCTAGGAATCACTCTAGATGAGAAACTAAACATGAAAGCCCATATCAACGCAATGGCAAAAAGTGCCCGCTACCATCTGAACTACATCAGAAAAGTGAAACCATTCATATCCAAAGCAGACCTCAAACTGGCAGTTCAGTCTCTAGTTATCGTGAGGATTGAATATGGATGCACAACACTAGCAGGTCTACCAAAAATTTCAACAGCACCTCTGAAAGCATGTCTCAATGCAGCCGCACGACTGATCACCGGATCAAGGAAATTTGACCATATATCGCCACATTTGAAGGCATTAAACTGGCTACCGTACAAAGCCAGAATCCAGCTAAAAATGGCATGCATAACCCACAAGGCGCTCCACCACAATACACCCAAATACCTTGCTCAGAAAATCAAGTTATCTGGAGGTAACAGACCAGCCAGGAGCACAAATGAGCTAATGCTGAGACCTGCCATCTTCCAGAAGAAGAAAACTGACGACAGGGCTTTCTCAGGAGCAGCCCCTAGAATCTGGAATTCACTTCCGTCAAACATTAGAAAGATTGAAGATACAGCATCCTTTAAGAGGGAAACTAAGATCTTCCTAATGAGTAAATTCCTTCCATAGACGAGACACGGAAAGTCAGAATTCATGTTTAATGACTGGAGCTGAAACATACACAGGAAATAGACCATTAGGATCGATTGATTCTATTGCACATTATATTTTTTTTTTGTTTCAATCTTTATTTCGGCCGATTTGGCCATCAAAGATATGCAAAAACACATATGGAACAATATAAAACCATCGAAAATAAGCAGCAAGCACATATTGTACAGTGTAAAATCATTCCACCCTAAGAAATAAGTACTACTAGAGTGAAAACAGATAAAAGACCATACATTTAAAATTCTTAATCTTAAAATTAGGTGGAGAAGTGCGACTTTAGAATACGGGTGCGAGTATGCCAGACATTTGTAAGAAATTTAGCTAGTGCAAACACCGTTGGTCCCGAGACGTCAGTTTTTAAAATTCTGTACATCGGGAGAAATAGACCATTAGGATCGATTGATTCTATTGCACATTATATTTTACTATATACTAAACCTGTGTCATACTATATGCTATTACTCTTTGTAGAAATGTTATTGATATAGTCGCTTTATGTATCATATATGTACCTACCTCATAATATTGTAAAGTTACGATAACAATGCAGGACTTTAACTACCTCATGTAATGTGAAGCGCTCTGATACCCAAGGGTCTTGTTTGCGCTATACAAAACTCTTAATAAATAAATAAATAAATAGGGCATCATGACTTGTACCTCACAGGGAATATTCCCATCCCAATAGCATGTTCAGGCAATAGTATGTTTTCCTAAATTAATATGGCTTCCCTTCTGGTCTTTCCACTCTGCAGGTGTAAATCTGATGTTTTGTGGATACTAAACAAGTGCCCATGTGTGGCTCAGTGTATAGTCACTGGTATAAACATACGTTATTTCCATACACACATGCGGTAATAGCTGCTCTTCAGCCTGTAAATGGTAAACAATGAGGATGTTTTATGTTATTTCCTTCTGAAGAAGGTCGTGAAGAAAGCTGGCTGAAGCGATACCTGAGGACTTCCTTGCTTCAAGGAGACCTGTCCTTTGACCTGGGGAGGTGAGCTGCAGCTTGGAAAGTGGACAGCAGCCGAGAGCCCAGAACACAAGAAAGGAAATCTGAATAGAGAGAGCTGCTGAGTGGCCTGTAAACCTGACAAGGGGCCTGTAAGTCACAAGTAACAGCCCCTCTAGAAGAGTTCAGAGCAGAAAGGTTCCTTCAACCACAATACCTGAAGTGGTAGTATCTAAAGACATCTTGGTTCCTTCGCAACACACTAAAAAGGCCTTCACACCCCTGACCCTGGCGGTCTGCAGGACACACCTGAAATAATTCCCACTCACCTGTGTCAGTCTTCCTCCTTGCCTTCTGTTAGAAATGGGATCCCTGGCTGGTCAGGGCTTGCGCCAAAGTCAGTCAGAGACCACCACTCCTAAGTCAGGGCAAGGGAGTTACACGCCAAGATAACCCCAGCTCACCCTCTAGGTAACGTGGCACGAGCAGCAAGGCTAAACTTGGAGGCAATATGAGTTAAGTATTTGCGCACGCACCCCAGCAACAACACCCAAGGCCCACCACAAAGGAAACTCCACACAAGGTTATATATAAAAATAGCCTTTGTATTACACCAAAACACATTAGATAAAAACACACACTTACAATGTGCCAGGGGCACGGGCAGACTTTACAGGGGATATTTACCAGACAGGGCCACCTGGACCACTGTCAGGAATCAGCACTTTTAGAAGTAACACTTTTTAGAAATAGCACTTAGAATGTAAAATTACATTAGCACAAAATAGCACACAACCAGTAATCACTGGTAACCAGGACCTCACTAGCACCACCTGTACTAGGGAGAAAACAACCACCTAAGTATTACAATACCTGTAGGGGTGTAAGAACATAACACATGATGCAATGCATAACATTCATTCAGAGGTGTAAGGAGGGAAAACACATGATGCATCGCAATACATTCAGAGGTGTAAGCAAAAACACAGTTGCGCAAAACTTAGATAAGTCACCACCTGTGACTGTCCCTAGGCCCTCTGGCCTTGTTGGGGCTAGGACGCCTTGTGTCCAATGTCAGGGGGGCCTAAACGGAGCAGTTGCCCACAAAGTGCTGGGCAACTGGTGCAGGGAAAGTTAGGGCAACGTTGGAGCCTCTCTGGCTCAAGAACCACCACTGTGGCACTGATGAGCCTCTCTGGGCTCTAAAACAACGAACTGGCACCCTGAGCCTCTCGGGGCTCGCAAAGCAGCTGTGGGCGCAAGAACCTCTCTGGGCTCTGAAATGAAGGTGGCACTCCCGGAGCCTCTCTGGGCTCCAAACAACTGGGGCGCTTGAGCCTCTCTGGCTCTCCAAACCACTGTGGCGCCGTGAGCCCCTCTCAGGGGCTCGAAGGACAACTGGCACTCGTTGGAGTCCCTCACGGGGGACTCGGGACAAAGGGGAAGGCCCCACGAGCTTTTCTGGCTCGTAAATCACTCGTGGGTGGTGAGCCTCGCAAGGCTCACAAACAGGAATGCCCCCGAGAGCCTCTCTCAGGCTTGTGTGCTCCCTGCACTTGCTCTCCCGGTCCCACTCACCGGCTATCTGCAGGAAGGTGCTGGGGCTCTCTCCACACCGGGGAGCTCCACTCTGCTCCCGGTCGTGCTGCAGCGGCTCTTGGGCTCTCCCTTGGTCCCGGGAGCCCTGAGTAGACAGGCGCCGCTCTCCCTCTTCGTGCACCGGATCCCGGGGTCGGCTCCCGGCAGCTTCCGGCTTCCTCCTTCCTGTCCCGGGCCGGCAGCCAATCAGAGCGCGGCCCGGGGAAGGTCATGTGATGTCCCGCAGTCCCGCCCCCGGCCTGCCTGACTTCCTGGTCGCGGCCGGGCGGCAACAGCGGGGACAATCTAGCGGGCAATGCCGGGTGGGCACCGGCGCCTTTAAAGTGACAATAAACGAGGTGGGCACTCGTAGATTCAAATAAAGGGGCACAGCCCAAAAAGGCAATAACCACAGCCACAGGTGCGGCGAGGGCAGCCGCGAACCAGCGGCAATACGCAGGGCGGCCCCTGCTTTCCTCACGCAAAATGCGGGGCGGGGAAGCGCGATCGACAAATGAACAGGCAAATGCCGGGTGGGCACCGGCCTCCAGCAGACCACGCGCTCCCAAGAGTCAGGGGCCTCAATAAAGCGCTCCCAGCGCTATAAGCAAAGGAAAAGCGCTCTCAAGCGCCAGAGGGCACTCAGTTCAGCAACAAAGTCCCTGTAGGCAGGCAGGGGGGCAAGGCTGGGCCCAGAGCCAGCACACTGGGTCTCCAGGCAGGGAGACTCTCCAAGTGGCAGTCCTCTGGCCCAGCGACAGCAGCAACAGCCCCCTCAGGATCCTGGAAGAGAACAACTTCAGTGGGGACACAGCCCCATTTTTATACACCAAATCCTTTGTTCTGGCACAGGGTGGGGGCAGGCCCAGTCGCAGCTGGTCCTTGAGTACCCTTGATGGCCCAACCACCCCTTTCTTTCACTGGCAGGGCTAGGGTCATCAGTCACACCACAGGGGGGCGGAGCCAGCATTGGGTGGGGAAAACCCAGCCCATCCAGGACACAGGTACACTCCTCCCACACATCACTCATGCTAATCTCCCACTCACCACTGGGCAGACCCATCCAGCCTTCCTGGAGCCAGGCTCACCAGCCTGCTCCAGCCGATCACACGCCAGGCATATTTTACACTAATATGCCAACTCTTGGAAATGGCATTTCTACATATGGCACACTCATGCAACACACACCATTGCGAAGCATTCACTCTCACGAGTTCGCACATATCAGATTCGAACCTGTACACCCCACGCATCAGGAACTACCAGGGACACATACATTCCCCATGTATTCCTATGGGAGGGCAGGCCTATCTCATCACATGCACTCAGAGTGCGCACGCACTTTCCACTGGGACACAGTGAAAGTGCGCAGAACCCAAAAATCACCATCACCAGGTCACCATTACAAGCAAAAAGTCTAGGGGTGAACCTGCCATAAGGGCCAAGTCTAACACCTTCCCACTGCTCAACCACAATTCTAGCAGCACAGCCCAGTTCACCATAAAACAAAACATGAAATCACCTTTAACCTTCCTAACCATAGAAGAATTCATCAATGCTGAAAACGCCTTTGGGATGTCTGTCATGCCTAGCTACCCAGGGGGTGAGCAGGGGTTATCTTAGGTGTGTATCCCCCTTACCCTGACTAGAAGCAACGGTCCCAATTTGGACAAAGGTACCTACCTCTGCCAAGTAGAGAACCCCATTTCTAACAATAAATTAACATGTCACAAATCAAAATATGTATGTGCAGCAAAAGGATCAAACACTGCTATGAACAATTTGGCCTTAGTAGCTAGCCCCCCACTTACCTCAACCCTAGGGAGGAATATAGGGGTAAACATGGACTCCAATCTTTCAATCATAATCAGATTGGGTTTGTCCAATGTGCCTAAACTGCTAAATGTGTCACTTCTTTCCCTCATATTGGCTATCAAGGTGGGTCTGCACGCATTGCCTGAAATTCTTGGCCCGCTCCACTTGCTGGAAGTGTTAGCCCCCCCCTCCCCTACCGCCCCCCCCCCCCCCAAAAAAAAAAGATTGGGTCTAGTTGCTCTCCTGAGCACACGTTTTTTGCAGAGCTGCCAAGTTTTTCAGGTCCATCCGTGGTGTGCTGCTCCAGTCTACGTTTTTTCCTTGAATTCTGGGACTTGTAGTCTTGTTTATTTCATTATAAAACAGGACTACATGTCCCATAATTCAGAGGGAAAAACCTGGACTGGAGCCGCACATCACACAACGGCCAAAGAAACTTGGCAGTTATGATAAGACTCACAAGTAGAAGCACCCCGGAGCAACACACAGTAAAGATTGTTCTAGAAATTCACACAAGTGAGACCCGTCACGAGCCTGGTGAAGAATGAGAGCTCCTGCTGTGAATGATATACCGTCCACGAGGGGTGACACATCTATCAGTAGGGACGCAACAACTGCTCCCGGGTGTGATTGGTTCGAAGTTATCTCACTGTGACCAATGAAGAGTGGCCCTAATTGGGCTCTCTTGTTAAAGTTCATAATACATTGTAGCGTATGACCCCCCTGTGTGAGTGTCATCGCACGTGCTTGTATGGATGTGTGTGTGTGTGTGCAAGTTGTGACAGCCTTAGGGCCCCGCCTTCCCAGCAGCAGAATCCTGTGGATGTAACACCTGTGACGTGCCAGGCCCTGCACTGTGATGTCACGAGGTCCAGGCTAGCACCAGCAGGGGAATCCTGTGGATGGAACAGCTGTGACGTGCCAGGTCCTGCACTGTGATGTCACGAGGTCCAGGCTAGCACCAGCAGGGGAATCCTGTTGATGGAACACCTGTGACGTGCCAGGCCCTGCACTGTGATGTCACGAGGTCCAGGCTAGCACCAGCAGCAGAATCCTGTGGATGGAACACCTGTGACGTGCCAGGCCCTGCACTGTGATGTCACGAGGTCCAGGCTAGCACCAGCAGGGGAATCCTGTGGATGGAACACCTGTGACGTGCCAGGTCCTGCACTGTGATGTCACGAGGTCCAGGCTAGCACCAGCAGGGGAATCCTGTGGATGGAACACCTGTGACGTGCCAGGCCCTGCACTGTGATGTCACGAGATCCAGGCTAGCACCAGCAGGGGAATCCTGTGGATGGAACACCTGTGACGTGCCAGGCCCTGCACTGTGATGTCACACGGTCCAGGCTAGCACCAGCAGGGGAATCCTGTAGATGGAACACCTGTGACGTGCCAGGCCCTGCACTGTGATGTCACGAGGTCCAGGTTGCACCTGCAGGGGTATCCTGTGGATGGAACACCTGTGACGTGCCAGGTCCTGCACTGTGATGTCACGAGGTCCAGGCTAGCACCAGCAGGGGAATCCTGTGGATGGAACACCTGTGACGTGCCAGGCCCTGCCCTGTGATGTCACGAGGTCCAGGCTAGCACCAGCAGGGGAATCCTGTGGATGGAACACCTGTGACGTGCCATGCCCTCCACTGTGACGTCACGAGGTCGAGGCTAGCAGCAGCAGGGGAATCCTGTGGATGGAACACCTGTGACGTGCCGGGCCCTGCGCTGTGACGTCACGAGGTCGAGGCTAGCAGCAGCAGGGGAATCCTGTGGATGGAACATCTGTGACGTGCCGGGCCCTGCACTGTGACGTCACGAGGTCGAGGCTAGCAGCAGCAGGGGAATCCTGTGGATGGAACACCTGTGACGTGCCAGGTCCTGCACTGTGATGTCACGAGGTCCAGGCTAGCACCAGCAGGGGAATCCTGTGGATGGAACACCTGTGACGTGCCAGGCCCTGCACTGTGATGTCACGAGATCCAGGCTAGCACCAGCAGGGGAATCCTGTGGATGGAACACCTGTGACGTGCCAGGCCCTGCACTGTGATGTCACACGGTCCAGGCTAGCACCAGCAGGGGAATCCTGTAGATGGAACACCTGTGACGTGCCAGGCCCTGCACTGTGATGTCACGAGGTCCAGGTTGCACCTGCAGGGGTATCCTGTGGATGGAACACCTGTGACGTGCCAGGTCCTGCACTGTGATGTCACGAGGTCCAGGCTAGCACCAGCAGGGGAATCCTGTAGATGGAACACCTGTGACGTGACGTGTGTCAGTGAGAGTATTAGTTTCAGTGAGAGTGTCAGTGTGAGAGAGTGTTGGCGAGTGTGTCAGTGAGTGTCAGTGAGAGTGTCAGTGTCAGTGAGAGTGTCAGTGTCAGTGAAAGTGTCAGTGAGAGTGTCAGTGAGTGTCAGTGAGAGTGTCAGTGTCAGTGAGAGTGTCAGTGTCAGTGAGTGGGTCGATGAGATTGTCAGTGAGAGTGTCAGTGTCAGTGAGAGTGTCAGTTTCACTGTGAATGTCAGTGAGAGTGTCAGAGTCAAGGTCAGTGTTAGTGAAAGTGTCAGTGAGAGTGTCAGTGAGTTTTAGTGAGAGTGTCAGTGAGTGTCAGTGAGAGTGTCAGTGAGAGTTTCAGTGAGAGTGTCAGTGTCAGTGAGAGTGTCAGTGAGTGTCAGTGAGAGTGAGTGTAGATTAGATTTTCAGTGAGAGTGTCAGTGTCAGTGAGAGTGTCAGTGAGAGTGTCAGTTAGTGTCAGAGTGAGTGTCATTGACTGTCAGTGTCAGTGAGAGTGTCAGTTTAACTGTGAGTGTCAGTGAGAGTGTCAGTGTCAGTGAGAGTGTCAGTTAGTGTCAGAGTGAGTGTCAGTGAGAGTGTCAGTGAGTGTCATTGACTGTCAGTGAGAGTGTCAGTGAGAGTGTCAGTGTCAGTGAGACTGTCAGCATCAGTGAGAGTGCCAGTGAGTGTCAATGAGAGTGTCAGTTTGAGTGTCAGTGTCAGTGAGAGTGTCAGTGAGAGTGTCAGTGTAAGTGTCAGTGAGAGTGTCCGTGTCAGTGAGAGTGTCAGTGAGAGTGTCCGTGTCAGTGAGAGTGTCAGTGAGTGTCCTTGAGTGTCAGTGAGAGTGTCAGTGAGAGTGTCGATGAGTGTCAGTGAGAGTGTCAGTGTCAGTGAGAGTGTCAATAAGAGTGTCAGTGAGAGTGTCAGTGTCAGTGAGAGTGTCAGTGAGAGTGTCAGTGAGAGTGTCAGTGAGAGTGTCAGTGAGTATGAGTGAGAGAGTGTCAGAGTCAGTGTCAGTGAGTGTCAGTGAGAGTGTCAGTGAATGTGTCAGTGAGTGTGTCAGTGAGTTTCAGTGAGAGCATCAATGAGTGTCAGTGAGAGTGTCAATGAGAGTGTCAGTGAGAGTGTCAGTGAGAGTGACAGCGATAGTGTCGGAGTCAGTGAGAGTGTCAGTGTGAGTGTCAGTGAGAGTGTCAGTTTCACTGTGAGTGTCAGTGAGAGTGTCAGTGAGAGTGTCAGTGAGTATGAGTGAGAGAGTGTCAGTGAGTGTCAGTGAATGTGTCAGTGAGAGTGTCAGTGAGAGTGTCAGTGAGATTTTAGTGAGAGTGTCAGTGAGTTTCAGTGAGAGTGTCAGTGAGTATCAGTGAGTGTCAGTGAGAGTGTAAGTGAGTGTCAGTGAGAGTGTCAGTGAGTGTGAGTGAGAGTGTGAGTGAGCATGCCAGTGTCAGTGAGAGCGTCAGTGAAAGTGTCAGTGAGTTTGTCAGTGAGTTTTAGTGAGAGTGTCAGTGAGTGTCAGTGAGTGTCAGTGAGAGTGTCAGTGAGAGTGTCAGTGAGAGTGTAGATGAGATTTTCAGTGAGAGTGTCAGTGTCAGTGAAAGTGTCAGTGAGAGTGTCAGTGAGAATGTCAGTGAGAGTGTCAGAGTGAGTGTCAGTGAGAGTTTCAGTGAGAGTGTCATTGACTGTCAGTGAGAGTGTCAGTGAGAGTGTCAGTGTCAGTGTCAGTGAGAGTGTCAGTGAGAGTGTCAGTGACAGTGTCAGCATCAGTGAGAGTGCCAGTGAGAGTGTCAGTGAGAGTGTCAGTTTAACTGTGTCAGTGAGAGTGTCAGTGTCAGTGAGAGTGTCAGTGAGTGTGTCAGTGAAAGTGTCAGTGAGAGTGTCAGTGAAAGTGACAGTAAGAGTGTCAGTGAGTGTCCTTGAGTGTCAGTGAGAGTGTCAGTGAGTGTCAGTGAGAGTGTCAGTGAGAGTGTCAGTGAGTGTCAGTGAGAGTGTCAGTGTCAGTGAGAGTGTCGATGAGATTGTCAGTAAGAGTGTCAGTGTCAGTGAGTGTCAGTGAGAGTGTCAGTGAGAGTGACAGTGAGAGTATCAATGAGAGTGTCAGTGAGAGTGTCAGTGTCAGTGAGAGTGTCAGCATCAGTGAGAGTGTCAGTGAGAGTGTCAGTGAGAGTGTCAGTGAGTTTCAGTGAGAGTGTCAGTGAGTGTCAGTGAGAGTGTCAGTGAGAGTGTCAGTGAGTGGCAGTGAGAGTGTCAGTGAGAGTGTCAGTGAGTGTCAGTGTGTGTCAGTGAGAGTGTCAGTGTCAGTGAGAGTGTCAGTGAGTGTGAGTGAGAGTGTCAGTGAGAGTGTCAGTGTCAGTGAGAGTGTCAGTGTTAGTGAGAGTGTCAGTGTCAGCGAGAGTGTCAGTGAGAGTGTCGGTGTCAGTGAGTGTGTCAGTGAAAGTGTCAGTGAGAGTGTCAGCGTCAGTGAGAGTGTCAGTGAGAGTGTCAGTGAGTGTCAATGAGAGTGTCAGTGAGTGTCCTTAAGTGTCAGTGAGATTGTCAATGAGTGTCAGTGAGAGTGTCAATGTCAGTGAGAGTGTCAGTGTCAGTGAGAGTGTCAGTGAGAGTGTCGATGAGATTGTCAGAGAGAGTGTCAGTGAGAGTGTCTGTGTCAGTGAGAGTGTCAGTGAGAGTGTCAGTGAGAGTGTCAGTGTCAGTGAGAGTGCCAGTGTCAGTAAGAGTGTCAGCATCAGTGAGAGTGTCAGTGTGAGTGTCAGTGAGAGTGTCAATTTCACTGTGAGTGTCAATGAGTCAGTAAGAGTGTCAGTGAGTGTCAGTGAGAGTGTCAGTGAGAGTGTCAGTGAGAGTTTCAGTGAGTGTGTCAGTGTGAGAGTGTCAGTGTCAGTGAGAGTGTTAGTGAGAGTGTTAGTGAGAGTGTCAGTGTCAGTAAGAGTGTCAGCATCAGTGAGTGTGTCAGTTAGTGTTTCAGTGAGTGTCAGTGAGAGTGTCAGTGAGAGTGTCAGTCAGTGTGTCAGTGAAAGTGTCAGTGAGAGTGTCAGTGAGAGTCAGTGAGAGTGTCAGTGAGTGTCCTTGACTGTCAGTGAGAGTGTCAGTGAACGTGTCAGTGAGTGTCAGTGAAAGTGTCAGTGAGTGTTTCAGTGAGAGTGTCAGTTAGTGTGTCAGTGAGTGTCAGTGTCATTGAGAGTGTCAGTGAGAGTGTCAGTGAGTGTCTGTGAGAGTGTCAGTGAGAGCGTCAGTGCCGATGAGATTGTCAGTGAGAGTGTCAGTGTCAGTGAGTGTCAGTGAGAGTGTCTGTGTCAGTGAGAGTGTCAGTGAGAGTGTCAGTGTCAGTGAGAGTGTCAGTGAGAGTGCCAGTGAGAGTGTCAGTGAGAGTGTCAGCATCAGTGAGAGTGTCAGTGAGAGTGTCAATTTCATGTGTCAGTGAGAGTGTCAGTGTGATTGTCAGTGAGTGTGTCAGTGAGTGTGTCAGTGAGAGTGTCAGTGAGAGTGGCAGTCAGTGAGAGTGTGAGTGAGAGTGTCAGTGTCAGTGAGAGTGTCAGTGAGAGTGTCAGTGCTAGTGACAGTGTCAGTGAGAGTGTCAGTGTCAGTGAGAGTGTCAGCATCAGTGAAAGTGTCAGTGAGAGTATCAGCGAGTGTCAGTGTGAGTGTCAGTGAGAGTGTCATTTTCAGTGTGTGTCAGTGAGAGTGTCAGTGTCAGTGAGAGTGTCAGTGAGTGTGAGTGAGAGTGTCAGTGTCAGTGAGTGTCAGTGAGATTGTCAGTGAGTGTCAGTGAGTGTGTCAGTGAGTGTGCCAGGGAGAGTGTCAATGTCAGTGAGAGTGTCAGTGAGTGTGAGTGAGAGTGTGAGTGAGAGTGTCAGTGTCAGTGAGTGTCAGTGATATTGTCAGTGAGAGTGTCAGTGAGAGTGTCAATGTCAGTGAGAGTGTGAGTGTCAGTGTCAGTGAGAGTGGCAGCATCAGTGAGAGCATCAGTGAGAGTGTCAGTGTGAGTGTCAGTGAGAGTGTCAATTTCACCGTGTCAGTGAGAGTGTCAGTGAGATTGTCAGTGAGTGTGTCAGTGAGTGTGCCAAGGAGAGTGGCAGTGTCATTGAGAGTGGCAGTCAGTGTGAGTGAGAGTGTGAGTGCTAGTGAGAGTGTCAGTGAGAGTGTCAGTGAGAGTGTCAGCGTCAGTGAAAGTGTCAGTGAGAGTGTCAGTGAGAGTGTCATTTTCAGTGTGTGTCAGTGAGAGTGTCAGTGTCAGTGAGAGTGTCAGTGAGTGTGAGTGGGAGCGTCAGTGAGAGTGTCAGTGAGTGTCAGTGAGTGTGTCAGTGAGAGTGTCAGTGAGTATCAGTGAGAGTGTCAGTGTCAGTGAGAGTGTCAGTGTCAGTGAGAGTGTCAGTGAGTGTGTCAGTGAGTGTGTCAGTGAAAGTGTCAGTGAGAGTGTCAGTGTCAGTGAGAGTGTCAGTGAGTGTCAGTGAGTGTCCTTGAGTGTCAGTGAGAGTGTCAGTGAGAGTTTCAGTGAGTGTCAGTGAGAGTGTCAGTGAGAGTGTCAGTGTCAGTGAGAGTGTCAGTGAGAGTGTGAGTGAGAGTGTCGATGAGATTGTCAGTGAGAGTGTCAGTGTCAGTGGGAGTGTCAGTGAGTGTCAGTGAGAGTGTCAGTGAGTGTCCTTGAGTGTCAGTGAGAGTGTATGTGAGTGTCAGTGAGAGTGTCAGTGTCAGTGAGAGTGTCAGTGTCAGTGAGAGTGTGAGTGAGAGTGTCGATGAGATTGTCAGTGAGAGTTTTAGTGAGAGTGTCAGTGAAAGTGTCAGCATCAGTGAGTGTCAGTGAGTGTGTCAGTGAGCGTGTCAGTGAAAGTGTCAGTGTCAGTGAGAGCGTCTGTGAGATTGTCAGTGAGTGTCAGTGATAGTGTCAGTGAGAGTGTCAGTGTCAGTGAGAGTGTCAGTGTCAGTGAGAGTGTCAGCATCAGTGAGAGTGAAAGTGTCAGTGTGTCAGTGAGAGTGTCAGTGAGAGTGTCAGTTTCACTGTGAGTGTCAGTGAGTGTCAGTGAGAGTGTCAGTGAGTGTCAGTGAGAGTGTCAGTGTCAGTGAGAGTGTCAGTGAGAGTGTCGATGAGATTGTCAGTGAGATTGTCAGTGAGAGTGCCAGTGTCAGTAAGAGTGTCAGTGAGTGTGTCAGTGTCAGTGAGAGTGTCAGCATCAGTGAGAGTGTCAGTGAGAGTGTCAGTGAGAGTGTCAAGTCAATGAGAGTGTCAGTGAGTGTGTCAGTGAGAGTGTCAGTGTCAATGAGAGTGTCAGTGAGTGTGTCAGTGAAAGTGTCAGTGAGAGTGTCAGTACCAGTGAGAGTGCAAGTGAGTGTCCTTGAGTGTCAGTGAGAGTGTCAGTGAGAGTTTCAGTGAGAGTGACAGTGTCAGTGAGGGTGTCAGTGAGAGTGTCAGTGAGTGTCAATGAGAGTGTCAGTGTCAGTGAGAGTGTCAGTGAGAGTGAGAGTGTCAGTGAGAGTGTCAGTGTCAGTGAGAGTGTCAGTGTCAGTGAGAGTGTCAGCGTCAGTGAGAGTGTCAGTGAGAGTGTCAGTGTGAGTGTCAGTGAGAGTTTCAGTGAGAGTGTCAGTTTCAGTGTGTCAGTGAGAGTGTCAGTGAGTGTGAGTCAGTGTGTGAGTGAGAGTTTCAGTGTCAGTGAGACTGCCAGTGAGAGTGTCAGTGAGTATGTCAGTGTCATTGAGAGTGTCAGTGTCAGTGAGAGTGTCAGTGAGTGTCAGTGAAAGTGTCAGTGAGAGTGTCAGTGAGAGTTTTAGTGTCAGTGAGAGTGTCAGTGTCAGTGAGAGTGTCAGTGAGAGTGTGAGTGAGAGTGTCGATGAGATTGTCAGTGAGAGTGTCAGTGTCAGTGAGAGTGTCAGTGTCAGTGAGAGTGTCAGCATCAGTGAGAGTGTCAGTGAGAGTGTCAGTGTCAGTGAGAGTGTCAGTGAGAGTCTCAGTGTCAGTGAGAGCATCAGCATCAGTGAGAGTGTCAGTGAGAGTGTCAGTGAGAGTGTCAGTTTCACTGTGAGTGTCAGTGAGAGTGTCAGTGTCAGTCAGAGTGTCAGTGAGTGTCAGTGAGACTGTCAGTGTCAGTGAGAGTGTCAGTGAGAGTGTCGATGAGATTGTCAGTGAGATTGTCAGTGAGAGTGTCAGTAAGAGTGTCAGTGTCAGTGAGAGTGTCAGTGTCAGTGAGAGTACCAGCATCAGTGAGAGTGTCAGTGAGAGTGCCAGTGAGTGTCAGTGAGAGTGTCAGTGAGTGTCCTTGAGTGTCAGTTAAGGTGTCAGTGAGAGTGTCAGTGAGTGTCAGTGAGAGTGTCAGTGAGAGTGTCAGTGAGAGTTTCAGTGTCAGTGAGAGTGTCAGCATCAGTGAAAGTGTCAGTGAGAGTATCAGCGAGTGTCAGTGTGAGTGTCAGTGAGAGTGTCATTTTCAGTGTGTGTCAGTGAGAGTGTCAGTGTCAGTGAGAGTGTCAGTGAGTGTGAGTGAGAGTGTCAGTGTCAGTGAGTGTCAGTGAGATTGTCAGTGAGAGTGTCAGTGAGTGTGTCAGTGAGTGTGCCAGTGAGAGTGTCAATGTCAGTGAGAGTGTCAGTGAGTGTGAGTGAGAGTGTGAGTGAGAGTGTCAGTGTCAGTGAGTATCAGTGATATTGTCAGTGAGAGTGTCAGTGAGAGTGTCAATGTCAGTGAGAGTGTCAGTGAGAGTGTCGGTGTCAGTGAGAGTGGCAGCATCAGTGAGAGCATCAGTGAGAGTGTCAGTGTGAGTGTCAGTGAGAGTGTCAATTTCACCGTGTCAGTGAGAGTGTCAGTGAGATTGTCAGTGAGTGTGTCAGTGAGTGTGCCAAGGAGAGTGGCAGTGTCATTGAGAGTGGCTGTCAGTGTGAGTGAGAGTGTGAGTGCTAGTGAGAGTGTCAGTGAGAGTGTCAGTGAGAGTGTCAGCGTCAGTGAAAGTGTCAGTGAGAGTGTCAGTGAGAGTGTCATTTTCAGTGTGTGTCAGTGAGAGTGTCAGTGTCAGTGAGAGTGTCAGTGAGTGTGAGTGGGAGCGTCAGTGAGAGTGTCAGTGAGTGTCAGTGAGTGTGTCAGTGAGAGTGTCAGTGAGTATCAGTGAGAGTGTCAGTGTCAGTGAGAGTGTCAGTGTCAGTGAGAGTGTCAGTGAGTGTGTCAGTGAGTGTGTCAGTGAGAGTGTCAGTGTCAGTGAGAGTGTCAGTGAGTGTCAGTGAGTGTCCTTGAGTGTCAGTGAGAGTGTCAGTGAGAGTTTCAGTGAGTGTCAGTGAGAGTGTCAGTGAGAGTGTCAGTGAGAGTGTCAGTGAGAGTGTGAGTGAGTGTCAGTGAGTGTCCTTGAGTGTCAGTGAGAGTGTCAGTGAGAGTTTCAGTGAGTGTCAGTGAGAGTGTCAGTGAGAGTGTCAGTGTCAGTGAGAGTGTCAGTGAGAGTGTGAGTGAGAGTGTCGATGAGATTGTCAGTGAGAGTGTCAGTGTCAGTGGGAGTGTCAGTGAGTGTCAGTGAGAGTGTCAGTGAGTGTCCTTGAGTGTCAGTGAGAGTGTATGTGAGTGTCAGTGAGAGTGTCAGTGTCAGTGAGAGTGTCAGTGTCAGTGAGAGTGTGAGTGAGAGTGTCGATGAGATTGTCAGTGAGAGTTTCAGTGAGAGTGTCAGTGAAAGTGTCAGCATCAGTGAGTGTCAGTGAGTGTGTCAGTGAGCGTGTCAGTGAAAGTGTCAGTGTCAGTGAGAGCGTCTGTGAGATTGTCAGTGAGTGTCAGTGATAGTGTCAGTGAGAGTGTCAGTGTCAGTGAGAGTGTCAGTGTCAGTGAGAGTGTCAGCATCAGTGAGAGTGAAAGTGTCAGTGTGAGTGTCAGTGAGAGTGTCAGTGAGAGTGTCAGTTTCACTGTGAGTGTCAGTGAGTGTCAGTGAGAGTGTCAGTGAGTGTCAGTGAGAGTGTCAGTGTCAGTGAGAGTGTCAGTGAGAGTGTCGATGAGATTGTCAGTGAGATTGTCAGTGAGAGTGCCAGTGTCAGTAAGAGTGTCAGTGAGTGTGTCAGTGTCAGTGAGAGTGTCAGCATCAGTGAGAGTGTCAGTGAGAGTGTCAGTGAGAGTGTCAAGTCAATGAGAGTGTCAGTGAGTGTGTCAGTGAGAGTGTCAGTGTCAATGAGAGTGTCAGTGAGTGTGTCAGTGAAAGTGTCAGTGAGAGTGTCAGTACCAGTGAGAGTGCAAGTGAGTGTCCTTGAGTGTCAGTGAGAGTGTCAGTGAGAGTTTCAGTGAGAGTGACAGTGTCAGTGAGGGTGTCAGTGAGAGTGTCAGTGAGTGTCAATGAGAGTGTCAGTGTCAGTGAGAGTGTCAGTGAGAGTGAGAGTGTCAGTGAGAGTGTCAGTGTCAGTGAGAGTGTCAGTGTCAGTGAGAGTGTCAGCGTCAGTGAGAGTGTCAGTGAGAGTGTCAGTGTGAGTGTCAGTGAGAGTTTCAGTGAGAGTGTCAGTTTCAGTGTGTCAGTGAGAGTGTCAGTGAGTGTGAGTCAGTGTGTGAGTGAGAGTTTCAGTGTCAGTGAGACTGCCAGTGAGAGTGTCAGTGAGTATGTCAGTGTCATTGAGAGTGTCAGTGTCAGTGAGAGTGTCAGTGAGTGTCAGTGAAAGTGTCAGTGAGAGTGTCAGTGAGAGTGTCAGTGTCAGTGAGAGTGTCAGTGAGAGTGTGAGTGAGAGTGTCGATGAGATTGTCAGTGAGAGTGTCAGTGTCAGTGAGAGTGTCAGTGTCAGTGAGAGTGTCAGCATCAGTGAGAGTGTCAGTGAGAGTGTCAGTGTCAGTGAGAGTGTCAGTGAGAGTCTCAGTGTCAGTGAGAGCATCAGCATCAGTGAGAGTGTCAGTGAGAGTGTCAGTGAGAGTGTCAGTTTCACTGTGAGTGTCAGTGAGAGTGTCAGTGTCAGTCAGAGTGTCAGTGAGTGTCAGTGAGACTGTCAGTGTCAGTGAGAGTGTCAGTGAGAGTGTCGATGAGATTGTCAGTGAGATTGTCAGTGAGAGTGTCAGTAAGAGTGTCAGTGTCAGTGAGAGTGTCAGTGTCAGTGAGAGTATCAGCATCAGTGAGAGTGTCAGTGAGAGTGCCAGTGAGTGTCAGTGAGAGTGTCAGTGAGTGTCCTTGAGTGTCAGTTAAGGTGTCAGTGAGAGTGTCAGTGAGTGTCAGTGAGAGTGTCAGTGAGAGTGTCAGTGAGAGTTTCAGTGTCAGTGAGAGTGTCAGCATCAGTGAAAGTGTCAGTGAGAGTATCAGCGAGTGTCAGTGTGAGTGTCAGTGAGAGTGTCATTTTCAGTGTGTGTCAGTGAGAGTGTCAGTGTCAGTGAGAGTGTCAGTGAGTGTGAGTGAGAGTGTCAGTGTCAGTGAGTGTCAGTGAGATTGTCAGTGAGAGTGTCAGTGAGTGTGTCAGTGAGTGTGCCAGTGAGAGTGTCAATGTCAGTGAGAGTGTCAGTGAGTGTGAGTGAGAGTGTGAGTGAGAGTGTCAGTGTCAGTGAGTGTCAGTGATATTGTCAGTGAGAGTGTCAGTGAGAGTGTCAATGTCAGTGAGAGTGTCAGTGAGAGTGTCAGTGTCAGTGAGAGTGGCAGCATCAGTGAGAGCATCAGTGAGAGTGTCAGTGTGAGTGTCAGTGAGAGTGTCAATTTCACCGTGTCAGTGAGAGTGTCAGTGAGATTGTCAGTGAGTGTGTCAGTGAGTGTGCCAAGGAGAGTGGCAGTGTCATTGAGAGTGGCTGTCAGTGTGAGTGAGAGTGTGAGTGCTAGTGAGAGTGTCAGTGAGAGTGTCAGTGAGAGTGTCAGCATCAGTGAAAGTGTCAGTGAGAGTGTCAGTGAGAGTGTCATTTTCAGTGTGTGTCAGTGAGAGTGTCAGTGTCAGTGAGAGTGTCAGTGAGTGTGAGTGGGAGCATCAGTGAGAGTGTCAGTGAGTGTCAGTGAGTGTGTCAGTGAGAGTGTCAGTGAGTATCAGTGAGAGTGTCAGTGTCAGTGAGAGTGTCAGTGTCAGTGAGAGTGTCAGTGAGTGTGTCAGTGAGTGTGTCAGTGAAAGTGTCAGTGAGAGTGTCAGTGTCAGTGAGAGTGTCAGTGAGTGTCAGTGAGTGTCCTTGAGTGTCAGTGAGAGTGTCAGTGAGAGTTTCAGTGAGTGTCAGTGAGAGTGTCAGTGAGAGTGTCAGTGTCAGTGAGAGTGTCAGTGAGAGTGTGAGTGAGAGTGTCGATGAGATTGTCAGTGAGAGTGTCAGTGTCAGTGGGAGTGTCAGTGAGTGTCAGTGAGAGTGTCAGTGAGTGTCCTTGAGTGTCAGTGAGAGTGTCAGTGAGTGTCAGTGAGAGTGTCAGTGTCAGTGAGAGTGTCAGTGTCAGTGAGAGTGTGAGTGAGAGTGTCGATGAGATTGTCAGTGAGAGTTTCAGTGAGAGTGTCAGTGAAAGTGTCAGCATCAGTGAGTGTCAGTGAGTGTGTCAGTGAGCGTGTCAGTGAAAGTGTCAGTGTCAGTGAGAGCGTCTGTGAGATTGTCAGTGAGTGTCAGTGATAGTGTCAGTGAGAGTGTCAGTGTCAGTGAGAGTGACAGTGAGAGTGTCAGTGTCAGTGAGAGTGTCAGCATCAGTGAGAGTGAAAGTGTCAGTGTGAGTGTCAGTGAGAGTGTCAGTGAGAGTGTCAGTTTCACTGTGAGTGTCAGTGAGTGTCAGTGAGAGTGTCAGTGAGTGTCAGTGAGAGTGTCAGTGTCAGTGAGAGTGTCAGTGAGAGTGTCGATGAGATTGTCAGTGAGATTGTCAGTGAGAGTGCCAGTGTCAGTAAGAGTGTCAGTGAGTGTGTCAGTGTCAGTGAGAGTGTCAGCATCAGTGAGAGTGTCAGTGAGAGTGTCAGTGAGAGTGTCAAGTCAATGAGAGTGTCAGTGAGTGTGTCAGTGAGAGTGTCAGTGTCAATGAGAGTGTCAGTGAGTGTGTCAGTGAAAGTGTCAGTGAGAGTGTCAGTACCAGTGAGAGTGCAAGTGAGTGTCCTTGAGTGTCAGTGAGAGTGTCAGTGAGAGTTTCAGTGAGAGTGACAGTGTCAGTGAGGGTGTCAGTGAGAGTGTCAGTGAGTGTCAATGAGAGTGTCAGTGTCAGTGAGAGTGTCAGTGAGAGTGAGAGTGTCAGTGAGAGTGTCAGTGAGAGTGTCAGTGTCAGTGAGAGTGTCAGCGTCAGTGAGAGTGTCAGTGAGAGTGTCAGTGTGAGTGTCAGTGAGAGTTTCAGTGAGAGTGTCAGTTTCAGTGTGTCAGTGAGAGTGTCAGTGAGTGTGAGTCAGTGTGTGAGTGAGAGTGTCAGTGTCAGTGAGACTGCCAGTGAGAGTGTCAGTGAGTATGTCAGTGTCATTGAGAGTGTCAGTGTCAGTGAGAGTGTCGGTGAGTGTCAGTGAGAGTGTCAGTGAGAGTGTCAGTGAGAGTTTTAGTGTCAGTGAGAGTGTCAAGTCAATGAGAGTGTCAGTGAGTGTGTCAGTGAGAGTGTCAGTGTCAATGAGAGTGTCAGTGAGTGTGTCAGTGAAAGTGTCAGTGAGAGTGTCAGTACCAGTGAGAGTGCAAGTGAGTGTCCTTGAGTGTCAGTGAGAGTGTCAGTGAGAGTTTCAGTGAGAGTGACAGTGTCAGTGAGGGTGTCAGTGAGAGTGTCAGTGAGTGTCAATGAGAGTGTCAGTGTCAGTGAGAGTGTCAGTGAGAGTGAGAGTGTCAGTGAGAGTGTCAGTGAGAGTGTCAGTGTCAGTGAGAGTGTCAGCGTCAGTGAGAGTGTCAGTGAGAGTGTCAGTGTGAGTGTCAGTGAGAGTTTCAGTGAGAGTGTCAGTTTCAGTGTGTCAGTGAGAGTGTCAGTGAGTGTGAGTCAGTGTGTGAGTGAGAGTTTCAGTGTCAGTGAGACTGCCAGTGAGAGTGTCAGTGAGTATGTCAGTGTCATTGAGAGTGTCAGTGTCAGTGAGAGTGTCAGTGAGTGTCAGTGAAAGTGTCAGTGAGAGTGTCAGTGAGAGTGTCAGTGTCAGTGAGAGTGTCAGTGAGAGTGTGAGTGAGAGTGTCGATGAGATTGTCAGTGAGAGTGTCAGTGTCAGTGAGAGTGTCAGTGTCAGTGAGAGTGTCAGCATCAGTGAGAGTGTCAGTGAGAGTGTCAGTGAGAGTGTCAGTGAGAGTCTCAGTGTCAGTGAGAGCATCAGCATCAGTGAGAGTGTCAGTGAGAGTGTCAGTGAGAGTGTCAGTTTCACTGTGAGTGTCAGTGAGAGTGTCAGTGTCAGTCAGAGTGTCAGTGAGTGTCAGTGAGACTGTCAGTGTCAGTGAGAGTGTCAGTGAGAGTGTCGATGAGATTGTCAGTGAGATTGTCAGTGAGAGTGTCAGTAAGAGTGTCAGTGTCAGTGAGAGTGTCAGTGTCAGTGAGAGTATCAGCATCAGTGAGAGTGTCAGTGAGAGTGCCAGTGAGTGTCAGTGAGAGTGTCAGTGAGTGTCCTTGAGTGTCAGTTAAGGTGTCAGTGAGAGTGTCAGTGAGTGTCAGTGAGAGTGTCAGTGAGAGTGTCAGTGAGAGTTTCAGTGTCAGTGAGAGTGTCAGCATCAGTGAAAGTGTCAGTGAGAGTATCAGCGAGTGTCAGTGTGAGTGTCAGTGAGAGTGTCATTTTCAGTGTGTGTCAGTGAGAGTGTCAGTGTCAGTGAGAGTGTCAGTGAGTGTGAGTGAGAGTGTCAGTGTCAGTGAGTGTCAGTGAGATTGTCAGTGAGAGTGTCAGTGAGTGTGTCAGTGAGTGTGCCAGTGAGAGTGTCAATGTCAGTGAGAGTGTCAGTGAGTGTGAGTGAGAGTGTGAGTGAGAGTGTCAGTGTCAGTGAGTGTCAGTGATATTGTCAGTGAGAGTGTCAGTGAGAGTGTCAATGTCAGTGAGAGTGTCAGTGAGAGTGTCAGTGTCAGTGAGAGTGGCAGCATCAGTGAGAGCATCAGTGAGAGTGTCAGTGTGAGTGTCAGTGAGAGTGTCAATTTCACCGTGTCAGTGAGAGTGTCAGTGAGATTGTCAGTGAGTGTGTCAGTGAGTGTGCCAAGGAGAGTGGCAGTGTCATTGAGAGTGGCTGTCAGTGTGAGTGAGAGTGTGAGTGCTAGTGAGAGTGTCAGTGAGAGTGTCAGTGAGAGTGTCAGCATCAGTGAAAGTGTCAGTGAGAGTGTCAGTGAGAGTGTCATTTTCAGTGTGTGTCAGTGAGAGTGTCAGTGTCAGTGAGAGTGTCAGTGAGTGTGAGTGGGAGCATCAGTGAGAGTGTCAGTGAGTGTCAGTGAGTGTGTCAGTGAGAGTGTCAGTGAGTATCAGTGAGAGTGTCAGTGTCAGTGAGAGTGTCAGTGTCAGTGAGAGTGTCAGTGAGTGTGTCAGTGAGTGTGTCAGTGAAAGTGTCAGTGAGAGTGTCAGTGTCAGTGAGAGTGTCAGTGAGTGTCAGTGAGTGTCCTTGAGTGTCAGTGAGAGTGTCAGTGAGAGTTTCAGTGAGTGTCAGTGAGAGTGTCAGTGAGAGTGTCAGTGTCAGTGAGAGTGTCAGTGAGAGTGTGAGTGAGAGTGTCGATGAGATTGTCAGTGAGAGTGTCAGTGTCAGTGGGAGTGTCAGTGAGTGTCAGTGAGAGTGTCAGTGAGTGTCCTTGAGTGTCAGTGAGAGTGTCAGTGAGTGTCAGTGAGAGTGTCAGTGTCAGTGAGAGTGTCAGTGTCAGTGAGAGTGTGAGTGAGAGTGTCGATGAGATTGTCAGTGAGAGTTTCAGTGAGAGTGTCAGTGAAAGTGTCAGCATCAGTGAGTGTCAGTGAGTGTGTCAGTGAGCGTGTCAGTGAAAGTGTCAGTGTCAGTGAGAGCGTCTGTGAGATTGTCAGTGAGTGTCAGTGATAGTGTCAGTGAGAGTGTCAGTGTCAGTGAGAGTGACAGTGAGAGTGTCAGTGTCAGTGAGAGTGTCAGCATCAGTGAGAGTGAAAGTGTCAGTGTGAGTGTCAGTGAGAGTGTCAGTGAGAGTGTCAGTTTCACTGTGAGTGTCAGTGAGTGTCAGTGAGAGTGTCAGTGAGTGTCAGTGAGAGTGTCAGTGTCAGTGAGAGTGTCAGTGAGAGTGTCGATGAGATTGTCAGTGAGATTGTCAGTGAGAGTGCCAGTGTCAGTAAGAGTGTCAGTGAGTGTGTCAGTGTCAGTGAGAGTGTCAGCATCAGTGAGAGTGTCAGTGAGAGTGTCAGTGAGAGTGTCAAGTCAATGAGAGTGTCAGTGAGTGTGTCAGTGAGAGTGTCAGTGTCAATGAGAGTGTCAGTGAGTGTGTCAGTGAAAGTGTCAGTGAGAGTGTCAGTACCAGTGAGAGTGCAAGTGAGTGTCCTTGAGTGTCAGTGAGAGTGTCAGTGAGAGTTTCAGTGAGAGTGACAGTGTCAGTGAGGGTGTCAGTGAGAGTGTCAGTGAGTGTCAATGAGAGTGTCAGTGTCAGTGAGAGTGTCAGTGAGAGTGAGAGTGTCAGTGAGAGTGTCAGTGAGAGTGTCAGTGTCAGTGAGAGTGTCAGCGTCAGTGAGAGTGTCAGTGAGAGTGTCAGTGTGAGTGTCAGTGAGAGTTTCAGTGAGAGTGTCAGTTTCAGTGTGTCAGTGAGAGTGTCAGTGAGTGTGAGTCAGTGTGTGAGTGAGAGTGTCAGTGTCAGTGAGACTGCCAGTGAGAGTGTCAGTGAGTATGTCAGTGTCATTGAGAGTGTCAGTGTCAGTGAGAGTGTCAGTGAGTGTCAGTGAGAGTGTCAGTGAGAGTGTCAGTGAGAGTTTTAGTGTCAGTGAGAGTGTCAGTGTCAGTGAGAGTGTCAGTGAGAGTGTGAGTGAGAGTGTCGATGAGATTGTCAGTGAGAGTGTCAGTGTCAGTGAGAGTGTCAGTGTCAGTGAGAGTGTCAGCATCAGTGAGAGTGTCAGTGAGAGTGTCAGTGTCAGTGAGAGTGTCAGTGAGAGTCTCAGTGTCAGTGAGAGCATCAGCATCAGTGAGAGTGTCAGTGAGAGTGTCAGTGAGAGTGTCAGTTTCACTGTGAGTGTCAGTGAGAGTGTCAGTGTCAGTCAGAGTGTCAGTGAGTGTCAGTGAGACTGTCAGTGTCAGTGAGAGTGTCAGTGAGAGTGTCAATGAGATTGTCAGTGAGATTGTCAGTGAGAGTGTCAGTAAGAGTGTCAGTGTCAGTGAGAGTGTCAGTGTCAGTGAGAGTATCAGCATCAGTGAGAGTGTCAGTGAGAGTGCCAGTGAGTGTCAGTGAGAGTGTCAGTGAGTGTCCTTGAGTGTCAGTTAAGGTGTCAGTGAGAGTGTCAGTGAGTGTCAGTGAGAGTGTCAGTGAGAGTGTCAGTGAGAGTTTCAGTGTCAGTGAGAGTGTCAGTGAGAGTGTCAGTGTCAGTGAGAGTGTCAGCATCAATGAGAGTGTCAGTGAGAGTGTCAGTGTCAGTGAGAGCGTCGGTGAGAGTGTCAGTGAGTGTCAGTGAGCTTGTCAGTGAGATTGTCAGTGAGAGTGTCAGTAAGAGTGTCAGTGTTAGTGAGAGTGTCAGTGTCAGTGAGAGTGTCAGCATCAGTGAGAGTGTCAGTGAGAGTCAGTGAGAGTGTCAGTGAGTGTCCTTGAGTGTCAGTTAAGGTGTCAGTGAGAGTGTCATTGAGTGTCAGTGAGAGTGTCAGTGAGAGTGTCAGTGAGAGTGTCAGTGAGAGTGTCAGTGTCAGTGAGAGTGTCAGCATCAATGAGAGTGTCAGTGAGAGTGTCAGGGAGAGTGTCGGTGTCAGTGAGAGCGTCGGTGAGAGTGTCAGTGAATGTCAGTGAGTGTCAGTGAGAGTGTCAGTGTCAGTGAGAGCATCAGCATCAGTGAGAGTGTCAGTGAGAGTGGCAGTGAGAGTGTCAGTGAGTGTCAGTGAGAGTGTCAGTTTCACTGTGAGTGTCAGTGAGAGTGTCAGTGAGAGTGTCAGTGTCAGTGAGTGTCAGTGAGACTGTCAGTGTCAGTGAGAGTGTCAGTGAGAGTGTCGATGAGATTGTCAGTAAGATTGTCAGTGAGAGTGTCAGTAAGAGTGTCAGTGTCAGTGAGAGTGTCAGTGTGAGTGTCAGTGAGAGTGTCAGTGAGAGTGTCAAGTCAAGTCAAGTTAAAGATAGCTTTATTCGAATTCAATAAGAAATCATAAAAGCACATTAAAAGCACATTAAAATGCATAGATGCAATAAAATCCAATAATAAAATGATAGAATAATACTATCCCCAACACAGTTCATTTGAAGTAGGGGCTTACAGCATGGTAGATCTACATCTAATAATGCTTTTTAGAAACAATGAGACCGCCGTTATAGACATTTCATCTTGCAATAATTGGATCTTGAAAAAAGCGGGTCTACACTGTCTCAGGCCCCAGACCTTTAACAAGGGTAACAAGTATCTCTTCCTGTCCCAAGAATAAAATTTACAAAATAAAATACAATGTATTGTTGATTGCAAAGAGGAATCGTCACATGGACATCGTATTAAGTTTTTCGACCAGTCGTGTATACCTGGAAAGGTAATCAGCCTAAAAAAAATGCCTGTTCTCAATCGTGCTAATAACATCCTACTATAACTGGACTGGTTAGAGGACAGATAAATCTGGATACCAGGACCCTGTAATAGAAGATGGTGCTCAATGACAGATACCTTCTTCCTCTCTGGTTGCCAACGTTGATCCTCCAAGAGCGCAAGGCAAAGATCCTTGAGTGCTTTTCTAGTAATGGAGGGCATTGAAGATGGAGAGTTGTAGAACTCAGGGTGGCCTATATCTATTTAAAAAGCCTTTACGTAAGAAAGCCAGTAGATGTATTTTGCCCCCTGATGTTTAACACAGTCCTGAATGGTGGCCCTGTTAAACTCAGTTGCAGCAGAAGTCCACACCTTGTGCCATAACAGTACCGGGCTTACCTTGACTAAATCTGAAATGTAGGCCAAGGCAAGCTCCTTATGACAAACATGGGTAGAAGTAGATTTTGGGACAGCTAACAAGTATCGCAGGAATGCATTTTCACTTGTTTGGATTTCCTGGCAATCTGCGACCCCCCAGATGCCAGCCCCGTATATGGCAGTCGACACGCATGTAGCCTTATAAATATCAAGCAAGATACGTACCGGTCTGCCCCCCAGCTTATTAGCGAACTGTTTAACTGCGCCAATAGCGCGGGAGAATGCTAGCTTTCTTGGGGTTACTGCTTTAGTCATGTGCCTTTTTAATAAAAAACGATCCCTAAGTATGAAAAAGTGCTAGTTAATCCTATCTTTGACTGTTCTAAAAAGGTGTTACAGGATACATTTATTTTAGATGAGCAGCACATGGTGAATGTTTTCCCAATATTGATCTTTAGGCCCCTAGATCCCATGTATTCTGAGAATCTAGTTAACGCCTTCTGAAGGCCTACTTGGGTTCTCGTCATTATAACCGCATCATCTGCGTACAACAGTATGGGCACTGCAACACCTTCTATTTGGGGATAATCCCGGTCTTGTTCAGTTTCTAAAGCTGCAACACTGTTGATATATAAATTAAATAGAAAGGGTGCCAGGATGCAGCCCTGAAGAACACCTTTCATTATTGGAAATGTATTTGTACATTCCCCCTTTTTCCCAAATCGAACCTTTGCCCCTGCCCCTCTGTACAATTCTTTAACAACGTTAAGAATATTAAGGTCAATGCCAAGGTCTGCTAGGGTATCCCACATAACTTCGTGGCTCAAGCAGTCAAATGCTGAGCTCAGGTCAACAAAGGTCATGAATAGGTTGCCCTTTTTGGCCACCACATACTTTCCCCTTATCATGGCCAAATTCAGTCCTTGTTCAACAGTACCTAGACCTGCCTTGAAGCCATACTGGAATTTAGAGAGAATACCTGCTTGCTTAGCCATGTCTGTAGTCTATTTAATATATTTCTACCTGCAACTTTCATCAGGGAGTCTAGTAGCGATATAGGCCTATAACATTTGGGGTTGTTTCGATATCCCTTTTTAACTATTGGCACTACAATCGCTTCCTGCCAGGTTGATGGAAATCTGTTGTTATTGCAACTATTTAGCACATTGGTCAGGAGGGGAGCCCATAAGGAGGTGTTAGCCTTATAAACATCTATCGGGACTCCGTCAGGTCCTGGAGCTTTGCTAGTAGAACTTTCTGAGATTGCTAGTTCCACTTCGGGTATGTAAAAAACAATGTCCAAGGGAAACAGTCCCAGAGTGTTAGACTCCGCGTTTATCAAATGACCTAGACGACTGACTGAGTCATCCTTCTTATATAGGTCAGTAAAGTAATTTACCCATGCAGTTTCCTCTATGGCAATCTCTATCGAGTCCGATTTCCTTTCTACAAAAAAAGGGGCATTCACGGCCCTCCAAAAGGCAGTGTTGTCTCTCAGAGAACACGCCTTATGGAGGGCTTCCCACGCAGCCTCTTTCAATTCCATTTTCCTATTTTTTATAGCAGCTTTATAATGTACTCTAGCAGACCTTATTTCTTGGAGATTTTTGGGCGTTTTTTTGAGAATTGACTTTAAAGAGGAGTGCGCTTTACTGCATTCGGCGTCAAACCAGCCTTCGGCTTTATTTCTATTGCCTTCCCTTATTGTGCCTGTTAGTTTACTACAGATTTGTCCTGTGATCTTTTGGAAAGCTATTATGACCAAGGATGGGTTAGGATTCTTAGAAAGACAGGTCATAAAATCATTTAGGTGATCTGTTATTAAGGTATGCAGGAAATTAGCGGGGTCCACCCTGTTACATTTTATTGAATAACCATTAACTCTGGCCAGGGTGATCCCATGGCGATATAAGTTTTCAGCCACATCGATGTTCCGGGTACAACTCTGGCCAAAATTAAAAGTTGAGCTAATCAGAAAATGGTCGCTCTTTGCAATGTCCTCAGTATTAAAACGCAGAACACTGCGATGATAACTTGTGGTATCTAGTGTAAAATCGATCACTGATCTGAAGCCCCGACCAAATAAAGGTAGGGTGAATGGCAACCTGTGGGTTACAAAACTCGTTTGCGAATCCTAAATCCCACTCGTGTAGTAAATTATTAAGTAAGTTCCCAATCATGGTATGCTCAAAGTGAGTAGAGGGATCTTCCTTAAGGTTAACCAGCCCACACGTGCCAGAGTCACAGTGGGGGCATAGGTGACAATTGTAGTCACCCGTCAATATAACACACCTCTCTGTTTGCCCAGATTCCGGTTGGTTGTGAAGGATATTATTTAAATCCTCCACAGCCTTAATTAATTCAGCCTTTGGAATATTGTTATAAAAATTGATCAGGAGGACTTGCTGATTTCCTCCTACCTTGAGCAAAAGTAGCTGATAATAGTTCCCCCCTGTGTTTAACTTTTTAACCGTTATATATTGACCATATTTGATATGGAGGTACAAAGTCCGCCTGAACTCCTGCCCCTACTAGTCTGCTTGGCTACGGAAAAAAAGGTGCGCTAACCATTTATATGTGTCTCACACTGATCCCAACACTCCTGTAAACAAATCACATTAAAATTATCTATGAATGCCAGGAATGTAGGGTCCTTAATTTTGTTTGAGAGACCTGCTACGTTCCAGGATAAAAGGGCAAGATTTCCCCTTGGTTCAGCCCTTACGCACAATGGATCTATTGAAATATAATCAGGTGTACCATTATCCTGTAATACGGGCTCTAGACACTCTCCAGAATCCTCCATCACATTGCTTATGGCCATAGGCTGATAGGCCTTACTGTCTGCACCTACGTGGGCAGTTATGATCTTGGTAGTGTTATTTTCGTCTATCCCCTTATTTAATGGGCAGTCCGTGATAGAATTGTCTGCACCATCATTACCCCTTTTCTCAGATAGTATATTTTTGTTATGATGGACAATCAGATTGTCAATCGTATTAAACTTGTCTTGACCCTCCCTATACTCATGCAGGGTCCCTGTAGTCTTTGCCAGTCAGTCTACCATCTCTAGACAACTGTACCTATTAGCAGTAGGGATTCCCCTCCAATTATCCATGTACACTTGATCCCTTTTGGGATTTCCTCCCCAATCTTGATGTCCTACTCTGCCCTAATTCCCTCCACGGTCGAAGCCGAAATGGTTCCTTTGTGGATAAAACTATCAAAGCCGTCTAGTTTCTATACCTCTACTACTATTTTGTGTTCTCCATGAGCAGATATATTCGACCATACGTGGATCCTCAAAGTTAACCAACACACAGTCCCCTTAAGTTGTCTTCCTATCGTGCTCTACCCATGGCACCCTACGTACCATTAAAATCTTACTTAACATGTGAGGTGGTAAGGTTTGGTTAGGATTGAACCAGTAAGAAACGTTATTCTTTAATGACCAACTTGGCTCCTCAATGGATTCTTCCAGTTCCGGGACCCCAGTCAAGACGACTACATAAGGGCTCGCCTCTGGGGGCAAATTAACAGCAAATCTACCCTCTGTACCAGCCCTTGTCCAATTCCCTTTAGGGTGCGGGACAGGGGCCTTGGGTAAAATCTCCTCTTGCCTAAGTTGCTGAGTTGGGCCTGGGGGTGTATCGACAGATGTCTTCTCTGATACAATTGTAGGGTTAGAGTTTACTTTTTGCACTAATATCGGGGTCTTTTTAGTTGGTAAGCCTGTTTGTCCAGTATTTGGAGGTTTATTGCATGCTACCTTTTTTGCCCCGTTGCTTGGTAAATTCCTAGTGAATTTGTCAAGTTCAGCAAGCTGCTTTTCAATATGCATTAATCTGGTTTCTAGTGGTGCTAGAAAAGATTAAGTAACTTCCCCATTCTTGCTAGAAGTTGACCTTCAGGTTCGTCCTTGCTTTCCCCATCTATGCTAACTGCTACCTCAATACTACTAGTGTCCAAAACCACATGTACATCATCTTTTAGCAATCGTTCGCAATGATTCTGTGGCGGTTGTTCAGGCCCCTTCCCCCTGTCTTGTTAGATGTATCACAGGTACCCCTGGTTTTAGCAATTTTAAGTTTTTTGTCCCCTGAGATGGTCCTATTGGCACTTTTCTTTTTAGGTATTGTGCCCTCCCTCCTCTCCCTCGACTGCCTGATATTTATTTCCCCCAGCGTGCAGTTCAAATTTAGATCAGGGGTCTTCTCTAAAGCCGAAATTGACAATGGGTCTAGTAGAGGTCGGGAGTTTGACTGATCTACCCCCATTGATAGATTATGCACATCCACGTGTACATCTATCAAACCTGTTCCTTTGACAGGCTCGGGAGTACGAGCCGACGCAAAGTGCCCCATAGATGATCTTTTTGCAAGCGCTAAATCTTGGGACACTCTACGTTCCATTAGGCTAATTCCTTGATCTATGACTGAATTAGCCCTTGTTATAAAGTTGTCTAGAGTGCCTGTTAACTGAGCCCCCGCCACAGTTTTACTCCTACTTCCTTGTGTAGTCATATTAAAATGCGAACAATATATGTATCCACAAACAGATCTACTCTAAAATATAATATATTAATACAAGGACACACATACAGTTCACACTATAGCAGGGGAAAGAGGGAGGGCCCGGTCCGGTTTTGATCGGTCTTGAACGGGCTTAAATGGGCCCGCCCTTGGCCCAGGCTTGGCCCGGCACACGCCAGCGCGCGCGTGTTTGAGCGTGACTAAATAGAGAGGCGAGGCGGGAAGAGGACCCAGGTGCGGCCGGTGACTCTGCCGCTTAGCAACCTGGTCCTCGCAGTCCCGATGTCCGGTCCGATGATGAGCCCCAAGTTGGCGTTATCTCCAATGTGGCAGGCGACCCCGAATGGCGGCAACAAAGTGTCTCTGACCTCGAGCGGCTCCCGCGTAGCAGGGGCAGCAAGGCACTATCAAGTGCTGGGAGCCGGGGCGGGAAGAGGACCCAGGTGCGGCCGGTGACTCTGCCGCTAAGCAACCTGGTCCTCGCAGTCCCGATGTCCAGTCCAATGATGAGCCCCAAGTTGGCGTTATCTCCAATGTGGCAGGCGACCCGGAATGGCGGCAACAAAGTGTCTCTGACCTCGAGCAGCTCCCGCGTAGCGGGGGCCGCGAGGCACTATCAAATGCTGGGCGGCGGGGCGGGAAGAGGACCCAGGTGCAGCCGGTGATTCTGCCGCTAAGCAACCTGGTTCTCGCAGTCCCGATGTCCGGTCCGATGATGAGCTCCAAGTCGGCGTTATCTCCAATGTGGCAGGCGACCTGGAATGGTGGCAACAAAGTGTCTCTGACCTCGAGCGGCGGGGCGGGAAGAGGACCCGGGTGCGGCTGGTGACTATGCCGCTAAGCAACCTGGTCCTCGCAGTCCCGATGTCCGGTCCGATGATGAGCCCCAAGTTGGCGTTATCTCCAATGTGGCAGGCGACCCGGAATGGTGGCAACAAAGTGTCTCTGACCTCGAGCGGCTCCCAAGTAGCGGGGGCCGCGAGGCGCTATCAAGTGCTGGGAGGCGGGGCGGGAAGAGGACCCAGGTGCGGCCGGTGACTCTGCCGCTAAGCAACCTGGTGCTCGCAATCCCGATGTCCGGTCCAATGATGAGCCCCAAGTCGGCGTTATCTCCAATGTGGCAGGTGACCCGGAATGGCGGCAACAAAGTGTCTTTGACCTCGAGTGTCAGTGAGAGTGTCAGTGAGTGTCAGTGAGAGTTTCAGTGAGAGTGTCAGTGTAAGTGTGAGTGTCAGTGAGAGTGTCACTGTCAGTGAGAGTGTCAGTGAGTGTGAGTGAGAGTGGGAGTGAGAGTGTCAGTGTCAGTGAGAGTGTCAGTGAGAGTGTCAGTAAGAGTGTCAGTGAGAGTGTCAGTGTCAGTGAGAGTGTCATTGAGTGTCAGAGTGTCAGTGAGAGTGTCAGTGAGAGTGTCATTGAGTGTCAGTGAGAGTGTCAGTGTCAGAGAGAGTGTCAGAGAGAGTGTCAGTGAGAGTGTCAGTGAGAGTGTCAGCATCAGTGAGAGTGTCAGTGATAGTGTCAGTGAAAGTGTCAGTGTGAGTGTCAGTGAGAGTGTCAGTTTCACTGTGAGTGTCAGTGAGAGTGTCACTGAGAGTTTCAGTGTCAGTGAGAGTGTCAGTGAGTGTGAGTGAGAGTGTGAGTGAGAGTGTCAGTGTCAGTGAGAGTGTCAGTGAGTGTGTCAGTGAATGTGTCAGTGAGAGTGTCAGTGAGAGTGTCAGTGTCAGTAAGAGTGGCCGTGAGTGTGAGTGAGAGTATCAGTGTCAGTGAGGGTGTCAGTAAGTGTGTCAGTGAGAGTGTCAGTGAGAGTGTCAGTGAAAGTGTCAGTGAGAGTGTCAGTGAGAGTGTCAGTGAGTGTCAGTGAGTGTCAGTGAGAGTGTCAGTAAGAGTGTCAGTGAGAGTGTCAGTGTCAGTGAGAGTGTCATTGAGTGTCAGAGTGTCAGTGAGAGTGTCAGTGAGAGTGTCATTGAGTGTCAGTGAGAGTGTCAGTGAGAGTGTCAGTGTCATAGAGAGTGTCAGTGAGAGTGTCAGTGTCAGTGAGAGTGTCAGCATCAGTGAGAGTGTCGGTGATAGTGTCAGTGAGAGTGTCAGTAAGAGTGTCAGTTTCACTGTGAGTGTCAGTGAGAGTGTCACTGAGAGTTTCAGTGTCAGTGAGAGTGTAAGTGAGTGTGAGTGAGAGTGTGAGTGAGAGTGTCAGTCAGTGTCAGTGAGAGTGTCAGTGAGTGTGTCAGTGAGTGTGTCAGTGAGAGTGTCAGTGTCAGTGAGAGTGTCAGTGAGAGTGTCAGTTTCAGTGTCAGTGAGAGTGTCAGTGTCAGTGAGAGTGTCCGTGAGTGTGAGTGAGAGTATCAGTGTCAGTGAGAGTGTCAGTGAGGGTGTCAGTAAGTGTGTCAGTGAGTGTCAGTGAGAGTGTCAGTGTCAGTGAGAGTGTCAGTGAGTATCAGTGAGAGTGTCAGTGAGAGTGTCAGTGAGAGTGTCAGTGAGATTGAGTGTCAGTTTCAGTGTCAGTGAGAGTGTCAGTTTCAGTGTCAGTGAGAGTGTCAGTGAGAGTGTCAGTGTGTGTCAGTGAGAGTGTCAGTGAGGGGGCAGTGAGAGTGTCAATGTCAGTGAGAGTGTCAGTGAGTGTGAGTGAGAGTATCAGTGTCAGTGAGAGTGTCAGTGAGAGTGTCAGAGAGGGTGTCAGTAAGTGTGTCAGTGAGTGTGTCAGTGAGTGTGTCAGTAAGAGTGTCAGTGTCAGTGAGAGTGTCAGTGAAAGTGTCAGTGAGAGTGTCGATGAGAGTGTCAGTGAGTGTCAGTGAGTGTCAGTGAGAGTGTCAGTGAGTGTCAGTGAGTATCAGTGAGAGTGTCAGTGAAAGTGTCAGTGAGAGTGTCAGTGAGAGTGTCAGTGAGTGTTTCAGTGAGTGCCATTGAGAGTGTCAGTGTCAGTGAGAGTGTCAGTCAGTGTGTCAGTGAAAGTGTCAGTGAGTGTCAGTGAGTGTCAGTGGGAGTGTCAGTGAGAGTGTTAGTGGGAGTGTTAGTGAGAGTGTCAGTGAGTGTCATGAGTGTCAGTGAGAGTGTCAGTGAGTGTCAGTGAGAGTGTAAGTGTCAGTGAGAAAGTCAGTGAGTCAGTTTCAGTGTGTCAGTGAGAGTGTCAGTGAGTGTTTCAGTGAGTGCCATTGAGAGTGTCAGTGTCAGTGAGAGTGTCAGTCAGTGTGTCAGTGAAAGTGTCAGTGAGAGTGTCAGTGAGTGTCAGTGAGTGTCAGTGGGAGTGTCAGTGAGAGTGTTAGTGGGAGTGTTAGTGAGAAAGTCAGTGAGTGTCATGAGTGTCAGTGAGAGTGTCAGTGAGTGTCAGTGAGAGTGTCAGTGTCAGTGAGAAAGTCAGTGAGTCAGTATCAGTGTGTCAGTGAGAGTGTCAGTGAGAGTGTCAGTGAGTGTCAGTAAGAGTGTCAGTGAGTGTCATTGAGTGTCAGTGAGAGTGTCAGTGAGAGTGTCAGTGTCAGTGAGAGATTCAGTGAGAGTGCCAGGGAGAGTGTCAGTGTCAGTGAGAGTGTCAGTGTCAGTGAGAGTGTCAGTGTCAGTGAGTGTAAGTGAGAGTGTCATTGAAAGTGACAGTGAGAGTGTCAGTGAGAGTGTCAGTGAGAGTTTCAGTGAGAGTGTCAGTATCAGTGAGAGTGTCAGTGAGTGTGATAGTGTCAGTGTCAGTGAGAGTGTCAGTGAGAGTGTCGGTGAGAGTGTCAGTGAGAGTGTCAGTGTCAGTGAGAGTATCAGTGAGAGTGTCAGTGACTGTGTCAGTGAGTGTCAGTGAGAGTGTCAGTGTCAGTGAGAGTGTTAGTGAGTGTGTCAGTGAGAGTGTCAGTGAGTGTGTCAGAGAAAGTGCCAGTGAGAGTGTCAGTGTCAGTGAGAGTGTCAGTGAGAGTGTCAGTGGGAGTATCAGTGAGAGTGTTAGTGGGAGTGTCAGTGGGAGTGTCAGTGAGTGTCATGAGTGTCAGTGAGAGTGTCAGTGAGAGTGGCAGTGTCAGTGAGAGTGTCAGTGAGTCAGTTTCAGTGTGAGTGTCAGGAGTGTCAGTGAGTGTCAGTAAGAGTGTCAGTGAGTGTCAGTGAGAGTGTCATTGAGTGTCAGTGAGAGTTTCGGTGAGAGTGTCAGTGTCAGTGAGAGATTCAGTGAGAGTGTCAGTGAGAGTGTCAGTGTCAGTGAGAGTGTCAGTGTCAGTGAGAGTGTCAGTGAGAGTGTCGGTGAGAGTGTCAGTGAGAGTGTCAGTGTCAGTGAGAGTATCAGTGAGAGTGTCAGTGACTGTGTCAGTGAGTGTCAGTGAGAGTGTCGGTGTCAGTGAGAGTGTCAGTGTGTCAGTGAGTGTGTCAGAGAAAGTGCCAGTGAGAGTGTCAGTGTCAGTGAGAGTGTCAGTGAGAGTGTCAGTGAGTGTCAGTGAGAGTGGCCGTGAGTGTCAGTGAGAGTGTCAGTGAGGGTGTCAGTGAGAGTGTCAGTGTCAGCGAGAGTGTCAGTGAGAGTGTCAGTGAGTGTCATTGAGAGTGAGAGTGTCAGTGAGAGTGTCAGTGAGAGTGTAAGTGTCAGTGAGAGTGTAAGTGTCAGTGAGAGTGTCAGTGTCAGTGAGAGTGTCAGTGAGAGTGTCAGTGTGTGTGAGTGAGAGTGTGAGTGAGAGTGTCAGAGCCAGTGTCAGTGAGAGTGTCAGTGAGAGTGTCAGTGAGAGTGTCAGTGAGAGTGTCAGTGGAAGTGTCAGTGAGTGTCAGTGAGAGTGTCAGTGTCAGAGTTTCAGTGAGTGTGTCAGTGAGAGTGTCAGTGAGAGTGTCAGTGTCAGTGAGAGTGTCAGTGAGTGAGAGTGTCAGTGAGAGTGTCAGTGAGGGTGTCAGTGAGGGTGTCAGTGAGTGTGTCAGTGAGAGTGTCAGTGACAGTGAGAGTGTCAGTGAGAGTGTCGATGAGATTGACAGTAAGTGTCAGTGTCAGTGAGAGTGTCCGTGAGAGTGTCAGTGTTAGTGTCAGTGAGAGTGTCAATGTCAGCGAGAGTGTCAGCGTCAGTGAGAATGTCAGTATGAGTGTCCGGGAGAGTGTCAGTGAGAGTGTCAGTTTCAGTGAGAGTGTCAGTGAGTGTGTCAGTGATTGTGAGTGACAGTGAGTGTGTGAGTGACAGTGAGTGTGTGTGGGGGGGTTGTGTGTGTGGGGGGGTGTGTGTTTGTGTGGGGTTGTGTGTATGTGGGGTTGTGTGTGTTTGTGGGGGGGTGTGGTTGTGTGGTGTGTGGGGTTGGGTGCGGTGTGTGGGGTTGTGTGTGTGGGGGTTAGTGTGGTTGTGTGTGGGGGGGTTGTGTGTGGGGGGTTGTGTCATGTATGTGTGGGGGTTTTGTGTGTGTGTGTGGGATGTTGTGTGGGGGGTTGTGTGGGTGGTGTGGTTGTGTGTGCGGGGTTGTATGTGTGGGTGTGGGTGTTTTTGGGGTTGTGTGTGGGGGGGTTGTGGTTGTGTGTGTGTGGGGGGGTTGTGGTTGTGTGTGTGTGGGATGTGTGTGTGTCATGTATGTGTGGGGGGGTTTGTGTGTGTGGGTGGGATGTTGTGTGGAGGGTTGTGTGTGGTGTGGTAGTGTGTGTGTGGTGTGGTTGTCTGTGGGGTTGTATGTGTGGGTGTGTGTGGGGGAGTGTGTTTGTGGGGTTGTGTGTGGGGGGTTGTGGTTGTGTGTGTGGGGGGGGTTGTGTGTATGTGTGGTTGTGTGTGTGGGGTTGTGTGTGCGAGGTTGTGTGTGTGGGGGTTTTGTGTGGGGTTATGTGTGTGGGGGGTTGTGTGTGGGGTTGTGTGTGTGGGGGGTGTTTGTGTGGGGTTGTGTGTGGGGTGTGTGTGTGTGTGGGGTAACAGAATGGGAGGGGAGGTGAGGCAGTGAATGGGATGGAAGGGAAGGGGAGTGACAGAAGAGGAGAGGATTAAAGAGGTAAATAAGAAAGTAATGGAAATAAAGGGAGAGGGGGGGACATGGAGGGAGAGGGATAGTTGGAGGGTAGGGTAAAGGGAAAGAAGGGATGGGTTGGGGAATGGAATGGAATGGAATGGAAAGGAAAGGAAAGGAAAGGAAAGGAAAGGAAAGGAAAGGAAAGGAAAGGAAAGGAAAGGAAAGGAAGAATGAGGGAAAGAAGGCGGAGAAGAGAAAGGAGGAGAAAGGCAGGGAAAGGAATTGAGAATGGAGGGGGAGAGGGTAAATGAGAGAGAGGGAGGTGAGCGGGGAGGGTAATGAGGGGTAGGATAGGGTATGGAAGAAGGGATGGGTGAGGGGAAAGGGGAGCAGAAAATGAGCAGAGGCGATGGGAACAGATTGGAAGGGAAAGAGGCTGTGAATGGGAGGGAATGGAGGGGAAGAGAAGAGAAGGGAAGGGGTGGGGTGGAGATGGAAAAGGAGATAAGAGAGTGCAGGATGGGACCGGAATGGATTGAATGGGAAGGGGAGGGGATTGACAGAAGGGTAAAGGATTAAAGAGTGATGGAGAAAAAGGGAACTTAAAAGAAAGGGGGAGAAGGGGATGGGAGAGGAGAGATAGGGATGTAAGGCAGAGAAGGAAAAACGGGAAAGAGAAAGGAAGGGGGAAGCGATGTTTCAAGCCAGTATCAAGTCAGTATCAAGTCAGTATCAAGCCAGTATCAAGTCAGTATCAAGTCAGTATCAAGCCAGTATCAAGTCAATATCAAGCCAGTATCAAGTCAGTATCAAGCCAGTATCAAGTCAATATCAAGCCAGTATCAAGTCAGTATCAAGCCAGTATCAAGTCAGTTTAAAGTTTGGATTCAAGTTCGTTTTCAGTTTGGTCTCAAGTTCGGTTTTCATTTGGTTTCTATACTCACCGTGTTCCTTTCACCCAGCACCGTCCAGTTCTTTTTTGAGCCTGTGAGGCCCCGGCGCCCTGGCCTCTCGGGGGCCTCGGCTCCGGCCCCCAGCAGTGGTCCTCTCCGTCCGGTGCTCATGAGTGCAATGCCACGGCTGCCTGGTTACCAGCCTTGTATACCACGGACACGTCACAATAGACATTTAACCTGTCATCATGCATCACCGGCTTATGGGCGATGACAAGGGTTGCAGTGTAAGGGGGGGGGGGGGGAGGGGGGAGGGGACAGCCGAGACATGGATATTAATTCAATTACCTAAAAAAAAAATCTATTTAGTCACAAAAGGATCCTGCGATTAACCTCAAAGACAATCTAATCCCGCCCGACCTTCTCCCCCCCTCAGGGGCCTCTCCTTGTTTCTGCTCCGGCGGAGGCCTCCCCTCTGCACTTAGCTTCGACCTCATGACATCACAGGGGAGGGAGGGCCTGGAACGTCACAGGTGTTCCATCCACAGGATTCCCCTTCTGCTGCTAGCCTCGACCTCGTGACATCACAGTGGAGGGCCTGGCACGTCACAGGTGTTCCATCCACAGGAATCCCCTGCTGCTGCTAGCCTCGACCTCGTGACGTCACAGTGGAGGGCCTAGCGCGTCACAGGTGTTCCATTCACAGGATTCTGCTGCTGGGATTGCACGGGCCTTTTATATGAATTTTAAATGTGGAGTTTTCGTATTCTTCGTTTAAAATAAATATTTTCGACATTAGCTGCATTGTTCTGCACCAGGTGCACAATGAAGGGAGGCCTCGGGGAGAGTCAAGGGATGGATAGAGGCGGGGGAGTGAGATGAAGGGAGACCTCGGGGAGAGTCAAGGGATGGTAGAGGCAGGGGAGTGAGATGAAGGGAGACCTCGGGGAGAGTCAAGGGATGGGTAGAGGCGGGGGAGTGAGATGAAGGGAGACCTCGGGGGAGAGTCAAGGGATGGTAGAGGCTGGGGAGTGAGATGAAGGGAGACCTCGGGGGAGAGTCAAGGGATGGTAGAGGCGGGGGAGTGAGATGAAGGGAGACCTCGGGGAGAGTCAAGGGATGGGTAGAGGCGGGGGAGTGAGATGAAGGGAGACCTCGGGGGAGAGTCAAGGGATGGTAGAGGCTGGGGAGTGAGATGAAGGGAGACTACGGGGGAGAGTCAAGGGATGGTAGAGGCGGGGGAGTGAGATGAAGGGAGACCTCGGGGAGAGTCAAGGGGTGGGTAGAGGCGGAGGAGTGAGATGAAGGGAGACCTCGGGGAGAGTCAAGGGATGGTAGAGGCTGGGGAGTGAGATGAAGAGAGACCTCGGGGAGAGTCAAGGGATGGGTAGAGGCGGGGGAGTGAGCTGAAGGGAGACCTCGGGTAGAGTCAAGGCATGGTAGAGGCTGGGGAGTGAGATGAAGGGAGACCTCGGGGAGAGACAAGGGATGGGTAGAGGCTGAGGAGTGATATGAAGGGAGACCTCGGGGGAGAGTCAAGGGACGGGTAGAGGCGGAGGAGTGAGATGAAGGGAGACCTCGGGGAGAGTCAAGGGATGGGTATAGGCGGAGGAGTGAGATGAAGGGAGACCTCGGGGAGAGTCAAGGGATGGTAAAGGCTGGGGAGTGAGATGAAGGGAGACCTCGGGGGAGAGTCAAGGGATGGTAGAGGCGGGGGAGTGAGATGAAGGGAGACCTCGGGGGAGAATCAAGGGATGGTAGAGGCGGAGGAGTGAGATGAAGGGAGACCTCGGGGAGAGTCAAGGGATGGGTAGAGGCAGAGGAGTGAGATGAAGGGGGACCTCGGGGAGAGTCAAGGGATGGGTAGAGGCGGAGGAGTGAGATGAAGGGAGACCTCGGGGAGAGTCAAGGGATGGGTAGAGGCGGAGGAGTGAGATGAAGGGAGACCTCGGGGAGAGTCAAGGCATGGTAGAGGCTGGGGAGTGAGATGAAGGGAGACCTCGGGGAGAGTCAAGGGATGGTAGAGGCGGGGGAGTGAGATGAAGAGAGACCTCGGGGAGAGTCAAGGGATGGGTAGAGGCGGGGGAGTGAGATGAAGGGAGACCTCGGGGAGAGTCAAGGGATGGGTAGAGGCTGGGGAGTGAGATGAAGGGAGACCTCGGGGGAGAGTCAAGGGATGGTAGAGGCTGGGGAGTGAGATGAAGGGAGACCTCGGGGGAGAGTCAAGGGATGGGTAGAGGCTGGGGAGTCAGATGAAGGGGGACCTCGGGGGGGGGGAGCGTCAAGGGATGGGTAGAGGCTGAGGAGTAAGATGAAGGGAGACCTCGGGGAGAGTCAAGGGGTGGGTAGAGGCGCGGGAGTGAGATGACGGGAGACCTCAGGGAGAGTCAAGGGATGGGTAGAGGCGGGGGAGTGAGATGAAGGGAGACCTCGGGGGAGAGTCAAGGGATGGTAGAGGCGAAGGAGTGAGATGAAGGGAGACCTCGGGGGGGGGCATCAAGGGATGGGTAGAGGCTGAGGAGTGAGATGAAGGGAGACCTCGGGGGAGTGTCAAGGGATGGGTAGAGGCTGGGGAGTGAGATGAAGGGAGACCTTGGGGAAAGTCAAGGGGTGGGTTGAGGCTGAGGAGTGAGATGAAGGGAGACCTCGGGGGGAGCGTCAAGGGGTGGGTAGAGGCTGGGGAGCGAGAGAAAGGGAGACCTCGGGGAGAGTCAAGGGATGGATAGAGGCTGGGGAGTGAGATGAAGGGAGACCTCGGGGGAGAGTCAAGGGATGGTAGAGGCGGAGGAGTGAGATGAAGGGAGACCTCGGGAGAGTCAAGGGATGGGTAGAGGCGGGGGAGTGAGATGAAGGGAGACCTCGGGGGAGAGTCAAGGGATGGGTAGAGGCTGAGGAGTGAGATGAAGGGAGACCTCGGGGAAAGTACAGGGATGGGTAGAGGCTGGGGAGTGAGATGAAGGGAGACCTCGGGGGAGAGTCAAGGGATGGGTAGAGGCTGAGGAGTGAGATGAAGGGAGACCTCGGGGAAGAGTCAAGGGATGGTAGAGGCGGGGGAGTGATATGAAGGGAGACCTCGGGGAGAGTCAAGGGATGGGTAGAGGCGGAGGAGTGAGATGAAGGGGGACCTCGGGGAGAGTCAAGGGATGGGTAGAGGCGGAGGAGTGAGATGAAGGGAGACCTCGGGGAGAGTCAAGGGATGGTAGAGGCGGGGGAGTGAGATGAAGGGAGATCTCGGGGAGAGTCAAGGGATGGGTAGAGGCGGGGGACTGAGATGAAGGGAGACCTCGGGGGAGAGTCAAGGGATGGTAGAGGCTGGGGAGTGAGATGAAGGGAGACCTCGGGGGAGAGTCAAGGGATGGTAGAGGCGGGGGAGTGAGATGAAGGGAGACCTCGGGGAGAGTCAAGGGGTGGGTAGAGGCGGAGGAGTGAGATGAAGGGAGACCTCGGGGAGAGTCAAGGGATGGTAGAGGCTGGGGAGTGAGATGAAGAGAGACCTCGGGGAGAGTCAAGGTATGGGTAGAGGCGGGGAGTGAGATGAAGGGAGACCTCGGGGAGAGTCAAGGGATGGGTAGAGGCGGGGAGTGAGATGAAGGGAGACCTCGGGGGAGAGTCAAGGGATGGTAGAGGCTGGGGAGTGAGATGAAGGGAGACCTCGGGGGAGAGTCAAGGGATGGTAGAGGCGGGGGAGTGAGATGAAGGGAGACCTCAGGGAGAGTCAAGGGATGGGTAGAGGCGGGGGAGGGAGATGAAGGGAGACCTCGGGGGAGAGTCAAGGGATGGTAGAGGCGGGGGAGTGAGATGAAGGGAGACCTCGGGGAGAGACAAGAGATGGGTAGAGGCTGAGGAGTGATATGAAGGGAGACCTCGGGGGAGAGTCAAGGGACGGGTAGAGGCGGAGGAGTGAGATGAAGGGAGACCTCGGGGAGAGTCAAGGGATGGGTATAGGCGGAGGAGTGAGATGAAGGGAGACCTCGGGGAGAGTCAAGGGATGGTAAAGGCTGGGGAGTGAGATGAAGGGAGACCTCGGGGGAGAGTCAAGGGATGGTAGAGGCGGGGGAGTGAGATGAAGGGAGACCTCGGGGAGAGTCAAGGGACGGGTAGAGGCGGGGGAGTGAGATGAAGGGAGACCTCGGGGAGAGTCAAGGGATGGGTAGAGGCGGGGGAGTGAGATGAAGGGAGACCTCGGGGGAGAATCAAGGGATGGTAGAGGCGGAGGAGTGAGATGAAGGGAGACCTCGGGGAGAGTCAAGGGATGGATATAGGCGGGGGAGTGAGATGAAGGGAGACCTTGGGGAGAGTCAAGGGATGGGTAGAGGCTGGGGAGTGAGATGAAGGGAGACCTCGGGGGAGAGTCAAGGGATGGTAGAGGCTGGGGATTGAGATGAAGGGAGACCTCGGGGGAGCGTCAAGGGATGGGTAGAGGCGGGGGAGTGAGATGAAGGGAGACCTCGGGGAGAGTCAAGGGATGGTAGAGGCTGGGGAGTGAGATGAAGGGAGACCTCGGGGAGAGTCAAGGGATGGGTAGAGGCGGGGAGTGAGATGAAGGGAGACCTCGGGGGAGAGTCAAGGGATGGTAGAGGCTGGGGAGTGAGATGAAGGGAGACCTCGGGGGAGAGTCAAGGGATGGTAGAGGCGGGGGAGTGAGATGAAGGGAGACCTCGGGGAGAGTCAAGGGATGGGTAGAGGCGGAGGAGTGAGATGAAGGGAGACCTCGGGGAGAGTCAAGGCATGGTAGAGGCTGGGGAGTGAGATGAAGGGAGACCTCGGGGAGAGTCAAGGGATGGTAGAGGCGGGGGAGTGAGATGAAGAGAGACCTCGGGGAGAGTCAAGGGATGGGTAGAGGCGGGGGAGTGAGATGAAGGGAGACCTCGGGGAGAGTCAAGGGATGGGTAGAGGCGGGGGAGTGAGATGAAGGGAGACCTCGGGGGAGAATCAAGGGATGATAGAGGCGGAGGAGTGAGATGAAGAGAGACCTCGGGGAGAGTCAAGGGATAGATAGAGGCGGGGGAGTGAGATGAAGGGAGACCTCGAGGAGAGTCAAGGGATGGGTAGAGGCTGGGGAGTGAGATGAAGGGAGACCTCGGGGGAGAGTCAAGGGATGGTAGAGGCTGGGGAGTGAGATGAAGGGAGACCTCGGGGGAGAGTCAAGGGATGGGTAGAGGCTGGGGAGTCAGATGAAGGGGGACCTCGGGGGGGGGGGGAGCGTCAAGGGATGGGTAGAGGCTGAGGAGTAAGATGAAGGGAGACCTCGGGGAGAGTCAAGGGGTGGGTAGAGGCGCGGGAGTGAGATGACGGGAGACCTCGGGGAGAGTCAAGGGATGGGTAGAGGCGCGGGAATGATATGAAGGGAGACCTCGGGGAGAGTCAAGGGATGGGTAGAGGCGGGGGAGTGAGATGAAGGGAGACCTCGGGGGAGAGTCAAGGGATGGTAGAGGCGAAGGAGTGAGATGAAGGGAGACCTCGGGGGGGCATCAAGGGATGGGTAGAGGCTGAGGAGTGAGATGAAGGGAGACCTCGGGGGAGTGTCAAGGGATGGGTAGAGGCTGGGGAGTGAGATGAAGGGAGACCTTGGGGAAAGTCAAGGGGTGGGTTGAGGCTGAGGAGTGAGATGAAGGGAGACCTCGGGGGGAGCGTCAAGGGGTGGGTAGAGGCTGGGGAGCAAGAGAAAGGGAGACCTCGGGGAGAGTCAAGGGATGGATAGAGGCTGGGGAGTGAGATGAAGGGAGACCTCGGGGGAGAGTCAAGGGATGGTAGAGGCGGAGGAGTGAGATGAAGGGAGACCTCGGGAGAGTCAAGGGATGGGTAGAGGCGGGGGAGTGAGATGAAGGGAGACCTCGGGGAAAGTACAGGGATGGGTAGAGGCTGGGGAGTGAGATGAAGGGAGACCTCGGGGGAGAGTCAAGGGATGGGTAGAGGCTGAGGAGTGAGATGAAGGGAGACCTCGGGGAAGAGTCAAGGGATGGTAGAGGCGGGGGAGTGAGATGAAGGGAGACCTCGGGGAGAGTCAAGGGATGGGTAGAGGCGGAGGAGTGAGATGAAGGGGGACCTCGGGGAGAGTCAAGGGATGGGTAGAGGCGGAGGAGTGAGATGAAGGGAGACCTCGGGGAGAGTCAAGGGATGGTAGAGGCGGGGGAGTGAGATGAAGGGAGACCTCGGGGAGAGTCAAGGGATGGGTAGAGGCGGGGGACTGAGATGAAGGGAGACCTCGGGGGAGAGTCAAGGGATGGTAGAGGCTGGGGAGTGAGATGAAGGGAGACCTCGGGGGAGAGTCAAGGGATGGTAGAGGCGGGGGAGTGAGATGAAGGGAGACCTCGGGGAGAGTCAAGGGGTGGGTAGAGGCGGAGGAGTGAGATGAAGGGAGACCTCGGGGAGAGTCAAGGGATGGTAGAGGCTGGGGAGTGAGATGAAGAGAGACCTCGGGGAGAGTCAAGGGATGGGTAGAGGCGGGGGAGTGAGATGAAGGGAGACCTCGGGGAGAGTCAAGGGATGGTAGAGGCTGGGGAGTGAGATGAAGGGAGACCTCGGGGAGAGTCAAGGGATGGGTAGAGGCGGGGAGTGAGATGAAGGGAGACCTCGGGGAGAGTCAAGGGATGGTAGAGGCTGGGGGGTGAGATGAAGGGAGACCTCGGGGGAGAGTCAAGGGATGGTAGAGGCGGGGGAGTGAGATGAAGGGAGACCTCAGGGAGAGTCAAGGGATGGGTAGAGGCGGGGGAGGGAGATGAAGGGAGACCTCGGGGGAAAGTCAAGGGATGGTAGAGGCGGGGGAGTGAGATGAAGGGAGACCTCGGGGAGAGACAAGGGATGGGTAGAGGCTGAGGAGTGATATGAAGGGAGACCTCGGGGGAGAGTCAAGGGACGGGTAGAGGCGGAGGAGTGAGATGAAGGGAGACCTCGGGGAGAGTCAAGGGATGGGTATAGGCGGAGGAGTGAGATGAAGGGAGACCTCGGGGAGAGTCAAGGGATGGTAAAGGCTGGGGAGTGAGATGAAGGGAGACCTCGGGGGAGAGTCAAGGGATGGTAGAGGCGGGGGAGTGAGATGAAGGGAGACCTCGAGGAGAGTCAAGGGATGGGTAGAGGCGGGGGAGTGAGATGAAGGGAGACCTCGGGGAGAGTCAAGGGATGGGTAGAGGCGGGGGAGTGAGATGAAGGGAGACCTCGGGGGAGAATCAAGGGATGGTAGAGGCGGAGGAGTGAGATGAAGGGAGACCTCGGGGAGAGTCAAGGGATGGATAGAGGCGGGGGAGTGAGATGAAGGGAGACCTTGGGGAGAGTCAAGGGATGGGTAGAGGCTGGGGAGTGAGATGAAGGGAGACCTCGGGGGAGAGTCAAGGGATGGTAGAGGCTGGGGAGTGAGATGAAGGGAGACCTCGGGGAGCGTCAAGGGATGGGTAGAGGCTGAGGAGTGAGATGAAGGGAGACCTCGGGGAGAGTCAAGGGGTGGGTAGAGGCGCGGGAGTGAGATGAAGGGAGACCTCGGGGAGAGTCAAGGGGTGGGTAGAGGTGGAGGAGTGAGATGAAGGGAGACCTCGGGAGAGTCAAGGGATGGGTAGAGGCGGAGGAGTGAGATGAAGGGAGACCTCGGGGAGAGTCAAGGGATGGTAGAGGCTGGGGAGTGAGATGAAGGGAGAACTCGGGGGAGAGTCAAGGGATGGTAGAGGCACGGGAATGAGATGAAGGGAGACCTCGGGGAGAGTCAAGGGATGGGTAGAGGCGGGGGAGTGAGATGAAGGGAGACCTCGGGGGAGAGTCAAGGGATGGTAGAGGTGGAGGAGTGAGATGAAGGGAGAACTCGGGGAGAGTCAAGGGATGGGTAGAGGCGGAGGAGTGAGATGAAGGGAGACCTCGGGGAGAGTCAAGGGATGGTAGAGGCTGGGGAGTGAGATGAAGGGAGACCTCGGGGGAGAGTCAAGGGATGGTAGAAGCAGGGGAGTGAGATGAAGGGAGACCTCGGGGAGAGTCAAGGGATGGGTAGAGGCGGAGTAGTGAGATGAAGGGGGACCTCGGGGAGAGTCAAGGGATGGGTAGAGGCGGAGGAGTGAGATGAAGGGAGACCTCGGGGAGAGTCAAGGGATGGGTAGAGGCGGAGGAGTGAGATGAAGGGAGACCTCGGGGAGAGTCAAGGCATGGTAGAGGCTGGGGAGTGAGATGAAGGGAGACCTCGGGGAGAGTCAAGGGATGGTAGAGGCGGGGGAGTGAGATGAAGGGAGACCTCGGGGAGAGTCAAGGGATGGGTAGAGGCGGGGGAGTGAGATGAAGGGAGACCTCGGGGAGAGTCAAGGGATTGGTAGAGGCGGGGGAGTGAGATGAAGGGAGACCTCGGGGGAGAATCAAGGGAGGATAGAGGCGGAGGAGTGAGATGAAGGGAGACCTCGGGGAGAGTCAAGGGATAGATAGAGGCGGGGGAGTGAGATGAAGGGAGACCTCGAGGAGAGTCAAGGGATGGGTAGAGGCTGGGGAGTGAGATGAAGGGAGACCTCGGGGGAGAGTCAAGGGATGGTAGAGGCTGGGGACTGAGATGAAGGGAGACCTCGGGGGAGAGTCAAGGGATGGGTAGAGGCTGGGGAGTCAGATGAAGGGGGACCTCGGGGGGGGAGCGTCAAGGGATGGGTAGAGGCTGAGGAGTGAGATGAAGGGAGACCTCGGGGAGAGTCAAGGGGTGGGTAGAGGCGCGGGAGTGAGATGACGGGAGACCTCGGGGAGAGTCAAGGGATGGGTAGAGGCGCGGGAATGAGATGAAGGGAGACCTCGGGGAGAATCAAGGGATGGGTAGAGGCGGGGGAGTGAGATGAAGGGAGACCTCTGGGGAGAGTCAAGGGATGGTAGAGGCGAAGGAGTGAGATGAAGGGAGACCTCGGGGGGGGCATCAAGGGATGGGTAGAGGCTGAGGAGTGAGATGAAGGGAGACCTCGGAGGAGTGTCAAGGGATGGTTAGAGGCTGGGGAGTGAGATGAAGGGAGACCTTGGGGAAAGTCAAGGGGTGGGTTGAGGCTGAGGAGTGAGATGAAGGGAGACCTCGGGGGGAGCGTCAAGGGGTGGGTAGAGGCTGGGGAGCGAGAGAAAGGGAGACCTCGGGGAGAGTCAAGGGATGGATAGAGGCTGGGGAGTGAGATGAAGGGAGACCTCGGGGGAGAGTCAAGGGATGGTAGAGGCGGAGGAGTGAGATGAAGGGAGACCTCGGGAGAGTCAAGGGATGGGTAGAGGCGGGGGAGTGAGATGAAGGGAGACCTCGGGGGAGAGTCAAGGGATGGGTAGAGGCTGAGGAGTGAGATGAAGGGAGACCTCGGGGAAGAGTCAAGGGATGGTAGAGGCGGGGGAGTGATATGAAGGGAGACCTCGGGGAGAGTCAAGGGATGGGTAGAGGCGGAGGAGTGAGATGAAGGGGGACCTCGGGGAGAGTCAAGGGATGGGTAGAGGCGGAGGAGTGAGATGAAGGGATACCTCGGGGAGAGTCAAGGGATGGTAGAGGCGGGGGAGTGAGATGAAGGGAGACCTCGGGGAGAGTCAAGGGATGGGTAGAGGCGGGGGACTGAGATGAAGGGAGACCTCGGGGGAGAGTCAAGGGATGGTAGAGGCTGGGGAGTGAGATGAAGGGAGACCTCGGGGGAGAGTCAAGGGATGGTAGAGGCGGGGGAGTGAGATGAAGGGAGACCTCGGGGAGAGTCAAGGGGTGGGTAGAGGCGGAGGAGTGAGATGAAGGGAGACCTCGGGGAGAGTCAAGGGATGGTAGAGGCTGGGGAGTGAGATGAAGAGAGACCTCGGGGAGAGTCAAGGTATGGGTAGAGGCGGGGAGTGAGATGAAGGGATACCTCGGGGAGAGTCAAGGGATGGTAGAGGCTGGGGAGTGAGATGAAGGGAGACCTCGGGGAGAGTCAAGGGATGGGTAGAGGCGGGGAGTGAGATGAAGGGAGACCTCGGGGGAGAGTCAAGGGATGGTAGAGGCTGGGGAGTGAGATGAAGGGAGACCTCGGGGGAGAGTCAAGGGATGGTAGAGGCGGGGGAGTGAGATGAAGGGAGACCTCAGGGAGAGTCAAGGGATGGGTAGAGGCGGGGGAGGGAGATGAAGGGAGACCTCGGGGGAGAGTCAAGGGATGGTAGAGGCGGGGGAGTGAGATGAAGGGAGACCTCGGGGAGAGACAAGAGATGGGAAGAGGCTGAGGAGTGATATGAAGGGAGACCTCGGGGGAGAGTCAAGGGACGGGTAGAGGCGGAGGAGTGAGATGAAGGGAGACCTCGGGGAGAGTCAAGGGATGGGTATAGGCGGAGGAGTGAGATGAAGGGAGACCTCGGGGAGAGTCAAGGGATGGTAAAGGCTGGGGAGTGAGATGAAGGGAGACCTCGGGGGAGAGTCAAGGGATGGTAGAGGCGGGGGAGTGAGATGAAGGGAGACCTCGGGGAGAGTCAAGGGACGGGTAGAGGCGGGGGAGTGAGATGAAGGGAGACCTCGGGGAGAGTCAAGGGATGGGTAGAGGCGGGGGAGTGAGATGAAGGGAGACCTCGGGGGAGAATCAAGGGATGGTAGAGGCGGAGGAGTGAGATGAAGGGAGACCTCGGGGAGAGTCAAGGGATGGATATAGGCGGGGGAGTGAGATGAAGGGAGACCTTGGGGAGAGTCAAGGGATGGGTAGAGGCTGGGGAGTGAGATGAAGGGAGACCTCGGGGGAGAGTCAAGGGATGGTAGAGGCTGGGGAGTGAGATGAAGGGAGACCTCGGGGGAGCGTCAAGGGATGGGTAGAGGCGGGGGAGTGAGATGAAGGGAGACCTCGGGGAGAGTCAAGGGATGGTAGAGGCTGGGGAGTGAGATGAAGGGAGACCTCGGGGAGAGTCAAGGGATGGGTAGAGGCAGGGAGTGAGATGAAGGGAGACCTCGGGGGAGAGTCAAGGGATGGTAGAGGCTGGGGAGTGAGATGAAGGGAGACCTCGGGGGAGAGTCAAGGGATGGTAGAGGCGGGGGAGTGAGATGAAGGGAGACCTCGGGGAGAGTCAAGGGATGGGTAGAGGCGGAGGAGTGAGATGAAGGGAGACCTCGGGGAGAGTCAAGGCATGGTAGAGGCTGGGGAGTGAGATGAAGGGAGACCTCGGGGAGAGTCAAGGGATGGTAGAGGCGGGGGAGTGAGATGAAGAGAGACCTCGGGGAGAGTCAAGGGATGGGTAGAGGCGGGGGAGTGAGATGAAGGGAGACCTCGGGGAGAGTCAAGGGATGGGTAGAGGCGGGGGAGTGAGATGAAGGGAGACCTCGGGGGAGAATCAAGGGATGATAGAGGCGGAGGAGTGAGATGAAGGGAGACCTCGGGGAGAGTCAAGGGATAGATAGAGGCGGGGGAGTGAGATGAAGGGAGACCTCGAGGAGAGTCAAGGGATGGGTAGAGGCTGGGGAGTGAGATGAAGGGAGACCTCGGGGGAGAGTCAAGGGATGGTAGAGGCTGGGGAGTGAGATGAAGGGAGACCTCGGGGGAGAGTCAAGGGATGGGTAGAGGCTGGGGAGTCAGATGAAGGGGGACCTCGGGGGGGGGGAGCGTCAAGGGATGGGTAGAGGCTGAGGAGTAAGATGAAGGGAGACCTCGGGGAGAGTCAAGGGGTGGGTAGAGGCGCGGGAGTGAGATGACGGGAGACCTCGGGGAGAGTCAAGGGATGGGTAGAGGCGCGGGAATGATATGAAGGGAGACCTCGGGGAGAGTCAAGGGATGGGTAGAGGCGGGGGAGTGAGATGAAGGGAGACCTCGGGGGAGAGTCAAGGGATGGTAGAGGCGAAGGAGTGAGATGAAGGGAGACCTCGGGGGGGGCATCAAGGGATGGGTAGAGGCTGAGGAGTGAGATGAAGGGAGACCTCGGGGGAGTGTCAAGGGATGGGTAGAGGCTGGGGAGTGAGATGAAGGGAGACCTTGGGGAAAGTCAAGGGGTGGGTTGAGGCTGAGGAGTGAGATGAAGGGAGACCTCGGGGGGAGCGTCAAGGGGTGGGTAGAGGCTGGGGAGCAAGAGAAAGGGAGACCTCGGGGAGAGTCAAGGGATGGATAGAGGCTGGGGAGTGAGATGAAGGGAGACCTCGGGGGAGAGTCAAGGGATGGTAGAGGCGGAGGAGTGAGATGAAGGGAGACCTCGGGAGAGTCAAGGGATGGGTAGAGGCGGGGGAGTGAGATGAAGGGAGACCTCGGGGAAAGTACAGGGATGGGTAGAGGCTGGGGAGTGAGATGAAGGGAGACCTCGGGGGAGAGTCAAGGGATGGGTAGAGGCTGAGGAGTGAGATGAAGGGAGACCTCGGGGAAGAGTCAAGGGATGGTAGAGGCGGGGGAGTGAGATGAAGGGAGACCTCGGGGAGAGTCAAGGGATGGGTAGAGGCGGAGGAGTGAGATGAAGGGGGACCTCGGGGAGAGTCAAGGGATGGGTAGAGGCGGAGGAGTGAGATGAAGGGAGACCTCGGGGAGAGTCAAGGGATGGTAGAGGCGGGGGAGTGAGATGAAGGGAGACCTCGGGGAGAGTCAAGGGATGGGTAGAGGCGGGGGACTGAGATGAAGGGAGACCTCGGGGGAGAGTCAAGGGATGGTAGAGGCTGGGGAGTGAGATGAAGGGAGACCTCGGGGGAGAGTCAAGGGATGGTAGAGGCGGGGGAGTGAGATGAAGGGAGACCTCGGGGAGAGTCAAGGGGTGGGTAGAGGCGGAGGAGTGAGATGAAGGGAGACCTCGGGGAGAGTCAAGGGATGGTAGAGGCTGGGGAGTGAGATGAAGAGAGACCTCGGGGAGAGTCAAGGGATGGGTAGAGGCGGGGGAGTGAGATGAAGGGAGACCTCGGGGAGAGTCAAGGGATGGTAGAGGCTGGGGAGTGAGATGAAGGGAGACCTCGGGGAGAGTCAAGGGATGGGTAGAGGCGGGGAGTGAGATGAAGGGAGACCTCGGGGGAGAGTCAAGGGATGGTAGAGGCTGGGGGGTGAGATGAAGGGAGACCTCGGGGGAGAGTCAAGGGATGGTAGAGGCGGGGGAGTGAGATGAAGGGAGACCTCAGGGAGAGTCAAGGGATGGGTAGAGGCGGGGGAGGGAGATGAAGGGAGACCTCGGGGGAAAGTCAAGGGATGGTAGAGGCGGGGGAGTGAGATGAAGGGAGACCTCGGGGAGAGACAAGGGATGGGTAGAGGCTGAGGAGTGATATGAAGGGAGACCTCGGGGGAGAGTCAAGGGACGGGTAGAGGCGGAGGAGTGAGATGAAGGGAGACCTCGGGGAGAGTCAAGGGATGGGTATAGGCGGAGGAGTGAGATGAAGGGAGACCTCGGGGAGAGTCAAGGGATGGTAAAGGCTGGGGAGTGAGATGAAGGGAGACCTCGGGGGAGAGTCAAGGGATGGTAGAGGCGGGGGAGTGAGATGAAGGGAGACCTCGGGGAGAGTCAAGGGATGGGTAGAGGCGGGGGAGTGAGATGAAGGGAGACCTCGGGGAGAGTCAAGGGATGGGTAGAGGCGGGGGAGTGAGATGAAGGGAGACCTCGGGGGAGAATCAAGGGATGGTAGAGGCGGAGGAGTGAGATGAAGGGAGACCTCGGGGAGAGTCAAGGGATGGATAGAGGCGGGGGAGTGAGATGAAGGGAGACCTTGGGGAGAGTCAAGGGATGGGTAGAGGCTGGGGAGTGAGATGAAGGGAGACCTCGGGGGAGAGTCAAGGGATGGTAGAGGCTGGGGAGTGAGATGAAGGGAGACCTCGGGGGAGCGTCAAGGGATGGGTAGAGGCTGAGGAGTGAGATGAAGGGAGACCTCGGGGAGAGTCAAGGGGTGGGTAGAGGCGCGGGAGTGAGATGAAGGGAGACCTCGGGGAGAGTCAAGGGGTGGGTAGAGGTGGAGGAGTGAGATGAAGGGAGACCTCGGGAGAGTCAAGGGATGGGTAGAGGCGGAGGAGTGAGATGAAGGGAGACCTCGGGGAGAGTCAAGGGATGGTAGAGGCTGGGGAGTGAGATGAAGGGAGACCTCGGGGGAGAGTCAAGGGATGGTAGAGGCACGGGAATGAGATGAAGGGAGACCTCGGGGAGAGTCAAGGGATGGGTAGAGGCGGGGGAGTGAGATGAAGGGAGACCTCGGGGGAGAGTCAAGGGATGGTAGAGGTGGAGGAGTGAGATGAAGGGAGAACTCGGGGAGAGTCAAGGGATGGTAGAAGCAGGGGAGTGAGATGAAGGGAGACCTCGGGGAGAGTCAAGGGATGGGTAGAGGCGGAGTAGTGAGATGAAGGGGGACCTCGGGGAGAGTCAAGGGATGGGTAGAGGCGGAGGAGTGAGATGAAGGGAGACCTCGGGGAGAGTCAAGGGATGGGTAGAGGCGGAGGAGTGAGATGAAGGGAGACCTCGGGGAGAGTCAAGGCATGGTAGAGGCTGGGGAGTGAGATGAAGGGAGACCTCGGGGAGAGTCAAGGGATGGTAGAGGCGGGGGAGTGAGATGAAGGGAGACCTCGGGGAGAGTCAAGGGATGGGTAGAGGCGGGGGAGTGAGATGAAGGGAGACCTCGGGGAGAGTCAAGGGATTGGTAGAGGCGGGGGAGTGAGATGAAGGGAGACCTCGGGGGAGAATCAAGGGATGATAGAGGCGGAGGAGTGAGATGAAGGGAGACCTCGGGGAGAGTCAAGGGATAGATAGAGGCGGGGGAGTGAGATGAAGGGAGACCTCGAGGAGAGTCAAGGGATGGGTAGAGGCTGGGGAGTGAGATGAAGGGAGACCTCGGGGGAGAGTCAAGGGATGGTAGAGGCTGGGGACTGAGATGAAGGGAGACCTCGGGGGAGAGTCAAGGGATGGGTAGAGGCTGGGGAGTCAGATGAAGGGGGACCTCGGGGGGGGGAGCGTCAAGGGATGGGTAGAGGCTGAGGAGTGAGATGAAGGGAGACCTCGGGGAGAGTCAAGGGGTGGGTAGAGGCGCGGGAGTGAGATGACGGGAGACCTCGGGGAGAGTCAAGGGATGGGTAGAGGCGCGGGAATGAGATGAAGGGAGACCTCGGGGAGAATCAAGGGATGGGTAGAGGCGGGGGAGTGAGATGAAGGGAGACCTCTGGGGAGAGTCAAGGGATGGTAGAGGCGAAGGAGTGAGATGAAGGGAGACCTCGGGGGGGGCATCAAGGGATGGGTAGAGGCTGAGGAGTGAGATGAAGGGAGACCTCGGAGGAGTGTCAAGGGATGGTTAGAGGCTGGGGAGTGAGATGAAGGGAGACCTTGGGGAAAGTCAAGGGGTGGGTTGAGGCTGAGGAGTGAGATGAAGGGAGACCTCGGGGGGGAGCGTCAAGGGGTGGGTAGAGGCTGGGGAGCGAGAGAAAGGGAGACCTCGGGGAGAGTCAAGGGATGGATAGAGGCTGGGGAGTGAGATGAAGGGAGACCTCGGGGGAGAGTCAAGGGATGGTAGAGGCGGAGGAGTGAGATGAAGGGAGACCTCGGGAGAGTCAAGGGATGGGTAGAGGCGGGGGAGTGAGATGAAGGGAGACCTCGGGGAAAGTCAAGGGATGGGTAGAGGCTGGGGAGTGAGATGAAGGGAGACCTCGGGGGAGAGTCAAGGGATGGGTAGAGGCTAAGGAGTGAGATGAAGGGAGACCTCGGGGAAGAGTCAAGGGATGGTAGAGGCGGGGGAGTGAGATGAAGGGAGACCTCGGGGAGAGTCAAGGGATGGGTAGAGGCGGAGGAGTGAGATGAAGGGATACCTCGGGGAGAGTCAAGGGATGGGTAGAGGCGGAGGAGTGAGATGAAGGGAGACCTCGGGGAGAGTCAAGGGATGGTAGAGGCTGGGGAGTGAGATGAAGGGAGACCTCGGGGGAGAGTCAAGGGATGGTAGAGGCGGGGGAGTGAGATGAAGGGAGACCACGGGGAGAGTCAAGGGATGGGTAGAGGCGGGGAGTGAGATGAAGGGAGACCTCGGGGGAGAATCAAGGGATGGTAGAGGCGGAGGAGTGAGATGAAGGGAGACTTCGGGGAAGAGTCAAGGGATGGGTAGAGGCTGGGGAGTCAGATGAAGGGGGACCTCGGGGGGGGGAGCGTCAAGGGATGGGTAGAGGCTGAGGAGTGAGATGAAGGGAGACCTCGGGGAGAGTCAAGGGGTGGGTAGAGGCGCGGGAGTGAGATGAAGGGAGACCTCGGGGAGAGTCAAGGGATGGGTAGAGGCGCGGGAATGAGATGAAGGGAGACCTCGGGGAGAGTCAAGGGATGGGTAGAGGCGGGGGAGTGAGATGAAGGGAGACCTCGGGGGAGAGTCAAGGGATGGTAGAGGCGGAGGAGTGAGATGAAGGGAGACCTCGGGGAAAGTCAAGGGATGGGTAGAGGCTGGGGAGTGAGATGAAGGGAGACCTTGGGGGAGAGTCAAGGGATGGGTAGAGGCTGAGGAGTGAGATGAAGGGAGACCTCTGGGAAGAGTCAAGGGATGGTAGAGGCGGGGGAGTGAGATGAAGGGAGACCTCGGGGAGAGTCAAGGGATGGGTAGAGGCGGGGGACTGAGATGAAGGGAGACCTCGGGGAGAGTCAAGGGATGGTAGAGGCTGGGGAGTGAGATGAAGGGAGACCTCGGGGGAGAGTCAAGGGATGGTAGAGGCGGGGGAGTGAGATGAAGGGAGACCTCGGGGAGAGTCAAGGGGTGGGTAGAGGCGGAGGAGTGAGATGAAGGGAGACCTCGGGGAGAGTCAAGGGATGGTAGAGGCTGGGGAGTGAGATGAAGAGAGACCTCGGGGAGAGTCAAGGGATGGGTAGAGGCGGGGGAGTGAGATGAAGGGAGACCTCGGGGAGAGTCAAGGGATGGTAGAGGCTGGGGAGTGAGATGAAGGGAGACCTCGGGGAGAGTCAAGGGATGGGTAGAGGCGGGGAGTGAGATGAAGGGAGACCTCGGGGGAGAGTCAAGGGATGGTAGAGGCTGGGGAGTGAGATGAAGGGAGACCTCGGGGGAGAGTCAAGGGATGGTAGAGGCGGGGGAGTGAGATGAGGGGAGACCTCAGGGAGAGTCAAGGGATGGGTAGAGGCGGGGGAGGGAGATGAAGGGAGACCTCGGGGGAGAGTCAAGGGATGGTAGAGGCGGGGGAGTGAGATGAAGGGAGACCTCGGGGAGAGACAAGGGATGGGTAGAGGCTGAGGAGTGATATGAAGGGAGACCTCGGGGGAGAGTCAAGGGACGGGTAGAGGAGGAGGAGTGAGATGAAGGGAGACCTCGGGGAGAGTCAAGGGATGGGTATAGGCGGAGGAGTGAGATGAAGGGAGACCTCGGGGAGAGTCAAGGGATGGTAAAGGCTGGGGAGTGAGATGAAGGGAGACCTCGGGGGAGAGTCAAGGGATGGTAGAGGCGGGGGAGTGAGATGAAGGGAGACCTCGGGGAGAGTCAAGGGATGGGTAGAGGCGGGGGAGTGAGATGAAGGGAGACCTCGGGGAGAGTCAAGGGATGGGTAGAGGCGGGGGAGTGAGATGAAGGGAGACCTCGGGGGAGAATCAAGGGATGGTAGAGGCGGAGGAGTGAGATGAAGGGAGACCTCGGGGAGAGTCAAGGGATGGATAGAGGCGGGGGAGTGAGATGAAGGGAGACCTTGGGGAGAGTCAAGGGATGGGTAGAGGCTGTGGAGTGAGATAAAGGGAGACCTCGGGGAAGAGTCAAGGGATGGTAGAGGCTGGGGAGTGAGATGAAGGGAGACCTCGGGGGAGCGTCAAGGGATGGGTAGAGGCTGAGGAGTGAGATGAAGGGAGACCTCGGGGAGTGTCAAGGGGTGGGTAGAGGCGCGGGAGTGAGATGAAGGGAGACCTCGGGGAGAGTCAAGGGGTGGGTAGAGGTGGAGGAGTGAGATGAAGGGAGACCTCGGGAGAGTCAAGGGATGGGTAGAGGCGGAGGAGTGAGATGAAGGGAGACCTCGGGGAGAGTCAAGGGATGGTAGAGGCTGGGGAGTGAGATGAAGGGAGACCTCGGGGGAGAGTCAAGGGATGGTAGAGGCACGGGAATGAGATGAAGGGAGACCTCGGGGAGAGTCAAGGGATGGGTAGAGGCGGGGGAGTGAGATGAAGGGAGACCTCGGGGGAGAGTCAAGGGATGGTAGAGGCGGAGGAGTGAGATGAAGGGAGACCTCGGGGAGAGTCAAGGGATGGGTAGAGGCGGAGGAGTGAGATGAAGGGAGACCTCGGGGAGAGTCAAGGGATGGTAGAGGCTGGGGAGTGAGATGAAGGGAGACCTCGGGGGAGAGTCAAGGGATGGTAGAGGCAGGGGAGTGAGATGAAGGGAGACCTCGGGGAGAGTCAAGGGATGGGTAGAGGCGGAGGAGTGAGATGAAGGGGGACCTCGGGGAGAGTCAAGGGATGGGTAGAGGCGGAGGAGTGAGATGAAGGGAGACCTCGGGGAGAGTCAAGGGATGGGTAGAGGTGGAGGAGTGAGATGAAGGGAGACCTCGGGGAGAGTCAAGGCATGGTAGAGGCTGGGGAGTGAGATGAAGGGAGACCTCGGGGAGAGTCAAGGGATGGTAGAGGCGGGGGAGTGAGATGTAGGGAGACCTCGGGGAGAGTCAAGGGATGGGTAGAGGCGGGGGAGTGAGATGAAGGGAGACCTCGGGGAGAGTCAAGGGATTGGTAGAGGCGGGGGAGTGAGATGAAGGGAGACCTCGGGGGAGAATCAAGGGATGATAGAGGCGGAGGAGTGAGATGAAGGGAGACCTCGGGGAGAGTCAAGGGATAGATAGAGGCGGGGGAGTGAGATGAAGGGAGACCTCGAGGGGAGTCAAGGGATGGGTAGAGGCTGGGGAGTGAGATGAAGGGAGACCTCGGGGGAGAGTCAAGGGATGGTAGAGGCTGGGGACTGAGATGAAGGGAGACCTCGGGGGAGAGTCAAGGGATGGGTAGAGGCTGGGGAGTCAGATGAAGGGGGACCTCGGGGGGGGGGAGCGTCAAGGGATGGGTAGAGGCTGAGGAGTGAGATGAAGGGAGACCTCGGGGAGAGTCAAGGGGTGGGTAGAGGCGCGGGAGTGAGATGACGGGAGACCTCGGGGAGAGTCAAGGGATGGGTAGAGGCGCGGGAATGAGATGAAGGGAGACCTCGGGGAGAATCAAGGGATGGGTAGAGGCGGGGGGGAGTGAGATGAAGGGAGACCTCGGGGGAGAGTCAAGGGATGGTAGAGGCGAAGGAGTGAGATGAAGGGAGACCTCGGGGGGGGGCATCAAGGGATGGGTAGAGGCTGAGGAGTGAGATGAAGGGAGACCTCGGGGGAGTGTCAAGGGATGGGTAGAGGCTGGGGAGTGAGATGAAGGGAGACCTTGGGGAAAGTCAAGGGGTGGGTTGAGGCTGAGGAGTGAGATGAAGGGAGACCTCGGGAGAGTCAAGGGATGGGTAGAGGCGGGGGAGTGAAATGAAGGGAGACCTCGGGGAAAGTCAAGGGATGGGTAGAGGCTGGGGAGTGAGATGAAGGGAGACCTCGGGGGAGAGTCAAGGGATGGGTAGAGGCTGAGGAGTGAGATGAAGGGAGACCTCGGGGAAGAGTCAAGGGATGGTAGAGGCGGGGGAGTGAGATGAAGGGAGACCTCAGGGAGAGTCAAGGGAGGGGTAGAGGCGGAGGAGTGAGATGAAGGGGGACCTCGGGGAGAGTCAAGGGATGGGTAGAGGCGGAGGAGTGAGATGAAGGGAGACCTCGGGGAGAGTCAAGGGATGGGTAGAGGCGGAGGAGTGAGATGAAGGGAGACCTCGGGGAGAGTCAAGGGATGGTAGAGGCTGGGGAGTGAGATGAAGGGAGACCTCGGGGGAGAGTCAAGGGATGGTAGAGGCGGGGGAGTGAGATGAAGGGAGACCACGGGGAGAGTCAAGGGATGGGTAGAGGCGGGGAGTGAGATGAAGGGAGACCTCGGGGAGTATCAAGGGATGGTAGAGGCGGAGGAGTGAGATGAAGGGAGACTTCGGGGAAGAGTCAAGGGATGGGTAGAGGCTGGGGAGTCAGATGAAGGGGGACCTCGGGGGGGGGGAGCGTCAAGGGATGGGTAGAGGCTGAGGAGTGAGATGAAGGGAGACCTCGGGGAGAGTCAAGGGGTGGGTAGAGGCGCGGGAGTGAGATGAAGGGAGACCTCGGGGAGAGTCAAGGGATGGGTAGAGGCGCGGGAATGAGATGAAGGGAGACCTCGGGGAGAGTCAAGGGATGGGTAGAGGCGGGGGAGTGAGATGAAGGGAGACCTCGGGGGAGAGTCAAGGGATGGTAGAGGCGGAGGAGTGAGATGAAGGGAGACCTCGGGGGGGGCGTCAAGGGATGGGTAGAGGCTGAGGAGTGAGATGAAGGGAGACCTCGGGGGAGAGTCAAGGGATGGGTAGAGGCTGGGGAGTGAGATGAAGGGAGACCTCGGGGAAAGTCAAGGGGTAGGTTGAGGCTGAGGAGTGAGATGAAGGGAGACCCCGGGGAGAGTCAAGGGATGGATAGAGGCGGGGGAGTGAGATGAAGGGAGACCTCGGGGAGAGTCAAGGGATGGTAGAGGCTGGGGAGTGAGATGAAGGGAGACCTCGGGGGAGAGTCAAGGGATGGTAGAGGCTGGGGAGTGAGATGAAGGGAGACCTCGGGGAGAGTCAAGGGGTGGGTAGAGGCGGAGGAGTGAGATGAAGGGAGACCTCGGGGAGAGTCAAGGGATGGTAGAGGCTGAGAGTGAGATGAAGGGAGACCTCGGGGGAGAGTCAAGGGATGGTAGAGGCTGGGGAGTGAGATGAAGGGAGACCTCGGGGAGAGTCAAGGGATGGGTAGATACGGGGGAGTGAGATGAAGGGAGACCTCGAGGAGAGTCAAGGGATGGGTAGAGGCTGGGGAGTGAGATGAAGGGAGACCTAGGGGAGAGTCAAGGGATGGTAGAGGCTGGGGAGTGAGATGAAGGGAGACCTCGGGGAGAGTCAAGGGATGGTAGAGGCAGGGGAGTGAGATGAAGGGAGACCTCGGGGAGAGTCAAGGGATGGGTAGAGGCGGGGGAGTGAGATGAAGGGAGACCTCGGGGGAGAGTCAAGGGATGGTAGAGGCTGGGGAGTGAGATGAAGGGAGACCTCTGGGAGAGTCAAGGGATGGTAGAGGCGGGGGAGTGAGATGAAGGGAGACCTCGGGGAGAGTCTAGGGATGGGTAGAGGCGGGGGAGTGAGATGAAGGGAGACCTCGGGGGAGAGTCAAGGGATGGTAGAGGCTGGGGAGTGAGATGAAGGGAGACCTCGGGGGAGAGTCAAGGGATGGTAGAGGCAGGGGAGTGAGATGAAGGGAGACCTCGGGGAGAGTCAAGGGATGGGTAGAGGCGGAGGAGTGAGATGAAGGGGGACCTCGGGGAGAGTCAAGGGATGGGTAGAGGCGGAGGAGTGAGATGAAGGGAGACCTCGGGGAGAGTCAAGGGATGGGTAGAGGCGGAGGAGTGAGATGAAGGGAGACCTCGGGGAGAGTCAAGGCATGGTAGAGGCTGGGGAGTGAGATGAAGGGAGACCTCGGGGAGAGTCAAGGGATGGTAGAGGCGGGGGAGTGAGATGAAGGGAGACCTTGGGGAGAGTCAAGGGATGGGTAGAGGCGGGGGAGTGAGATGAAGGGAGACCTCGGGGAGAGTCAAGGGATTGGTAGAGGCGGGGGAGTGAGATGAAGGGAGACCTCGGGGGAGAATCAAGGGATGATAGAGGCGGAGGAGTGAGATGAAGGGAGACCTCGGGGAGAGTCAAGGGATAGATAGAGGCGGGGAGTGAGATGAAGGGAGACCTCGAGGAGAGTCAAGGGATGGGTAGAGGCTGGGGAGTGAGATGAAGGGAGACCTCGGGGGAGAGTCAAGGGATGGTAGAGGCTGGGGACTGAGATGAAGGGAGACCTCGGGGGAGAGTCAAGGGATGGGTAGAGGCTGGGGAGTCAGATGAAGGGGGACCTCGGGGGGGGGGGGAGCGTCAAGGGATGGGTAGAGGCTGAGGAGTGAGATGAAGGGAGACCTCGGGGAGAGTCAAGGGGTGGGTAGAGGCGCGGGAGTGAGATGACGGGAGACCTCGGGGAGAGTCAAGGGATGGGTAGAGGCGCGGGAATGAGATGAAGGGAGACCTCGGGGAGAATCAAGGGATGGGTAGAGGCGGGGGGGAGTGAGATGAAGGGAGACCTCGGGGGAGAGTCAAGGGATGGTAGAGGCGAAGGAGTGAGATGAAGGGAGACCTCGGGGGGGGGCATCAAGGGATGGGTAGAGGCTGAGGAGTGAGATGAAGGGAGACCTCGGGGGAGTGTCAAGGGATGGGTAGAGGCTGGGGAGTGAGATGAAGGGAGACCTTGGGGAAAGTCAAGGGGTGGGTTGAGGCTGAGGAGTGAGATGAAGGGAGACCTTGGGGGGGAGCGTCAAGGGGTGGGTAGAGGCTGGGGAGCGAGAGAAAGGGAGACCTCGGGGAGAGTCAAGGGATGGATAGAGGCTGGGGAGTGAGATGAAGGGAGACCTCGGGGGAGAGTCAAGGGATGGTAGAGGCGGAGGAGTGAGATGAAGGGAGACCTCGGGAGAGTCAAGGGATGGGTAGAGGCGGGGGAGTGAAATGAAGGGAGACCTCGGGGAAAGTCAAGGGATGGGTAGAGGCTGGGGAGTGAGATGAAGGGAGACCTCGGGGGAGAGTCAAGGGATGGGTAGAGGCTGAGGAGTGAGATGAAGGGAGACCTCGGGGAAGAGTCAAGGGATGGTAGAGGCGGGGGAGTGAGATGAAGGGAGACCTCGGGGAGAGTCAAGGGAGGGGTAGAGGCGGAGGAGTGAGATGAAGGGGGACCTCGGGGAGAGTCAAGGGATGGGTAGAGGCGGAGGAGTGAGATGAAGGGAGACCTCGGGGAGAGTCAAGGGATGGGTAGAGGCGGAGGAGTGAGATGAAGGGAGACCTCGGGGAGAGTCAAGGGATGGTAGAGGCTGGGGAGTGAGATGAAGGGAGACCTCGGGGGAGAGTCAAGGGATGGTAGAGGCGGGGGAGTGAGATGAAGGGAGACCATGGGGAGAGTCAAGGGATGGGTAGAGGCGGGGAGTGAGATGAAGGGAGACCTCGGGGGAGAATCAAGGGATGGTAGAGGCGGAGGAGTGAGATGAAGGGAGACTTCGGGGAAGAGTCAAGGGATGGGTAGAGGCTGGGGAGTCAGATGAAGGGGGACCTCGGGGGGGGAGCGTCAAGGGATGGGTAGAGGCTGAGGAGTGAGATGAAGGGAGACCTCGGGGAGAGTCAAGGGGTGGGTAGAGGCGCGGGAGTGAGATGAAGGGAGACCTCGGGGAGAGTCAAGGGATGGGTAGAGGCGCGGGAATGAGATGAAGGGAGACCTCGGGGAGAGTCAAGGGATGGGTAGAGGCAGGAGAGTGAGATGAAGGGAGACCTCGGGGGAGAGTCAAGGGATGGTAGAGGCGGAGGAGTGAGATGAAGGGAGACCTCGGGGGGGGCGTCAAGGGATGGGTAGAGGCTGAGGAGTGAGATGAAGGGAGACCTCGGGGGAGAGTCAAGGGATGGGTAGAGGCTGGGGAGTGAGATGAAGGGAGACCTCGGGGAAAGTCAAGGGGTGGGTTGAGGCTGAGGAGTGAGATGAAGGGAGACCTCGGGGGAGAGTCAAGGGATGGATAGAGGCGGGAGAGTGAGATGAAGGGAGACCTCGGGGAGAGTCAAGGGATGGTAGAGGCTGGGGAGTGAGATGAAGGGAGACCTCGGGGGAGAGTCAAGGGATGGTAGAGGCTGGGGAGTGAGATGAAGGGAGACCTCGGGGAGAGTCAAGGGGTGGGTAGAGGCGGAGGAGTGAGATGAAGGGAGACCTCGGGGAGAGTCAAGGGATGGTAGAGGCTGAGAGTGAGATGAAGGGAGACCTCGGGGGAGAGTCAAGGGATGGTAGAGGCTGGGGAGTGAGATGAAGGGAGACCTCGGGGAGAGTCAAGGGATGGGTAGATACGGGGGAGTGAGATGAAGGGAGACCTCGAGGAGAGTCAAGGGATGGGTAGAGGCTGGGGAGTGAGATGAAGGGAGACCTAGGGGAGAGTCAAGGGATGGTAGAGGCTGGGGAGTGAGATGAAGGGAGACCTCGGGGAGAGTCAAGGGATGGTAGAGGCAGGGGAGTGAGATGAAGGGAGACCTCGGGGAGAGTCAAGGGATGGGTAGAGGCGGGGGAGTGAGATGAAGGGAGACCTCGGGGGAGAGTCAAGGGATGGTAGAGGCTGGGGAGTGAGATGAAGGGAGACCTCGGGGAGAGTCAAGGGATGGTAGAGGCGGGGGAGTGAGATGAAGGGAGACCTCGGGGAGAGTCTAGGGATGGGTAGAGGCGGGGGAGTGAGATGAAGGGAGACCTCGGGGGAGAGTCAAGGGATGGTAGAGGCTGGGGAGTGAGATGAAGGGAGACCTCGGGGGAGAGTCAAGGGATGGTAGAGGCGGGGGAGTGAGATGAAGGGAGACCTCGGGGAGAGTCAAGGGGTGGGTAGAGGTGGAGGAGTGAGATGAAGGGAGACCTCGGGGAGAGTCAAGGGATGGTAGAGGCTGGGGAGTGAGATGAAGAGAGACCTCGGGGAGAGTCAAGGGATGGGTAGAGGCGGGGGAGTGAGATGAAGGGAGACCTCGGGGAGAGTCAAGGGATGGTAGAGGCTGGGGAGTGAGATGAAGGGAGACCTCGGGGAGAGTCAAGGGATGGGTAGAGGCGGGGAGTGAGATGAAGGGAGACCTCGGGGGAGAGTCAAGGGATGGTAGAGGCTGGGGAGTGAGATGAAGGGAGACCTCGGGGGAGAGTCAAGGGATGGTAGAGGCGGGGGAGTGAGATGAAGGGAGACCTCGGGGGAGAGTCAAGGGATGGGTAGAGGCTGAGGAGTGAGATGAAGGGAGACCTCGGGGAAGAGTCAAGGGATGGTAGAGGCGGGGGAGTGAGATGAAGGGAGACCTCGGGGAGAGTCAAGGGATGGGTAGAGGCGGAGGAGTGAGATGAAGGGGGACCTCGGGGAGAGTCAAGGGATGGGTAGAGGCGGAGGAGTGAGATGAAGGGAGACCTCGGGGAGAGTCAAGGGATGGTAGAGGCACGGGAGTGAGATGAAGGGAGACCTCGGGGAGAGTCAAGGGATGGGTAGAGGCGGGGGAGTGAGATGAAGGGAGACCTCGGGGGAGAGTCAAGGGATGGTAGAGGCTGGGGAGTGAGATGAAGGGAGACCTCGGGAGAGAGTCAAGGGATGGTAGAGGCGGGGGAGTGAGATGAAGGGAGAAATCGGGGAGAGTCAAGGGGTGGGTAGAGGCGGAGGAGTGAGATGAAGGGAGACCTCGGGGAGAGTCAAGGGATGGTAGAGGCTGGGGAGTGAGATGAAGAGAGACCTCGGGGAGAGTCAAGGGATGGGTAGAGGCGGGGGAGTGAGATGAAGGGAGACCTCGGGGAGAGTCAAGGGATGGTAGAGGCTGGGGAGTGAGATGAAGGGAGACCTCGGGGAGAGTCAAGGGATGGGTAGAGGCGGGGAGTGAGATGAAGGGAGACCTCGGGGGAGAGTCAAGGGATGGTAGAGGCTGGGGAGTGAGATGAAGGGAGACCTCGGGGGAGAGTCAAGGGATGGTAGAGGCGGGGGAGTGAGATGAAGGGAGACCTCGGGGAAAGTCAAGGGATGGGTAGAGGCTGGGGAGTGAGATGAAGGGAGACCTCGGGGGAGAGTCAAGGGATGGGTAGAGGCTGAGAAGTGAGATGAAGGGAGACCTCGGGGAAGAGTCAAGGGATGGTAGAGGCGGGGGAGTGAGATGAAGGGAGACCTCGGGGAGAGTCAAGGGATGGGTAGAGGCAGAGGAGTGAGATGAAGGGGGACCTCGGGGAGAGTCAAGGGATGGGTAGAGGCGGAGGAGTGAGATGAAGGGAGACCTCGGGGAGAGTCAAGGGATGGGTAGAGGCGGAGGAGTGAGATGAAGGGAGACCTCGGGGAGAGTCAAGGGATGGTAGAGGCTGGGGAGTGAGATGAAGGGAGACCTCGGGGGAGAGTCAAGGGATCGTAGAGGCGGGGGAGTGAGATGAAGGGAGACCACGGGGAGAGTCAAGGGATGGGTAGAGGCGGGGAGTGAGATGAAGGGAGACCTCGGGGGAGAATCAAGGGATGGTAGAGGCGGAGGAGTGAGATGAAGGGAGACTTCGGGGAAGAGTCAAGGGATGGTTAGAGGCTGGGGAGTCAGATGAAGGGGGACCTCGGGGGGGGAGCGTCAAGGGATGGGTAGAGGCTGAGGAGTGAGATGAAGGGAGACCTCGGGGAGAGTCAAGGGGTGGGTAGAGGCGCGGGAGTGAGATGAAGGGAGACCTCGGGGAGAGTCAAGGGATGGGTAGAGGCGCGGGAATGAGATGAAGGGAGACCTCGGGGAGAGTCAAGAGATGGGTAGAGGCGGGGGAGTGAGATGAAGGGAGACCTCGGGGGAGAGTCAAGGGATGGTAGAGGCGGAGGAGTGAGATGAAGGGAGAGCTCAGGGGGGGGAGCGTCAAGGGATGGGTAGAGGCTGAGGAGTGAGATGAAGGGAGACCTCGGGGGAGAGTCAAGGGATGGGTAGAGGCTGGGGAGTGAGATGAAGGGAGACCTCGGGGAAAGTCAAGGGGTGGTTTGAGGCTGAGGAGTGAGATGAAGGGAGACCTCGGGGGAGAGTCAAGGGATGGATAGAGGCGGGGGAGTGAGATGAAGGGAGACCTCGGGGAGAGTCAAGGGATGGTAGAGGCTGGGGAGTGAGATGAAGGGAGACCTCGGGGGAGAGTCAAGGGATGGTAGAGGCTGGGGAGTGAGATGAAGGGAGACCTCGGGGAGAGTCAAGGGGTGGGTAGAGGCGGAGGAGTGAGATGAAGGGAGACCTCGGGGAGAGTCAAGGGATGGTAGAGGCTGAGAGTGAGATGAAGGGAGACCTCGGGGGAGAGTCAAGGGATGGTAGAGGCTGGGAAGTGAGATGAAGGGAGACCTCGGGGAGAGTCAAGGGATGGGTAGATACGGGGGAGTGAGATGAAGGGAGACCTCGAGGAGAGTCAAGGGATGGGTAGAGGCTGGGGAGTGAGATGAAGGGAGACCTAGGGGAGAGTCAAGGGATGGTAGAGGCTGGGGAGTGAGATGAAGGGAGACCTCGGGGAGAGTCAAGGGATGGTAGAGGCAGGGGAGTGAGATGAAGGGAGACCTCTGGGAGAGTCAAGGGATGGGTAAAGGCGGGGGAGTGAGATGAAGGGAGACCTCGGGGGAGAGTCAAGGGATGGTAGAGGCTGGGGAGTGAGATGAAGGGAGACCTCGGGGAGAGTCAAGGGATGGTAGAGGCGGGGGAGTGAGATGAAGGGAGACCTCGGGGAGAGTCAAGGGATGGGTAGAGGCGGAGGAGTGAGATGAAGGGAGACTTCGGGGGAGAGTCAAGGGATGGTAGAGGCTGGGGAGTGAGATGAAGCGAGACCTCGGGGGAGAGTCAAGGGATGGTAGAGGCGGGGGAGTGAGATGAAGGGAGACCTCGGGGAGAGTCAAGGGGTGGGTAGAGGCGGAGGAGTGAGATGAAGGGAGACCTCGGGGAGAGTCAAGGGATGGTAGAGGCTGGGGAGTGAGATGAAGAGAGACCTCGGGGAGAGTCAAGGGATGGGTAGAGGCGGGGGAGTGAGATGAAGGGAGACCTCGGGGAGAGTCAAGGGATGGTAGAGGCTGGGGAGTGAGATGAAGGGAGACCTCGGGGAGAGTCAAGGGATGGGTAGAGGCGGGGAGTGAGATGAAGGGAGACCTCGGGGGAGAGTCAAGGGATGGTAGGGGCTGGGGAGTGAGATGAAGGGAGACCTGGGGGGAGAGTCAAGGGATGGTAGAGGCGGGGGAGTGAGATGAAGGGAGACCTCGGGGGAGAGTCAAGGGATGGGTAGAGGCTGAGGAGTGAGATGAAGGGAGACCTCGGGGAAGAGTCAAGGGATGGTAGAGGCGGGGGAGTGAGATGAAGGGAGACCTCGGGGAGAGTCAAGGGATGGGTAGAGGCGGAGGAGTGAGATGAAGGGGGACCTCGGGGAGAGTCAAGGGATGGGTAGAGGCGGAGGAGTGAGATGAAGGGAGACCTCGGGGAGAGTCAAGGGATGGTAGAGGCGGGGGAGTGAGATGAAGGGAGACCTCGGGGAGAGTCAAGGGATGGGTAGAGGCAGGGGAGTGAGATGAAGGGAGACCTCGGGGGAGAGTCAAGGGATGGTAGAGGCTGGGGAGTGAGATGAAGGGAGACCTCGGGGGAGAGTCAAGGGATGGTAGAGGCGGGGGAGTGAGATGAAGGGAGACCTCGGGGAGAGTCAAGGGGTGGGTAGAGGCGGAGGAGTGAGATGAAGGGAGACCTCGGGGAGAGTCAAGGGATGGTAGAGGCTGGGGAGTGAGATGAAGAGAGACCTCGGGGAGAGTCAAGGGATGGGTAGAGGCGGGGGAGTGAGATGAAGGGAGACCTTGGGGAGAGTCAAGGGATGGTAGAGGCTGGGGAGTGAGATGAAGGGAGACCTCGGGGAGAGTCAAGGGATGGGTAGAGGCGGGGAGTGAGATGAAGGGAGACCTCGGGGGAGAGTCAAGGGATGGTAGAGGCTGGGGAGTGAGATGAAGGGAGACCTCGGGGGAGAGTCAAGGGATGGTAGAGGCGGGGGAGTGAGATGAAGGGAGACCTCAGGGAGAGTCAAGGGATGGGTAGAGGCGGGGGAGTCAGATGAAGGGAGACCTCGGGGGAGAGTCAAGGGATGGTAGAGGCGGGGGAGTGAGATGAAGGGAGACCTCGGGGAGAGACAAGGGATGGGTAGAGGCTGAGGAGTGATATGAAGGGAGACCTCGGGGGAGAGTCAAGGGACGGGTAGAGGCGGAGGAGTGAGATGAAGGGAGACCTCGGGGAGAGTCAAGGGATGGGTATAGGCGGAGGAGTGAGATGAAGGGAGACCTCGGGGAGAGTCAAGGGATGGTAAAGGCTGGGGAGTGAGATGAAGGGAGACCTCGGGGGAGAGTCAAGGGATGGTAGAGGCGGGGGAGTGAGATGAAGGGAGACCTCGGGGAGAGTCAAGGGATGGGTAGAGGCGGGGGAGTGAGATGAAGGGAGACCTCGGGGAGAGTCAAGGGATGGGTAGAGGCGGGGGAGTGAGATGAAGGGAGACCTTGGGGGAGAATCAAGGGATGGTAGAGGCGGAGGAGTGAGATGAAGGGAGACCTCGGGGAGAGTCAAGGGATGGATAGAGGCGGGGGAGTGAGATGAAGGGAGACCTTGGGGAGAGTCAAGGGATGGGTAGAGGCTGGGGAGTGAGATGAAGGGAGACCTCGGGGGAGAGTCAAGGGATGGTAGAGGCTGGGGAGTGAGATGAAGGGAGACCTCGGGGGAGCGTCAAGGGATGGGTAGAGGCTGAGGAGTGAGATGAAGGGAGACCTCGGGGAGAGTCAAGGGGTGGGTAGAGGCGCGGGAGTGAGATGAAGGGAGACCTCGGGGAAAGTCAAGGGGTGGGTAGAGGTGGAGGAGTGAGATGAAGGGAGACCTCGGGAGAGTCAAGGGATGGGTAGAGGCGGAGGAGTGAGATGAAAGGAGACCTCGGGGAGAGTCAAGGGATGGTAGAGGCTGG